>NC_140589.1:512660644-513388415 GCF_964204655.1 Triturus cristatus
GTGGAAGCTCAACCCACTCACTGCCCATCTTTCTCATTGGCTTGTGTCTGTCTTTGTCCTTCGTAAATGCTGTCTTCAGATTCATTTTGAGGCTTGTTAGTCCCTCCTTATGACGGTTATGTCGTCATTTGTCACCTCCCATGGTTACTGGCCCCTTTACTTTGAGTGTTACACGGTACGTGAACTGTGAGCACTCCTTTGTGCCCCCTTCTCCCCCCTCCCACACTGCCGTTGTCCGTGCCCTTCCCCCATTGTCTGTGATGCAATATGCAATTGGTCTCACGTAAATGCCAGTCCTATTGCATTGCAAATGCTTGTTAGATTGGCCAGTGCCTCTGCGCGTCCTGTAGGTTTAGGGTGTTTGCAGGTGGGTCACTGCAACCACAGAGCCCCCTAGGCACGCGGGCGCAGACCATTGCCTGTGTGCACAGCACTGCCCGCTCCAGTCCCTGTCGCCGCAGAGGCACCCTGGATTGGATTGGATTGGATTGGATGTCGATTTGTAAAGCGCGAATTGTTGCCCGAGGGCGTCCAAGCGCTGAAAACACCAAAACCGACCAGAGAGAGAAAAAGAAAAACAAAAAACACAACAGAGGGAGGGGAAATTAAACTGGATGAAATAGGAAGGTTTTCAGTTGTTTGCGGAAAGTCGTGTGATTAGAGTTGGATCTTAAGTGCAATGGGAGGGAGTTCCAGGCCCTCGCCGCGTTATAGGCGAAAGACCTACCTCCAGATCTGGATCTCCTTACTCTCGGAGTGACTGCCAAGAAGGACTGGATGGATCTTAGGTTCTTATTGGGCCTATAGTGAAGGATTAGGTCCTGTGTGATCATGGGGCCAGAGTTCCAGAAGGACTGGTGGGATATGCACATGGCTTTGAACAAAACCCTTTGGCGTACTGGTAACCAGTGAAGAGAGACCAACCCAGACCTTACTGACTGTCTGCGAGGGATGTCAAGTAGCAGACGTGCGGCGCAGTTCTGCACAATCTGTAGCCTCCTCAATGTGGATTCCAGGGCTCCGAGGTAAAGGACATTATTAAAATCGAGACGAGATTGAATCAGGCCTTGTACCGCTGCTTGCTTGGCTTCCATGGGAAGGAGGGGGAGAATTTTCCTAAGCATCTTCATGATGCCGAAGCAGGTAGCCGAGAGTTTGGTGGCTTGTACGCCAAAGGAGAGAGAGTTGTCCATCCATATTCCCAGACCTTTTTATGCTGTTTTTGGGAATAGGTATGGGGCCCATACTGGGTGGCCAAAGGGTGGGCGGGAGGCTGGGGACCGAGTTGCCGAGAACCATGAGCTCGGTCTTATCTCCATTTAATTTTAAAGATGATTGGGACATCCAGGATTTTACCTCCTCTAGGCACTCTCTGAGGCCGCTCTGTACAGGGAGATTGGTCTCCTGTGTCAGGGAGACCACCAGCTGCGTGTCGTCCGCGTAGGAGATGATCTTAATCCCAAACGGACGGACGACATCAGCTAGTGGTCTCATGTACAGGTTAAAAAGTGCCGGGCTCAGAGAGGAACCTTGGGGGACGCCGCAATTCAGGGAGATGCTGGTGGAGACTGAATCACCATCAAACACTTGGAAAGATCTATCTTCCAGGAAGGACCGGAACCAGGTCCACGCTTTGCCCTTAATCCCGACCTGGGCCATACGGTCCAGCAGGGTGACATGGCTGACCGTATCGAAGGCCGCACTAAGATCAAGGAGGATCACTGCCACTGATCCTCCCTGATCTAAGATTTTCCTGGCCTCCTCGGTGACCATGAGGAGGGCGGTCTCGGTCCCATGTTTAGGTCTAAATCCGGTTTGGGTGGGATCCAGGAGCAGATGGGTTTCTAAAAAGTTGGTAAGCTGGAGGTTTATGTATTTCTCCAGGACCTTGCTCGCCCAGGGGAGCAGGGATATTGGGCGGTAGTTGCTCATATCTGTGGGGTCCAGGCTGGGCTTTTTCAGCAGGGCCTTCACCATGGCCTGCTTCCAGACTGTGGGAACTATGCCCGTGAAGATGGAGGTGTTTAGGACGTCCCTTAGTATAGGTAAAGTGGTTTGTGCAGCGGCCATAATTATCTCTGGGGGGGGCAGGGTCATTAGGAGAACCGGATTTGACTTTGCGTGCTAGAGACTCCAGCAAGACAAGTTCCAGTGGGGGAAAATGGGACAGCGTGGGTGATTGGGGATTGAGAACGGGTTCAACGGGGTGTGAAAGTGTAATGAACGGAGGTGGGTTGATCGGGGGGAAAGCCGAGTAGATTGAACTAATTTTCTGATGGAAAAATTCGGCAACTTTGTTGCAGTGAGAGGTGGGTTTGTCCACTGGTAGGCTGGGCGGGGGTTTGGTTAGTTGTTTAATGATTTTGAAAATTTCCTTCGGTTTGGATTTTGCAAGGACAATTTTTTCCGAGAAGTAGGAGGCCTGGGCTTCCTTTATCTGGCTTTTGAAGTTGCTGATAGCTTCTCGGTAGAGAGTTTTATGTACCGATGAATAATCGGTTCGCCAGCGTCTTTCGAGTTTCCTACAGCATCGTTTTTGGTTTCTCAGATTCTCCGTGTACCACGGGGCAGTTTTGTGAAGGCGTTTAAGAGTGATTACCTTTTTCGGAAGGGCAATGTCAAGAGATTGGGAAATCCAATTGACGTAGGCCTGATAAGCTGGCTCAGGGTTATCCGTGACCAAGGGTTGGGTCTCTGTGAGTGCATTGGTCCAATTATCAATCATAAGATGGGTCCAGGCTCTCTTGAGTCTTGTAGTGGGGATAGGTTCGGGGGGTTTGAGAATGGTCCAATTGATGGGGATCAGAAAATGGTCCGTCCAGGGAAGGGGTATGGGAGGACAAGTTAGGAGGTTGGGGCAGTTGCTAAAAACTGGGTCGAGCAGATGGCCTTTTTCGTGTGTGGGCAGGGTGACTCGTTGTGAGAGCAGCAAGGCTGCTAGGTCGCCTGTTAGAGTCGAGGCGGTAAGGTCAGAGGGCGAGTCAAAGTGAAAATTAAAATCACCCAGCAGGATAAAGTTGGATGAAGTGTTAATACGTTCGGATACATAAGTGGGTAGGCTAACGTGGAACTGCCTCGGGGGCCCTGGAGGTCGGTAGATCAAAGAGCCTGAAAGGCACTGATTGGGGGACAGTTCAATTTTGAAGGTGAGGCTTTCACAGTCTAGAATGGTTTCGGTGACCACTCTGCAGTTGAACTGCTCTTTATGTATTATAGCTAGGCCTCCTCCCCTCCCTTTTAACCGGTCCTGGCGCAGGATTTGAAAGCCTGCGGGGAGCGCAGCTATTATGGCTGGATCGTCTGCCGGGGAGAGCCAGGTTTCTGTCAAAAACAGAATGTCAGGGGAGAGTTCTTCTATTAACAGCATTATTTCAGCTGTGTGTTTAGGTAGGGAGCGGCAGTTCAGCAAGAACATCCGAAAGTGGTGGAGCAGTTTGGGAGTGGTGGTAGGCTTAAGGAGCTTGTGACACTCTGGACAGAGTTGGGGTAGAGTATCTGCAGAGTATATGTGACAACTATAATTGACCGTGGAGGCCCTCAGGCTGTGAAGGAGGTCCGCACTGTAACATAAGCGGTCGGTTGTTCGGAGGGCAGGGGAACTGGCCCTTGGCCCGGACTCGGCGCGGACGAGCGCAGACGAGCTTGCCTTATGCGCGCCTTCGGCGCGCATTCGTCGCGCCCGCTGCGCTCGTCCGCTGCGCTTCCTGTGCATGCACATAATTATAGGAAGGGTAGGGGGGCGTGTCCCTCGTTTCCTCGTGGCCGATGGCGGCTGAGGAGGGCTCTGTCAGACACTCCCTCTGAGCGCTAGCTCCGCTCTAAGGAAGGCAGGTAAAAAACAAGTATTTTTAAAAGCAATTTAAAAACAGTTTCCAAGTGTGCAAAATCGGCAATTTAGCAGCGTTTTTCCTCTCCCGGCTGTGCCTCAGGAGGGAAGTGGTGTACAGCGAGCTAGAGATTCAGCGCGCTATATAAGGCAAAGTGGGCGTGGCTACAATGTGGGCGTGTCCCTCGTTTCCTCGTGGCCGATGGCGGCTGAGGAGGGCTCTGTCAGACACTCCCTCTGAGCGCTAGCTCCGCTCTAAGGAAGGCAGGTAAAAAACAAGTATTTTTAAAAGCAATTTAAAAACAGTTTCCAAGTGTGCAAAATCGGCAATTTAGCAGCGTTTTTCCTCTCCCGGCTGTGCCTCAGGAGGGAAGTGGTGTACAGCGAGCTAGAGATTCAGCGCGCTATATAAGGCAAAGTGGGCGTGGCTACAATGTGGGCGTGTCCCTCGTTTCCTCGTGGCCGATGGCGGCTGAGGAGGGCTCTGTCAGACACTCCCTCTGAGCGCTAGCTCCGCTCTAAGGAAGGCAGGTAAAAAACAAGTATTTTTAAAAGCAATTTAAAAACAGTTTCCAAGTGTGCAAAATCGGCAATTTAGCAGCGTTTTTCCTCTCCCGGCTGTGCCTCAGGAGGGAAGTGGTGTACAGCGAGCTAGAGATTCAGCGCGCTATATAAGGCAAAGTGGGCGTGGCTACAATGTGGGCGTGTCCCTCGTTTCCTCGTGGCCGATGGCGGCTGAGGAGGGCTCTGTCAGACACTCCCTCTGAGCGCTAGCTCCGCTCTAAGGAAGGCAGGTAAAAAACAAGTATTTTTAAAAGCAATTTAAAAACAGTTTCCAAGTGTGCAAAATCGGCAATTTAGCAGCGTTTTTCCTCTCCCGGCTGTGCCTCAGGAGGGAAGTGGTGTACAGAACTTGTGAATGCATTGCGTGAAATAATGCCTCTCGAGCCCAGTTTGATTGCATGCCGGCTTCCGGTGGGTGAATAATATCTTGCGCATATTATGGGAATGCAAGGGATTAGCCTGCAGTCCACTCATGATGCGCAGGACGGGGAGTGAGAGGAGGCGCAAAGGCACGAGTTCCAACCCCCATAGTATGTCACTCCCATTACTGTCGCTGTTACCTACAGATGCCACTGTTTTATCCCGCTCTGTTCCTTTCTCTCTCGCCCCACCCCCAAAGGGCCCTCCCTGGAACCTGCCCTGGAGTGTGTCTGCCTAGGCTGAGGCCACGCAATATTTGCTTCCATTGCTCAAGCATCACTGGCTCTTCAACGGGCAGTACTGCAGCCAGCAGATAGCTCTCTGGTGCTACAATACCCCCACTGCAGTGTGAATTACATTTCAATCAGATTTTTTAACACAAAGCCAGCACCTCTCATCCACCCCCTTGTCCCAGTCCTAACATAAATGAGTGGTGTGCTCCTCCCACAGGGACACGCTTCTGCCTGCCTAAAATGAAACAATGCCCTGGGTCTACCCAAGGGAGCTCATCCTCCTCAGGTACTCGAGGCCAAGGCCTCACCCTCCGAGCCCTGGAGTGCTTTCCTCAGTGACGCCATCTGGGGCTCAGAGAAGCCGTGAGTTTGTGTCACGTCAGAGAACCCTTGGTTCTGGGGGTGCTTGTTTGACAAATACGTCATCTGTGGTACATACTCTTTTATGCAGGTCTGTGACCAGGAAGCAGATGAGAAAGTATTATTTAAAAGGCTTACTGGTAACCACATTAATCTTGATCCATCGTGTTTGTCTAGTCCTCACACTTCACACACCCTTGCTCCCCCTGTGTAGTTAGGGCCTGGTCTTGAGAAGCTTGGATATGACACTCAGGGGTCGGGAAGTGTAAGGCCCTGGCATATAATAACTAAGGAGGAAGATGCTTCCTCTCTGTAGCACCAGTGCATCTGTTTATTTGAGCTCTTTAATACTTTATTCATATATTCTTTGCATAAGTGTTCTGTAATAAATATGTTTCTTCATATAATCTGCCCATTCCACCTTACACATGCGTTAATGTAATATTACACATATACAAATATACAATTTACCCAAACAATTGCTGTGTTCAGATACCATAATTCTGCTAGCAACAACGCTATTTTCATCTCCAATTAATAGCGTAGATTCAGACTTTCTGCAACCATTTTTTAAGTTAGTTTCTGAAACAATTACAAACAATTATTCATCAGCTAAAACCAGAAGCCTGTCTATATGTTTGTTGCCCTTAAATTCATGGTATCAGCTGAGGATATTCGCTTATCATGCTTCATGGCTATATTCGTACACTAGTACTATTGAATGAACTCAACTGAAATGTTTTGTGGACTCATCGTATGAACAAATGTATTTATTAAATAAAAATATTTAACATGCACATATTAAACAAATATTTACACTGAGTCCCATTCACAATGACTTTGCTGTGACTTGCTCTTGTAGTATGTCTGGATTAGTACTGAGTTCCAGGAATACCTAGAGAGTAAGTTGCACAAACTCACATCACACAATCATGGTGAATCAGTCCCATGGCTTTTATCAATTATTCTCACTACTTCTTCAGATTCTGTCACTGTATTTGTGTATCAAATCAAAAACAATTATTTTTCTCTTCACTCACTCCCTACTTCTGCAAAACTATTCCTGTTACTTTATAAGGACAATTCTACTGCCATGCTAATGTTAGAAGTTTGTATCTTTGTTAAAGAACCCTACTGAATCATAGCAGTAAGTTAGTGTGGAACTTGGCTATCCACTGGAGAACACAATAGTGGGAAATTGAGGAGCGGGAAAACGACCAGTAGAGGTCAGTAAAATACCAGAAGTGCTTTCTGCTGAGGGACTTCATCTTTTTTATTTTTCTAGCAACTGCCTCTATTTAACTTTCTTGATAGAAAACGACCAGCAGAGGTCAGTAAAATACCAGAATCACTTTAGCATTCTCCAGATTCCAGTCCATAGAAATTGTCTTCCACAAGCACCCATAGACAATAATATTTTTTTCAAATCTTGTATTTTCAGTGATATGCTCACCGAAGGTCCTGATTTTATATTAAAAACAGAGCTTTGGACTATACCATTTCCAGCTGAAAGGCAATCTTTCTCTCCATGTATTCCCATACCTGGCGTGTAACGCATTTTGGTGCTAACTTTCCCTCCATGTTAAAGGACAGTAAATGTTTCAGCACCCAGGCTAATATGCTGCATTGCTTATTACATATAAGGTCCCAAAGATGAGACCGATTGCATTGTAAATGCTTGTTTTAAACTGACTTCTATTGAACTTTTTTTAAATATCTGTTCGCAACAAATAAATTACAGCTGTTTTATGCATTTAATTTTGCTTGAGAGATTTTATCTTATTCATGTTTGCAAACATGCTTGCTCCTTCAAATAAAAGACATATGCACCAAGTCCCTCTATATGGTTATGGAACTCCTCGGTGACTTGCAATATGCTTAAAATTTATCGCGTGGGATACTTTATATAAACACTGATGTAATCAATTATGTCTTTTAACATGTCATGAGTGATGTAATATGTGAGGATATAATAAGTGTGTAATGAGAAGCTAGTATAATTAGTTCATTTAAACCATTCTTTTTTTTAACATTAGCTCATATCTCATCCCAACACTTAATTATAACGTCATTTAAATAGTTGTTTTTTAGTGAATTTGTTTTTTAACATGTTAAGGTTTTTAGGTTTTAGCACCTAACCTAAGTATATCATTGCTTTAACCTTTTTTCACTGAATATATATATTTCTGGTTGCCAATAACTGAGTTCCAACTGGCAGATGGCTAGTTCAGAGCGGCTTGTGATGATCCTACTACCCTTCCAGTCCTTGACGGTGCACCAAATAACTCACACTAGGACAGGTTGTCCCCTTCTCCTTCATCCTCTGGAGTAGACTCTTCTTCAGAGGTGATCTGTTCTTGGTGTGCTTCCTCTCAGGCCCTGAAGGCCTTCCCAAAACTTGCCTTCTTGGCATTATAACCCAGCTTCAGCGTTCATTCTTTTCAGAGGGACTTTATCTCCACCACTGTGAGAGTTGTCAAGGTAGCAAATTTGCAAAAAAATTAAAAAGTTACCTAATCAAAGACCTGACTGCATTCAGTCATGACTGTCTCTTGGTGATTCAGTGGGTGCATTTCCTCCAATTGTTCTGGTCGATAACAGAATTATTTACTCCACTGCAAATAAAATACAAAAGTAAAAAACATTGTAATTTTCAATGCCAACAGCTCTAACTTTAGAAATGCGAGACCTATTGCATTGCAAATGCTTGTTTTATGTTCTCAGCATTTCGGTGCCTTTTATTACTCAGAAATGAAAAACTAAAAGTACTTAAGAGAACAGGGTTAACTCTGCAACATTGCAGATTCCATTTTTGTGTGCGTGTTTATCTAATTTAGAGGCCAAATCAGCAAAACAATATTTCAATATTTACGATTACCTGCTATTGTGGCTATTTTAGATGAGCCTGATTATACGTGCTTTATAAAGAACTGCAGCATGTAAGATGTATGCATCGGACTCACAACAGGGAGTGGTCTGTAGATAATCGTCAATTAGCAAGGCTGTGCTAGTTACCAAGAAAACTTACCAGTTCAGGGATATAAATCATTCTGGTAACGAGTGTATAGTTCAGGCAAGGAAGAGGTGGGTGTGCCGCTGAAAACTCGATCCTGGATCTGACTCAGTTTGAGGTCCTGTTGGACCTTAACCTCATGCACAAAGAGGTTATAAAAACAAGCACAAACGTCTGATGCAAAAGGGAGCGGCTACTAGGTACCCGATAAGCAGCTGATTTTTACAAAGTGAATAAAAAAATCAGGCTTATTTGCGGCTTAACTAAATTGTGTGATTTGAGGCAAATATTTTATTTGACCGTCTCCCCTTTTTCTTTACTATTGCGTATGAAAGTACCTTAAAAAATGTGTGTTCAGAATTGTCAGCTTTACAAAAACCTATATAGTGTTTGGCTCACTAGACTAACGTTACTCTATAACAGTGTGTCACATGCAGGGTTAACAGAACTGTCTTTACTTTTCATAAGTACGCCTCAGTGCAGTACTAAAATGTACTCAACACCTTAAAGAAGTACACCTTTCCAAATTCTGAAGACTGTCATATTTTACGAGGTTTGTTGTATGATTACATAGCAAACCTTTTTAGAGCTTGGCTTGAGCATGCGGCTCTAATGGTCAAGTCAGACACTTGACTTGGCTAGCTCTATTAATTTGTAGGCTCACCCACCTCTAAAACGAGGAGAAACAAATTGCATTATAGACCATGAAAACTACCTCATGCCTTGCTGTCAAGAGTGTGAAATATTTAATTGTAGACCAAACAAAGGCAATTGTGGCACAAGGTTGGCATGTTTAGTTCAAGACGAGTAAAAAATAAAAAACGCCTGCCATGAACTAAAATCCCAAGCTGGTGGATAATCTTTTCAGACGACTGCATACATAGTGGATTTTTGAGTGAGAAATCATTAATGTTTTTACATCGTCACTTGGAACAAGGACCTATGAGTTCAACCCTTATTGACTGCTCAACTTTCAAGTCCCTACCTTCAGAGCTTGGGGTAAAGTGTGCTCAGCTCAGCCCTTTCGACATACTTGCATGCTTATGTCAAAAATGTTCTTGTTCATCTGTCTGTTAATCAGTTATATATCAGAGAGCTTTGTGCTGCTGGAACATTCCACGTTCATGTGCCTTTTATACCAAAAAATCGGTTACCCATTATTTTGACTCAGAAATATGGTTTACAACTTGCCTGCATTGCGTTGATTGTTGCATATTAGGCATAATAAATATTTTAGGAAGTGGGTCATTCATAGTGTCACTCCCAGGAAGAATGTAACTACGCCATCAACAATCCAGTGCCATCAAAGGCGCCACTTGAGAGGTTCCTATCAGAAGAACAGATTTGCATTGCAGTCAGGACATGCTATTAATGATGATAGACGGTTTAGCATTTGTTTTTTTAATCATTTAAGGTGTGCAGGTGGCACAAGAAGACAGAGCAATACAATATTAGAATTAAAAAAAGGTTCTTTCTGCCTTAGCATCAGAGTGTCAAAGTGACACTGAAATGTCAGCTAAGACCACTTATTATGAAAGACTGGTTATAGAGGTCTGACTCATAAAAGACACACTTCTTTTGAAAAATCCATTCACTTTAAAAAAAATCAGTGTTTATTGTACGAAAACCACAAAACACCGCATTACTCCTACGCTAAATGTGTATTCTTCCTGGTGGAGGGATGCTCTGACCAAATTCCACCTGAGCCTCTTCTTCGCACACTATCCTCTCTTAGCACCTCATTTAATCTGCAGTGGAATAGCTTTAGATAGTGCACTGCTGTCATACTGACATAATGTATTTTGCACAGTCTTCTTCAAAATCATTCATTACTTTGGACGACATTTTCGTCATGTCTATTTCGAAGTACTTTATATGCTTTAGCTCTGAATTACCGTGACACGCCTTTCTTAATCTCCCATCATCCAGTGCTCTATATATCATCATGTCTAAGGGTACTGGTCTGTCCTCGGAGAGGAGTAATGCTGCGGGCGAATGAATGTAGTGCAGTCATCTAGACAGCATGGGTACGCAAACAAAAAAAAAAAATGCACAGGAAGGAACATAAATAAAACAAGCTGCGAATTGGGAGAGGGATGTGCACCGGCGCGTTGGCTCAACAGATGCGATCGTAATAATGAAAACACACACGTTTTAATGTGTCTGATCAGGCAGATCTGTGGTAAAGGGCAGTAGAAGAAAAAGAGTTCTCCAAACAACAGATGAACACTAAAGGCGTAAGGAAACGCCTTAGTCTTCAAAGGAAGTGTCGTATTGGCAATTGGAACCAGTTAGGAGGCATGAGAGAAGAGCGGTGCAGGAGTCAACCAATGGTAAGCAGCAGGCAGGAATAAATGGGCATATGTATCTAGCCCTTTTCCTGTTCGCAAACAGGTCGATTCTCAGAATCGGCCCGTTTGCGATCGGGAAAATGCCTTTTGGGATGTATCTTCCCAAAAGGGCATCACAAATTAGAGGATCGCAAAATTTGCGATTCTCTAATTTGCGATTGCATTTAAGGAATCGCAAATTGCGATTCCTTAAATGCAATGTATGAAGCACAGAAAAAGTGCAATTTGGCCGTAAGGAATCGCAAATTACCACCAACTTCAAGTCGGTGGTAATTTACGATTCCTTTGAAAAATTCACTTGTTTGCATTTTCAAAGTGCCATGTGATGCACATACATGCCCTTATGGCATGTATGTGCGCCACATGTGCACACATACATATTTCAGGGGTGCAACAGGGTGTCCTTTTGATACCCTGGCACCCTTGAAATTGCATTCTCATTTTGCAATTCTCAAATTGCGAATCGCAAATTGAGAATGTCTTCCCATTCATTCCTATGGGCCTCCTAGCCCATAGGAATGAATGGGAAGGTATTCCTTAATTGCGATTATCATTTTGCTAATCGCAATTAAGGAATGCCAAGGAATCGCAAAACATTTGCGAGTTATTTGTTACATCCCGTTTGCGATTCTCAAAAAGCGATTCCCTAAAAATCGCTATTTGAGAAT
Source organism: Triturus cristatus (assembly GCF_964204655.1). Lineage (NCBI taxonomy): Eukaryota > Metazoa > Chordata > Amphibia > Caudata > Salamandridae > Triturus > Triturus cristatus. The sequence continues at coordinate 512,672,080 of NC_140589.1, forward strand.
CGCAATTACGGTATTTGATACATATGCCCCAGAGTCATTATATTGAATACAGAAGGTCATGCAGACAGTGCATGCACGCTAACTAGGCTCAACCTAAAAAGGAGCCATGATGTGTGAAGCAATAACCAATTTTTATGAATAGGTGAAGGAGGGGTATTAATGGGGATCCTCCCTCCAAAAATCAGAAAGTGGGAGGGAAGAGAGGACGACAATGCTGAAAAAATAGGAATGAAAAGATTCGGTGCTCCAAGGATCAGCTAATTTAGTAAAATGTGAAACATCCACTGGCAAGATGTTGAAAAAGAACGAATTAATGGGGAAAAGGATCTATGCAAACTTTGTAGAAAAGGCATCAGACATAACCCATTTTCAATATTGATGGGATTTCCAAACCTTTTAAGGAGCATGTAAATGAAATGTAAAAACCCTGACATTTTTTGATTTGGTTTGACCTAACTGTTAAATGCCATTAATTATTTTTGTATTTGAGTTTAACAGTTTAGGTGATAGGGTTTCCCAGAAACGGTATTCCATGAATGTGTTTTGTTTCAAGTCAAAAGCAGCTGTTTTGTAGAGGGTTCAGTGTTTGTAGAGGAGATTAGTTGTATTTTCACAATTTTTACTACTTCAAATCACACTGCTCTAAAATCCTGCCCATCAACTTAATATTTGTTAAGACTGAGCGCCATTGCATTTGTCCTACCATGAAATCTCCCTCCCCTTTACAGGCACTATAGGTCCACTCACCCTCCAACCTGGTCACAAAGGAGAGGTGGCCTCAGGAGACTGCAATAGTTGGGAAGAGGACCTTGGATACTGTGCCCCTTGTGGGGTGTAGTTCATTCAGCAAACATAGGTACAATGCAGGGAGCTGGAACTCGTTGGCAAGTAAGCTCTGCCTTTATACTGCATGTTCGTCTGGTGCGGCTCTGCCATTTCTCTCACACCCAGCTATCCAGACTGGCTAATACTTCTGCTGTTTGAACTCACCTGTGCCAACATTTGTCCTTTAGTGTTTTTACATATTTAACTTTGCATTTACCTTGTTCCAGTTGTTGCCTTACTTCTTACCTTCAAAGGAAACGTTCCTTTGGTTTCTGTTGCTCTGTGCTTTGTATCCCTCTCCTGTCCTGTCCTGTTATGACTCTTTGACTTCTAAGCCAGTGTAGCTACACTTTGAGGTGTCCATCTGGCTGACTCTAGTCACTCATACTTGTGTCTGCTTCTTATCACTTTTCATACAGATAGATCATAATTCTAATTTAGCAAAAGAGAATTTTGTATCAGCTAGTTCACTTAGGATGTCAAGTTATGGGGCAGGAATTGAATTATCAAAAACATAGACCTACTGTGTACCATAAAGATATCTTACTGATTTTCTTGCTTGTCTTTTTAGCCTGGTTGATATAACTGTTATCGTTTCCCTACTCCAAAGGTGGGCCCCTTGCTCGTCCAATCAGATATACTAATAATAAGCGGACCCTCAAAGGAGTCAGGCGGTGACACTGGATCTAATCCTTGCGATAAATCTGTCCCCAGCTGCCAGAACTAGACGGGTTGCTGAGACCTCATTTACCCTCCCAAATGACTATGAAGAAGACTGTAAACACTATGGCACAGGCCTTTAATAATCTGCATTAGGAAGGATTGGCTACTCAGGAGAAGACTATCGCACTATGTCAGACAGTAATAGCCCTAGAAACCTACTGTGCGCAATGCTTGGGATCAACAAGCCTTACCACCTTTTGGTTCTGCCTCATCTGTTCATCCTTGATAAGGTTGTCTACTGGTGCAGGCACACCCCTGCCTTCTTCCCATTTGACTCCAATAAGGCTCTTCGCAGTTTTCTGGTATGTGAAATCTGCTTCATGAACCAACTTCATGTGCTTACAAAGGATAAGGATATGCTAACCTTCCTGCTGATACATTTATGAGGTATTGCTCTGTCTTGGGCAGCCCCATTAGTTGAAAATCACAGTTATTTTGTTGTATGACTGTGACATGCTCTCAGCCGAGTGTAGGACTATGTTTGCATTGAAATATGGTAAACAATTAATCTGAAATGAAAAAAGGCACAGAGGACATTCTCAGTAATATTGCACACTTCAGGAGACTTTGCTGTAATTAAACAGGAAATGATGTGCAGGACACACTGTTCTACAAGTTTATACAGACTTCTACAGGGGTTTTAAAGAGAAACTTAGTGACACTTTGTTTCTAGTACTTCCTCCTCCCCCCCCTTTCCCGATGACAGCACTTTACTTATCATCTTAGTGTTGCAAGTAGTGCAGAGATTGCTGCATAAGAAGAGAAGGAACGTATACATTTGTATTTTTTCCATAAAGAGACGCTGAGTTGGGGGTCATTACCACTGCAGGTGAGCCATTTTTGCTGGGAAATATGCAAGGCCCACTTAGCCCTCAAGGATCTTACTGTGTGAGGGAAGCCACTTTTAGGAACGTGCCACTTTTAACTTACCTGCAGTTGGTACATGCTCATTCTCCAGGGGGCAGGTGGAAAGTGATGGTGGCCACCACCTCCGCAGCTCAAATGTGGTGGCTATTTCCAATTTCTCAGTGCTGTAGCATCGCCTGCAATCTCCATAGTCCCTACTCTCTCTGACTCTTCTCCATGCTAAGCATTTGTTTAGTTATTAACTGATCACTAGTCCCATTTTAAAAAACAAAATCGAAAATCTTTTTGCATGTGCCACAAGACGATATCTGCCTCTTATGTCAGCTTATCATAACCTAATACCTAAGGAACTTCGTGGCTTTCTTCAGTAAGTTCTTCTGGAACACACTTTTGCATCACTAATTTTCTTACTTTAATACATTACATTTTTGCATATTATTTTACAGTTTGAAGTACTCCAATTTTTGAGACCCCAGAGGTGCTAGGGGTAGCACCCTATGACTTCGAGTACTTCCTGATGTGGTATTATAAAATTCTGCATATCTTCATAATATAACAAAGAACTTGGCAACAGAAGCTGAAATATGAAAAGACATCTTTATTAAACTCAAATGAGTGAGACTACGTCGCACAGAAGCCTTAGCAACTGAATGAGGCAGTCTGCAGAACAGAAACCAGTCTCCTCTTTTATGGAGAATGTTACGCTCTGGGCAACACCGCCCTTCTCTTGCAGTTGGTCATTCACATATTTTACTTCAAAGAACAAGCAGAGTCATGATTACAATCCCACATTTCAGTTCAGCCAGCCCGCAATTATTTACCCAGCAAGGCTCAGATCCCTCATCAGATATCAGCAGGTCCCAATAAACACGGGCACCTCCTGTTTGTAAAACAAGCCATAAAGCAGGAAGAGTCAGGTGTGAAAGATATTAGTCAGGGTTCGTGTGGGAAGAAGGAATTTATGATGCCTCGGGCGCTGATGCTAATCCCATTTGGCCGCAGTAAAAGGAACCGGCCGGACAGGGCTGACCTCGGGCAGTGGAGTCAGTTTGCACAGGTCACAGAGAAGTCAAAGTAAAGTGTAGCCTATGTGAGGGCAACTATAAGATGGCCACCGCTCCAAGATGGAACCCACGGAGTCAATGTATAATAACGTTTACATAGTGCATTCATAGCTAAAACGTTACACAAAGCACTTGTACATACCACATTGACCATTCGCGGTTCGCTAATACCGGGATAGACAGGGGCAGGGCCCTGCCTCCTACGCGGTCCCAAATTATAAAGTACGACAAGTTGTCTCAGGTGCTGGAATTTTTGTTGCTCTGATAATTGCTTGCTGATTGGTCTATACAAGTCAAAATATCCGCACTATACAAATGTTTACTGTACCCCAAGTTGAGTTGTTTAGAAATATACCCCACCCTGTTGTTAGGTGGTGCTTTTCAGCTGCACTGGGCTTGGCTTTGTCTTCACCTTCACCTTCCCATTACATTTATTAGTATGATACATTATAATTCAGGAATTATCTGAGACTAAACCTAATCAATTAAATATGTAAGAAGGAACCACTTGTTTCTATTTTCTTGCCTTTTCTCTTCAGTTTGCCATGTATTTTACATGTACCTTTTTGAAGATGGCCCATTTTCTCTTTTTCTTACGTTATCTAGAGTAGAAGAAATTTCTCAGTGTTTTTGAATTAACATTTGTTAAGTTCATGGATTGCTTCATACCATTATTTATAAATGTAAAACCCACTATCTTTCACATTTTGGAATGCTCCGAGCAATAGCAATTAGGAGCTGAAAAAGTTTTTTATTCTAGGTACCATTCCCAGTCTGATGGCCAATCATAGCAGAATGTTCAACATTTAGAACAATATCTGTGGTGCTAATATTATGCAACAAAAGATAATATCTAGCAACCGTAGAATTGTCTTAACAATCCACTTAATAGTATTACCAACATTTCACATTTTTCTGTATGCAAGGTCTTCATCCAAGAGATTTTCCCTTTTCTCCTCATGTTGATGCTTTGATTCCTGCACTACTGATCATTTGAGTCATTTACTGAACATAGACAACTGTTTTCTAAAACTTTACGCTGCTCTAAAGTCAAGATGAAGGATTATGCTGGCAAGTGAAGATCAACGTCTTACCCATTTGTTCCTGAAGTTAAAGGTAGACTGTTTTCTCATTTTCTTCCGGTTCATTTGCACACAGTCAAATTTCAACTACAATATTGTTTTTCATTTGGCATCACTCATCAGGTTGATCCTGTGGCTTTTTATTTGAAGTGGTCTCATACGTGTAAGATTCATTCTGTACTTTCCTGACCAATTTCATTGGATTCTGTTGGACCCTCTGCAATTATGTCACAGAGATATGCAGTTTAAGAAACCAGTGAATTTCATATGATACCAGGTTGTCTTATTTACTGGAAAGACACTCCATCTAGTGAACATTCTTCGGAAGATTCTTGGGAAGATGCTTATTCTGTTTCTTCTCCTTTGTTGGTTTGTTGATTTTTCCAGTGACATGCTGCTAAACCTGTAGCTTCTAGAGGAACTTGTTGCCTGATTCTATCCACTTTTTGCTGTATCTTTTTGATGGCCTTAAAGCTCTGAGTACTGTACCACTGCTTACCAGTGCTAAAGTGCCTGTGCTTCTCCCCTAAACATGTTGACAATGGTGTATACCTGATTTGCATATTTAGTTTACCTGTACGCCCCTTGTAAAGAGGTATACCATGTGCTCAGGGCCTTTAATCTAAATGCTGCTAGTGGTCTTGCAGCACTGGTAACTTTTCAAACCTGTCTCAGGCCTGCCATTGTAAGGCTTGTGTGTGCAGTCTACCACCACTATGACTTGGCATTTGAAACCCCTCACCAAGCCTTAAACTGTACTTTTATTAAATATAAGTCACTTGTATGGTAGGTCCTAAGTGACCCTAAGGGCAGGATGTTGTATAACTAAAAGGTAGAACATTTACGTTTAAGTTTTACATGTCCTGGAAGTGATAAACCACTAAATCTGTTTTTCACTGCTGGGAGGCTTACTCCTTCCAATGGCTAGCATTGGGGATTCCTTACAACACATTTAAAGCTGTAATTCCTGATTGGAAAGGAGTAGCTACTGCATGTTTAATATCTTTGGAATGGTGGTGTTACATCCTCTTTAATGATAAAGTTGGATTTGGCATTACCATTTTAGAAATGCCACTTTTAGAAAGTGGATATTTCTCTGCTCTTAACATTAACCTGTATGCCTCCAGCCTGTCTTTAATACACGTCTGGGCTGGGTGACAGCTACACCTTGTGCATTCCTCCTAGACAGCCACAAGAACAGGAAGGGCTGAGTGGTGTGACACAGGAATCATCTGCATTCTTATAGCCTTCCTGGGCAGGAAGGGGGAGATGTGACACACTTACATCTGAATAGACTGTGTCCTGTCCTCACACAAAGAGCTGATTACCCCCACAGATAGTCTGACAGACTGGACTAGTTGAAAGGGATCCTTGTGCACTTCAATGAACTCCAATTAACTCCTTTGAAGTCACCCTATATATCAAAGGCACCTTTGGGTATATGTACCAGTGCTCTGGCCCTATCAAATCAGTACACTACTGGATCTGGGAAGAACCTCTAGAGTAAAGACTACTGTGCTGTAAGGATTGCTATTTTGCTGTGACTGACAGTTCTGAAGAGCTGCCCCTCTGCTTTGCTGAGCTGCCCCCTGATCTCTGCCCTGCTGAGGACAAGGTCGGGACCCATCTAACTTGAACCCAGAGTGACTCCGAGAGCTTGCTGCCTTGATTCCTATTTTCTGATGTCCCAGGGACACAAAAGACTTACCGCAATTCTGCTGCCACTGCCGGACTCTGCCATCTGTGAGTCCCACCCTTGCCTGAGGCGCCCCTTCAATTCTGGGCCTCAGAAGTGAGTTTTATGTGCTGTAGTTCTTTAAATTAAGCTTTTGGGCTCTTCACAATCGTGATCTGGCCCGTTCACCTCGGGAACCGTGTCACTTGCATGAAGGGTCAGCACGAGTGGGCACAACTTAATTTCTTCACACTGCAGCAACACTGCCCGCGACCGCGAGGCCGGCAACTGTCTGTCCGAAACGCCCAGGGGTTCTTCGTGCTCTGCAGCCCATCATCAGCGACTCTTACTGTGCACCCAGCGTACCTCTTTCCCGCGAACTGGACTCTTGGCTCAACTTGAGAAGGTCAAACTTCAGTGGGACCTGTTTGGAACTGAATCCGACCCCCGCTCCATCGCACTCACCTTGACTTTTCAGATTTATCCTGGTTTAGCGTGACCGCAAGTAACCTTTTAGTGCTATTGACTTCTAATCACTATTTTTGCATTTATTCTTTAAAAACTCATATCTTAACTTTTAATGATTGGGTTTTTGTCATTTTGGTCTTGTTTTACTCAGATACATATTCTCTATTATTGTAAACCTGTGTGAGTTTTTCGGGGGTGTTTTCAATGAGTTACTGTATCTTAAGTGTTGCACAAATGCTTTATACATTGCCTATTAAGCTACGCCTGACTGCTCTGTGCCAAGCTACCAGAGGGTGAGCACAGGTTAATTTAGAGTGCATATCTGACTTACCGTGACTATGGTGGTAGTCCCTACTTGGACAGGGTGCAAACCTCTGCCAACTAGAGACCCCATTTCTAACAGGACTCACCGGCAGTTTGCAGGAAGCCAGCCAGCTACTTCAGGCAGAGGAAAGAAGTGGACACCGTAGCGGAAAGCACTGACCTCCCCCAAAAAGAGGAGGTTGATGAGGACCTCTAGACCAAAGTCTGGCGATACCATGGGTCTCCAACCATTTAACCCCCAGCCAAACTTCTCAGATCAAGGACAAATCATGGCACAGGCAAGTGGATGGGTAAATGGGAATGAAACTGGGCTGCTCAGAGAGATAAACTGTAAGGGGAAGGAGACCTAGTCTTGCCTACCTGCAGAGTGTGGCATTTAACTCCGAATGCTGAGGTAAAAAAACACCGTAGGATAGTTACAGCAAGACAAGAAAGAACATTAAAATACAAACCGCGAGCTGAGAAAGAAGAAAAGAGTTGAAGTGGAAGAAGAAAGTTAAGGATTTTTCTTGGCACAAAAATCAACTAGTTAGAAAAGAAGTATATAAGAAAAAAAAAGCTAGAGAAAGGGAAGAACATCTGACTAAGAAGACAAGACACAAATTAGGATTTAGTTGTTTCTTTATTTATTTAAAGTTTTCTCATGTATGCTTACCTGTTGTCTCTAGGAAGGTCATTCTGATGTGTAAGATGCCAGTTGCATGCTATATGCAAGGTCACCCTGGAAGGGAGACAAGGAAATTTGTGAGAATTGAGTTCTTTGGAACTATTTATCAGAACTAAGGGAGAGGCAGTGTAATTTAGTAAAGACTGTCTCTTTTAAAGTAAACTCCTATTTGACATTCTTAAGTCTAGAATTCTAACTACTATTGTATTATTTAATCCGACTCTCCAACAGGGCATACTAATAAACCTGTTCCTAAAGTTTACCTGAGGTTTCAAGCATGTAGGAGATGGTGGGTACCCTTGTTGGGAAACGGGACAACAAGTTGTTACAGGTATGTTATGTTATTAGTTTTATAGAGTGCATAGCTGCCCCAGCAAAGGGGCTTCCCAGCGCTAATCTCAAACTGACATAGGGCCGACAGAGTGAGGCACAGAAAAACAGATTATGAAGGGAAAAGATGAATTTTTATGGCTTTATGGAATGATGCATGATTTTGGATACTTCTGATACTCGCAGGAAGGGAGTTCCAAAATTTAGGAGCGAGAACACGAAAGGAGCGCCCTTTTGCCCTTGCTCTTTTTACCTGAGGGACAACCACTAGGTGCTGACTAGTAGAACGCAGCTAGCGGGTGGGCATATAGGGCATAAGATGATTAGGTAAAATATCAGGGGATTGGAAATTCATGATTCTATGGGAAACACAGAGGGCCTCATGTAGGAAGCCAAATACCGGTCGGTAACGGCCGATTTTCGGTAATTATACCGTTACCGACCGGTATTTTGGCTTTTGGTATGTAGGGGGATCATTTTTGTATTCGGTAATTTACCGAATCGGTAAAATTACCGATTCGGTAATTTTACCGATTCGGTAAATTCCGATTACAAAAATGAGATGTAGGGGGAGTGTGTGTGTGTGTTTTGGAGTCGGTATTTACCACCAACTATTAGTTGGTGGTAAATAGTGAATGGATGTGTTTAAGCGTTTTAAAGCGCTTAGACGTGTGCAATGTGGCAGACATACATGCCCTTAGGGCATGTATGTGTGCCACATGTGCACACATGGCCGTCTCAGGGGTGCAACAGGGTGTCAATGTGACACCCTGCCACCCTTGCATGTGTTCCCCTAATTACCGAATCGGTATTTACCGATTCGGTAATGAGGCATACCTTCCCATCAGTGGGAAGGTATGCCTCATTACCGAATCGGTAAATACCGATTCGGTAATTACCGACTTTTACCGAATCGGTAAATAATACCGACTCATTAGCTACATATCATTTACCACTTCATAAATACCGAATCGGTAAAATTCGGTATTTATGAAGTGGTAAATGGGTCCCTACCTACATATGGCCCAGAGTGCTTTGAAATGGATATGTTTCTCCACCGGAAGCCAATGTAATCTGCTGATGGAGTCGGAGATAGAGCAGGTTCTCGGCAGACCGAGGAGCAGCCGAACAGCAGCATACTGTGCCCTTTGTAGGCAATGTATCTCTGCTTTGTTGGCCCCTAGGTACAGGGAGCTCGCACAATCCAGCCTAGATAGTACAGTGGCCTGAATAATCACCTGATGGATGGTAGGATCAAAAAAGCCAACAAGGGTTTGAGACCATGTAAAAGCCCAAATCAGACACCGGCTACCGATTTTGGTTGAGCCTGAAAGGTCAGAGTAGAGTTGACCCACACTCCAAGATTTTAAACTGTCTGCTTCGGGGCAGGCGGAAGGTCCAGGGTAGATGGTCACCAATGCTCACTCCACAGATGAGTATCTTTACCCACCAACAAGATCTCAGAATTACTGGCATTCAGTTGAAGACAGTTAGAGGTCATCCAATCTGTGATAGCTGTTACATTTTCTTTGAATTTGAGCCCATTCTGTGCAGAGTTGTCAGATAACGCGACCACCAACTGTGTGTCATCATCATAGGATATCACAGTTAGTCCCCTGTTCCTAGCTACTGCTGCCATGGGTTGAATTTTGATGTTAAATAGAGCAGAGCTCAGGGCAGAGCCCTGAGAAACCCCTTGATACACAGCATGTGTCTAGAAACAGAAAGGGGGGACAGACACTTGGAAGGATCTCTGAGATAAAAAGGAAGTGAACCAGCCCAGGCCACCGACACCGACATCCTCCAGGCCTGCAGAAAGATCTGATGGGACACTGTATCGAATGCAGCGCTTAGATCCAGAAGGATCAGTGCTGAGGTACATCCTACATCTAGTGAGCTCCGCAGATGTTCTGTCACAGCCAGAAGGGCAGTTTCAGTGCTGTGACATGGGTGGAAGCCATTTTGAGGGGGGTCCAACAGGTTGTTAGCTTTGATGAAAGTAGTAAGAATGGAATCAATATAGGCTTGAGTGATCTTAGATACCAAAGTGAGAAGAGAGATAAACGAAGATTCTCCAGCTTAGAATCATCCAGTGTAGGCTTTTTGAGTAAAGGAACCACCTTGGCATGTTTCCAGGCAGTGGAGACTACAGCAGAGGACATGGACAGATTAATTAGATCACAGAAAGGAAAAAAGAAGCTGAGGTAGATATTTCTGAAATTGATCCGGTTTAAGGGGATCCTGATTTAAGTTTATTGCAGATGGTGCGCATGACTTCTTGGGAGAGCGCTGGGAAGGCAGAGAGTGTGGGAGCGCCACTGGATGAAAGTGAGGGGCCTGTTTAATCGCAGTGTAGGGAAAGGTTTTGTAAATGTCCTTGGCCTTCTTAATAAAAAATGCGGCGAGTACCTCACATTCCTGATTAGAGGAAAGAGGGGATTTTACAGGTTGCCCTGAAGATTTTAGATCTTTAAGCAGGGCGAAAATAAATATTTCAGGGTTGCTACTGTTTCTAATTTTATCTGCGAAATAGGCAGCTCTTTCCTTCTGGATTGACAGTTTAACAATGCTCCCTTCTCACCAGGTTTCTAGAGGTAACAGTCCTTAGATTTGAAAGTCTAACCAACTGTGCTACAGTATACATTCTTTCAATTTTTTGTTGCTCTTACAGAACAATAGGCTTGAGTGTTATCAATGAAGTCTTAGCAGCCTCTATTCTCTCCATCATCATTTTCTCGTCCACCCTAAGGAGATTCAGGCCAATTGTGATTGTGCCAGTGTTTGCCTCCAATGCTGTCTTGGATTGCCCTAAATATGCGTTCCAGTGCATCCATTCCAAAACCATCACTAACCACTTCAAAAAGTAACCATTTACATAATCAGGAAGGAGTAGAACTACCATCTTATAGTCAGGTCAATTGTTAGTGTATCAATTTTCACCTCTAATGCTGTCCTAGAGTCCTGTACTGCCTTTAATATGTGTTCCAGTGCATCCATTCTGCGATTCCAAAACCGATTCATAGGTTGCTATTTTTAGTGTGTGTCTGTTAGCCTGTGACAAGGGCAGTCAATCAATCATTCAATCAGTGGTTTACAAAGTGCGCTACTCACCCGTGAGGGTCTCTAGGCGCTGGGGAGGGGGGTGGGGGAGCAGCTCCGGATCAGTCGAAGAGCCAGGTCTTGAGGTCCTTCCTGAACGTGTTTTGGGTCAGGGAGAATCTGATGTTCACAGGGAGCTCGTTCCAGGTTTTTGCTGCGATGTAGGAGCTGGATCTTCCACCTGTTCTGTTTCTGCGGATGCGGTGGACCTCTGCCAGTGCGAGGTCGACGGAGCGGAGGTTCCTCTTGGGTACGTGGAAGGATACTCTCTCGATGAGGTATTTGGGTCCGATGTTGTTGAGGGATTTGTAGGCGTGGGTGAGGAGTTTGAAGGTGACCCTCTTCTCGACGGGGAGCCAGTGGAGGTCTCGTAGGTGTTGGGTCATGTGTTCGTGATGCCGCCTCCCGAGGACAAGTCTAGCTGCGGTGTTCTGGATGGTCTGGAGTCTGTGCAGAAGAGTTTTGAAGGACTTGCGGAGGATGCACAAGCAGTTGAAACTGGTGGAAGCGATGGCGTTGATCTGGCGGATCATGGAGAGGGAGGTGTCGAGGATGATGCCGAGGCTTCATGCATGCTCTGTAGGGGTGGGTGGAGTACAGAGGGTGGAGGGCCACCAGGTGTTGTCCCAGGTGGGGGTGCAGGGTCGAGGATGAGGACCTCAGTTTTCTCTGAGTTGAGCTTCAAATAGCGCTCTTTTATCCAGGCTGCACGTTCTTCAATCCTTCCTGGAAACAGAGTCTGGTGTCTTCGGAATTCTTTGTGAGTGAGAGGATGAGCTGGGTGTCGTCGGCGTAGCATACAATGCTGAGCCCATGCTGTCTGACGATGGCAACAAGGGGGGCCATATAGATTTCGAAGAGCGTGGGGCTGAGCGAAGATCCTTGGGGTACTACGCAGTTGATGTTGGTGGGTTCAGAGAGGAAGGGAGGGAGTCTTATCCTGTGGGTTCTGCCAGATAGAAAGGATTAGATCCATTCGAGGGCGGCCCCTTGTATCCCTGCGTAGTGAAGTCTGGCTGTGAGCGTGCGGTGTGAACCGGTGTCGAAGTCTGTGGAGAGGTCTAGGAGGATGAGGGCCGCAGTGTGTCCCTGGTCAAGGGCGGTCTCGGTGCTGTGGTTGCTGTGGAATCCAGACTGGGAGGCGTCTAGGATGGAGTACTCTTCGATGAAGGCAGTCAGCTGGGCGTTTACGAGTCTCTCAGTGACTTTGGCTGCGAAGGGGAGGAGAGAGATGGGCCGGTAGTTTTTCAGGTCCGTTGTGTCAGCCGTTGGTTTCTTGAGGAGGGGTTTAACCTCCGCCCGCTTCCAGTCATCTGGGCATATGCTGGATCTGAAGGAGGTGTTGATGGTCTGTCCTAGTTCGGGTGCAATAGCGGTGTCTGCCCTGTGGAATATGTGCGGTGGGCAGGGGTCCGTTGGGGCTCCTGAGTGGGTTTGTTTTATGGTCGCGGTGATGTGTTCGACGTGGCGGGCTCCCAGGTTGCGATGACTGGCAGTGACATTAGAGTTTTCGGTTTGCCCATTACAAAACCTAAATCTTTAGGTTTACCCAGTTGTCCAATATAAGTCTGCCACCATCAGTGTTTATGTCATAATAATTACAGTGGGTATTTTCCAGTGATGTCACCAATTGTGAACATCAGTTGTTGTTAGTGTCTATACGTTTTGGAGTCAAAAAAAAGTTGCAAGAGAGTGTTTTTTTCCAGTATTTACAATCTATATTCACAGATAAAAAATGTATTGTAGTAGGACCATATTTTTCATGAGGTGATGTGCATAGGAGTTTTCTCTTGATTAGCTCTCAAATATCTTTACAAACATTGATTTGATATTAGCTTTTCTAAATGCTGTGTAGCCTTAGAATTGAACAGTTAACTGAATTCAAGTGCTAAAGGCTCTAAGTGGCCTTGGGAACTTTGTTTACTCTCACCTCTGGTTTGTGTATGTGTTGTAGTTAGGCCTTTAATTGTTTCACACCCCTTTAGTCTCACTCGGCCTCTCTCTGTGCTCCTATAGCCTTTAATGCTCTGCACCTCTTCTGTGACATGTTTCTGTTGCAATGACATATTTTGACACAATAAATCAAGATTTTACCTTGGATCAGTGAAAAGTCAAATTGAAGCTTTTTTAACCCCTGAAAGTGTGGGATTTGTGATCACTTATACAGTAATCTGTCTTATACCTGGCTCCATTGAACCCCAAGAGCAAATAGGGGCAGTTGGTCTATATTTAGTTGTCATGTACATTTATCTCCTGAGTGACAGGCCAGTCTCCTTATTGCTGGTCTTAATGAACATACCTGTGGGTTGCTGGTGGTCATAGAGGGTACTGAAGTGAAGCATATGGCAGAAAGCACTGCTAGATATAAAGGAGCAACAGCCTTGCCTTCACAGTGAGGCAGAGAAAGGCAATAATGCTTGTGTTACTGCTTCTTTTGAACACGTATTAATACCTGCAGTCAAACAGCCCTAATACAACAGGAGAATGGCTTTAAGAAAGCAAAGTGCTTAATGCAAACAATGCCCTCCACCCCATGTCTTGTAAGCAAGACAATTCAATTCCTGCCTGGAAGGCACTGCAGAGTGCACCGACATCCAAAAAACACAGGCTGTAGTTTTAAAGACCAGCATTGGCCTGGTCTTTCGGTCATTCTGACACTGCCAGATGGACCTTCTTGAAAGGGCCTTGGTGTACTGTATCTGCAGTTGGTAGCTGATTTAAAAATGTCTTTATCTGGGGTATCCTGACTTGTTTTCCATTTGCGCTCCAGTTACGTGCAGTGGCATTTCCTCACTCTGAGTTCCGCTGTTTACCACCTGGGCTGTGGTTGGGCTCTTGCAGTTGGGTTGCGCTTATGGAGAGCCAGGATTTCGATGCATGTGGTGATCCAGCTGTTGAGGTATGGATGGCCTTCGGCAAGTTGCTGGTTTGCGTGTGCCATTGCTCCAAGAGGGTGGAAGCTCACTCCTCATCTGAGATACTTTTCCAGCTGTTCCACTGGTGGTAGGTCTGTGGTAGTACGGGATGATTATGCTGAAACTCATAAATGTTTTGTAGTAAAGGAAGAGGAGAATCCAACGTGCGTGTTCGTTCCAGGTCATAGTTTCTGGCTTGTCGACTGTGTTGTTGCTTTATAAGGAGAAAATTGGGTCCAATATGTATCTGACAGTGTGGGTGGGTAGAGTTTGGGCCAGTGTGGCCTTCCAGCTGAAAATTAAGGTCCCAGAGGAGGATGAAGGTGCTACTAATGATGATGAGGAATGAGACGAAGTCCATGATGTTGCTAGCAAAGTTGGTGCAGGGCCCTGTTGGTCTGTATATGAGGGTTCCGCCCAGGGAGGAGTTGGCTGTGATGCTTATCTTAAACATTAGGTGTTCTTTGTAGCCCACGGAGCTCCATCAGACTTTCTTAAATTGGAACGTATGATAATGTTTGGCTAGCAGTGACTCTTATCAGGGTGGCAAAACTCGAGAGAATACTGATGCTCCTTTTTCCCATCAAAAGCTTTTCAACAGTATTGAATGACATTTCCTGTTCAGGGTCAACTATAAAACTAATTTGGGACCACCAATAAAAAGTTAAAAATGTTCCAACTGTGTTGGTCCTTCAGCTACTATCAAGGTAAATGGTATACAGTCTCCCGCCTGGAATTAGACAGGGCTTTCTGGCCACACCACTGTTGTTTGCGTTGTCAGTGAACACTTAATACAAAGATCCGTTCTGCCCCAATATTTGAGGCTCGGTAACAAAGTCAGGGCATCATATGGGTGAATTTTTCGCTGGTGATATATTTCCTAACTCACCTGCGACCTCGCTGCCGGCATTTGTATCCAACATGGAAGACTTTTTTCCAGCAGTGTCAGAGTATTATTTCAGTGATATGACTTATTTCACCATATTTAAAGAACACATGTTTAATTTTAAAAAGTTTCTATTCCATGTCTAAGCATTAAATTGCCTCCAATTTCCTCATGATGTTGGATATATAGGTGGGGGCAACTAGAAAATACTTGAGTTGTAGTATTAAAATTAACTTTCTTCTGGGGTTTCTTTATTTTGTACAGACTCTTCCATGAAAATGATTGGGCAGGCATTCAAAACTATTAGAAGTGCTTATATTAAACAGCATATGCCCACAAGTAGCCAAATCAATCCATCGTGGATTGATTGGGTAATGAGGGCCAGGGCTTCCCTAATTTAAAATATATATATTCCCTGCACTGTTGCAGCCTGCTCTAGAATGATCTAGGGTTAGCCTGAGGAAAGTTTGGTCAGAAATTACAAAGCTCCCAGCATTTCCTCTTATGGTTCCCACACGGGCAGGCATGCAACAATCTCCCCCTTAGGACTACTGATGTTTTACTTTCTTATTGGGGTTTGTTCACAAACACGGTTGGTGTCATGATTCACTGCCTCCCCTATGAAGCCTATTGAATGCATTCACGACTTTGTCCCAGGAGTGATGGATAGATGCTTACACAACAGTGGAAGAGGAACTGTCTGCTAGCACTCAACGATTTCTACAGTTAGAGTAAATAGTCATGAGATATTTTAACCAGCATTATATCTGGCTCATGCCATTTTAGACAGTCTCAGTTACTCCACTGGTCTAAAATAAGGTGGATCCAGAGGCCTCACACAGATTTTACATTTTTAAAAGAGGCAGACTGACTGAGGGCACGAAGGGCACCTCAATATTGTACAAGGCTGTATGCTCGTTCTCAATTTCACAACCCCATGCATGACAGGCTTGTCATTTACTATCCCTCATGACATATTGACAGTTATTTGGACAAAGGCTGTTAGGCACTCTGTTTTCTTTCAATTCAAAGGAAACACATATAATATAGTGATACCCTGGTACTTTTCTCCAGTCAGGCTGAGTTCCTTGCACCATGAAACGGATTTCAGGGGGTGCACACAGCGATAGAGTCTAGAGCACATGTGGTGGGCTTGTCTGGTGGTGGCTACTTCCTGGAAAGAAGTAGAGGACATTATAGGGGAAATGGTGGGGAGCAATGAAAATTACCCTAGTGTTGCCTGCATACATGTAAAATATACAGCGATGGCTGACAAGGAATTGTAAATAAAGATATAAAGGAAGTAGGTGACATCTGCCCACTCCCCAAATAATTTGTTATGCTTGTAAATAAAGGCCCCACCCTCAAGGAATAGTTTGATTCGGTGGATGGACTTTTCATGGTCAACTGTGAACTAATAAAACCAATGTACTTACACACCTCATATGTGCAGACATATTCAGACCATTGATCACGGTGGTCACCAACACATCAGACCTCATTTTGGGTTAAAACACTGTCTCAGAATTGTTGCTGAGGCACTTCTGTTCTAAAAAAACGTTTAGCTCTAAAGTCAAATTTCTTTCAATTATTTTTAAAAATGTAATATCAAAGATATGGATCTTGGATTGTGGGAACATTGGCATTCAATGAGGGTTTCTTCAGCAAGAAGAGAATTATCACTGTTTCAAACTCAGCTGGTCCTATACCAGTGTTCATTGATTAATGAATATCTAAGAACAGATATGGTACCTTGTTTTTGGTTAATTCCTCACAGATCTTCTTCACCTTAACCAGGAAGAATAGAACCTACTTTTACACTAATTTGAGAAACTAAACCACTGTTTTTTTCTTACCGTATAGGACTGGGAAAATGTTTAATGATCTAAATATTCCTGTAGTACATTGGCCAGTAACTGTATCTTATTGGAATAGTAAGATTTTTTCATATGTTTTGATAGTTGTACTTCCTCATCTTCATCATAAAATACATCGTAACCTTTTTGAAAACTGTTTTATTTTGTGTGGCATGGACTTTCCTTTGTTTCCTTTCTTAAGTTGTGCCTTTCTGCCTTTAATTCTGGCGTGTCATTTACTGTTGAATATTGGTTTACCACAGAGTCTTAAGAAAAGGGCAATCACATCACAGGGCAGAGAATATAATGTTGTTAAACTTTTCTAACTTTAATATGGGACCTTCCCAAATTCTCTATTAGTTATGCATGTGGTAATCAGTTTCTATCTACGATATGTGGCATGCTTGAGTATCTTTTTACTTTTATATTATTCTAAGTCAGTATGTGATTATCAGATGTTTGAAACGGTATTCAGATATCAAAGACATTGCTCGAAGTGGTGAACTTGTGATTCCAGAAACCATTGGTAAATATGTGGAGCTCTGATTGGGGACAGGTGGATTCACTGGTGCATTCAAATAAGTATGTTCTTTTTTTTTAGTATTTTGTTTTATATAGCGCAAACTAGACCCAAAGATATCAGGTATCAGAACGCTTTACATGCGCATCAGTTTAGTTACAGATGGACACATTCATTTTTGTTAGGCACAGGGAAATTAAGTGATTTGCCCAGAATCACAGGATGTTGAGAGTCGATGCCGAAACTCGAACCCGGTTCCCCAGCTTCGAGATCAACCGCTCTAGCCGTAAGGCTGCATCCTCTCCCCAGATTTGTATGGGGACTCTTTACAAATCCTGCAGTGATTTTTTAGTTAAAGCTTGCCTGTTTTGCTATCTATTTCTCTCAGCATGTTTTTTATCACTCTGTTGTTTAATGTGACAGACTTCTGTTATTTGACTAACCTTCTGTAGGAGTATATCGGTTTAGAGGATACCAGTGCCTCAAATTCTAATGTAGGTCATCATCATAACATGACATCTTTATTCGGTTGACGACAGCAACAACCATAAAAGAGCACAGAGAACATTACATAAAATCACACTTATAGAACACATGAGCATAAAATACACATAATTTAAAAGCCGGGTAACAGTCAAAACAAATAAGAAGCACCCCGTGTCCAGCTATACAATGAACTGTATTCTGGGCCTACTAAAATAAGTTTGCAGAACATTGCACAATGTAAAGTGTCCTACGGAGACCTATTGTCACAACCGCAGGGCAACCTAAGACCAGGTTTTACCCATCCAGTAGGTGAGAGCAGGAGATGGTGTAACAAGTTAAATCTGAGCCTGGCCAATAAAATTGCATGTTGGGTACCTGCACTAAGTAATGCTCTATACCTTGAACGGTCTTTAAAGCATGTATCCTCTTACCGAGGGTTTCGGCAGCTAAGCCTTTTCTGTGGTTAGCAAAGCCCGCTCAAGGAATAGCACCTTTACTCTTTTCAATTCTCAGGGCGTCAGTGAGTGGGGATCAGAATAAATATCCTCTCTCCCTAAAGAGCGAAAGCTTCCTTCACATAAGCTATCCAGGGGATTCGTGGTGCAAGGTCAAGGGACGGACAAACTAAGAGAATCAGTCTGTAAAGTTTTAGATCCTCCCTGGTCCAGATCTTAACCCAATACAGCAGTGGGATAAAGCCAACTGTGTGTCTAAATAAGTTATTCAAGCTCCTCATGAACTGAGAAGGCCGGAGTACAATGCAGGACCTGCACAAGCCGTCTTAAAAATTGATTTTCTGTTGCTTGGATTTTATCAATCTTCGCCTACCCCTAAACCTCACTGGCATGCTAGATCTGGGACACTCATTTGACCTGGTGAAACTTCACTAGGATGCTCAGTGACCAATAACTCAAGTTATGTGTGAAACTAGCCTCTGTCCTGGTGGTTTTAACAAGCTCCAATCTCTTTCCCTCAATCAGTGAATTGCAGTTATTCTTCACATCAAATCGAAATCATAAAAGCACACAGAAAAATACAGGGTTTTATCCATAACATAGAAGATGCATAATAAAACAACAGTTTCATCATCATCCCAAGAAAAACAATTATACATAACGCTTCCTGATAGAAATAGCCCCACTTATAAAGTTCACAACAGCTTGACAAATTTCAGGGGATTCAAGAGAGTATAAAAACCTAAAACCTTCTTGGTGTGAACAAGGGCTTTACGATCTCAAGAGGGGGGAGTAAAAAAGTTGATCTTAAGGTTTTATAAAGTGCACAGAAAATTAAAAAGTGCAATGTGCATTGTTTCAAGGTATTATTGCAAGGGCATAGTGGGGGATTTTCCAGCCATCCACCATGAACTGGAAATGCACCTAACTGGGGGAATCATCATAGCCTCATAAGAAAACTGTTCCCTACTACTTGAAGTTTGAAACAGTTGCAGTACCTCCACACTCCAGCCCCATTTGTGGCAATTGGAAGGCATTTTGCTTTATACAGGGCTATCATTTCCCTAACCGGCTTCCTGCCTAATTTGGCCACAAAGCAAAAAGATGCTTAGATTATTCTATTTCTTTGCTGCACCTTTGAGACCAGCAAAGAGTCCCACGTTAGTTGTGTATTAAAATGAATCCCCAGGTTTTAGAAACTTTATCAACAGAATTTCCTTGCATGTGAAGAGTTTTAGAATTTTTTTTTTGGGGGGGCCGCAGACATTTAAATAGTATTTCCGAAAATTGTTTTTCAGGTCCAAGGAGGACAAGAACTCCGCATAGGCATCAAGGGCTTTATGATGACTGTTTGTTGTCTTTGCTAAAAGGACAGCATTGTGTGCATAGAGGAGCATGGGAATAAAGTGGTTGCCATCCCTCTGATGATCCAGTTTTATATAAATAAAAAACAAACAAGGGGTTTAAAATACATCCCTGACGATCAAATTCAGTTGAAGCTAATGAGTGTTTACATTCAGCATCTGGGCCATATCGTATTTTGACCGTGGTGTTCAAATGTAATCTACTGAGGAGAGTAACCAGAGGTTACTCCACCCCCATGTCACCAAACATGTTCGACAATTTGGCACGTTTGTCTGTGTCAAAAGCACTTGACAAGTCCATGAAGGGCAGATGTAATGGGCTCTTCCTGGATTTGATGTATCAATTAACAATTAACGAGAGATTGAGACACTGCTCAGCCGTCCCCATTCCCTGTCCAAAGTCATATTGGGCCTTCAAGAGTATATTATTTGCACTAGCCCACCCCTCCAACCATGCCAAAAGCACCCTGCCCAAGACCTCGGCCATGGAGTAAATTTGGGAAATCGGCATATAGCATACTGGGTCATTTATGTCACCTTGTTTAAAGATTGGGACCACTATGGCCTCTTTACAAGTCAGGGCAAATAGGCCAATAATAGCAGTTCTAAAGATGGTAGCAGGCATTGGAGCCCATAGGGCTATATTATTTTCAAAAAGGTATACTGGGACTCTGTCTGGTTCAAGTGCTTTCCTACAGATGCCCTGCTGACCAGCTGCCTCCAGCTCCTTTACTGGGATAGATTGACTAACCTAGAGGGCCTGTTTCATATCTTTGACCATATCAATATCCCTTTTTTGGTGATCAATAACTATTGTAGAGGTTAAAACTACCTAAAAGATGGGCAACCAATGCTGTGCATCGGATCAAATGGTCAATTTTAGATGGAGAACCGGCAGAGAACAGCAGGCGTTTGATAACATCCCAAAACCTCTACATATCTCTCAAACGGCCTGCAGCCAGTAAGATGGACCAGGCTTAATTTCCAAGTTCATCCTTTCTGACACCAATTGTGACTGTATAGATTTTCTGTGCAGCAATAATTACATCTCTATTTCTTGGAATGGCATGAAGAGCTGTGTTGAGCTGTTTATTGGCTTTTGTGCAGGCTCAATTAAACCAGTGAAAAATAGGGGAAATACAAATAGGGCAATTGGCTATTAGTCCAGTTAATATAGCTAAACACAAATTCACAAAATCTTTAACTAGGTCAGCAGTGGTGCCCTCTACTGACAGACAACTATTACTCAGGACTCAGTATTGGTTAACCTAGACATAATTGGGTCAAGCTGGGCATTTAAAACCATCTTAAACTCAAATGATAAGTCCTTGAAAGAAGAATTACCCTCTGAAAGGCAGAGTAAGTTGGAGTCGGTCTGGGACTGACACAATGGCTGGGGGACTCCTCTCACTCGCAGATGCCCCCTTCTCCTACGCTTGCACCTTGTGCTGACAGTAGGGCTTAAGGATGTAGCTTTCTGGTCAGGGTCATTGCACCCACCTTTGGGGCACTTCTCTTCCCTCTGAGAACCTCCCCTGATCCTCTTCACCCACTCAGCTTGCCGGCATCGCTCAACCCCTCCACTCTCCTACGAGCCTCAGTACAGTGGACGGAACAAGAAGAGGGCGGTGGAGGGCTCTCCCATGACAAAGACAGCCATCTTTCTGTCAACTCTGCTGCCTGTATAAATCACCACCACTGCTCGATTAAAAAAAAATATATCAATATCAATGGGTGGTGTGTGTTCAAAATACATTGGAAGCGGGCACTTTTCTCTTCTTCGTGCTTGCATTTTTCAGGCCACCTAAACCCCCACAAAAACAATTACTAGAAAGATGAATAAATCCCAGATACAAACGCTTATGCAACAGACGCAATACCTCAGCAGCACAATCCCTGAGTTCTCTTACATAATATGGTCCAAACCCCCAGGTTCAAACCCAAGATAGTCTCACTACAATGAGTGAATGCTCAGCATTTCCAGGTTTGAGAAAATGAATCTTGTCTGGTATCATTTTGGTATGTCAAATCATTTGTTGAAGTATTCAAGAATGTTAAGGTTATACTGTTCCAAAGTACTAGTTGTAGTTGTCTCTATAAAAAGCTTCCCTGAGGATGGATTCGAAGGTGGCAGTCTGCAGGTCATCAAGATTAAGAATACGACGGTTTGTTATATTGTGCCTCTGAATACTAGAGATTCACTTTCTGCATTTAAGAACTGAGTAAAACAAGTTGTGGTTTTGGCGCTTTTGGAATTTATGGCTACTCTACCAGATTTCTATGTTGTACAATTCCAAATGTGTACCTTTTACCAAGAGGTTAAGGCCTTCTGGACCATAGGGGCATAGTGATTTGTTAGTCATATCTTTGTGATTAAAATTGACATCCAAGTAAGAGTACGTGATTAGCTGAAGGATATGATGCGGTTTAATTCTAAGGATTGGGCATTTATGGGTATGCAGGAAAGAGAATGGTTGGCCAGTGGGAATACAAATGTGCTAGGGACGACTGGTACAGAAGAAGAGATCTGATGGAGTCTTTTATATGTATAAATAGAATATGAATGAATTAAAAATGATAAATTTCAACAAATAATCACAGTGGGACTTTTGTTCGAAAAGTCAAAATTATGGTATGCAGTTTAAATTTTGACATATCTTTTACACAATCATAATCAAATTACACATGTCATTGTGTGTATGCATTATATGCCTAAAATAATTTGTGATTCGTGCCTGTTTTATTTCCCCTATTGTGTGTAGTTTGTAAGCATTTGATTACATTACGTGTGCCTATGTTTATGAAAATTATACATTCACCAAACATTTTCTAATCACGTTTCATTGCTCCCAGAAAACAATATAACTTTACGTGTGACATTGCACTATTTATGTTAGTTGCACTGCCCCATTCGGGGTGGTGTCCCTCTATGCGCACAACACTGTGGGGTAACGAAGTTACCAATCTTCACAAGTATAAGTTTGAATCAAAAGTTCATTTATTCATGATGAAAAGTATGTTGTCATATTGTGAACTTCAAATGTTAAATCACAACGATATCAACGGATATCCTCTATGCATTTCGGGTAAAACCCTTCATCAGGAGGAATCCTGTAACAGAAATAGGAGAACATGTTGCTAATCCCCTTAAAATACAATAATTAAACAAAGCATACTAGAAGGTAAATGACATTGCCCTTCCATAAAAGGTCAAAATTAAGCAAAATAGAGTTACTCGAAAAAGTATATGTAACGGTGTTGCAGTAAAGAGTGAAACGTAAAGAAACACAGTAACGGTCACATTTAGAAGATAATGACGGTGAAAAGTGAAAGATGAATGCAAGGAAGCTTAAATGGTGAGAGACACCACGCATTGTAATGCGATAGTACCTACAACATCCATGCGTGAAAAATCAAACTTTGAATAAACCTGGGACAAACACAGGTACGTGAGTTAATATGTAAAACTACGTGTGTAAAGTTGTATGTTTGAAGCGCTGGGGTAAACGCTAAAAATAGTGCTCAAACGTTGTACCCAAGCTAATCACCGTGATGGAATCAAAGATGCGGGGTCAAAAGAATCAGGGTTAGAAACGAAAATTACCTCGATTCGTCGTTGAAATGGGCATGATGAGAATGTGCCGATCCGGGAGATCGTAAATTGTAACGGTCACCAAGTTAAATAGGAAATTGGGTGATAGACAAAAAAAGAGGACTCAAAGTACGGCGGCCATCTTAAAGATGTAAAGTGTGTTCGTAGTTGTGCTGCTAGTCGGCAAATGTAAACCAAAGAAAAAACAAAAGATTTACGTGATGAATTGGAACGGGAATGCTGAAAAGAAAAAGCATGTCAGGAACAATAAAGTTTAGGAAAGTAAATAAAGTTGAAAAGGATAATAAAGTTCTAGAAAATAACGTAAAGTGCGGAAAGAAGTGTTAAAAACGTTAAGAACGAAAGTATGAAAGTATGAAAATTAAGAATTTAAGAAGATTAAAAGAAAAGAAAGCTTACAGAAAAGAATTACTAAAAGGCATTGACAGGTAATGAAAACAATGTGAAATTGAACGTAAATAAATAAGTTTTCGCACAGGCATCGGTGCAAAGTCAAATAAAGCAACTGAGTTCAAGGCGGTCATTCAGACCATGTGGTACCATCGAGTTCATTTTATATATCCAAGATGTTTCTCTTTGGATCAAGAATTTTCGATTGTCACATCCATCTTTTAGTGGAACTGTCTCGCACACCAGAAAGCGTAGTTGACTGACATTATGTTTGTGTTCATTGAAGTGTACTGCTACTGCAGATTTGAGATTGTTGTTTCGGATGTTACTCTTATGTTCATTTAATCGTATCTTCAACTATTTTTCCGTCTTCCCAATGTATGGAAGACCACAAGGACATTTCAACATATACACAACGTTTTTGGAATCACAAGTTGCTGACACGAAAAGTTTGATGTTGTGACCCTTGGTTGGGTGCTGTATGTTATTGCCTTTGATAATGTTGTTGCAATTGCCACAGTTATGACAGGGTATGGTGCCCTTGTATTCAGAAATGCACTGTGGTGAGCTCGTTGGTTTCAAAAGATCCATGAGATTTTTGCTTCTTTCATAGGCGAACAGTGGTTGATCTGAAAAAATTTGGTTGAAGTCAGGCTCCATACGTAACAAAGGCCAATGCCTAAGGATTGATTTCCGTATGTTGAAACTTTCAGTTGAAAATTTGGTCACCATGACCAATCTCGCATGTGGTTCTGAAGTTGTTAGTTGTTTGTTTAATAGTGATCTCCTTGGTTTGTTTAGAGATTTTTCAATTGCCTTCTCTAAAATTTGTGGTGGATAGCCCCGCTCAGTAAAGCGTCGTTCCATGTCTGAAGTATGTTGGTTCAGTTGATCCGGCTCAGAGATGATACGTTTTATCCTGAGGATCTGTGAATATGGTAAATGGCGTTTCAATGTCAGCAAACTTTTCGTGTCAGCAACTTGTGATTCCAAAAACGTTGTGTATATGTTGAAATGTCCTTGTGGTCTTCCATACATTGGGAAGACGGAAAGAAAGTTGAAGATACGATTAAATGAACATAAGAGTAACATCCGAAACAACAATCTCAAATCTGCAGTAGCAGTACACTTCAATGAACACAAACATAATGTCAGTCAACTACGCTTTCTGGTGTGCGAGACAGTTCCACTAAAAGATGGATGTGACAATCGAAAATTCTTGATCCAAAGAGAAACATCTTGGATATATAAAATGAACTCGATGGTACCACATGGTCTGAATGACCGCCTTGAACTCAGTTGCTTTATTTGACTTTGCACCGATGCCTGTGCGAAAACTTATTTATTTACGTTCAATTTCACATTGTTTTCATTACCTGTCAATGCCTTTTAGTAATTCTTTTCTGTAAGCTTTCTTTTCTTTTAATCTTCTTAAATTCTTAATTTTCATACTTTCATACTTTCGTTCTTAACGTTTTTAACACTTCTTTCCGCACTTTACGTTATTTTCTAGAACTTTATTATCCTTTTCAACTTTATTTACTTTCCTAAACTTTATTGTTCCTGACATGCTTTTTCTTTTCAGCATTCCCGTTCCAATTCATCACGTAAATCTTTTGTTTTTTCTTTGGTTTACATTTGCCGACTAGCAGCACAACTACGAACACACTTTACATCTTTAAGATGGCCGCCGTACTTTGAGTCCTCTTTTTTTGTCTATCACCCAATTTCCTATTTAACTTGGTGACCGTTACAATTTACGATCTCCCGGATCGGCACATTCTCATCATGCCCATTTCAACGACGAATCGAGGTAATTTTCGTTTCTAAACCTGATTCTTTTGACCCCGCATCTTTGATTCCATCACGGTGATTAGCTTGGGTACAACGTTTGAGCACTATTTTTAGCGTTTACCCCAGCGCTTCAAACATACAACTTTACACACGTAGTTTTACATATTAACTCACGTACCTGTGTTTGTCCCAGGTTTATTCAAAGTTTGATTTTTCACGCATGGATGTTGTAGGTACTATCGCATTACAATGCGTGGTGTCTCTCACCATTTAAGCTTCCTTGCATTCATCTTTCACTTTTCACCGTCATTATCTTCTAAATGTGACCGTTACTGTGTTTCTTTACGTTTCACTCTTTACTGCAACACCGTTACATATACTTTTTCGAGTAACCCTATTTTGCTTAATTTTGACCTTTTATGGAAGGGCAATGTCATTTACCTTCTAGTATGCTTTGTTTAATTATTGTATTTTAAGGGGATTAGCAACATGTTCTCCTATTTCTGTTACAGGATTCCTCCTGATGAAGGGTTTTACCCGAAATGCATAGAGGATATCCGTTGATATCGTTGTGATTTAACATTTGAAGTTCACAATATGACAACATACTTTTCATCATGAATAAATGAACTTTTGATTCAAACTTATACTTGTGAAGATTGGTAACTTCGTTACCCCACAGTGTTGTGCGCATAGAGGGACACCACCCCGAATGGGGCAGTGCAACTAACATTTATCTACCGACCTAGGTTCAGAGGTCGCTCCTCTAGCTGCACGCAAATTACCTGTTAAGGATTGATTTAATTTTTTGACAAACAATTGGTGTGCGTGATATATATCTTTTGACTTATTGCACTATTTATGCCACTTACTCCTTTTTAGGTTTTTCATAGAGACAAATATAGCTCTCATGTCAGACCCAGGTTTTCAGAAAAATTAATTATAAAGTATACTTGAATGCATATACATACAGGGGCAGTCATCCTTAACCATTGGTCAGTTGAAGTTCAGGTGTCATTTACAGTCTTCTGCTCACTACAGTTTACATTGTGGGGCAATGGGTCAACCCACTTTAGTCATTCTCTCTTTTTACTGTAACAGCATTTTGCTTGTTCACATGTGCATATCTCCCATTTAATTAGTTGGGGTGGGCGGAACTTGCGGAGTTTTACTCTGATTTATAGTGCTGTATAATCAGTGCGAACAGTACCTAATGGCGCGCCAAAGGGCCCTCCTCTTCCTGCTGTTTAAGTAGTTGTTCTACTCTAGTGGCAGCTTTCATTTCAACGTGAGGGGTAGCGACCTACCGCTACTGCCTGCATGGAGAAATCCTGCCGGGAGGCGGTCTAGCAGTTTTTTCTCGTTCTTGACGAACTGTGTACGAGAAAATCTCTGGCACGCATCTGTTGGCAGAGTTTTTGCCAAACTCTGTGCTCCAAGCAGAGCGTGTAGTGGGTAAACCTCTATAAACTCTGCTGGTGGAGTGGAATTCACTGCTCACTTCTATTAATTAGTTAATTTCAGCAGAAGGGTTAGTGGTCCAGTGCTGCTGTTTGTTTTTGTTCGTGTCTTAGGATCCAATGTTTATATGTGTCTTTTATTTCCATGGCATTGTAATGGAGTCCACAGGCATTGTAGGTTGAAGATATGTTTATTAGTGCAACAGTCTGAAGAGTAATTACAGTAGCAAGGCAGCATACGCCTCCCACCATCACTAGCTCCCTTCAACTGCCTCCCGTTCCATCATATAAAATCCTCCTACGACATATTCCATTATTACCAACCACAGTTCTAACCTAAGCATCAAGTCCACAACACATTCCCCTCTTCATTAACAAACTGGTGGCTCAGGAGACTAATGCATGGGCTCCAGGAATCTGTGTTTAATCCCATGTTCACAGGCTTGAATCTCAGCAGGCCCAGTCGGCTTTTCATCCTTCAAGGTTGATAAAATTAGCACCATTGCTTTGTCTAACAATAAATATCTGTCATTAAATGCCAGGATGACCTAAGGAGTGAACGTGTGCCCTATAAATGCCATTGTTATGTTATTTTGCTATTCACAGATGTGTACTTCAATTCACAATGGTCTTTGTGAGTTGCAATGCCGATGTGCAAGGCCGTATTTGTTGTGACTCATGCATAATACATAAATGCGTCACTACCTCTCCTGTGGTCAAAAAACATGGAGGGGTGGCTGGCTGCCCGTGTTAGGTAGTACACAATGCCAAACAGCAAGCAGTCAATTTCTCACAACTTACGCTCTTCACGTTATGTTATGTTAATTTCATTTGTTACCACGCACGAATCACCCCAAGAGGGGTATCTCGGCACAGGAGATAAAAAGCAGCCAAACTTGTAGCGCAAAATAAAAACAGCACTGCCTTAAGCAGTTTCCTACATTTGATTGGGTCTATACACATTTGGATGTTGTGTGGCAAATTGTTCCAGTAGGAGGGAGCCAGGTAAGAGAAAGACCTTCCTCCACATCCTGACCATTGAATACGAGGGATGGTAAGTAAGGCTTTATCTGAGGATCTCAGGTTCCTGACTGGGCAATAGTGTTTGAGCTTCTGGTTCAGATAGCTGGGACCTTTCCTAATTATAGATTTGTGTGTAAGACAGCAGATTTTCAAGATAACGTTTCCTAACAGGAGGGAGGTTGCAAATGTGGCTGCTGTAGTCTAATCTGCTGATAAGGAGTTCCTGGACTATGGTTTTCCTGGGCGAAAGAGGGAGGAAAGGAAGAACTTTCCTCAGCATCCATATCATATAGAAGCAGGCGCCAGTAGCAGATTGAACTGAAAATTGTAATACTAACATGGGAGTCTGTCCCATGCAGGCCTCTGTCCCAATACGTGCACCTGTTCACAGTGATGCTCCCAGGCAGTTTCTACCTCGTTTATTTTAAAAGGATAGGTGGAGTGTTCTTTACTGTGCATAGCCTCTTTGCACATTTAAGGAATAGCAAAGTGTTCACAGCAAAAGCAAGGAACTGCAGGTAGTCCCTTTGTGGATCTCGTCTGTATTTATATGTCAGCATAATTTCACCTCCCACCTGGACTTTCACCCTGAGGTCTTGCAAAAGGTGAATTAACTCATTGATAAATGTATCATTTGAAATATGAATTATTGCTCACCTGATGATTAGGAGAAATCATCTGTCCTTTCATAGAAATGTAGATAGAGTTGTCTGTTATGCAAAATTTGTTGGGAACAAATAGTGAACCAAATTAAACAAATTAGTGTCAACCATTTCATATCTAGTTAGGGAAATATATATGAATTATTAAGCTCAATCTTAAAGGTACTATACATTTACTAGTTCACTTTCCATTTGTATTGTAAATGAATCATTTATATCACAAGTCATTTGTCATACATTTTCCAAAGCTTGATGGTAAGCATATCAACCACTAGTCACTAACATTTTTGTGACCTGTAGGTCATGAGTCAGAATCACAGCAATGATATCTCAGTCTCTCATCCTTATTAGGTAAATGTATTAAGTATCAGTAATTTTGCTCGGATATGAATTCACCTTAAATAAATCAAATGATAAGAGGCATTTGGCAAAACAGTAACAAGTTGCTTTTATTAAACACTGCAGCCGAGATAGCCTGGACAGACTGGTTGACAGTCCATTCACAACTTTACATATCAGAAATACGACATAGAAGATGGACAAACATGAATACAGCAGTAGTGAAACTTCCTACAAGAGCGACCATTTTGTAATGGCATTTTACAATTTGAATGTTGTAGAATAGGACTGTGACCTTGTTACACTATTTCCTTTGACATAATGGTACATGTTATATTCACACATAGACCTGATTTGACGATTCTGTTCTGTGTTTTGGGAAAATGTTGTCATCGTCCATGCACATTGACATTGGTCTTATTGGCAACAATAATATCGTACAAACATGGATCATGACATACATTGGTAACATTATTGCTGATGTTGATGCTGCTGTGCGGGCTCAAGTTACTGTATACATTGACATTGCATTGACAGGCATTGTCAAGGGGTGGGCATAGGCTGTGGCAACAGTAAATATGACAATATTTGCACCTTTTCCTTGTATTGCTAGCAAAAAGTAAAACATTTGAAAAGCTATATATATAAAAAAGTATACTTTACTTACAAGGCTTTATGGACTTGTTTAACACAATGTAGAGTTAGTTTAGGGTGCAGCAATAAATGAGAAAGTTGAAAAGCAATCTAACTTTTGTAATCAGCCACTTGAAACCTAGGCCTCTTCTCTCCCAATAGGTAAATGGAATTTGGTGGAATATCACTCCAAAGTCAGTATTTACCATCCTAGAATGCAATCCATGAACATTTGAGAACCATAAGCAACATTCATAGGGTCTGTAAAGGGCCCAAGTGTCATTTTTTTCAAGCAGTGTATAGCAATTGGAGACTTCAAATCTAGAAAAATCCTCCCAACCTCTTGGTCGTTTCTGATGGATACATCTGCCTGTGGATTCCTCGCCTTTTTAATTACCCCATGCACAGCGTTCCACGGAAACTTTTCTACATAGCTCTCCCACGTCGACGAGGATGTCACAATAGAATGGCTCTGCATGCGACTCCACGTGATGTCATCTGATAGAGACTTTTAGCTGCAGATTTCTTACATTTGAATTCCCCAGGTGTCAGGCTGGATCCAGAAACTTTTACTGTGCAATACCACTTGCGTGCTACGTCGGGTGGCTCCATACGGCTCCCCGTGACGTTGTTGGCATCAGTTGTGTTGGTTTAGGCATCGCAGTGCCTACATAGGCTCCACCCAGGCGCGCGGGCATCAGTACTTTTCTTTCTGTGTCAGTTAGGCGCCGATTCTGGAAGAGCTATCCCTCTGCCACTTTTTGGCAGGCTTTTCTCTCAGCTTTTGTCAAAATTTTTTGAGTAAGGACTTCGTGTGCGAGGGATGTCTGGTAGGAAGACAGGTTTTAAACCATGCAGGACATGTTCCCGCATGATGTCAGTTACCGATCCCCACCGCATATGTCTGTGGTGTCTTGAACACAACCATGATTCAAAGTCGTGTTCAGACTGTCAGGCGATGGCTCCACCGACCTTGAGGAGCAGGCGATGAAGTTGCTTGTGGCTCTGCAGTCTACACCATTAAGCGAGAATGCGAGGAGGTCACGGTCCCGTTCAAAGAAGAGGAGATCGCGGGACCGCTCACAGAGCTCTAATTCCTCTTCCTCCCATTCGAGGGCGTCTGGACACTCAGGGAAGAGGTACAAGAAGAAGAAGAAGTCCAAGCGGACTTCGACTTCACCTCAACTGGTGTCTGTTGTCGAGAGAGGTAAGGAGCACCGACGCTCTAGACAGGGTTCTGCAGAGACGGAGCCTGAGTTGACTTGACGCCTCCGTCCCTTTCCGGGAGCTGGAGCGACTCCTGCTCAAATTGAAGAGTTTTACGAGGCCATGCAGCAAGTATTTTAGTGGCACAACACTGTTGGTGAGTCCTCAGGCCCCATGGGGTCCGATGGGGCCCCATCAGGTTCAACGCCGTCAGCTTCGGCCACGGCACAGGTGGAGCCTCAGGGATCCGATCAACGATCCGGTGCGACACCAGTTGTTCCAACACGACCTCCCTTGGCGTTGAACCCGAAGTCGGTGCCTGCAACGTCACTGATGTCCGTCGGTGACGCAAGCCCCATCCTCATCCCCGACGACACGGGGCTGGAACGGCGTCAAAGGACACCAATTCCGATGTCGACAGAACCCAGGCGTTCTATGTTGTCACCTGAGCACTATGTGGATGTGCTGGGCTCAGGAGAGGAATGAGAGGAGTCTGGGTACCCACTAGGGAACCAGGATGTCTCTGAGGAGACTATGGACTGGTATGGGGAACTTGGGGAAGCCAGTGGTCTGGATACTTCCACAGACACTGGCATGCCCTCTCATCCTACAGTGGCTGCAGAGGAAGGGGCGTCCTATGCCATGGTGGTTAAGAGGGCAGCTGAGGTCCTTTGACTGGAGTTGCCCTTAGTGCAGGCCAGGACTAATCTCCTGACTGAAGTGCTCCAACCTGGGGCTTCCACCTCTGAACCCCTATTGCCCTTTAATGAGGCACGTACGGACGTCCTTCTAGGAACATGGTCCAAACCTAGCACAGGGACTCCTGTGAATAGGACGATTGCATGCCGCCATCGCCTAGCTCCGGGTGACCCAAAGTTCCTCAGCCAACACCCAACCCCAGAAAGTTTGGTTGTGCAGGCCTCTACTTCCCAGGGCGCATTCGCTTCCGCCCCTCTAGAAAGGGAATCCAAGAGACTGGACTCATTTGGTAAGAAGATGTTTTCTTCCTCCAGTCTGGCTTTGCTGTTGGTGAATACTGCATGCTTATTGGGCCGTTTCTCCCACTCTCTTTGGGAGACGGTTGCGCAAGTGCTGCCACAAGTCCAGGAGGAGGCCCGGGCTGTGCTCTCCCAAGCTGTAAAGGATGGGAAAGATGCAGCTAAATTCGTCATAAGGTGTAGTTTGGATAGGACCGATTCACTGGGCTTCGTACAACTGGTTTCTCTGGGATGTCCAGGCCAATTTAATGGACATTCCCTTTGATGGAACCCGCCTTTTTGGGGAAAAGTCATATTCGGCCCTGGTCAGGTTCATGGACTGTCGAGCCACGGCCAGATCCTTGGGCCTCTCCTCCACTCCTCATGGCCAACCTTCCTTTCGCCCCTTTCATGGCAACGGAAGGGGTTTCCAGCCGCGTCTGTCCCATCCCAGCCACCATCCTTCACAGACTGCCCAAGCCGTGCATGGACGCAGTACATTCCATCCTCGGAATGGAGGCCAGTTGTTGTCTACCACACTGTCCCAAGCAGCCGCAGCCTCCAAGCACTACTAGGCTGATTCTGCAGGACCACACTACTCCAGTGGGTGGGATAATTTGTCATCATCTCCCCCGCTGCAGATCTATACCAATGGACAAGTGGGTCTTGCAGATCGTCCAGGAGGGCTATTCTCTTCCTTTCCTTTCCTTTCCTCCTCCTATTCCGCCAACTCAGGAACGGCTCGCACAGGAACATTTGAAACTGCTCCAAGAGGAAGTTACAGCTACTTTCTAATTCCGAAGAAGAACAAGGGGCTTCTGCCCATTTTAGATCTTCAGACTGTCAATCTCTTCGTCAAAAAGGAGAAATTCAAAATGCCCACATTGGCTGAAGTCTTGTCTGCCCTAGACCAAGGAGACTGGATGGTGGCATTGGACCTGTAGGATGCATATTTTCACATTCCCATCCTGCCGGGCCACAGGCGTTACCTGCGGTTCAAGGTAGGCCACGA
The DNA here is from genome assembly GCF_964204655.1 of Triturus cristatus. Taxonomy (NCBI): domain Eukaryota; kingdom Metazoa; phylum Chordata; class Amphibia; order Caudata; family Salamandridae; genus Triturus; species Triturus cristatus. Next base: position 512,704,795 of record NC_140589.1, read on the forward strand.
GCACTTTCAGTTTACCGTGCTCCCCTTCGGTCTTACCAGTGCCCCTTGGGTGTTCACCAAGGTGATGGCGGTGGTTGCAGCTCATCTGCGCAGGTTAGGGGTTTCAGTCTTCCCCTACCTGGACGACTGGCTGTTGAAGGCGTTCTCGCCCCAGGCAGTCATCTTCCACCTCCAGTCTATGGCAGACCTCCTGCATTCGCTGGGGTTCTCTATAAACGTGCCGAAGTCGCACCTGACTCCTTCTCAGACGCTACCTTTCATCTGAGCTGTTCTGGACACAGTGCAGTTTTGGGCTTATCCTCCTGAGCAGCGAGTCCAGGATATTCAGGTTATGATTTCGATGTTTCAGCCTCTATCCTGGATTACGTTGTGACTGACTCCGAGGCTGTTGGGTTTCATGGCCTCCTGCATCCTGTTGGTAAGACACGTCAGGTGGCTTATGCCGGCTCTGCAGTGGGACTTGAAGTTTCAATGGGCATAGCATCGAGACAATCTCACCAACGTGGTTCAGATCTCAGAAGGAACTGAGAAGGATCTGCAGTGGTGGTTAACAAACCGCGATTGGGATAACGGCAGACCTCTCTCCCTTCCCCAACCAGATTTCACAGTTGTGACGGATGCGTCTCTTATGGGATGGGGCGGCCACATGGCAGAGATCAGGGGTCACTGGTCTCCGGCAGAGACGGGGCTCCATATAAACTTATTGGAGCTCCGAGCGATTTGGTTGGCATTGAAAGCATTTCTTCCCTCTGTCAAGGGGAAGTTGGTGCAGGTGTTCATGGACAGCACCACCGCCATGTGGTACTGCAACAGCAAGGCGGGGTGGGGTCGTGGACCATTTCTCGAGAGGCCATGCATCTCTGGGTATGGCTGGAACAGCAGGGCATAACCCTGGTGGTTCAACACCTGGCAGGTTGTCTGAACGCCAGGGCAGACAATCTCAGCCGTCGATGCCTTCAGGATCACGAATGGCGTCTCCAGTCGGAGGTGCCGCAAGGTCTCTTTCAACAGTGTGGAGAACCTTGATTAGTTTTTTTCGCCTCCGAAAAGAACATGCAATGTCAGCTGTCCTGTGCGCTGGAGTTTCCAAGGCGGCTATTACTCGGCGACGAGTTTTGTTTTTGAGTGGAGCTCAGGCTTGTTGTACGCCTTTCCGCCCATACCACTCCTGCCCAGGGTTCTGAAGAAGATCAGGAGCGACCGGGCCTAAGTCATCCTTGTGGCTCTGGACTGGGCAAGGGGAATCTGATTGATTGATTGATCAGGGATTTATAATGCGCTACTTTGCCCGAAGGCGTCAAGGCACAAATGATGGAGAACAATCAGCCAAATCTAGAGAAAAAGAACATTAGGGGTAGGCTTCAGAAAAAAGGAAGGTTTTGAGAGCTCGGCGAAACAGGGAAAGCGAATCCTGATTCCTGAGATCAGGGGGAAGCTCATTCCAGAGTCTAGGGGCAAGGGCAAAGAAGGCCCTGCCTCCCCACCTTGCTTTGGCAAAACGGGGGACCGTGAGCAACTTCATACTGGAGGATCGCAGGGCCCTACCTGGGGTGTAGTACGACACCAGAGACCTAATGCCCTCTGCCCCTGCGGCATGAAGAGCCCGATAGATGATTTTGAATTTTATCCTGGCATGAACCGGGAGCCAGTGAAGATGTTTCCTAATGGCAGTTCCAGAGGAACGTCTAGGGGCGTTAACGACAAACCTTGCTGCCGCGTTCTGAACAACTTGCAGCCGATGAACCAGATTGTTGCTCATCCCAAGATAGAGGGCATTACAATAGTCCAGGCGCGAGGATAGAAGGGCAACCGAGACTTGTTTCCGAGCATCAGGGGAAAGGTAGTGGGTGAGCTTTCTCAACACCCTCAGCACCCCACAGCAGGTGGATACAGTCCTGTTCACTTGCTTGTCAAAGGCCAGTGAGGTATCAAATAAGACTCCCAAGTTACGGGCAACAGAAGAAGGTTGTGGGCAGACTCCCAGAGCCGATGGCCACCAATCGGCTGACCAGACCTCGTTGTTTCCCCCAAAGACAAGAATTTCGGTCTTCTCCCCGTTCAACTTTAAGAAGTTTGATGTCATCCAACCTGCCACGGCCTCCATGCAGTTCCTAAAGTTGAGGGCCGTAGACCCGACAGATTGTGACAGGGAGACCATAATTTGGGTGTCGTCGGCATACGAAAGAACTTCCAATCCAAAAGATCTGACAAGCCTGGCAAGAGGGGCCACATAAACGTTGAAAAGAGTGGGGCTCAAGGAAGAGCCCTGAGGAACCCCACAATGCAAAGGCTTGGCAGTGGAGAGGAAGTCACCCAATTTTACCTTTTGCTCCCTATTATTGAGAAAGGAGGTGAGGAGACTGAGAGCCAGCCCCTCCACCCCCATCTCGCCAAGTCGGGAAGCCAAGATGGTGGGAGACAGGGTGTCAAATGCGGCTGTAAGGTCGAGCAGGATCAGAAGCGTAGTCTGCCCCCTGTCGACCTTAGCACGGATGTTATTGACCACCACTGTGAGGGCTGACTCAGTGCTGTGTTCCTTTCTGAAACCATGCTGGGATGGATCTAGCAGGCAGGTTTTGTCAAGAAAGGAGCTGAGATGAAAATTCAGGTGAGCCTCCAACATCTTGGCGGGAGCAGGGAGGAGGGAGATGGGACGAAAGTTCTTTAAGGTCCCAGGGTCCAAAGTGGCCTTTTTTAGGAGGGGCTTCACAATAGCAGTTTTCCAGGAGGCTGGGAAAGTCCCACTGGAAATAGCCCTATTCATAACCACCAACATAGGGGGAATTAAGGTAGCCCTGCAGTTTTTTAAGATTTTGAGCGGACAGGGATCAAGAGGAGAGCCTGACCTAAGGGAGTCCAACAGTCTCTCGAGGTCAAAGGCCGTAAGAAGAGGAAAGCTAGGAAGAGTTTCAGTAGGGGGGGTCATATTCACCGGGTCAGAAGGATAAGGGTGAGTAAGGTTGTCCGCTTGGAGGGATGTGTAAATATTTAATATTTTGGTATAGAAAAAAGAAGAAATCTGATCACAAAGAAATTGTGAGGGGACTATGGGGTCAGGGTGATGGATGAGGGATAAGGTATCCACAATTTTAAATAAATCACCGGAAGAGGTAAGGGAAGATGTAAGATTGGAAAAGTATGTTTGTTTTTCGGCCAGAACCGCCGCTTTCTGGTATCTAGAGCTTCTGAGCATGACTGTTGATCCTCCAATCAGGCTGCTCTTTCGGGAGGATCTTCTGCCGCCGCAGCAGGGGAGGGTTCGCCACCCGAACCTGTCAACTCTGCGCCTCCATGCGCGCCTCCATGCCTGGAGATTGAGCGGCGGCAGTTGATGGCCTTTGACCACCCTCCCAAAGTCTGTAATGTCATTCTGGCGGCCAGGCGGCCCTCCCCTAAGTCGGTATATGCCTGCCGTTGATGGAAATTTGTATTATACAGTACAGATAGGTCTATTGACCCTCTTTCTGCTCCTCTTTCCACTGTCCTTTTGTTCATTCTAACCCTTGCCCAGCAGGGCTCTGCTTTAGGAACTCTCAAGGGTTACCTTTCTGCTCTGTCCACTTTTTTGCAGCTGCCAGATCAGCCCTCTCGCTTTAAATCTCCTATTGTTAATAGATTTCTGAAAGGGTGGTTCATTTATTTCCACCTTCACCCTTTGTTATGCCACAATGGGACCTCCATTTGGTCCTTACTTATCTGATCTGTGCTCCTTTCGAGCCTTTGCACAATTGTCCCCTCCAGCTGTTGACCATCAAAACAGCCTTCTTAGTAGAGATTACATCAGCTTGGAGGGTGAGTGAATTGCAGGTGTTATCCAGCTCGCCCCCTTATCTCATGTCCTTTCCGGACATGGTGGTGCTTCACACCAGGGCATCATTCTCAACAAATTTTATGACCCCATTCCATCTGGGTCAGTCCATTACTTTGCCCACCTTCTTTGCTCCCCCACATCCCTCTAAGGAAGAGCATCTCCACCGACTGGACCCAAAAAGAGCGTTGTTGTTCTACCGTGACTGCACAAAAGACTTCCGTGTATATGACCAACTCTTTTTGGGATATGTGGGAGCAAAGAAGGGAAAGGCAGTGCAGAAAAGAACCATCTCTCGCTGGGTTGTTTTCTGCATCAAAATCTACTATGCCTTTGCGAAGAAGCAGCCCCCTGAGGGATTAAGGGCCCATTCCACCATGGAAAAGTCTGCGACTACGGCCTTGGCACGGAGTGTCCCAGTTCAAGACATCTGTCAGGCAGGGTCGTGGACATCATTGCACAAAATATTATTGCCTTGATGGACAAGTGACAGGGATGGGCACTTTGCCCGCTCAGCTGTGCAAGACTTTTTAGTCTAGCTCATGATTCCGCAACCCACCGCTGGGATGGTATGGCTCGGGTATATGATTCAAAGGTAAGGAATCTGCAGCTAGAAGTCTCTATCAGATGAACAAGTTACTTACCTTCGGTAACGCATTACCTGGTAAAGACTCTATGTAGCTGGAGATTCCTTACAGCCCCACCCACGCCTCCCCGCTTTGCGGACTAATGTTGTAGGTCTAGGGTTTCTCCCCTTTTAGGGCCCTAGTTTTGCACATGTTTTCAGCAGTCACTGACGTCCGCGGGCCTGGGTGGCGCCTATGTAGGCACCACAACGTCATAACTGACACTACCTACGCCAACTACGTCACGCGGAGCCGAATGGAGCCACCCGATGTCGCGTGCAAGGGGTATTGCTCTGCAAAAGTTTCCGTATCCAGCCTGAGGCCTGGGGAGTTCAAAAGTAAGAAATTTGCAGTTAGATCGAGTCTCTGCCAAATAATGTGTTACCCAAGGTAAGTAACTTGTTCATCAGAGCCATAAGAAGACCTCTTCAGCGTGCTGACGTCCGTTCCCTTTTTTTCTGCGCCGTCAACACGTAACAGTTTTTCCAGTGTTCTCCTTTTCTGGAAGTTTTTTTGTTGCAAGTACTTTGAATAATTGTAGCAGCGATCATAACTACCCAGAAGAAGTCCGGTTTTAAGCCACGCAGGGAATGTGGGGATCAGATGTTGATTACTGACCCCATGAAGATTGTTTGTGGCGCCTCTCGTCGGACCACAACCTCAGGGAGTGTTTGACATGCAGGCACACCCACCTTAAGGCCTTAAAGAAGCGGGAGGCCAAGCTGTTTATGGCTAAGGCAAAAAACTGAAAAAGAAGACGAAGGAGGTCGAAGTCCTGGTCCAAGTCACCGACTCCGCATACCTTGAAGTCATCGAGAAAACATAAAAAGAAGCGGCGCCATGGATCTCGACATCCTTCATCAAAGGATGGAACACAGAAGTTGGGGTCTCTGGTTCTCCGATGTTACTGCAAGGACGAATTCTCTCCTTCTCCTCAGGTGACTGCAGCCCAGTCTCCGGCTCTGAGAGCTTAATCGGAGCCAAAAGAAATACCGCCTTCCCTGACAGACACTTTACCCCAGGCTTCAGGGTCTCTGGCGCTGCAACTGGAGCCAATTAAGTTGCCTCCTCAAGCGGTCTCAGAACCCGCTGTACCAGATCCAGGATATCCTGCCTTCCCGACTCCAGTACAGGTCCTTTGCATTTCCTCAATGCAATGTTTAACTTGTTTGCCAGAGCAGCTAACCCTGCTGGTGCACCGGTTGACCCCATGGGTCAGCTGGCATACTTAAACACACTATGAGGAGTAAGGAGTGAATACAGGTGGTGTTTGTGATATAATGTGGAAATGTGGTAATGTGGTATGTGTTTTAATACTGCCCTCACTCACACCGAAGTTTGACATGCTTCATCATAGGGCTGCTTACAAAACACCCTGGCGCAGCCAACGCCTAGGATGGAGCAATAGGGTAGGGGAAGACAAACACAACATAGAGAAAAGAAGAAATCAATCTCTCCAAAATGTGACTGGGAACAGTGGAGGTGAAGGTGCAGAGTGGTGTATGTTAAAACTAACTCGGAGGTATCCCTAAATTTATTATATTCCTGGATCTCCCGGTCAGGGTTAAAAACGTGAAAGGATGGTGGTGCTAGGGAGTTATAATGTGCCCTTTACACCCCTCCTTACTGCCTGGGGGTCAACATGTTTCGGCCTTTACCATGTGCCCAATCTTATGGTCACGTCGGCCTTCATCAGGACACTCCCGGTCCCAGTACCTACAGTGGTACCCACTCTTCCAATCGAGGTTGTAGGTATTTTATATCCTAAATCTTACTCTGAGGAATTTCCACGAGAGGATCCTTGGAAAACATTACAAAGAAAAAAGATAAGTAGTCGTAACGTTAGGCTGGTATTTATGTCAAGGTATTCTATCTATTCCAGTACAGTTTATTGAAAATAAAAACCTTATACACAGCGAGTGTCACAACATTATTCCAGACCCCCGAGGCCCTGCGAGACCTCTTTTCGCACCCAGGGTTACCTTTATTAGGTTCAAAACATTCGTATTTCCGTTTTCCTTCTGTCAAAACTTGACTTAAACTTAAACTTAAATATCTGGTTTAGTCACCAAACGAGTCTCACACACTTATCATATTTACCATACTTGTTATTTTCTTCACTCAGAAGGACCCATTAGGTGTAAAATTCTCACCGAGTTTACACCTGAGTAGAGCTCAAAATGGCGGTGGGCTAGGAGCTCCACATTGTATTAACACTCTATGAGGGTTTTGGAAAAAACGGGAGAAAAAACAGCCAATGTACTCATTATTCCAATTACATCATCCATTACATATGAAATTTTGGGTAATGTGATCTCATTGTCGGCCCCCAAGTGCATACTGCCGTGCCTGACTGTGACCTCCAAACTAGAAGCAAAGCTTCTTTGTAAGGCCTGTTTTTCGACGACATATATGTTTATTGTATTCTAACCTCATGACTGATCACCCCTACACACAAACGTCTAAACGGTAGGTGATTCCAGACAGAGTCATGTGCCATAATCACAGTGTTCACACTCTATCTAATTCACATTCAACCCCGTTCCGATCTTGTGTGGGGTCGTTGTTAATGTCCCCATGCCAAATAGTGCCGGGTCTGCTTGAGCGGTAACAGTGCCCCTTAAAATAACGGGTTCACACTCCTTCTCCGATCTATACCTGTGGCTCCGGTGATTGTTTGCTCAAACCTCCCTCACTCCTTACTACATAAAAGGTAGTGCTCCTCCCCGTATTCTGTGCTCGCCTCCTCTGCCTTGTAGAAGTGCGAGAGTGCCGAACTCTGAGCACCTTATAAACGTGTTAGTTCTTGTTACGTCCCGAATTGCTTCCGGGTACATGACGGGGTGTCACCTTGTGATGCGTGATCAGGTGGGTGAGCGTGAGGTCATGTGGGTCAGCGTGAAGGAAGCACCAACACATACTCTGTGCATCCGTAAAACGTTGTCATGGAGACTGGCAACACTTTGCACTCCAACGGTTTTGAAATTGATTACACCCGCCTTGGTGTCTCATGTGCCGAATTTTTCAAGTGCATGTAACACATTTTAATACACCCCGTGTTCATTGCAAAAGTTTATGGTTCTGGGGGTCATATTTCTACATGGGCACATACTCTGTGCATCTGTAAAGCATTGTCATGGAGACTGGCAACGTTTTGCACCCGAACGGTTTTAAATTGATACACCCGCCTTGGGGTCTCATGTTCCGAATTTTCTCAGGTGCATGTAACGCATTTTAATTTACCGTGTTCATTGGAAGAATTTGTGGTTCTAGGCGTCATGTTTCTACGTGGGGTAGGTGCAAATAGACCATACTGTTGGTCAATTGTATGAATGAAAGAGATCCTCTCTCTATTAGCCCCTTCCTTTCAAAATTCCCCTAGTTCCAAGTTGGCATCCATGTGTTTAATACCAATCCTCTCTACCCCAGTTTGTATTATAAGAATGTACAGTAATGGGAACAAAATTACAGACTGATTCCTGTAAGCTGACTTCTGTGCAGTATCCTCCAACCCTTATCTGTTCATAGAGTGCCATGGTATGTCTTCGTTGAGGCCTGTTATATGACTCTTGAGCCTATACACCCATGTCTGATCTCTACGGAATAGAGCCTTTGATTTATCCCCAATCCAGGCTGCTAGGGTTGTTTTTTCTATAACTGTCCAGGTCATCTCTTCTGGAGTGTGGTGTTTCTCCAGGTAGTGAGTTGTTAATTTTGTGTTTGATCTCATACATCTGATCGTACTTCGATGTTCAATAATACGTGTTTTCACCTTCCTGGTAGTCATCTCCACATACTGTTTTCTGCAAGGACAGGTGATTAAATAAATCACGTTCTCTGTATTACAATTTGTCTGCGATCTTTGTTCCCTGGGGTAGGTCAAGCCTATGTCGATGGATTATGTGTTATCCATTAGGTGGCACACATTGCAGGATCCACATTCCGGGAATGTCCTTGTATTGGCGGTAGGAAACCTTGTACTCTTTGTAGTAAGGTTTTTTTTTCCAATAAACTGTACTGGAATAGATAGAATACCTTGACATAAATACAACGTTAGGACTACTTATCTTTTTCTTTGTAGTATATATCTCGTGGAAATTCCTCTGAGTAAGATTTTTAGGATATAAAATACCTAAAACCTTGATTGGAGGAGTGGGTACCACTACAGGTACTGGGACGGGGCGTGTCCTGATGAAGGCCGACGTGACCATAAGATTGAGCACATGGTAAAGGCCGAAACATGGTGACCCCCGGGCAGTAAGGAGGGGTGTAAGGGGCACATTATAACTCCCTAGCACCACCATCCTGTTACGTTTTTAACCCTGACCGAGGGATCCAGTAATAAAATAGATTTAGGGATACCTCCAAGTTAGTTTTAACATATACCACTCTGCACCTTCACCTTCACTGTTCCCAGTCACATTTTTAAGAGATTGATTTCTTCTTTTCTTTATGTTGTGTTTGTCTTCCCCTACCCTATTGCTCCACCCTAGGCGTTGGCTGTGCCAGGGTGTTTTGTAAGCAGCCCTATGATGAAGCATGTCACACTTCGGTGTGAGTGAGGGCAGTATTAAAACACATATCGCGTTTCCACATTATATCACAAACACCATGTGCATTCCGTCCCTACTCCTCATAGTGTGTTTAAGTATTTGACTGGGGGTTGGAGTAGGTGAGCACCGTACCCTCTCCCCTTCTTTTGTGTGTGATCAGTTGGCATACTCCCTGAGAGTTTTGCCACCTCACTTCCCTCAGGCACCTCTCATGCCTTTTATGCCAATGGCTCCAGGGAGTTGGCCTCACCTGACACAGAGGTTCTCGACGCAGGGGGAAGAGTGCCGTTGGAGAGATCCTCTCTGATGCTGTCTGGCTCCGGTCTGATGCCGGCATGACCTCGTCCGGCATCTTCTACTATCTCGTTGGAACTTCCATCGAGGCCGGCCCCGAAGTCTCCAGTGCCACGTCCGGCACCGCCAACTCCGGTCCCAAGAATGAGGTCCAGAAGGGAAGCTTAAAGGCTGATGGAAGGGGAGGAGTATCAAGAGCAGCAGGAAGAGGCTGAAGAGGGTGAGATTGTCGACCCTGTATAAGAGTTTGACAGCCTGCAGGGAGTTAGTGGCCTGGATACATCTCCTGAATGGGAGCTCTCCTCACCAAAAGACCTTCCACTGCAAGAGGTGTCTTCATATCATTTTGTAATTAGGAAGGCAGCGGATCTGCTAGATTTGCCTTTGCCTAATGCAGAATTCAAATCTAACATCTTAATGGAGGTGCTTTATTCCCCATCTTCTGTCTCAGAACCGTTGCTTCCTTTTAATGAGGCATTGACTGAGCCTATCTTGGAGGTGTGGCAGAAACCAATGACTGCTCCTGTGGTGTCCAGGTCAGTGGCGAGGAGATATAAGGTGGCTCCGGGAGATCCTGCTTTCCTATCTACCCACTCGTCACCAGAGAGTTTGGTAGTCCAAGCGTTGTGCTCCTCTAAACAATCTGCAGGCTCATTCCCATCTACGCCTGCAGATAGAGAATCCAAATGAGTGGAGCAATCTGCAAAGAAAGTATTCTCTTCAGCTAGTATGGCTCTAAAAGTGACGAATGCGACATGCCTGTTGGGTTGCTATATCAATGCTTTGATGGACTCGGCGAGGGATGTGCTCCCGATGCTTCCGGAAGATGTTCTGGGCCATTTCTCAGTGGTACTTTCTGATACTCAAGCTGCGGCTTGCCAGCTCATTCAATCGGGTCTGGATACTGCAGAGTCTGTTGCCAGGGTAATGGGTTCCTCTGTTGCAACCAGGAGGCATGCTTGGCTATGGGGGTCTGGGTTTTCACCGGATGTACAGGCTAGCATTTTGAACTTGCCTTTTGATGGTTCACGTCTTTTTGGTGCCAAAGCGGATTCGGCGCAGCAGCGCTTTAAAGATAGTAGAGCCACAGCAAGATGGTTGGGTCTCCAGTCCCAGTCCAGGGGTTTTGGATACCGCAGGATTTGTGGTTTTGGCAGGTCTTTATCCTTACGAGCCAAGCAGCAGCATCTGCAACAGCAGCAACAGGCAAACCCCCTGTACAGGTCATACAGGTGAAAAGGAAGAGGTCGTCTGCGAGGCATGACTCGGCGGCAAGTCTCCTCCTACTCCTCCTCCTCCTTCTCTTCCTCTCCTGCCCCTCCAACTGGTACGACAGGGAAGCAGCATCCTAGAGCATGTTGGTCCCATGGAATGACAGGTGTCCCATTTTCTACGGAATTGGAGGTCTGTTACTTTAGATCTCTGGGTTTTGAACCTTATGGATAATGGGTATGCCCTACCCTTCTGGGAGTTCCCCCCTACTTTCCCCTCCAATCACAGTTGGTACTCAGAAGAACACCTGTTGCTACTACAGCAGGAGGTTCTATCTTTACTGCCAACAGGTGCGATAGAGGTGGTTCCAGAGCAGGAAAGTGGTCAGAGATGCTACTCCTTGTACTTCCTGATTCCCAAAAAGGTTGGTTGATTGCGGCCGATCATAGATCTCAGGGTCTTGAATTTTTGCCTCAGGAGAAGTTCAAGATGTTTACCTTGGCTCAGGTTCTTCTGGTGTTGCAGTGGGAAGACTGGATGGTGTCGATCGATTTGCAGGATGCGAGTTTTACATTCCCATCCTGAAGTCGCATTGGAAGTATCTCCGTTTTACGTTGGGGTCTCAACACTACCAGTTTGCGGTCCTTCCGTTCAGTCTTACTTCAGCACCTCGGGTCTTCACAAAGGTGCGGTTGTAGCAGCACATCTCAGAAGGTCAGGGCTTCCTGTTTTTCCCTATCTGGATGACTGACTGCTCAAATCACAATCACCAGAGATGGCGCTGCATCATTTGCAAGGAACAATGCGTCTGTTGTTTGACTAGATAGGGTTTTTTGATAAACGTAACCAAATCTCACCTGGTGCCCTCTCAGCGCAACCTGTTCATAGAGGCAGTACTGAACACTATTGTGAGTCGTGCCTTCCCGTATTTGCAGAGGATTCAAGACATCCAGGCTATGATTCCACTTTTTCTGAATGGAGCGATTGTTCCAGTCCTGAAGCTCTTGCGCCTCCTCTGTCTGTTTGCTTCTTGCATATTGTTGGTCAACTTGGCACATGAAGGCCCTCCACTGGTGCCTCCACAGGCAGTGGTTTCAGCACAACGGAGATCTCAAGGATGTGGTCAGAATCTCCAGAGACACTGCAGCAGAGCTGTAATGGTGGAGTGTTTAGGACAAACTGTCTCAAGGGACTCCATTTCAAACTCCATCTCCGGTGGCCACAGTGATAACGGATGACCCCACTCTAGGGTGGGGAGCTCATGCGGGGGATCTGAAGGTCAAAGGCCTTTGGTCTTGAGAGGAAAGATTGTTTCACATCAATCTTCAGGAATTGTGGGCGATACTTTTGTCTCCTAAGACCTTTATTCTCTCCCTTTGCGGTCAGTCAATTCAGGTCCTGGCGGACAACACTACCGCGATGTGGTACATCAACAAACAGGGAGGAGTAGAGTTTATCGTCTCTACAGAGAGGGCTGTGACTCTGGTACTGGGCTTAGGACTATCAGATTTGTGTGTAGCGAATCATCTGGCTGAAGTGCTGAATGTGCGTGCAGACAGTCTCAGTCAGCAGTACTTGGCCTATCACGAGTGGCATCTCACTCTGGAGGTGTTTCCCTCAGTTGGACCTTTTGCCACTCACGAGAACGCACACTGCCTGTTGTTCTGCAGTCTCCAGTATCTGATGCAAGAAGCGTTGAGGGACGCGTTTCAGTTAGATTGGGGCTCACAGCTTCTTTACGCGTTTCCTCCCATACCCTTGATTCCTTGATTCATACTGATCGCCCCGGATTGGTCAAGGAGGGTCTGGTACACAGACCTAATTTACCTCTCACTGCACCCTCCTCTCCGTCTCCCTCTCAGGGCAGACCTCTTCTCACTGTCGCAGGGACAGGTTCTACACCCCCACCTCCAGAGCCTGCAACTTCATGCCTGGAGATTGAATGGGGTAACCTGAGCTCTTTCTCTCTCCCACCCAATGTGGTGGATTTATTTTATCAGCCGGAAGACACTCCACCAAATCTGTCTATTATGGTAGGTGGGCCAAGTTTGTTAAATGGTGTGGAGAGAGATTGATTGATCCTTTACAATCCCATTTGTCAGATGTTCTGAGTTTCTCTCTTTCCCTGGCTCAACAGGGTTGTGCAGTAGCTACTGTTAAAGGCTACTTGTCTGCCTTGTCAGCTTTTCTCTGTTTGCCAGATCAACCCTCTTCATTTAAATCTCCCATAGTTATGAGATTCATTAAGAGTTTCCCCCACACTCCCTTTATCATGCCTCAGTGGGATGTGAATTTGGTTCTCACTTTCTTGATAGGATCTCCCTTTGAACTATTACATAGTTGTCCCTTTAGGTTCTTGACGTTTAAGACAATATTTCTGATTGCAATCACTTCTGCTAGGAGGATGAATGAGCTGCAGGCTATTAGCTCCAAGTCTCCATTTACCTCATTTTATACAGATAAGATGGTTTTTATGACCAGAGCTGCTTTCCTGCCTAAGGTGGTCACTCCTTTCCACCTAGGGCAATCCATCACTTTACCCACTTTCTATCCTCCCCCTCACCCTTCTAAGGAGGAGGAGAGACTTCACCGCCTAGACCCTAATAGGGCGGTCAGCTTCTAACTGGACAGGACTTTAGGTTGGATGACCAACTTTTCATCGGATATATGAGCAAAATGAAGGACAAGGATGTCCACTACAGAATGCTGTCCAGGGGGATCATCCTCTGTATCTAGATCTGCTATGCCTTGGCCAAGAAGGAGCCTCCTGAAGGTATTCAAGCTCATTCCACCAGAGCTAAGTCTTCTTCTTTGGCCTTAGCTAGAGGTTTCCCTGTTGAAGACATCTGCAAGGCCTCCCTCCCCCCTTTTGTGAAGCACTATTGCTTAGACTCAGAAGTGAGGAGGGACGGCCACTTTGTATGTTCTGTGCTGCAGGATTTATTGGTATAGGTAGGCAGGCACCCTCCGCCAGGAGTGGGACTGCTTGGGGATTCAATTCAAAAGGTGAGGAATCCACAGGCAGATGTATCCATCAGAAGAACAAGTTACATACCTTCGATAATGCTTTTACTGGTGTATACAGTACCTGCTTTGGGATTCCCCACTGATCCACCGCCTCCTTCTTGCCTGCCTGTTTATACCAAATAATCATTGGGATGCCATTTTTTTATTTTATTTTTGGAATAATTGTAATAATGTGATGCTTGTCCCTAGGAAATGTCTATATTTTAGAATTTCAAGCTTTTTTTTTTTATACTATGTATACTGTTAAAATGTTGTCGGTTCACCCGTTCGGCTCGTAGGCATGGAACAAATGAGTGAAACTGACATCAGCACGCCAACAAGGTCTTCTTTTGGCTCCGATGACCTCATCTGAGTGTGGCCCAATTCCATTGTGACATCCTCGTCGACATGGAAGAGCCATGGAGAAAATTTGCTGTGGAATGCTGCTCTTGGGGTAATTCAAAAGGTGAGGAATCCACAGGCAGATACAGCGTCCACCAGAAAAAGCATTACCAAAGGTAAGTAACTTGTTCTTTCAGCTCACTCTGTCATCCCTTTTATCTGGCTCTTCAAGGTCACATGTCCAGCCAATGACCAAAAATCATTTTGTGTGGCTCTTGCCTATAAAGGTTCAATATCTATCCTTATATTAACAATGAGAAGGGGACTGGAGGCGCTTATAGGTCCAGCATACAAGCCGCTAGAACATATAAATTCTATCAAGGTATGCCGTTCCTTAGGATACAGGGAGAGAGATTAAGAGGATCGGCCGGTATATATATCCAAAGGTTGGAGCCGGAGTCTCCTCCTTTTGGAACTAGGGCCCTCACACACTCAGCAGTGTGTCTTGCTTCATCATAGGGCTTGCTACTCATCAGGCAGGCACTGCAATGCCTGATAGGCATCCTTCAAGGGGCTCTTTATCAGAGATCTTTTGTTCCCAAGCCATAATGTGAAGTGCGAGTGAAGGTCCTAGGAGTCTAGATGAGTGTATAGACTGTGTAAAGTGTGTAAGGAAAATTAACAGAGGACTAAGTAGTACTCTAAAAACGTTTTAATCGGAGGAAATTACTTGTCTAGTTAAAACCAGAGATAGCAACCTACCAACATGATGTTCAGTGGTTGCTAGTACAAAAAGGTCAACATATTTCTTGGTTTGTACATCACAAAGGTGATACGTTAGCAGTTCATCAGGACCAGAAATGAAATGTCTATCTACACATTGGTTGGAGTCCAAGTTAGTGTAATGTGTAAACCAAGCACTCTAATAAACCTAAATGCGGAGTACCTTATGGTGATACCATCCTACATTCACATACATAAATAAAATTCTCAACACAATACAGCATGCAGTAGAGTTCTTACCATGCTGTTAGTTAAAAAGTGCAAATAAGGCGCAGTGGAAAAGCAGGAGAGAGTGTCAGGCAGGTGGAACATCTAATAGGCATAAGCAAGCAGGGCGATGATCAAACACCATTGTTAGAAATGGGGGTCTCTAGTTGGCAATGGATTGCACCTTTGTCCAAGTAGGGACCCTTCTTCCTAGTTAGGAGAAGGAGGATACACTTATAAAATAACCCTTGCTAACCCCTAGTAGCTTGGCAAATGCAGACAGGCTTATCACAGAGGCAGTGCGTAAATTATTTGTGCCCACCTACAGTAATACAGTGAAAACGCTACAAATGGACACCACACCAGTTTAGAAAAATAAGTAATCTTTATCTAAACCAAACAAGACCAAAAGACCAAAACGTAAAACATCCACAATACAGTTATCAAAATGTGACTTTTAAAAGGTAGAAATAGTTCTGTTCATAGAGAATAGTGGATGCAACACTTTCAACACAAAGTACCTTGGATGCGTCAAAAACAGAAGCAAAAAGGGTCGCAGGGAAAGTGATACGTTGGTTCCTTACACACAGGGAAGGTAATGCGTCGGTTCCTTGCTCCAGGGGAGGTGAAGCGTTGGTTCCTTACTGCTGCGCAGGGGAGGTGATGTGTCGGTTTCTTACTGCGTCGCCCAGCGATACGACAGACCATGTGTGATGATCCGGTACGATGCGATGCATGAAGATCCGAAATGCGCTGCGACGATTCCAGCCGCGTCCCCTTGATGTGTTGGTTCTTACACAGCAGGGTCTGTGTCAGAATCGGTGCGGTGATCTCAGATGTCGAAGATCGGTGCACTGGACTCGTCGCATGGCAGACACTTCAGCCGTGGGCAAGTGATGCGTCGATTCTTCTGTTGTGGCTATGTGTTGGAAATTCTTCTCGCACTGCTGCGATGCGTTGGAACCAGGCGATGTGCCAATTTCTTTAGTCATTTGCAGTTCCCAGCCCGAGAAACAACCTCCAGAGGCCCAGAACACTGGCAGGCACCTCTTGGCAGGTCAGAACTAACTGAAAAGAGTTCAGGGGGAACTGGGGGTGAAGTATCTGTGTCCCTGAGACTTTAGAACAGGAGGCAAGCTCTACTTCAAGCCCTTGGAGATCTACCTCAAGCAGGGGACACAGCACACAGCAAAGTCCTTGTCCTTTCCTTGGCAGAAACAGCCACTGCAGGCCAACCCCAGACAGCACACAGCAGAGGGGCAGTACTTCTCTTCAGCTCTTCTCCTTAGTAAATATTCCTCTTGAATCCCAGAAGTGATCTAAAAGTCTGGGGTCTGGGCCCCACTTTTTATAGCGCAAAACTCTTTGTTCTCTGGTGGCAGAGAAGCTCTTTGCCCAGGCATAACCACTTCTGTCCTCTCTATTGCAGCTTCCTGGCAGGAGGTGGAGACAGCATTGTCCAAAGAAGATCAGTCCCATTCAGGTGTGAAAGAAATCTCCTCCCCCTACTCTGAATGCAGCGCAGGTCTATTCAGCCCAGCCCTGACTCACTCTGGAAAGACAGGACACACGTCACCTCCTAAGTGGCTGTCTGAACAGAATGCACATCCCCAGCCCCTGTCACTCCAAAGCCAGACAGTCAATACACAAACCTAGCAGAGGCACACAGGATGGCTAATCAAGAAAATACCTACTTTCTAAAAGTGGTATTTTCAAACACAGAATGTAAAAATCATCCTTACTAAAAGATGCATCTTCATATTCTGGGTTCTGACAGAATAAACTTTATCTTCCCATCTTGCCCCAGTGGAAAGTTATATTTATAAGATGTCCTAAATAAATTCCAATTCTATCCTATGGGACAGATAACCTTTCAATAGTGAAACACGAAGTACACTGTATTTCACTATCAGGACATGCCACACACCTCAGTACATGTCAGACCTTTCACATACACTGCACCCTGGCCATGAGGCTACCTTGGCCATAACTTAGGGGTGTCTTACATGTAAGAAAAGGGACGGTTAGGGCCTGGCAAGTGGGTGTACTTGCCAAGTTGACATGGCAGTACCACACTGCACATAGAAACTGCATTGGCAAGTCTGAGTTACATTTACAGGCTGCTCATGTGGGAGGCACAATCAGTGCTGTGGGGCCACTAGCAGCATTTGATTCACAGGCCCTGGACACACAGTGTACTGTACTAGGGACTAACTAGTAAATCAAAGAAGCCAATCATGGAATCACCAATCCATAAACAAAATTTAGAGGGAGCACTTGCCCTTTGGCACTGAACAGCAGGAGCAAAGTGCCCAAAGCACCTAGACCAGCAAATACGAAGACCAACACACTGTAAAAACACAGGAGGCAAAGGCAAAAATACAGGGGAAACCCATGCCAAGGATGCCAGGTCTAACAACCATGATTTAAAATAAGTTTCAAGACTCACCCATCTGGAGTGGGTAACCAACTACATCAAGTGCTGAGCAGAGGAAACACTAAATTATAGCACCCTAATGTGGGAAGAAAAAATAATCAAATAGGTGTTACGGCAGCTGCATGTCAATGTATAGCACACATTTATTTGTCTAGCTAAATATGAGCGTTCTGTAGTGGGGAGAAAGAATTTACCAAGGTTGAATATTAGGAGCTGCATGCCATTGTATAGTTCACAGTATGACCGAGGTGGCAATTACTTATGGTTTTGACGTGGCTTGATAGCCGTATGACCTACCCTCGCTCTACCAGCTTGGAAGAGTAAGAGGGTTTGAAGAACACAATGTTAAATTCTTGTGTATGTAACAAGCGTGCCGGCACTGGAGAAACGACTGGTGGTTAAAAAAGGGTTCATCATAGGCGCCATGTTGTAAGTGGCCGGGGTGTTGTGTAATCAATGTACTCCTTGGAGTTTACAATATTGTTGGTTAAACTAAAACTTCTCTCTTTATCCTTTTAGGAAAATGGACAGTATTACAAAAAAATTGCTTTATTTAAAAGCAATCACAGGCATGTTGGTCCCAGCCTCTGACTCTAGCTAATCATAGTGGGTGGCGATTTGCAACCTGCCTCATGCATAATAATGAGGTAGGTCAACCTGCAACCCATTAGGATTCGGAATTTATTGAACCACCTTTTTAGCATATATGTCAGTTTGCCAAATTCCTTTCCATTCTCAAAAAATCGATGCAACCACTATTTGCAATACTGTATTGCAAAGAAAATTCCCATCCGACCTAAAATTTCTTTTCACTTGACTTAAATAAGCTCTGTAGGGCATCGACTGCCATATACAACACATTTAATCTTTAGTTTGAATTCTGGTTCATTTAATTCTTTTTATTAATTAATGTTTTTACGATTGGAAACATTGTATCAAAAATATATCATTTCATTATACATGTATTAAAAAAATGGGATCACCAAACATTTTTGAAATGCAAAACAGATTTTCAGTTTTACAGATCCAATGTGTATGTTCTTTGCTTCTATTGTTTTCGTAGCTATTGACATGTACATAGAAATTATTATCATTTCCCCATGATTGAAACACATTCATATCCTAACCTATAACACTGATGCTCACTGCCACACATAACGTCAATCAAGACCAGAGTGATTGGTACCCCAGTTGGCAACACCACCACGGATGGTCATGATATATCATCCTTATGTTTTCATCTGTTTATGGTGTCTGAGGCTGGGTAGTGAGTGTATGCATGCGATTTATGTGTGGCAGTGAGCACCAGTGTGATAAGTTAGGCCTACCCACACAAGTGAGTTACCGTTTTTATCGGTAGACTATGGGGATTGCGGGGTGGTTGGAGTTTAGTGGATCCAAGCAGACTCCAGATCTTTCCATCACAGAAATAGGAGGAAAATGTGTTTTGTTTTACAAAGTTTGAGGTTTGCAAGGGATTCTGGGTAATAGAACCTGGTGAGAGCCACACAAGTCACCCCATCCTGGATTTCCCTGGGTGTCTAGTTTTAAAAAATGTATAGATTTGCTATGTTTCCCTAGGTGCCGGCAAAGCTAGGGTTCAAAATCTCCAGCTGGGCACTTTGCAAAAAATGGGTCAGTTTTCACAAAGATAATAATGGATACAATCCAGGATCACGTGAATCAAACAGGGATACAGAAAGAAGAAGATGAGTAAAAAATTGGGAACACTTGGGTCACATTCTTATTAAAAAATCCCAGTAATTCCCAGACGCCAAAAGAAATTAGAAACCAGGAGGGAGCCATGGTTTAAAATTCAACTGCGAGATCAAAAAAGAAGGATTGCAAGAGAGGTGCGACTTCAAGCAGTGGCAGCAAGAAAGGGAAAAAAACAGATAAAGGCAATCTTAAGGAAATGCGGGAAAAATACAAGGAAAAATTAAGGGAGTACAAAGAAACCATCTTGAAAAAATTACTGTGGGCAAGTAAATTGCCAATAAGTAGGGAATTCTGGGGAATTATAAATAACTTGACTATGGGACCAAGACTCCAACAAGAAGCAGGAATAGGCGAAGAGACATGGACACAACATGTACAAAACATGTATAACAACATGGGTAATAATAAGTGCGCTTATGTGACAATGGTCCTAGAATCACCTTGAGAACAAAGGCTTGGAGCAGAAATAAACAGTCCCCAGCCCCAGGAAGAATGCAATCAAAAAGAATCAGAGATAAGCAGCAACAAACAAAACAATGTAACTGACACCAAACAACAAGAGGAATAATAAAAAAACTTAAATCGGAGGGGGCAGCGGGACCAAATGGGCTACCCAATGCGCTGTTCAAGCAAGCACCTGAGTTTTGGGAAGACTACCTCATGCCCCTTTTCAATTACATTTACAATCAGAATAAGGTCACAAACTCCTGGAATATAATTCATCCAATATTTAAACAAGGCAACCACAGTAAGCCAGAAAATTACAGACTAATATCCTTGATCGATGGAGAGGCCAAATTATACTCATCATGTCTCCTAGTTCATCTCCAAGATTGGATAGGCGAAAAGAGCATAATTCCAAAGTTCCAAACAGGCTTTAGGTCAGGGATGGGAACAACCACAAATCTGGCAATTCTGGCACTTTTAACAGAAAAAAGCAGCAAAAAGAAAAACACGATTATATGCATGCTTCATCGACCTGAAATCAGCGTTCGATAGAGTGCCCAGAAACCGACTTTGGGAAAAACGGAAAACCTGGGGGTTACCAATTAAAACACTGGATGCAATGATCGCCCTACATAGTGAAACCTGCACGAGAGTGAAACTAGGCGACGGGAGTAGAGTAACAGCCAGAATATATACACAGCACATACTAAAACAAGGTTGCGTCCTGGCTCCAAGCCTACTTAATCTATTTCTTGCAGACATAATTAAATACATGCAATCGGCCAAGAGTCACCCGCCAAACCTGGCCAAAGAGCCAATTCCTTTTTTACAGTACACAGATGACATCGTGGTGTTGAGTCAAAGCCCAATTGGTCTGCAAAGAGCAATAAACAACTTAGCAATTTACCTTGACTAGAAAAACCTCGAGCCAAACAAAAAGAAAACTAAGGTTGTACGCCTAGTGGATCCCAAGAAAATTAAGTTCAAATGGCACGTTAATGGGGTGCTAGTTAAAGAGCACACGTCTTATAAATACCTCGGCATAAAACTGGGGCGGGGCACGACATATAAGGAACAAAAAATGGACCTAAGAGTTAAAGTCCAATCACTAACCTTCGCTTACAGATTATTGAACAAAGAACTGGTCTGCCCGGCTTACACCCACCTCTTAAAAGTAATGGCAGCTCAAACATTACCCACCTTGTCATACGGTTTAGATACAGGGTGTGGTAAGGAGTCTGAGTTATTGAATGAGCTCCAGACCAAGGTATACAAGGCTGTCTTCAATCTCCCTAAGTCCGCATCCCCCGCACAGTTACATCTGGAATTTGGCCTCCAGAACCAGAAATTCTGAGGCATGAATTCCTTCACGAAGCTGTGCCATACATTTCGATCATCAGATCCTGGCTCATTGAACAGCTTATGCTGGGAAGAGATCAAAGTCCAAATGGACCAAGAAACATCTAACACATGCAGAGCTTACTTAAGAAAATCTTTGGTCAAACTAGAAATTCAACCAGTATGGGACAGTATGGTAGAACAGGCAAACTTCAACAAGGCCAGCAATAACTCTGCAAAGAAGAAATCTCTCCTGGTAGACAAAAATCATTGTCCAAGCGACGTCACGCGTGGACAGTGATAAATTCCTACACTCACAAAGCCTCAAGCTTATCTAGCAGCCCATTTTTGTATTGAGATAAAAAAGAGCTGCATTCATTACCGTTTAGGAATGCATGACTCGAAGGATCTACTGCCATCATGGAAAAGTAAACAACAAGCAGGGTACTGTTGATTATACGGTTACTCCA
The DNA here is from genome assembly GCF_964204655.1 of Triturus cristatus. Lineage (NCBI taxonomy): Eukaryota > Metazoa > Chordata > Amphibia > Caudata > Salamandridae > Triturus > Triturus cristatus. The sequence goes on from NC_140589.1 coordinate 512,726,037, forward strand.
ACGAAACAATAACTCACTTGTTGTGTGCATGTCCCGCAGTTAAGGATTTAAGGAAATCGTTTTTAAAATCTATTTTTAATGTGTTAAACATCCGCACATGCAGACAAGCCGTGATTAGCTGGATGCAGGGTTCCTCAATTGTTATGTCTTGCCAGGGCATAAAATATTTTACTCAATTAAGGAAACTCCTCCGGCAAGAAGACTTAGAAAAACAAGAGTGTCAGCTGAAAAAATAGCTTCTGGTAAGGGTTTAAGAACAAAAGTCGTTGCACTTTATATTGCCACATAATCAAAGGTCTCAGGTACTACTTATATAATTGGATTAACTTAAACCAGGACTCTGAAGCAAGATCAATACTTTTATTATTTAACAATAGCCAAAGGCACTGGACTTCTTGTTTTTAAGGTTTTTAAACAAAATTTGATAGATATATGAATCACTACAAGTTGTTTATACCTTATAGGCCCTATTTTTCTAGGCACTTAGGCACTTTAAATAAACGGCTTGAGTCATTGCAATCGTTTTAAATCAACTCTGCCGTTTGAGTTTCATCAAACAGTGAACGTTTGCAGCTTCTATTTACAAATCTTCATAATGCTATTTGCACTCAGAAAGATATACGCTTCTGTTTAGGAATCTTCATAATGCCATTTGCACTCAGAAGGATACATGCCTTGAGGCACAGCATTCTGAACTTTAGCCTTAGCCTTACATGTGCATCACTTATTTTTATATACTGTTTGAATTTTATAAATTGCATGTCATTGGCTACTGCTTTGTGAATATCAATGTCATGGCTCAATAGTATTTTGGGTGTTCTTGTTGTGATATCTTTATGTTTCGCAAATTGTTGTGATTTTAAGTAATCACACAATAAACTTTGAACTTGAACTGGATCAGTTTTCACGGTAAAAATGTGGTGTGTCCACGTTGCGTTTTGGTCCATTTCCTGTCGCAGGCACTAGGCCTACCCACGCAAGTGAGGTGCAATTTTTATCGGGAGACTTAGGGGACACAGAATTGTAGAGCAACTTTTATTACCTATTGACTTTTGATGCATTTCTGCCTTCCAAATGTAAGACAATGTGTAAAAAAGAAGTCACTTTGAAAAATGTCCTATATTTCACATGCTAGTATGGGTACCCACAATTTTGGCAATGTGCAAATAGCTACTGTTTCTAAACTCTATATTTTGTTCCCATTTCGGAAATACATAGGTGTCTTTCATACTTATTTTTCGTCCTTTTTATTTTACCAAATGAATTGCTCTATACCCAGTACCCAATAAAATACCATTGCAAGACATTGCTCAGTTATTGGCTCTGGGTTCCTCGGGTTCTTGGTGAACCTACAAGTCCTATTTATCTCCACAGCCAAAAGGGTCCAGCGGATGTAACGGCATATTGCTTTAAAAAATCTGTCATACTTCGAAGAAGTTACAGGTGAAAATATTGGCACAAATGTCTGTTTTTTTCAACTCATTTTCAATTTTTCTTTTTTTTCAACTATTAGTTTCCATTAAAAAACCTTGAAGGATCCACACAAATGACCCCTGGCTGAATTCTGAATTTTGTCTATTTTTGTGAAATGTATAGCTTTTGAGGATCCATTATTGCTTTCATACCCATTTCTACCACTAACTGGAAGGAGGTTGAAAGCACAAAAATGTCCCAGTAAAATGCCAAAACTGTGTAAAACATTTTTGCTTTCTGACAAACGTCTGTCAGACCCTGAAAGCTGGGAAAATGTTGATTTCAGCACCACAAATCCTTTGTTCATACAATCTGCAGGAAGAAAAACAAACGCCTTTTTCTGAGGCACTTATTCCCATTTTCCCCACCTCCCCCAAAAAATTGCTAATTTCTGGATCCCCTCCAGGGGAATCAACAAACCCTGGGTATCTTAAAAATCCCCATAATGTTGAAAGAAAAGAACACAAACTTTACGTGGATACCTTATGTGGCTAAAAAGTTACAAGGGCCTAAGCGTGAACTACCCCAAATAGCCAAAAAAAGGCCTAGCATGGGGGGGTGGGAGGCCTAGCAGCGAAAGGGTTAAACAACATTTCAGGTGTTCAAGAAACGTCCATATGCTGAGCAAGTCTGTGCATGATCCAGAAAAGAAGTATAGATGAATAAATCTAGGTGGTGTAAATAGCGGAGTTTTCTGCGAGATGTGTATATTATCAGGAACAGACTTCATGTATTATCAAAAGCTTAACATTGAAAGAGTACGGGTATTATCAAGATCAGATTTCGTACCCCATTTGGTAACATAATGAGCGTAATTTTCATGAGATTGATGGATCTAGCACAGTGTCTTGTGTGAGTCTGCGTATCATGATGATTCACTTTCATATCTATCTTTAAAAAAGACTATAATTGTGTTAATTATGAAAAGTAAAAAAAAGATCTGAATCTTAACTCAGTAAGACTACATATATTTGCTGAATCTGATTGACACTTCTAGCCACAGATTCCTTACCATAGAATTATCCCCATGCATCAGACTGGATCCAGAAAGGTTTTTTGAGCAGTGTTCGTGTACAGTTCGGTGGCATCTTAAGGCTCCACATGGTCTCAGTGGCATCATCCGCACCGGAAGTGACATGCTCCACCACAGCACACAGCCATCAGTTCCTTTTTTTCTGTGCCAGTCAGCGCAAATCCATAGAGAGCTACCTCATTTTTTAACTGACCTTTTTGGGATTTTTGTCTTGTTGTTCTTTCTCATGTTGTGGCAGGGATGTCCAGTAGAAAAGCCGGCTTAAACGCCTGCAGGACCTGTCACTGTCAGATGCTGGTGACAGACTTGCATCTTGTTTGCCTTTGGTGTCTGGAGCGCGACCACAACATTTAGACCTACGTTGACTAAAGCTCCTTGCATCCCAAGGCCTTGAGGGAGTGGTACCTCAAGCTCCTTGCCACTCGACGTGCAGCCCCATGATGGTCTCTACCCCGGTCGAGAGGAGGATCCCAGGATTGATCGGGGAGCCATCGATCTTTATCACAATCTTCCAGGTGTTCGGGTGAGAGCCACAAAGAGAAAAAAGTCAGAATTTGAAGAGGTGTTTGATTTCACCCCAACCTTCAAAATCATCAAAAAAGACAAGGTAGCTGCATCATTCAAGGCCAGGCTCCATGGTTTAGCCTGCGCATGGGCCGGGTCTGTGCCTCCCCGAGTTTCTGGGAGTTGGAGAGACAACACACAACTCTTTGAATTTTAGGAGGCCATGCACCTCATATTTGGGCGGCCTGTCCCAGTGTCGTACCTTCGAGCCTTGTGCGATTGAGAGGGGCTCTTACTGGTTTCCTGCCAGTGGGTCCATCCCAGGCCCCAGTTGGGCCCCTGGGATTCACAGATGGATGTGGACCGGTGCCAGTTGTACCACCTTGAGCTTCTCGCATGCCGGACCCAATGTTTACACTCCCGGCACTGCTGGTGCCCTCCGGCAGCGCCGTCCCCATTCTCATCCCTGACTCCGACATGGAGCCGGAGGGGCTTCCCACGACGTTGTATACAGTGTCAACTGGAGCATTGCCCTCAAGGCCGGAGCCTGAGCCCTATTCATATGGGCTAGGTCTTGGAGAGGAATAGGAGGAGACACTTGACCTTGACGAATTCCAGCCTTTAGACTCCAACATGGACTGGTGTGAGGAATTGGCGGATGCCAGTGAATTGGACATCTCTCCAGATACTGGCATGGTCTCTTCTCCTACCGTGCCTATGGAGGAGGGAGCTTCTTTTGCTACAGTGGTGAGAAGAATGGCCTGGGTCCGTGACCTTCACCTGCCCTAAGTGGCAGTCAAGAGTAGATTCTTGACAGAGATGCTTCAGTCAGGAGTGACCCCCTCGGGGCAGCTTTTTGTTTTTAATGAAGCCCTTATGAACATGGTCCAAACCCAGCACATGGGGTCCTATGAACAGGAAAATTGCACACCTCCATTGCCCCGCCCCACGGGACCCCAACTTTCTCACCCAACACACTACCCCAGAGAGCTGGGTGGTCCAACCCAGAGAGCTTTGTGGTCCAAGCCTCTATTTTCTGCATAAACCCTGGCGCTTTCACGACCACTCTACCGTATAGGAAATCCAAGAGGCTGGCCATCTCAGACAAGAAAATGTTTTCTTACACCAGCCTGGCAGGGAGGTTCGAGACCCCCATGTGCCTTTTGGGCCATTACTCCCATGCACTGTGGTATTCGGTTGCGCAGGTGATGTCCATGGTCCCGGAGGAGGCCTGAGCCATACTCTCCCATGCTATGGCAGATGAAAGAGATGCAACCTTTTTCGTGATCAGATGTTGGCTGGATATGACCGACTCGCTAGGCAAATCAGTTTCTTCATCAGTGGCCTTTTGGCGCCATGCGTGGCTGAGAATGACTGTCTTTTCATGGAATGCCCAAGCCTTGCTTAAGAACATGCCCTTTTATGTCTTCTGTCTCTTCAGAGCAAATGTGGACTCAGTGCTGGAGCGCTTCAAAGATAGTAAAGCTACTGCCATGTCCTTGGGCCTCCCCTTGATCCCCACCACCCCCGTCCACCTTTTGCTCCTTTCATAGCCATGGAAGGGGCTTCCAGCTCCATCCTTACCCGTCCAGGCACCACGGCATGCAAGCTCCTCAGCCTCTATGTGGCCAATAATGCGGAACCCTAGACCCTGTGGGTTGGGCAGCCAAAGGTCGGGCCAGTCCACCACCTCCCTTGCATTCGCAACCTCCAAACCTATATAATATTGGCAAAGAGTACAGATCCTATAGTTGTATATTATTGCTTATTGTTATTCTCATGTACCCAGATGTGATGCCAGTTCTTCCCCACTATTCAAGCCTTTCGGAAATTTGGTTTGGCAATCTACTATGTACCGTGATTCTAATCTTCGTAGCTGTCTTAATCTATCTCCTCCTCTCACATTGTCTGGTACAAGATCCAAACCATAAAATCTTAATAGATTTCGATTGCTGGAATGTTTCTCGGCGTAGTGCCTTGCTACAGGATATGCTGTATCTTTGTTAGCAATGGCCCTTTGATGCTCCAATACCCTGATCTTTAATGGGTGTATGGTACTTCCTATGTACCATAGATTACAGGGACATATTAAGCAGTACACTACATATGGGGTGCTGCAGGTAATGAATTTCTTGATAATTTTAGTTGTCTGTGTGCCTGGTAAATCGAACGAGAGAACTCGTCTACTGTTAGAGCACGCTTTGCACTTCCCGCAGGGAAAGAAACCTTTCATGTCCTTGAGGGTTCTAACCCCCGAAGATGCTGCCTCAAGATGACTGTGCACTAATTGATCTCTCAGAGACCTGGCCTTTCTGAATGTCACTTGTGGGTATCCTGGAATATCATCACTTAATACTGGATCAGTTTTTAAGATGTGCCAGTTTTTTCTCAGTATACGTTTCAATTGGTTCGCTTCTGCTGAGTAGGTAGTAATCATCCTAAATTTCCCTTGATCGTCATTCCCTGACTCATTGGCTGACTTCTTCAAATTTCCGAAAGGCTTGAATAGTGGGGAAGAACTGGCATCACTATAACTCACGTGACCGCAATCCTCTGCTGATGATGTCAGATATAACATCACTGTATTTAGACACTTATTTACCCATGTCTTCTTCCATTAATTTTTAGCTATACATATATTACAAATATTTTTTTTTCAGAAAGACACATATGTCATCAGTGATGTAATATCTGATGTCATCAGCAGAGGATTGCGGTCGCGTGAGTTATAGTTGCCTGCACTAACTATAACGGGGGAATTTCAATGGTTTTTCACGAGTGAAATGTCCAGCTAACTATAACATGTGTGAAACCTATGGTTTTTTAAGTGAATTTGCAAGGTTTTTTAAATGCTAATTCCTAACTATAACGTGTGTGAAACCTATGGTTTTTTCAGTGAATTTGTACGTTTTTTTAAATGCTAAGTGATGTATTTTTTTTTCACCGTGCGCATACCGTACGCGCACGGGGCACTTCGCGCACCGCGCGCCCACGTTACGCAGTTCGCGGAATTTTTCCGTTTCTACCGTACGCGCACGCTTCGCGTACACCGCAATTTTTCGCAAAAAAATTAAAGGAAATTTTGGCCCTTGGGGGTCCTTCTGGGACCCCCTGACAAAGGCTAGGGGGTCAGGAACTGTCCACCCTGCCCTTCACGTTCTCCACCTTTGTTTTTCACCCCCTCAGACTGCGAGAGACAAAATGGCGGCCGACACTTCCTGGTTTCGACCGATTCGAATGTTTACTAAGATCTAACAACCAATCAGAATCGCGCTAGCGCACGGCAGCGTGCGCGTACGGTAAGTTTTACCGTACGCGCACGGAGCGCGCCTATAGATATATATATGCTTTAAAATGCTATTTTCTCAGGAAATACTGAACAGATTTACACCAGACCTGCAAAAGGCACATCCCTGACCTGAGGACTACCTCTCTGCCAACTTTCAAGTAATTCTGTTCAGCCGTTCGGGCTGTAGCTTGGACTAAAGGTCCTATGGAAAAATGCATGGGGAAAACGCGTTTTGGGACGGAGCGGAGCGGAGCACCCCACCTATTTTGAAAATTTCGCGAGGATTCGTCAATCGGCGCCAAAGTTATTTCAAATAGAATGTTGCGGATTTCCTATGGAAACACGATCCTAACTATAACTATCTACTGGCGACCGCCAGTAGATAACATATATATATACGTATATATATATATGTATATGTGTATATATATATATATATATATATATATATGTAACGGTACCAACCCTATAATTATATTTACGTAATCTGACATATATGTTATCTACATATTGTGACATAAATATATATCTAATGCAAAAACGTACATTTATTGCCATATGCATAGCAGAGGTTTATTTAAAACTTTTTCGGTATATATAATTGTGATACCCTCTTACAATGCTTAATCCTCAAATACATAGCTGCATTTGCATGTAGATAGCCATTTTCACATATTAAGACACACATGTCCATCCGAAACATAAATATTCATGAATTTTTCTAATGCTACAAGTAGCTTTGGTGTTTTAATTTTTTTCATATTTGTAAATATGTATGTACTCACACCAACGTGTGTGTGTGCGCGCGTCTACATATATATGTATCTTTGTATATATACTGTCACTCTACGCATTTCGGAGCGTCCACTCCTTGATCACGAGTAATGTGAATGCATACAAACAGAGTGTTTTAAATTAATCATGTGACACACCTCCGTGTCAACAGTGAAAACAGACTTCATATAAATTTAACAATCGTAACAGTGGAACAGATGTATTTACACATAATATTCTGCCGTAATACATCAAATACAGTTGTCTTATTAATACATTAGTAAATAGTAATTTTACGAGGGGTATTGCAAGTGCAATATACTGCGGGTCAAAGAAAAAATAGCCCGTACAGTCCTATTTCTACTGCCCAATGCAGACTACGTGTAGCCCATTTACTGCCGTGAAGCCTTGTGTCTTGAACAAAAAACGTTATTGAGAACTCGCTAGCTAGCAAGACACCTCTCTCCGTGTGTTATTATTACTGCCTACCTTGTATTCACACTCCAGCGTTCTTGCTTGGTCAAACCCCAGTGGGTGAGTATTAGAAATCACAAAATGAGTAATTAAATAAAGCCCACATGGGCGTTATCCAAATTAATGAACTCTGCATTTCACCATATAAACAAAAATTGATATATAGTCCACACACCCCAGGCATTGGTTCACCTATTTACAGGGGAACCCACAGCACTAGTCACACCTGTTCGGTTCCTGCCCCAGTGGGCTTGGTAAACTCATAGCACCATACTACAACCCCAGTGGGTATGTACAACTGGAACAACTAAAACATTTTTAAGTCAGCTTCATCTGGAAAAACATTTCCACTGAACTTGGGCAGATATGTTTGCTCATTTTTGCCTTCCACTTGCTTTTATGACAAATCCGAAATCTATCAAAAAAAACTAAACGGGAGGTGAAATGTGATATATACAGTGCTTCATCAGTTTACATGCACAACAACACTTGAGTACCAAAAGACAGTGAGGATTAAAAACATTTGTTAAAAACAAGTGATTTCATACGGTTTAGCAATTAACAGTATTAAGATGACATAGGGTGGGGGGGGGGGTGTGGCCGGGCGCCGATCATGGTGGACGCGGTCTGATTGAGCTCTGTAGCCTGAGCTCAGAAATCCTGACTTAGACCGCCATCTCACCTCCTCTTCAGGCTACTGCGGTGGCGGAACGGAGAGGGACGGACATGCTGACTGCCCTGCTGCCAGGATCGTGCGGATGCATGACAGAGACTGGGATCTGCCATCCGGATAGAGAGGTGGCCATCTCCTGGGAGTGGCAGTGTGGGCAGGTTCTGGAAACTTCCACTGCTGGCCGTTCCCCGTCCGGCCGGCTGTAGGCTCGGCGATCGTCAGCGCCAGACTTTCGGGAGCAGCATTGTGAGCAATTGATGGGTCGGAGCGTGGTGAACCGACCCTCCCTCCCTTGCTGCACTGGGACATCTGTACTTGGCTCCTGCAGGCGGCGGTGTGTAGAGGCCGCGGCGGTGAATAGTGATAAAGATACAGGTGAGCGCTGCCCCGTGGTGCAGAGAAGAGTGAGGCGGGTGGAGCGCTCACTGGCTACTATGCTCGGTCCTGGTGGTGGACCTACTGTGGACATTGTACCCGTGCCTCGGCGGCCGGTTTGGAGGGACGCCGCCGGATGTGGCAGCAGGTGACACAGATGGTAGAAGGCTCCCCTTAGACGCGCTACTGTGCAGCGGAGTGTGCGATGTGGATGGCTGTGCGCGGCTGGTCTGGGAGGCATGGAAGGCACTTATGACTGAGGGGCCACATGCGCAGAGCCACAAACTGTGGTCCAGCCCAGCTGAGTGCTGCACCGGGGATTAGAGACTAATGTGTTTGCCACCTACAACTATCGTCCATGAAGCCTGAGGTGGGGATGATGTGCCATGATATGGGGTCCTCACTGCAAGGTTGAACAGACACGTTGGGACCGCACCAACTAGAGCGCTGGAGGCCGTGGCTACTCGCTCTTGCCGAAGGCCCCCCACAGCTGGGGATTTCTGTTACTCTGCCGGAATAATAGCCTGGAAAGCGTGTTCTGTTGGACGGCCTTATCCTGTTCCACCGTAGTGTGTGACCCAGGGGGTCCGGTATGGTGTGGGTGTGACGCCCTGACTTGGGCCTGGATTCTCCCTGTTCTGGTGGGGGAGTGACGCCACTTGGAGGGGCACCTGGCGAGGATTAATGGCAGACCATTATGGGCCGTCCCAGAAGGAAATTGCAAGAGGCAACTGCCCCTGCCTCCAACGATACGGATGACCAGGACTCAATCAACACAGCACAATCACCTGATTACGTGCCCCCAACAAATGCACCTGAGGCTCAGGATAAACTGGACTTGATACGCAATGAGGTGAGCGAGTCTAGGAAAGTCATGGAACAACAAATGGGCACCCTCACCACTGATTTTACTCTACTTAAGGCAGACCACAATAAGTTAGTCACCACGGTGAAGGACCACTCCCTCACCCTTGACGAGTTGGTGCCACAACATAAAGAACGCGTGGCACAATTACAATCTCTTCAACAGCAGGTCACGGGGCTGGTGGAAAGGGTGGAGGATGCAGAAGGCAGAGCCCGACGCAATAATATACGCGTCATTGGACTACCGGAACGCAGTGAAGGAGCGGATGCGGTGACTTACATGGAGCAATGGTTCCGAACCCATGTAGCCCCGAAGGGGCTCTCTAACTTTTTCTGCATTGAGAGGGCATATCGCATCCCTACGGGGAGGCCGAGAGCGGGAGCACCACCGAGGCCATTGATTGCTAGGATCCTAAACTATAGGGACCGGGACGTCCTGCTGCAAAAAGCGCAAGAGAAGCCACAGATTCATTTTGACAACTGCTAGGTGTCGCTGTATCCAGACTATATGCTACTGGTCCAAAGGAGGTGCTCTTCATTCCAGATGGTCAAGAAAAAGCTGCATACATTAAACCTCAAATACGCCTTGCTATTTCCTGCACGTTTAAAAATATTATATAATCAGAAAACTTACTTTTTTGAATCTCCGGTGGATGTGGAGGAATGGATTGAGGTAATGGACCCAACACAACTATCGGGTCGGCCTCTTCTGAGGCCCCCCCACATCCCCAAGGGAGCCCGGGGACGACACTTGCAGTGGACTGCAGGTACTGCAGGCAAAGTGGTGTTTCCGGGTCCCACGCAGGAACAGGTGCAACAAAGAAAGGAGCTAGCCCTGGTAGCGGCAACCACTTTCAGGGACATAACAGTGCCTCGAGACTCAGAGTCATATGAGCACAGCACTGTCCGCTCAGACTCGGAAGGCAGCCTGACACTTTTCCCCAGTGTGATACCGCAAACGGCGCATAATCTACAATACTGGTAGACGCCCTGTTCTCTCTCTCCTCTAGCAATGGACGCTCTGGCCCGATGTAGCCTTGGCACGGAGACTTCAAGATGATCATATCCTTTTGTTGTGATATCTTATGTCATAAATGGTCTATCATAATTGTCCTTTTATACACTCGGGCTCGGAGGAGCTCTCAAATGTGGAACTTTGCCCAATGATGGCGTTGGCTGTTGGTCCCCCATATGCGAATGCTACTGTTTGTTTAATAACTGTTAACTGTGTGCAATGTTTAGTTTGGCTTTGTTTAGTTCACCGGCAAGGCCTGAGATGTACTGGATGCAAATTGTAACCAATGCACAACTTAGACACTTTTAACATTATCACGTGGAATGTCCATGGTCTGGGCTCGGTCTATAAGAGGCACAGGGTTTACGCGCAACTGCTGCGACGTAAGGCATCTATTGTATTCCTCCAGGAATCGCACCTGACAGATTCAGAAGCCGCAAAAATGCGTGAAAAATGGAGAGGACAGGTTATATCTACTAATTACTCGACCTTCGCCAGGGGGGTCACTATAGGGGGTCCCATTTGTCCTCAATGATAAGCGGGTGGGTACCTAAGGAAGATACCTATCTTTAAAGGGTGCAATGGATGGGAGACCTGTTGTGTTAGGGACTGTGTAAGCACCAAATTTTGATCAGAATAAGCATTTTTAGGCCTGAATTCTATCTTAGCAGGCTGGGAGGCAACCCCATGGATAATTGGAGGCGACTGCAATGCTGTCATGGATGTCGGTCTTGACCGCTCACACCCTCCTCTGAATGGCACGATGGCTAGTAAACAGGTGGATGCATTCCGTAGCTGGGTGTATGGCTGGCTCCTCCATGATGTGTGGAGACAGAGTAATCCATTGGGCAAAGAGTACTCCTTCTACTCCCCAGTACATCAACTACACACACGAATAGATAGGCTTCTGTGTTCCCCCTCCATAGCTGACCAGGTGACACATACCACTTACCTGGCCAAGACCTTCTCTGATCATAATACCTACACCGGCTCCTACATGGAAACTCTGGCCGCAATTACTTGAGGACACAGTGTTCCACAGTACTCTTTCTTCAAGACTCCAAAACTATTTTCCTGAAAACGTAAACACCGCATCCACCATTCTAGTTGAATCGGACACACTAAAAACAGTGATCAGAGGGACAGCGATTAGCGCCACGGTGGGCGCGAGGCAGGAAGTATACAGGAACCTAAAGGCAACTGAAGATAGAATGACGGTTTTGGAGCAGGAGGCAGTGCATGCCCCCAGTAAGCGAACTGACTTACAGGAGTCACGCATTACACATGCGGAACTGCTGGAAACACTCCGGCTGATTGACTACCGCTCCTACACTCAAATAAAGCACTCTGCTGTGGATAAATCGGGTACCCTATTAGCCAAATTAATCAGGAATGACCCACCCATTACTGTCATTAGCCATATCAACCTGCCTGGAGGGGCCACAGTATGTACTCAGTATGCTATAAATGAGGCCTTCTGTGTATATTATGAAGTGTTGTACAGCACGCCACTACCACTGTACGATGTACATATTGGCGATTTTCTTGCGGACTTACGGTCCCCATAGATTCCGAAAATGTACTGCACATGCTCTCGGGGCCCATCACTAGCAGAGAAATCAAAGCCGCTATATCGGGGCTTTAACATAATAAAGCGCCTGGCATGGATGGCTTACCAGTGGAATTCTTTGAAACTTACTCGGATATACTAGTGCCCCAGCTGGAAGCAGTGTACAATCAATCTCTTGAGTTAGGGCATCTACCCCACACCACGGGCCAAGCGCTGGTAGTATCACTATCTGAGCCAGGGAGGAACCTGGCTGACATGTCCGGTTACCGCCCCTTGTCCTTATTATCCACAGAATATAAGGTATTAAATAAAGTCCTAGTTAACCCGATCCAACCATATTTAAACAGATTAATCCACATCGATCAATGTGACTTTATACAGGCGAAAAGCACATCACTAAACCTACAGAGGCTGCACCACATAATGTCCTAAGATTTAACCCCCTACCAGCGATCTGCGTGCATCGCATTGGATATGCTACAGGAATTTGACACATTATATTGGGACTTCATGTTTAAGGCTATCGCACGCTTTGGCCTGCCATCCGATTACATTAAGTGGGTACGTCTCTTGTACGAGGCCCCGACGGCCAGGGTCAGGTCCGGGAAGCATATCTCACGAGAATATCGTATCTATAGAGGAACACAACAGGGCTGCCCCTTGTCCCCTATATTATTTGTGTTAGCACTGGCACCGCTAGAATTGAGGCTGGGGTCGGAGGCGCCCCAGTGCGGCATCACAATCGGCACATCTGTACATCTGGTGTCGGCATACGCAGATAATTTAATTCTTTATGTGTCAGATCTCTTGGGAGGCTTAGACACCATGCTGAGAATATTTGCTGACTTCAGGAGGATCTCTGGCTTAGCAATTAACAAATCCTAATCAAACGCTTTCTTTTGTCATGAACAGCCCCACCCAACCACTGTTCCCTTTGGGAGACTGACCTTGCAAACGGCCGCACACACTTTCAAATATCTAGGCATTAATGTCTATTGCTCTCACGAGGACATGCTAGAGGGTAATCTAGGCAAAGCTATAGAGGTATAAGGTCCCAGGTTTTTTTTAGACCACACTGCCTCTATCGGTCATGGGCAGAATAGCTATATCTAAAATGGTGGTGCTCCCGCGTTTACTATATTATTTTGCGAACTTACCGCTGGTGGTGCCCCCATATTTTTTTAACACTTTGGATACTATCCTGCTGGACCTTATATGGGGGACAGAACATCACAGAATAAGCCTTAAGAAATTACAGATTGATACGCGAAGGGATGACCTGCGTGCACCAGACTTTTAAGCCTATTACTACTCCTGCCAACTGCAATGGCTGTCCTACTGGACGGCAGGACGTAATCTGCAAGAGATTGGATATACCACGAAACACCTCGAACAAGGGCTTTTACACTCTCTACTACTGCCACATCGTAAACCCCCCCAGCCTTGCCTCCGCTGTTGAAGTCGGCACTAGACTGCTGGAAGAAGGCCTTGAAATATACCTCTAAGTGCCGGCCATACGCAGCTAACATTTCACTAGTGGTTATTCCACTTCCGAGCGGCAGACTAACGACACAGGCACTCGGTCCATGGATGGAAGCAGGGGTGGACACGATCAGCTCATTGTTCGGGGGTGAGACACTCATGGATCATGATAATTTCATACAGGAAACCGGGGCTCCCACTACCTTGTATGTTACACATGCTGCACTACTACACTATGTCAAAAAGCAATGGTCCCATGACCGGATGGAACCGCAGATGCATGAACTGGTTAAAGCACTTTATCTTATGGGCCGTGGCAGCCATCTTAATAAATGGTTATATTTGAGTATCCGCACACATGTGAAGCTCCCACTTGAGGCGCTCCGAGCGCATTGGGCGACGGATATAGGTAGAGAATTCACGGATAAAGAATGGGCAGGAATCTTAGATTACCATAGGAAAATCCCACGTAATGCAAAGTTTAAATTTATACAATGCATGCTTATACAGCGAGCATACCTAACACCACACAAGCTGTAGAAAATATATCCATCCACCATACATCGTTGCCCTAGATGTCAAATGATACAGACACTGGAGACGGTTACCCATCTTGATATAGGGGAGTCGGGTTAGTGTGTTTACTTGGTCACCGTAAACTCCGACCAGTGCAGAAGGTTTAGTTACGCTTTATGGACCTGGCGTTGTTGTTGGCCAAAAGATCCATCACCATGCGTTGGAAATCGACTAAGGTTCCTTCATTACACACGTGGCACAACGAAATGGTAAGATGGGCAGGGGCGTAAAGTGCATCCCTGCGCCGGGAGGAAGCCAGGGCACTCCGGAAAAACCCAATATCGTTGGAGTGGGATGTCATATTGGAGGCCTTCAAGGGTAGTGACCCAGAGAGTGTATCCGATGTTCCACAATCACAATGAGTACATGCAAACCGCACTTAACTAGGAAAATAGCACAATAAGGGGGGGAATCTCTTCATGCGGAATGGATAAACCCCACTCAGGTTGCAGGAAGAGACGTGCACATGACTCAAATATTCTTGCACTCAGGGCCCAGGGGGAGTAGGGGTAGTATATAGGGGGCGGGGGAGGGGAGTTCATTGGGTTGCAATAGCAGTGCTATCATTTATGTCATGGAGATGTTTGAACGCAACAATGTGTATAACGTGCAGTCTTTATACCAGAATACGCGGTTGACATGACACCGTATCATAGAGAGTGACGTAATAAGCAGATACTCATTGTGTAACACATGTATAACAATGAAGAAATTATTTTGTGCACTACTAAATAAAAAGCCCAATAAAGTTTGTTAAAAAAAATAAAAGATGACATAGGGCATTAAAATGTATCCCAGGTGTACAGAAAGTGCCTCGTCACTATTGTGTCCTCCTGCATACATTGTATGATACTTAATTATCATTCTCGATTCTAGGCGTCTTAACTCTTGTACTCTATCTCCACCTCTTTCTCTTATTGGAATGCTATCTAGTACGCAGAATGACAACAAATTACTATTTTGGTTTTGCTGAGTTTTTAAATGTCTCGCAATCGGATATTGCTTATTATTGTGTTTTATCGCCCTCAGATGCTCTAGGATTCTTTTTTGGCTTTATGTATAGTTCTACCAATGTAGTACTTATCGCAGGGGCATCTGTGGGCATATACCACAAACTCTGTGTTGCATGAGATATGTTTCGATATTTTGAAGGGTCTACACTCGGTGGATAGTTTCACCTCTTTACAGTTGGTGCTGTACTTACAAGCTTTACATCTGCCACAAGTAAAGAAACCCTGGATTATACTAAGTCTTCTGTCTGTACTGGTCAATGCCTTACATATTGTATCTTTTAAAGACTTAGGTTTTCTATACGTTATTTGAGGATAGTCCTCTATGTTTTTTTCTAAGTCTACATCTGTTTTTAAAACATTCCAAACCTTTTCGAGAGGCTTTCTTACCTCTCTAGCCTGTTTGTTGTAGGTTGTGATGAGCCTTATGCTTGTCACAGGTTCATTTTAATCCTTTTCGTTTACTTTCAATAGATTAGTTCTATCTCTTTTACCAACTTCTAAACAGGCATTTGTGATACATTTCTGAGTATATCGTCTAGCTTGGAAACGTTCAATCATTCTTATTTTCTCTTCCTCATAGCCTTTCCTCATGCTGCAGTTATGACTCTCTCTAAGTAGCTCACCCAGAGGAATACTCCTGATTAGATTCTCAGGTTGGCAACTATGGGCGCGGAGTAGGCTATTCCCTGCTGTCTCTTTTCTAAAGAGAAAAGAATCAAGTTTGTTATCCTTCACTTGTATTTTCAAATCAAGAAATTCAATGCATTCTCTGTTCAGTTAGATTCAATGTATTTTCATTTAGAATTTTCACAAAGTCATTTGCACCATCAATGCTTCCCTCCCAGACACATAAAATGTCATCTATATATCGAGTCCAAACTCTCAAAAGATATTTAAATGGGTCCAAGTATCTGACCACCTGCTCCTCCCAGCAGCTCAGGTAAAGAACTACAAAGCTGGGGGCACAGCATGTGCCCATCACCGGCCCAAGTGTCTGCCTCTAAATTTGACCATCAAACGTGAAACAATTCTGTGTCAAACATATATACATCATATCTGCCAACATCTCAGTATGAAACAGGAAAGATAACGACCTTATTCTCAAAACTTGCCAGCAGGACTTTATGCCTAACTCATGAGGGAAACTGGTGTAGAGACTGTTAACGTCTGAACACATCAGCAAACAATCTGTGTTCCAGTCCACATCCTTAATCTTGAAAATGTCACCTGTGTCCTTCACAAATGACGGAACGTTCTGCACCAAGGGTTGGAGATAATGATCGACATACCTAGAGGTATTCTCAAGACAACTACCTCGAGAGGATACTATTGGTCTCCCTGGAGGGTTTGTTTTGTCTTTATGTAATTTAGGGAGTAAGTAAAGGGCCAGTAATTTAGGGCATTTATAATTTAAAAATTCATATTCCTCAGAGTCCAACAGACCTCTATCCTTCCATTCCCCCAATTGATCTTGGTAACTTTTATTTACCATGTCAAACATGGATTTTGTACTTCTCTCATATATGGTGGCACAATTAACCTGATTCCTACCCTCATTTAGGTACATCTCTTTGGATAATACCATGTTATTTCCGCCTTTATCAGACTTTTTTACTACTATACTCTCATTGTTTTTAGGAGCTAAATGGCTTGAACATGTGCATTAGATAAATTATTATTGCCATATTTTTTTCTTTTGGATAGTTTCTTTAATTCTTTTACAACCCCTTCTTCAAATACATCGATCACCTTGCTAGCAATTTGTGGTAAAAATATAGATTTTGGTTTAAAACCATTCTTGTGGTTCTAATTTAATCTAATATTATCATTGATGAGGTTTATATATAGATCTTGTATAGAATCTGGGTCTCCCTCAAGCTCATTAAGAGTGTGCAGTACTTGTATATCCCCAATTTGAGTAGTACTAGCAACTTCACTTACATTATTTTCAAGTTCCATTAATTTTGTGTCAAACTATTTCTTTAATCTCAACTTTCTTGTGAACTGGAACAAATCTATCCATCCTTGCATATAATCAAACTCAGCAGAGGGGCAAAAAGAAAGTCCAAATGATAAGACTTCAGTCTCAATGTCACTTAGTTTACGTCCAGATAAGTTAATTACAGTCTTTAAATCCATTATTTTTGTTGTCTTTTCTGCCCCCTTGTCCTGCTTCCCACGGGGCTCTTTGTTAATGATGCCACCAGATATGAGAGAGGTACGAAAGCCTAGTATGATATGGCGAATAAATGTTACCAAGATCAATTGGGGGAATGGAAGGAAGGAGGTCTGTTGGACTCTGAGGAATATTAATTTTTAAATTATAAATGCCCTAAATTACCGGCCCTTTACTTACTCCCTAAATTACATAAAGACAAAACAAACCCTCCAGGGAGACCAATAGTATCCTCTCGAGGTAGTTGTCTTGAGAATACCTCTAGGTATGTCGATCATTATCTCCAACCCTTGGTGCAGAACGTTCCGTCATTTGTGAAGGACACAGGCGACATTTTAAGATTAAGGATGTGGACTGGAACACAGATTGTTTGCTGATGTGTTCAGACGTTAACAGTCTCTACACCAGTTTCCCTCATGAGTTAGGCATAAAGTCCTGCCGGCAAGTTTTGAGAATAAGGTCGTTATCTTTCCTGTTTCATACTGAGATGTTGGCAGATATGATGTATATATGTTTGACACAGAATTGTTTCACGTTTGATGGTCAAATTTAGAGGCAGACACTTGGGCCGGTGATGGGCACATGCTGTGCCCCCAGCTTTGTAGTTCTTTACCTGAGCTGCTGGGAGGAGCAGGTGGTCAGATACTTGGACCCATTTAAATATCTTTTGAGAGTTTGTACTCGATATATAGATGAAATTTTATGTGTCTGGGAGGGAAGCATTGATGGTGCAAATGACTTTGTGAAAATTCTAAATGAAAATACATTGAATCTAACTGAACAGAGAATGCATTGAATTTCTTGATTTGAAAATACAAGTGAAGGATAACAAACTTGATTCTTTTCTCTTTAGAAAAGAGACAGCAGGGAATAGCCTACTCCGCGCCCATAGTTGCCAACCTGAGAATCTAATCAGGAGTATTCCTCTGGGTGATCTACTTAGAAAGAGTCATAACTGCAGCACGAGGAAAGGCTATGAGGAAGAGAAAATAAGAATGATTGAATGCTTCCGAGCTGGAGAATATACTCAGAAATGTGTCACAAATGCCTGTTTAGAAGTTGATAAATGAGATAGAAGTGATCTATTGAAAGTAACTGAAAAGGATGAAAATGAACCAGCGACAAGCATTAGGTTCATCAAAACCTACAACAAACAGGCTAGAGAGGTAAGAAAGTCTCTCGAAAAGATTTGGAATGTTTTAAAAACAGATGTAGACTCACAAATAACGTACAGAGAAGCTAAGTCTTTAATAGATACAATATGTAAGGCATTGACCACTACAGACAAAAGACTGAGTACACTACAGGGTTTCTTTACATGTGGCAGGTGTAAAGCTTGTAAGTACAGTACCAACTGTTAAGAGGTGAAACTATCCACTGAGTGTAGACCCTTCAAAATAACGAAACATGGGAGACATTTCAAAACCCAGCACAACCAAAATAGTAATTTGTTATCATTCTGCGTACTAGATAGCATTACAATAAGAGAAAGAGGTGGAGATAGAGTACAAGAGTTAAGACGCCTAGAATCGAGAATGATTATTAAGTATCATACAATGTATCCAGGAGGACACAATAGTGATAAAGCGCTTTCTCTACACCTGGGATACATTTGTAATGCCCTATGTCATCTTAATACTGTTAATTGCTGAACTGTATGAAATCACATGTTTTTAACAAATGTTTTTAATCTTCACTGTGTCTTTTGGTACTCAACTGTTGTTGTGCATGTAAACTGATAAAGCACTGTATATATCACATTTCACCTCTCATTTTGTGTTTTTACAGATTTTGGATTTGTCATAAAAGCAAGTGGAAGGCAAAAATGAGCAAAAATATCTGCCCAAGTTCAGTGGAAATGTTTTTCCAGATAAAGCTGACTGAAAAATGTTTTAGTTGCTCCAGTTAGATGAGTCCCATATGTGAGGGAACAACTTTGTAGCCAGTTGTAAATACCCACTGGAGTTGTAGTATGGTGCTATGAGTTTACTAAGCCCACTGGGGCAGGAACTGATCAGGTGTGAATAGTGCTGCGTGTTCACCTGTAAATAGGTGAACCAATGCCCGGGGTGTGCGGAGAATACATCAGTTTTTGTTTATATGGTGGAATGCCGAGTTCGTTAATTTGGATAAAGCCCACTTGGCTTTATTTAATTACTCATTTTGGGATTTCTAATAGTCACCCACTGGAGTTTGACCAAGCAAGAACGCTGGAGTGTGAATACAAGCCCAAGGAGGCAGTAATAATAACACACAGAGAGAGGTGTCTTGCTAACTAGTGAGTTCCCAATAAAGTTTTTTGTTCAAGACAAAAAAGTTTCACTGCAGTAAATGGACTACAAGTAGTCTGAATTGGGCAGTAGAAATAGTACTATACGGGCTATTTTGTCTTTGACCCGCAGTATATCGCACTTTCAATACACCTTATAAAATTATTATTTACTAATGTATTAACTGAGACAACTATTTTTGATGTATTACGGCAGACTATTATGGGTAAATACGTCTGTTCCACTGTTACGATTGTTACATTTATTTGAAGTCTGTTTTCACTGTTGGCACAGAGGTGTATCACATGATTAATTTAAAACACTCTGCATGCATTCATATTACTCGTGATCAAGGAACGGATGCTCCAAAACGCATAGAGTGACGTTGCATTAAAGATTCATGCATAAGGTTTTTGTATGGCCACGGTTTGTTGTTTTCAGTGATTTTGGAAGACAACGTTTTGTTGGATACGTAGGGGCTCGTGACCCCGCCACGGCCCGCCATTGCAAGCGGCTTGGGTTTCTGCGTGACAATACTGTTGGATGTTTGTATATATATATATTCACTGAAAAAACCATAGGTTTCACACATGTTATAGTTAGCGGAAATTTTACTGATAAAAAACCAATGAAATTCCCCCGTTATAGTTAGTGCAGGCAACTATAACTCACGCGACCGCAATCCTCTGCTGATGCTAATACTGTATTTAGACACTTATTTGCCCATGTCTTCTTCCATAAATTTTTAGCTATACATATATTACAAATATTTTTTTTTCATAAAGACACATATGTCATCAGCAGAAGATTGCGGTCGCGTGAGTTATAGTTGCCTGCACTAACTATAACGGGGGAATTTCATTGGTTTTTTATCAGTAAAATTTCCGCTAACTATAACATGTGTGAAACCTATGGTTTTTTCAGTGAATTTGCAAGGTTTTTTAAATGCTAATTCCTAACTATAACGTGTGTGAAACCTATGGTTTTTTCAGTGAATTTGTACGGTTTTTTAAATGCTAAGTTACTTTACGCCATTCGTGGCGTGCGCGCCCACTTAACGCAGTTCGTTCCGTGCGCGCGCGGTGCGCTTTGCGCACCGCGCGCCCACTTTACGCAGTTAGTGCCGTGCACACACGGTGGGCACGCGGTGCGCTACGCGCACCGCGTGCCCACGTTACGCTAGATGGGCCATGTACGCACGATGCGCTTCGCGCACCGTGCGCACATGGAGGACATATGATGCACTTCGTTTTGAAAGGTAATATTTTAATTTTTCACACCTGTTATAAGCCATGCACAAATGGTGCCCTTCAGGCACCATTTGCACACGGGGTGGGGAGAGTGTGGATAATTTTTTTTTTTTAAATATTTTTTTACCGTACGCGTACGTTAAGCGTAATTGGCGAAATTAGCGAAAAAAAAAAAATTCCGTTTTTGGCTTTGGGGGATCTTTGGGGACTCCCTCAACATGGCTAGGTGCTTTGGAGCTGTCCAAACAGCCCCTTTACATGTTTTTGTGCTTTGTATTTTAATCCACACTCTCAGTGCGAGAGAGAAAATGGCGGCCGCCGCTTCCTGGTTTCGGCCGATTCGAATGTTTACTAAGATCTAAGAGCCAATCAGAATCGCGCTCGCGCACGCCACCGTACGCGTACGGTAAGCGCACCGTAAGCGCACCGTAAGCTGGCTCAGATATATATATTGATTTAAAGGCTATTTTCTCAGAATCTACTGAACAGATTTACACCAAACCTACAAAAGGCACTTCCTTGACCTGAGGACTACTTCTCTGCCAAATTTCAAGTAATTCTGTTCAGCCGTTCGGGCTGTAGCTGTGTCTAAAGGTCCTATGGAAAAATGCATGGGAAAAACGTGTTTTGGGACCCCCCTTTTATCTCAGCCCCCGCTTGACGAATCCCCCCGAGACTTTCAGGGTAGGAGCGTAGCGTAGCGCCCCACCTATTTTGAAAAATTCGCGAGGATTCGTCGACCGGCGCAAAAGTTATTCAAAATAGAATGTTGCAGATTTCCTATGGAAACGTGGTCCTAACTATAACTACCTACTGGCAACCGCCAGTAGGTAATATATATATAAATTCACTTAAAAAACCATAGGTTTCACACATGTTATAGTTAGGTGGATATTTCACTCGTAAAAAACCAATGAAATTCCCCCGTTATAGTTAGTTCAGATAACTATAACTCGCGCGCCCGCAATGCACTGCTGATGACGTCACATATTACATCACTCATGACATGGTCAGTGACATCACTCATGACATCATCATTGTGATAGAGTGGTGGTTGCGCGAGTTATAGTTATCTGAACTAACTATAACAGTGGAATTTCATTGGTTTTTTACGAGTGAAATATCCACCTAACTATAACATGTGTGAAACCTATGGTTTTTTAAGTGAATTTGCAAGGTTTTTTAAATGCTAATTCCTAACTATAACGTGTGTGAAACCTATGGTTTTTTCAGTGAATTTGTACGGTTTTTTAAATGCTAACTTATGTATGTATTATTATTTTTTTTATATATTTATTTTTTATGGTTTTTCACCGTGCGCGCACGGTGCGCGCACCCCCGCGATTTAAAAAAAAAGAAATTTAAATGTTTTTTTTTCTGCCTTCGGGGTCCTTCGGGGTCCTTCAGGGACCCCCTGACAAAGGCTAGGGGGTCAGGAACTCTCTACCCTTCCCCCTTTTCATGTTCGCCACCTTCCTTTTCCACTCTCGCACTGAAAACAAACAAAATGGCGACTGACACTTCCTGATTTCGACTGATTCGAACGTTGACTGACATGTAACAACCAATCAGAATTACACTTGCGCACGTTAGGGTGCGCGCACGGTGCGCGGCTATAGATATGTATGTGCTTTTAACTGCAATTTTCTCAGGAACTACTGAACAGATTGACTCCATATATGCAAAAGGCACACCCCTGACCTGAGGACTACCTCTCTGCCAAATTTTAAGTAATTCTGTTCAGCCGTTCGGGCTGTACCTTCGACTAAAGGTCCTATGGGAAAATGCATTGGGAAAACGCGTTTTGGGACCCCCCTTTTTTCTCGGCCCCCGCTCGACGAATCTCCCGAGACTTTCAGGGTAGGAGCTGAGTGGAGCGCCCCATTAGTTTTGAAAATTTCGCGAAGATTCGTCAACCGGCGCCAAACTTATTCAAAATAGAATTTTGAGATTTCCTATGGAAACACGGTCCTAACTATAACTATCTACTGGCGACCGCCAGTAGATAATACATACATTCATATAAAAAAATGTAATTTATACTTTTATGCTTACACGTACATACTCACTTTTGCAGGTATATCCTTATATAAAGGCAAAATCCATATTGATACAGACATGCATAAGCAAACTATACCAATTACATATCCAGATACACACATAGCACATAACTAAACATACATTCCAATATACATTTGTTTTTTTAAATATAGTCACAGACGTATTTATACATGTGTGTGTTCACATATACATTGCAGAAGGTATTGTTTTACATTTTTTTTATTTTTATAATTTACTCTTTTAGTTTCTTGGTTATACTATTGCTGTGTATTGTTATGTTTTGGGTATTGTAATCATGTAGGAAAGAGTCAGCCCTTTGCCAATCTTCTTAAGCTGAGATGGTTCTCAGTGGCTCTTATTTGTGGGAGAAACAAATTCCATTGTTTAGATGTTCTACTCATATGTTTTAATTTTTTCTCTGTTGGGACAGGATGCCAGTCTAAAGTGTAGGTTGGTTTAGTGGGTATACTTTGTGATTTTCTTCCGGATGAGAAGTAGTCTTTTTCAATGTGTTATCCATGTATTGCCTTGTGGGTGCTCTAAAGCAGCTTGATGTACGATCTTCTGGCAGCTGGTAACCTGTGGAGGACCCTTAAGGAAGGGGATATATAGGCTTGTGGTTTACATGTAATAGTAGTCTGGCAGCAGAGTTCTGAATTCTCTGTATTTTTCTCACGGTTGATAAAGGTGAGACTATTAATTAACATAATCTAGTTTTGATAGGACAAAAGAGTTGTTGCCTGTACCTTGTCAGGTAATCCTAGGCATGGGAAGATGCACTGCAGTGATATCATGGTTTGAGAGCTTGATCTGGATAGCTTATCCAATTTAGTATTCATGCACAAATTGGAGTCCGTATTAATTCTAACGTTCCTTAATTCCATGGATATTTTATGTAGTGGTCCTAGATTGTTAGCCCATTCGCAGAGAGGGTCATATGTTTTCCAGTCACCATAAGCAAGTATTTCAGTTTTGGAGGAGTTCAATTTGAGCTGGATATAATCCTCTGGTCAACACCTAAGATGCAACTGAAGATTCTGGAGTTTCCTATGTCCTTGGGGCTTTCCATTATAAGAGGTACCTAAATGTATTCTGCATAGTTATAACAGGTGAACTCAAAGACATAAATCCGTTCTGGTAAGGATCTAGTTTGGACATTGAAAAGGAGGAGTGAGATAAAAGAGCCTTGAGGGACTCCTACTGTTATGCTGTAGGGCTTCTGTGAGAAAAGAGACGTATGGACAACATTTGCTCTGTGTTGTAGGTAGGATATGATCCAAGCAAGAATGGTACCATCAATGCCAGCTTTCTTGAATTTTAGGATTAGTGTACCATGACCAGCTTGTTGAAGGCATCTGAAAGGTCCAAGAGAAGTAGCACTGCGATCAAATTCCCATCTATGGTGTTTTTAAGGCCTTCCCAGAGGCACATTGGGGCAGAATCAATCCTCTTCTTATATGGAATCCCATTTGGAAGTCGGAAAGTAAGGAGTTTTCTTTAATGAATTATGTAATCGGGTGAGGCTTTCTTAGGAATAAATCATTCGCTATGGGTCTGAAATTGTCGGTGCCTTGAGGGTCCAGGTTTGTTTTCTTTAACAATGGCCACATATATGCCATTTTATGGACAACTCCCATCAGTGTTCTGACTGGGATGGCCATTAAAGTTGTTAGAACAATATTTTGAAGATTTGTGGTGGACAAGGGTCAAAGGGGCAAATGGCTGGCCTGTTCACTTTAACAAGATCCAGAAATTCAGTCGGAAATAGTTCTTTGAAGGAGAGGCTATAATAACCATTCTCTCATGGAGGGGCTTGTATGAATCCAACATGTCTGTTTTTGTTGTGCCAGTTTGTGACAAC
The DNA here is from genome assembly GCF_964204655.1 of Triturus cristatus. NCBI lineage: Eukaryota > Metazoa > Chordata > Amphibia > Caudata > Salamandridae > Triturus > Triturus cristatus. The sequence continues at coordinate 512,750,770 of NC_140589.1, forward strand.
ATTTCTGCAAAATGGAATGGGTTCCTTTGGCACCTTTGGGATTGTGAAATTCTGCCACTATTTTAAAGAAATTTGCATGTGTTTGCCATGTTCGACCTAAGTTGTCAGGGTATGCCCAGACGTGGGTCTCTTGATCACTTTGCCACTGGATTCAAGCTAGCCTGGCTGATGAGGGCTGTTAGCCCAAAACCGGTCACAGGATGCGTGTTTCCGGTCCAGGGAAGACATGACTTGGCAGTTTGGGCTGGACTGTTCCCAGGAGGTGCAGGGTCAAGACTGATTTGCATATAGCTATGTCTGAACTGGGGTGGCGAAGTGAGCTAAAGAACGATGATGGATTCAACCCAGATCTGTGACTGGGGGTGAGTGTCTGAAAGGTTTCAGCGCTCCGTCCATCATCTCCTTGTGTTTAAGCTTTTCTGATCATTGACTTGTTCATTCTGTTATGTCTGGTTAGGCTATTTTATCTTTAGGGTTGTTTGATTTGAGCCAGGAGCATTGAAACAATCTGATTTGTTGGATTTTTTTCTTTAAAAAAATCTATATTCATTCAATTTTTTTTATTTAATGTGTTCATGTTTTGTGGCCTTAATATATCAAAAGCTTCAAGGATTCTTCCATAGAGTTTTTAACTGTGTTTATTGTGTCCAGATCTGTGTTGGAAGTAAGGTGTGTTTCTAGGTCCTCCAAATTCACCTTTTTCCAGGGTTGAAACATAGATACAGGTAAGCTGACTTTAGCTAGGGTGAGTTGTGCTGTTGGAAGTAACAAGATAGTGGTCTGACTGGAGTAACCATTTGGAACGTGACTAAGATTGGGTTGACAGAAATGACATCAAATGTGTCCTGCATTGTGTGTGGGTTTGGGAATGAGCTGTTATAGGTTGAATGTGCTTATGCAGTGAGGATGCATTTTGTAAGAAGGTTAGAAACTGTGTCTAGAAAGGAATCTGGGAATGTTCTGTTGCTAGGTGGTGGTCTGTAATGAAAGAGACAATAATAGGAAAGGACTGATGTTGGGTGGAATCCCACAATAAGGACCTCACAACCTTATAGTGAAACAGCCTCAGCTTTGGAGAGAGTTATTGATTAATTAAATATGATTTCTAATCTGCCTTTGCTTTTGCTTATGCAATTGTATGTAACTATTTGAAAGCCCGGTGGAACAGTTTCATGCAATACTGAAGCCATTTCTTCCCCCAACTATGATTCAGATATTAAAAGTAAGTCAGGCTCTGTTTCTATCAGTAGGTGAAAGATGTGGTGCTTGTTTTTGGACATAGAACAAACAATTATTAGTAGAAAATTTAAAGGAGCTGCTTTGAAGCTGATGCTTTTTCTGTCAGAAAGAAGCATTGTCTTTGGACATTGTAAGAGGTGTGCTGTTGGTGATTGTTTTTGTTTTAGCAGATGTGTGAGAGCATGGGTATGTACTGTCTGGGGTAGTGGCATAGTAGGATAGATGTATTGGATTTGGGCTTAGCGCACAATTTTGTATTGTGTAGAAGGGAATGGGCCCTTGTGTGGATGTAGGTGTAGAAGGGTATGTAGGAGTGTTTTATAGAGGAGGATATTGTCTGGTGAGTGAGGGTAGTTTAGAGCGACCTTGTTTGCTGGGATTGGTAGGTGTTTGTTGAGAGATTTTTTCATATTAGATGTGGTTGTGATTTGAATAGGTAGAAATGCAGTACCTTAAAACTAAGTCCTCAAATGTCCCCCCAGATTTAGAGTCCATCATAGTACAATCATAGCCTTCTCTACAATTGCAACTCTCCATTGTCTAGGTACAGAACTATTAATATGCAGAACGTTATTCCCTTCTGGCATTGTTGAGGCCATGCCCAGCACAGAAAGCTCATTTAGCACGTCTAGTTAACAAAAATAAATCCCATGACAGGCATAATGCAGACAGGCTTGCCTTTGGGTGCCTTTGGCATGCCAGTGGTGCAGATGTGCAGCATCTGCCATTAAATATGTTTTTGTGGGCATATACCTGCCAAGTAGTGCCCGACAAGCTTGAGGGCTAACCTTAAAAGATGGAGCCTATGGTAGGCAAATAGGCAATCACCTCTCACCACACAATCTCCCAGAGGTGGAGGCAGGCTGGAGAACTCTAAAGAGGAAAGACCTGGACATCACCAAAATAAGCCCCCTAATTGTAACCTGAAATTTAAAAATGTATGTTGATCAACTACTGAAAAAAAAGCATATTTTAAAAAGCACAATATAAAGCAGTCCCAAGGCTGAATTAAAACTCTGTATATAACTGCATATTACCTCTGTGCAATGATTACAAGTTTAAGTTTGTCTGAAAAGAACACACAGTGTCTGCCAATAAAAATGCTTTTGTGGTCCTGCACATGCCCAATATCTGACAATCTAGAGCGCTGACCTTTAAAGATGGTACCCACATTAGGCAAATAGACTATCAGATCTCTCTGTATGTTCACCAGGTGGTGAAGACGGACCACAGAGCCCCAAAGAGGTAAGCCCTAGAGATCACCAAAAAAAGCCTCCCTAATAGTAATGTAAGAGGTTAGATAAGATGTTATATTTGATATTCCTAGAAAAACTGATCTTTTCTTGCCTGTTTCTGCTACACAGTCTCAATGGTCTGTCTTTGAATTTAAATGTTTGAGTTCTGAAGACTATATTGGATGGGATGTGGTTTCTAGGTCGAATTTCCTCAGTCCATTGATTAGATTTAAAATCTTGTATTTTTCTTAATGTTTAATTTCACTTTCGTTCTTGAAAGAATGGGTTATTTGTTTGCCTAGAACTATTCCCCATTTCGATGGTTGTGTTTTCTGCAGGATAAACTCAAGCACTTGAATGAAAATGCAAAGCACTTAAACTCTCCTATTTTGTGCTGGTTCGTGTCTTCTTTCATCGAAGTATAAAAAATGTGATCTACTGAAAACATGTTTGTCCATGTTCAATAGTACTCATTGGTGTCTTTAGAAATTGTTTAGGATATTTGTGATATGTCCATGTTAAAAATATGATCTTAGTTTAGGAACATTAATCTAATATCTACATTCACAGTTGTTAGACTAATGTAAGTTGTACTTTTTGTTTGTTTTTTCCTGAAATCTTTCAAATGTGATACTGTGTATTTTGCTCTTATAGGTTTCTCCATAGGAGAAAAAAAACTGATTTTGGGCCGTTGACTCAAAAATCTTTTTTGACTCTAATGTTATAGAGTACTACCAAGTCATTATAGAAAGGCACACGCAGCCCCAAGAACATCCTATCAGCAAAGCTTTAGGGGAAAATACTACACTCGCTCAAGGTCAAGTGAGCCTTCTAGTGTCAAACACGTGTGCTCAGTACATCACCTAGCTACAGGAGTGTCGACGCCACCATCTCCACTTCCAAGAAGGTGCTATTACTTGTACAGCACTGTGTTCATGTACTGCCTTCCAGGTGTCTGTGTTGTGTTGTACCTCCTCGAGTGTACAGTGCAGTCAAGCTTGCTGTCACTGTGGTGTGATGTTTTTCTTCATAGTAATCACACCCACATCATATCTACCTTATCCCTTCTTCAACTGGCAGCATCTCATACAGAAAGATTCATTGAAAGCATTTTTCATTCTCCGCATTTATTTCAGTGTGTCCTTCCATTGTTTGTGTTTTCTATTTGATTGATAACTGTTTGAATATTGTGTTTATAAAATGCTTTTTATAAGCAACACTGTGAAAAATATATTCATGAGCTGGATTATTGTCTTAGTCACAGTTATAAACAGTATTTTTAATTCATAATTCCTAAAGTGTTAATATATATACCTATGTATTTGTACTTTTCTTAACAGGTAAATCTTACTTGATTCCTTAGTATAAACCACATCATTTTATGATATTCCAATTGTACTCACACTCTAAAGTACATCAGATAGTGTTAAAGAGACTTTTACTCTGCATGTGTAGGTGTTTCTTGTGGCATCCTAGCGCATGATCTGCTCAGTAGTTACAAGTCACCAAGTCATGGAAAAAATTCTCACTGATCAAGAATCCAAAGAATAAGTCATGGGAATTGACTTTGAGGCATGCAAGCAACATGTTTCCTTGTTTATTTAGCTTAGTTAGGGAATATGAGTTGATTGGTCGTTGGGTTTGAAATATTTTAGTAAGTGAAAAAAGAGCTCTTGTACACACGTAGGAGAAATTTCATGTACTTATGAGAAATTAACGCTTAAGAGGTTTGTGGAAACTGTTGAGCTTTCCGTTGTTGGTATTCTATATTCCTACTGCCAGAAATAATATAAAATACATGATTTACAATATTTTCATATAAGAATATAAAGTTCTTTGGCGGACACATCCCTGTTTTACATACTGTTCCATATAGCACCATAAGCATTCCATAAATGATATATATCTGGTGAACGAGTTAAAATATCCACTGCTAGAAAATGACAAACGAGTTCAAAAATGATTATGGGGCAATGTGCATTTTACCTACTGGTTGCAAAATACTGTTTGCAACTTGACACTAGTATTTTTGCGGTCAGTAAAGAATTTTAGGAACTGACCAATATCTTAAAAGTTTAGTTGTTAAAATTACGAATTCTTGTTGGTCATAATCTGACCTGCCTCATGAATTTTAATAAGGAAGGCCACAAATTGTAAATCGCTATGATTGTTAGCCATCTAAGCGGTGGAAGCCTATTGGGGTCAGTAGGCCACCACGTTTTTTGATTTCTTTTAAATAATGCAAACTCTTTTAAATGCAGCTGTTTTTTCTTGAAAAAAACAGGAATGCTTTAAAAAAAAGTTAACATTTTGATTCTGACTTGGACCTTTGCCTACTCTCAACAAACGTTTTCTTTACATTCACAAAGGGTTAGGACTAGTTCCCGTCTGCGAATGCTTACCACGTCCTTTAAGGTGTCAGTGAAATGCCAAGGTTTTGTGACCACAATTGTAGTCACATACATAGATACACCACCTACTGATGTAGTATTTAGAAGAGGTGCCTACAAACTGCTTTGGAATCCCATTTAAGGAGTTGAAAAACTTTTCTGCTTCCTAAAATTTAATTAGTACATAGAAAATAGAATTTTAAGATCACATAGACACACTGATATATATGCATGCGGTTTGTCAAAGTTTAAGGCCATACTCCATAATTAAGAATAAATTAATATATCTGCAAAAAGAACTAAGATAAATTGATAAACAAATACATTGTATTTTGAAGCCAATATTAAGTGGAATCTAGAGGAGGTAAGAATGATCATATATTGATAAAAAATGTCAAAATGTGACCGAGGTGATTTCTTTTGTGTACAATCGGGATTAATTATTCTCCAGTCTCCATCTTATGTTCACACAGATAATACAAAGGCGATTTTTGCTCTATAACTAATACCACTCTGTTTAAATGTATTTCAAGAGCATGCAGGAGTTAATCAAATCAAGTTGTAAGAACACAGCATTCCGAAGCTAAGCAAATGCCCTCTCTTATCGATAATCAGATAATCAACCAACTTCTCGCTGCGATTTCCCCATAGGCGAAATTAGAGCAAAATCTTGCTTTCAAGTCAGGGTTTTAAATATTATGTTAAAACGGAAGAAGAAATATAACAAAAGAAGTAGCATGGAACAAAGAACTGATATCATGAAAGTTACCACTGAAACAGCTTAAATAAAGGGTTTATATTGCACTGTTTTCAGCATTTGGGGCAGGTGATATACATTGCAATACGTAGTTGCAGTGAATTAACAGGTGCAGTGAAAGGGACAGTGCCAAATTGAAATTGTTCTGTAATTTCAGTTCATTACTTGTACATAATTAAATATAACATTTGCTTTCAAAAGTTAAAGTATGTTCTTTCTTCCCCACAAGTAAGGCATATATCTGCTTATGCCTTTCAGTGTAATGCTTCTTAATGTCAAAATCGTATTTGAATCAAAATTCATGAAAATCACACCTGCCAATTGTATTTATAATTATACTGACTTCACTGCTCTTGTAATGCATGCAAAGATATGTGCAATTCTTTTCATCAAGCCATAATGAAATGCTCATGAGCATATATATTTATAGAGAAAAAAACATTCACACACTGTATTGGATATTCTTTCATCTGCAGAATACACCAACAGGGAAATACATTGCAGTCATCTTCGGGAAATTCTTCCTACAGCAATCGTAGAGGAAGACAACTTCCACAGGTTCCGGTGCGGAGCAATAGCATAGAACAAGGTACCACATAATGATCACATACATGTGAAAACTATGTGTTTCACTAAATATTACATTCTGGTGATTTATGTTATTTCATAATTTTTGATTTGTGAATATTCCTTCTGTCATTGCACGACATAGCCTAATGTATTTGGCATTTGTTTTTGAATGCTTTGTTTCATTGCTAAGTGTAATGGTTACCTTTTGATATTGAAAAGATGGAACTTCCATGTCCCTGATGCGATGTCTGTGGTGTTGTTTTGTATGTGAATGCTCAGTGCTTACCTTGTTTTTTGCTTACTTAATTGTTGCCTGTTTCTTCACCGTGACCACGATGTTATATGAAAGTTAGAAGTACTTTGCCTCAAATAATGAAATCATCAGAGGATGTGGGAACAAATACACTAAAATATTAATCACTGTTTTCACATATTTTCTGTTTTGCTAGATTGTAGATTGTATACACTTATTGAATTTTGTTTTTACTAGGCCCAAGGGAAATCTAAATTATTCTGGCGTAATTCACGTAATTTAGAGAGTTTCCTGTTACACTTGTTAAGGGAAATTCCTGAAATTCAGCCATTATGCCATGTCACTTAATTAGGCTGCTGTTGTTGGTAAATTGATAGCGCGTGAACAAGGCAAACAACCAGAAAACGAGTGGCTGTTTGTGCCAGTTGTGGTTTTCACACTTGTTTTAGTGTGAGATGCATCCTTGCATCAAAAAGTGTTGCCAGGATGCATTGCACTGTAAAATGCAACACTGAGTTAGCATTTTCACAAATATTCATTTCACATAATAAAGTGTACTTTTGCATATTTTTCCAAAATGCTGCATAATTACCCAAAAACAAATGACAAAATTTTCGCACACCCCTAATTTTGCCCACTTTTTCAAAATGAGTATTAAAAATGGCACACATGCTAGGTACTATAAGACTTTGTTCTAAATTTAGTTTTTTCTGAAGTTACTACACTTAAGAGTCATTTGTAAAATGGTAGTTATATAAGTTGGCATTGTGTAAAGATGGTATTATATCAATGTTAAAATTTTTGGCCCGATTACGAGGTTGGCGGTAGGGGAGCACGCCACCATGCAGGCAGCCCGCTCCTGCACTGCCACACTTCGTCAGATTACAAGTTTCCTCGTGTCTGGCGAGCAGTTTTTGGCATACTTGCGTCTATGCCTCTGAAAATGGGCACTGCAATGGGAATGCCAAAACACTGCTATAAAGTCCATGCAGTGCAGGAACTGGAATGCATGCACACAGGGGGTAAATGTTGTCCCTCTGGATGCATCCCCATGCAAATGGACAACACGTCCCTCTTGGCAATCTTTTTTTCAGGACTGCCAGCCTTTTCATGGAGGAAAGACCTCCATAACACTGCTGGCCGCTCTGAAACTCGTAATACGTTTAGCTATGCTGCAGTGGCACCACCAACATATAATGGGGCAATCAAACCGCTGGTGCGGTGGTGGCTGGACCCCCATGGCCCTGCCACCATGAGTCTGGCGGTCTGTGGACTGCCAAACTCATAATCAGGCCTTAAGTCTCTAATTCTTGAGCTTGTGCTACTGCAAGGGTCCTATTTTGAAGCTATGTTGTTGTGTCTCAGCTGTGCTGTGGAGCCGTGTCACTCATTGTAGGTTCTGGGAAGGTCAGATTCATGGCACATTTTCAGGATATATTTGATAGATAAATGCACCTACACTGAATCTAAACACCATGTATAGTCAAGGCCAGTGGTTCTGAACCTTTTGACGTCATTGGACCCCCACTTATTCATTACAGGAATCTGGGGATCCCCTTTGTATAAACATTGGAATCTGTGGACCCCTACTGAAGCAAGACTGGAAGCTGGGGACCACAGCCTAAGTAATTTAGATGATTTACAACCATAAAACAATAAACAAATACTGAAACATTTTACTATATTCATAAACAAATATTTAAAATAAAAGACAATTTTTATGGGCAAGTTAGAGCTTTTCTAAATTCAATTAAGAAAAACCATTGTCCATACTATATTCTGTTTTATGCGTTTGCACAGTGCCACAAGTCAATCTGAGGATACCAACTTAATTAGCCCCTGAGAACGCTTTCAAATTTTCAATGATTAATTTTGCGTCTATATTTCTATGCACTTTATGAATCTGCTCATATTGTTTTGTATGTTAAACAGTCACGGGCCCCCTGAGTAAGCTTAACTGACTCCCAGGGGTTCCCGGGCCACAGTTTAAGAACGGCTGTGCTACACTTACGTTGGATAAGCCAAACACAGTCAATATATCATAAAGTCTCGCAAATATGGTGTCTGTGAAAATGAATGTGCTTTGATTTACCACTATAGATATATATTTATTCTTTTAGTAGTTGCATATTAAAAAAATAATGCTAAATTTATGAAAGGGCAGTCATTATTCTAAAGCATTTTTATACTTCTGGCTAAATAAAAACAGAACATCTATAAACATACCAGTAAATGTGGTAACCTTGACTATAAGTGGAAAAATCCTTTAGGGAATCAAAGTACCTATTTTACTGTGGCATGGATGATGAAAATGATTGCTACCATATATGTGAACATTATGTCTCTGAATTTAATAGACGTGGTTGCATTTTGCTGTAGAAACTCATTTCAGTGAGAGTGCCAAAAGAACAATAGACAGGGGTATCCAACAAAATAGTACTAATTCACATAATCATATATTATACTTAATTCCGTGTGAAATTGTGGTCTTCCAAAAACAAAGCTGGACACACTGCATTATAAATATATTTCCAGCAGGCCTGTTCCTCCCTCTGTTCTCACTGTGCTTTTCCTATGAAATGTATTAATTTACATTTATTTTACTTATATGTTGTGCCAAAATCAAATTATCAGAGTACATGCTTACTCATGGGTAGTAACTACACTTTCATTTTTGGTTTCACGTTAGGTGCTAGTGTTCTGATGTGTCTGTCAGTTTGAAGGAGAAAATCTTTGAGTTGTTGTTCATGTAGCATTCCTGATGGAACTTTTTGGAAAAGCAGTCAATCATTATCTTTAAGCAAATTAATTACTTTCAAAAGCACCGATCCATCCAGATTGTTTATATGTTGTAAGTTAACATGGATGCATGTTTGTGATTGGGCCAGTGTTACAGTAGACCTTTTGACTTCGAATCTTTGATAATGTTGTATTAAGTTAAAGACGTATGTATTTCTCTATCTTCAAAACATATGTGATTTGTTCAGCTATATTGAGGATGCATGTTGCGGACCTTCTGTGAGACCTATCTTTTAGAGAATTACAAACATTAGGTAAGATATCTTACAAGAATCTGGAGCTGGTATTAAAGATCAGGATAATTCTATGTAAATCAAAGCAACATCAATAACATATGCCTTGTGGTTGCTGTGTACTAGAAGGCATACTCACACTGTAGCACTGATACTTAAAATGTTGAATCTAAAACTACATTCACCTTTAATATATGGACCCTTGCTGATAGTTTGATCTGTTGAATTTCAAGGCAACTATTTTGTATTACCTAAATATACTTCACACTACCAACTAAGACTGGAATGTGCTGCAAATAGTGGCTGCTAACATTAAATACTGCTGTTGCGGTAGGTAACCCCAGAAGGATTACTTAAAGCCTGGACCTTGGTCTTTTATTTTTTCTACTTTGCATTTATGGTTAAACTAGCTTTATTAAACCATATGTAGCCTTAGGGTAAATGGCTCATGAGCTGCAAAGTGTCATTGATGTCTCTAACAACAATTATTGATTGAAAACATTAAAATCATTTATTTCCTTAAAGACAAGGATTGAAATAGGTCTAGGTGTATTGGTTACGGAGACGGCAAATACAATTTACAGAAATATTTATGTACTCCACTTGTGTTAATAGTAAGACATACTTTTCTTTGGTTGAGAATTGTATTGCTTTTTGACTTGGATAATAGCTATTGAAAGTTTTAAACACAGTCAGCTGTGGCTTCTGCCCTCTTTGTGGCTCTTTTCTGGAAACGTTGCTATGTTCACGCTTTGGTGAAGAAAAATCTTTGTTTAGGAGGAGGTGTATTGAACCACATTTCCTTAAGCTTGAAATCTATTTGTATTTAAGGCAGTGTCAATAAGCGTCTGTGGTGATCATTTGCAAATAATAGGAACTGTGACAAAATAGTGAAATTCAGAAGCAAAGTTGAAATCTGAAACTCTTGCAAGACAAGACATAAAATTACACATTCTTATTGTTGGAAATTGTGTTAATTGCTTGTCATGTGGAGTAATTTTGTATTTCTGGTCTTCCTTGCTGATAAAACACTGTTGAGATTTATACTTTTTCTGTTGGCTTTGCATTATTTTTTTAAGTTATTTAAAAAATCTAAGATGTGGATGTTTTAATGCTAATGTTTTGTACTTTTGTGTGTATGTGTGACATACTGTATCATCTATAGAATAAACTGATTGACTGGCTGACTTAATAGTGATGTGAAACAATAAAGTTTCATTTTACTTGCTTTGATTGTGAAGCTAAAATTAATTGTGAATTATTTCAAGTTTGTATCACAATCTAGAAACCCTTGAGTCTAAAGAACAAAAACTACTGTCAAAGGAAAAGCCTAGCTACAAAGGGAAATCCCTTTAAAAGGAGCAATCCCTCACCCACCAAAGTTGGCATGCTTTATCATTGGGATTGTCCTCGTGCTGTGATACCTAGTCACGGTACGAACTACTACCCTCTCTCTGAGAGGGACGAGCTCAGGTTTTTATTTGTATAGAGGGTATACTAAATGCCACAGTGATGAGCTCAAAGTAGTGGAGATAGCAGAGCAAATGAAAAAGTGATAGTAAAACTATCTCCAAGGTACGCAATATGCTTCATTTGTGCATCCCTGGACCAGTATGAAAAACAGGGCACCACAGCAAAAACATATACCCACAATTAGTATCAAAATGTGGTCAACATGTTTCAGCCTAGTCACACTCAAGTAGAGGTGTAGGGCTTTTTTCAGGACCAACTTGTTAGTGCTGCTGCTCAATGTGTGTAAATAAAAAAGTCATTGTGGAAAAAAAACTATTTCAAATATACAAAACCATCCGGTGATCCTGTAGATTTGGCATAGTGTGGTGGATTCACTGGTGGTTCCTAGAAAAATGTATACATGAAGAAAAGTGAATAACAAATTTGGGCAAGGCTAGGTCAAACATAAGACAATTGCAGTAGCTCCATTGTGAAACCAACCAGTGAAGGACAGCAGGCGGAATCTCGCCATACTATTTCTATATACATAAAATTAACCATTGGTGCATTAAAGAAAATGTCACAAAATGTCAAGTTTTGGCATGAAAGTTTTGCAAAAATAAGGGTTACCTGCTAATGTTGGTGAAAAAGCCCCCACCTCAACCTGACATGTGGCTCAGGAAGACTCCCAAACCTAAAATTCATAAGGACTGGCAAATTGGTGTAGAAGAGGATAAACCCAGTGCTCTTCTAGGTGATCTACATATATAGAAAGACCAGACAAAGAAAACTTGAACAAGTAAAACCTGTCTACACACACGGAACAAGGTTTTAAGCTAGTGTGCAAAAAGGGTTTAGTTTGGCAGAAATGGAAGAAAAAATAGTGAGTGAACCCGACCTTCCAAAGAGAGGGATCAACGCTGGGGAAGTGGAGGTTCAAGTAAGCTGCTTATTTTGTGTGTTTCAAATAAGGCATACCATACACACAACTGAGATTGACATTGGTGCCAACAAGCCATGGGAGCTCATTGGTACCAACAAGCCATGGGAGCTCAGACTGCACACCAATTGCAATAGCGAAAAACTAATATACTTAATCTCCTGCCCTTGCAACCTCCGTTAAAATGGAATGACAAAACACAAGGTGAAAACTCACATAATGAGACACAAGAGCACCATAAGATGTAACAACAAGCTACAAAACTCACCAGCCACATTTTGGACCAGGGACATCAGGCAGAGGACCTAAAATGGACAGTGCTCATTCAAACTAATATACCTACCTCCGTCTCATATGTCACTAGTGTTTTGTTTATCAAGGAACAGAAGTGGATGTACAGGCCACATGGTGATAGAGAAGGACTGAACAATGATATTCCCTGGTCCTCTATTCCCTGATGTGAGATAGTCACCCCAAGGATATACTAACTGACACTAGGCCACAATTGGGGTCCTCTGTGGCATAATAGAGCCACCCCTTTGATGGTGCTCACTCTGGCATAACATAGCCCTTGTGATGGCTCCCTCTATTTAATTTTGACAAAAAGCCTCGCCATGATTTTAAAATTCCATGACACATACCCAGTGAGTTAACCTGTTGTGCTGAATATGATCAATCCGGGATTTGTCACGTTACCATATGTCTGTACACATGGGAACCCTGAGTTAAAAGTTCATTGAGACATACCTAGTGAGTAAACCTGTTGCGCTGAATATGATCATTCAGGGTTGGTTCACATAACCAAATATCTATACACCTGGGAGCCCTAATTTGGGCTTAGTACAACACTTTCCTTTCAACATGAGCATCCCCCACCATGTATGTGCGCTCCATCATGCCGCTTTGAACTCGGTGACGGCGTCACATCTCTATCATTACATCATTTGGGCCACGAGACCGCAACGTGACGCTGCCACCCTGAAACTGAACACACACACCAGTTCCTGCTTTAGACAGCACCCGCTACTTATATGGTGGCCAGAAAGCTGGGTTATTCCTCCTCCTGTTGTGGCCAAAAAGGGATACCAGACTGCCTGCGACTAAGTACAGGAAACGCATTTAACAATCCTCCCTCCCCCCTTAGCGCGACTGCCTAGTTTTGTTTCTACTTTCCAGGGGCCCCACGTCAATTAAGCATGGGTGGGCTGGCGCACTATGGGTGCCTTCAATCTAGATATACCCCAGTCTTTCTTTTCTTTTTGACACATATATTTTTGATAACTGGGGTATGCACCTTCTTTATGCTTCCTATAACCTTTCTTATGCCAACTGTTTCATAAGTGTACACTTTTTCGTCTTGCTTGGGATGACATCGTTTAGCCTGGCCCCCATTTTGGGCACATATGGTATGCCTTATTTGAAGCACAAGAAACCAGCAGCTTACTTCACCTTGCACTTCCCTAGGGTTACTTCTTTCTTTGCCTTGGAAGATCGGGTTCTCTCACAAACTCTTCTTCCTTTTCTGCCAAGCGATGCTCCTTTTTGTGAACTAGGTTAAAACCTTTTTCTGTGTGCATAGACTAGTTTTACTTGTTTAGGTTCACTTTGTCTGGTTTTTCTGTATATGTAGAATGCCTAGATGAGTAGTGGGTGCATTTTCTATAACAACATGTCACTTCCTACGCATTTTAGAGTGGTGTGTCTTCCTGAGTCACGTGCCGGATTGAGGTGGGGCTCTATTACCAACATTATTGGGTAAGCCTGATTTTTCCCGGTCATGACTTTTTTTTAATGCACCAATGGTTAATGTTATGTGTATAGACCTGGGATGGCAAGATTCCACCTGTAGTCCTTCACTGGTTGGTTTCAAAATGGAACCTCTGCAATTGTCTTATGTTTGACCCAGCCTTGCCAATTATATTATTAACTTTAAAAAAAAAATGTGTTTGCTTTTAAACAATGAACAATTGAAGCATGAGTGCGAGAATTCAAGGAAACAGCAGACATGGACATTCGGTGGAAGACAAAATAAAAACTACACTTCCTCTGAAAGAGAGCACAGTTCTACTTTGCTTTGTTACGTATGGACACATATTGGGTTTCATATCCCCATCAACCACAGTCTCCCACAATAGGTCAGGCAATGTAACTGTCAAGGCAGTCCTCCCGGCTCTCCCCCTGACGGATCCAATCTCTCACCCTCTGATCCTAGCTCCAGTCCATAGTAGCGCAACCATGGTGACCATATTTTACGAACTTTTCGAGGACACCACCTTGCTGCGTTTGTCATTTTCTCCGACAATATATACAAATTCAAGCTGTTTCTCCATTCCTGTAATGTAGGGAGTTAAGGTGCACCCCAATGGCAAGCTATGTCCCTTTTAGCAACTATCAATCCCAGGATGACCAGCAGCAGTTTATGTTGTGGAAGATCTACTTCAGTAGCAATTCCCAGTAAGAGGGAGCAAGGCTCCAGCTCAAGTTAAGCCCCCAGTATTTTATTTAATTCGCACACTATTTTATTCCAATAGACCTGAATCTTGGTACATTCCCAGAGTGTATGTATAAATGTACTGCGCTCTACATGGCACCTAAGGCACTCCGGGCTGGCCGCCCTACCCATAGCGCGCAGCCTTGCCCTACCAAAATATGTCCTGTGTAGGATCTTGTATTGTATGAGGCACAACCGCAGCTTAATTGCCACTTCACGAGGGTGCATAAGAGCAGCCTCCCAGTCCAGGTCCTCTAACGGGCCAGTAGTGCGCTCCTATTTAGTTCTGAGTGGGGCCAGATTGTCAGGAATATTATTGATTTGTGTCTTATACATTAGCGAGATAGCTTTACATCAGATCTCTTCCTGAAGGAGTCTGCCTTTTAGGGGGACATACTCCAGCAGTGTGTCCGTATCTAACCCTTCAGCGCACCAGGCATGTTGCAGCCGAAGGTAAGCATTGGCCTGATTCTGGTTGAGTTGATAAGTGGCTTGCAGGGAGGCAAACAACGCTAGTGTGCCTCTTTCCATGACATCTCCCACCTTGGAGATTCCTATTAAATCCCAGTGACGAAAACCTCTTAACTTCCCAATTTCCTTCAATCTGGTCCCCTCCCATAGCAGAGTTTCCCTAGTAGGTTTCTTATCCCATTGCATTTGCTTCTCTGCCTGTTTCCATGCCTCTATCGTCCGTTGAGTGGCCGGGAGGAGTCGGGTGCAACCCTTCCCACTGTAAAGGTAGTGTAGATGTGTGCGATCCCTGAACTGCCGTCGTTCTAACAAATAAGTAGGGTGATCTCTAGGTGCATGACCCACTCATTAATTACAATAAGGTGTGCCGCCCTATAATAAGCCCTGATATTGGGTAATGGCCAGACCCCATTGTACTGTTTCCATTGTAGGGTTTGCAGCGCTATACGCGCCAGGTACGTGAATATCACCTCTGGGATTTTACAATATGTGTTTTGCAAAATATATAGCATTTGTGGGAGAGTGATCATCTTATACATTGTAGCCTGTCCCATGATCGTTAGAGGGAGCTTCCTACATCTTTTGACATCCTCCCGGAAGTTGTCAGGGATACGTTGAACAATATGTTCTATGCTATGATGTACAATCCGAGGTATGTGAACCCCTCCGGGGACACCTTCAGGCGGCACAGGTAGGACTGGGGTCCGCCACCCCTGCCACAGGTTATAAAGTGGATTTGTTCCTATTGATCCGATAGCCAGCATGACAGCTATACTCTTCAAAGATCTGAAGAATCTTAGGAAGAGCTTCGGTTGGGTGTGTCATGTAGAGCAGGATATCGTCCGCATATAACGATATGCGTTCGGGCTCAAGATAGCGGGAGTCATCTATAAATCCTCCCAGTCCCTGGCTGGAATGGATCATACAGGCCAGGGGCTCCAGAATGAGCGCAAATAGTTATATTATTAACTTTTATTCATGTATACATACATTTTACTAGGAACCACCAGTGAATTCACCACACTAAGATGAATGTACAGTATCACTGAATGGTTTTGCATATCTTTTTTCACACAATGATTTTGTCATTTAGACACATTGAGTAGCAGCTCTAACAATTTGATCCTGGAGAAAGCGGCTACACCTGTATGTAAGGGTGACTAGGCTGAAACATGCGAACCACATTTTGAGACTAACTGTTGGTATATGTTTTTCCCGCAAGTGCCCTGTTTTTAATCCTGGCACATGGACACACAAATAAAGAGCTATTGCGTACCTTTGGAGCTAGTTTTACCATCACTTTCATTTGCTCGGCTATCCCCACTAGCTTGGGCTCATCACTGTCATATTTAGTATACCCTGCTCTACACAAAAAACATTGATGAGCTCCTCTTTCTCAGAGAAGAGGTTGTAGCCTGTGCGATGGCTAAGTATCAAGGCACAAGGAGAATCCCAATAGTGACGAATTTCATTCTTTTGAGGGTATATCCATTTGTAGATAGGTTTATTCCTTTGACCATAGTTTTTGTTCTTCAGACTCAAGGGTTTCTTGATTGTGATACCTATATTGGTTGGGGAGCTAACCCTTGAAGTTCTTAAAATCTCCTTGGACCTCCCTCCTCCCTTTGTGATTAATTATTTCAAGTTTGCCCATGAAACCCAGCATTATTTTTTACATGATAAGAAACAAATAGTTTTTTTTTTTGTAACTTAATTTTTATTAGCATTTGGTTACATACTACATACATTGTAGATGATCATTCAATGTGCACAATACAGTTTCATCATGTAATCCAGTGTGTTATTACATCAACATTGCATATCTCATCCGTTGTAGTATATCAATATCTCTGATTCAAGAGAAAACAAATAGAATTAGGGTGTAATGTCCAGTAGTATGTGCATTCACAGCACTGATAATATACATATTACTACTGTTTTCATTTGAATTTATTGTTGGTGTACAAAAATGTGATGTAAAAGCAGAGGCAGTAACCACATTTGTAATTAAATGAACTAACCATTTGTTGCAAGAACCTGGCATAATAACCCACAGTGTTTTTCTTGGGCATTCCAAGACACTTGGGGACCTAATCAGTGATTATCAAGCAGGTGAAGGGGGAAGTTCAGTAGATATATTATAATATTATTATAATAAGCACCACTTTTTAGCATTATAGTAAACTGGTTACTTTGCATTGTGTGAGCGTGAATGCCTTTGAGAGTCGTGCTGTGGTTTGCTAAAGGTCTACACGTTATTAGGTACGTTATAGAGGTCTCATAACACAATTCAGCTGTAAATCAATTCTGGTTCTAATATCTTATGCTTGCTTTTATATGCAAAAGATACAGTTCCATACATTTGAGTTCTATATGGAAAACCTTAGGTTATACTGAATTTTGTGTTAAGGTTCATGTACCTTTGTGTGACTCAAAACATTTCTCTTGTCATATTTATTTCATAATGCTCTTCTTGCATATTCTTGTGTTTCGTTATCTCCAAAATATCTTAGAATAACTAGTTTAAATTAAAAAAAAATACTGATTATGGAAACTTCACTGCTTGAAAATAATATGGATTTGCCAAAACATGCTGCGGGTATAGAACAAAAAGGGACCAAGGGGAATGTAGAAGTAAAATAATGAAAAGGTTTCACTGGGAATCTCAGTAAATGATGCAATTTATGTTAAGGTCCCACAAATACAGTGATCAGTTTTCCTGTCAATTGACAAGCGAGTACCCCATGAGACAAGCTTAAAACCTTCAAGTAGTGTAATTTAAAACTCAAAGTAAGTTGCCTTTAAAGGTGCATTTATAAAGAACCCACTTATATTTCATAATGTACTACTTTCTAGGTATGCTCTTTTTTATTGTGATAAGCTTTTCAAAACGAGTGTATACAAATTGTAGACACCAAATATATAAGTAGTACAGTTTGCCTATTTAGAAAAAAAATACATTTGTGCAGATACAGTATGTTAGATAGTGGATAAGTGTGCTTGCTCTACCTATTTTATGTTCAGCACCATTCCTTGCCTCAACACATTCATTTCCCACTGCTTGTGGAGTGCCTCTAACCTATGCTTACTTTGAGTTGACCTAAGATAAATGTGTGCTCACCTCATTTGCTTTCTTGTCTCTTTCCAAAATGCACAACCCTGCACTGATATATTGGATATTTTAGTTTGTTACAAACCATCAGGTAAAGCTTTATTATATACTTTCAGGTTATATTATCAGAAGTAAGATAATAGCCTTTCTGGCCAATGCTCTGGATTCCTGTATAGGATCCTGCATTCCCCTTCAGGTCTTCATATCATTCTCTTTTGCAAAAAGTAACCAATTCGGTCATCTTCATATTCAGTACAGGAAAAAGCATCTTTGTGTGACTTTCGTATGTTTTCCTCAGAATAAAAATATGTGTGTTCATTCAGAAAAATGTTCTAGCCCCATCACTAAATTCACACCTGTGCATTTAAAATCACTTGCACAAATATATATATGCATGTGGTAAAGCAGTATGTAGATCTTTACCTTAGGCAGGTTAATAAGTGTTTGTTGAGATTACCCCTTCTCCCAGCAGCATGTTTTTTCTTTGCATTTTGTCTCCTTGATTCTCCACTGTGACTGGATGAAGCAGGAATTCATGCCATACAGTCTGCAGTCAAACTATTTTCAAATGCTGGCAGCACAATAATTCCATAAATAGTGAAAGATGCCAGTGTTGCTGCAAACAACGAGGTCACTTAGATCACTTATATTTATTTCAGTGTCTAGAAGAAAGCTTTTATCTGCATTGTCTTGCTGCTCTAAAAGGGAATAGAAAGAAGTAGTAGTATTAATCAATCAATTAATATAAATCTTTACTCAGTGAATAAAAGCACCATAAAAGAATACAGATCAAAAGACAGTAAGATCAAATTCCAAGTCAATAAAAACAAACAGTATAATTGCCCATAAAATGTGAACATTAACACAATTAATCAGGTCCTGTTTTCCTAGACACCGAAACAGCTTGTGAAAAGGATAAAACAGTAAAAATCAGATAGTCAATGGGGCGCATCTGAAGATACATCAGGGTGGCCCAACTTGTTTCAAATTCAAAGATTTCAACAAGGGATTTAAAAAACGCTTACTCGGCCAGCTGAAATAAGAGCAAAACATTATAAAATGCAGCATATCCTGTGGAGATAAATTGTCACAGCCGCAGGGTGGCCTTTCCTCATGCTGTACCCACCCACATAGAGTTTCCAAGAAATGGCGCAGTTGATTGAACCTAAACCTGGCCAATAAGAACCTGTCATGCTGTGAACGAACCATGACCACAAATGGCTCTATTTCCTGCACAGTTTATAAAAGCATGTGACCTCGAACTGATGGCTTCTGAAGTTCTAAGCCTTTTCTCTTCAAACACGAGCATTCCAAAAACAACTTTTTGACACTCCCCAGCTCACAGACGGAGAGAGAGGTAGGGTCCACAAAAATATCAGTCCTACCTATGGAAGAAAAAGCTGACTTAACATAATCTATGCACGGTATGCTTTGTACCAGATCCAGAGGCCAAACAGTCCTCAAGGATCAACCAGCTTAGCTTTAGGTCCGCCCTGCTCCAGATCTGAATCCAGCACAGGAGTGGACTTAAAGATATCAAGTCCGATACATGTTCAAGGCTCAGCTCCGCATTCACGGAAAAGGCTGGGGTAGACAGGGACCTGGACCAATTTACGTAAAAATTATTCTCCAACATTTGAATCCAATCCAACTTGACATACCCCCAGACCTCACTGCCATAACACAGCTGTGCAATGCACGTGGCCAGATAAATGGTATTAAAAAATGCCTTTCATTATTCCACGACAGATCTGTTTTGTACCCCAGAAGAGTCTGTAAGACCACATCAAAATGGATGAAATAAGGGAAATTGCCAGTTGAAATTAAATATAGTTCTTACAGCTAATACATTTTTCCGATGGATACTTCTAACTACAAGTTACTCACCACTAAAATATCACCAGGCACAAGGACTGGAGCTGGATGTTTTTACAGCAGTCATCCTGTACACCACTACATGGTGTAGTGAGGTTCCCCTTTGGCTCGTTCTGCTGCAGAAGTGCCAGAGCAGAGCTGCATAGAAACACCGGCCCTGTTCACCCATATCAGTTCCTGTCTTTCCATGCCTTCCAATGCAGATCCAGAGCTCCGCTCCCTTTTTCGTCACTCGACAAACCATTTCCAATTCCTTTTCCATTGTGCCAGGGAACAATGTCCCCACCAAAGACTACAGGGTTGAGCCGTGCCTCGAATTTTGGAAACAGATGTCTATGCTGTTCGCACAAACAGGGCCTCTGGTGTCTGACTCGGTGCTTGACTCCAGGCCATACACAAACTATGCTGTCATGCACATGAAGGTGATTACAGGCCTGTGAAGCGAAGCTGTTCGTCTTTGAATACAAAAAGAAGTCACAGACTTGAGTAAGCTTCACTCCTATGGATGCAGACCCATTCCAACTCTCAAGGCCTTTCCCACAGCAAGCTGTCTTTGTAGTCAAACTTGTCCGGCAAGCTGAAGAAGAAGCATAAGAAGTCAAAGCAGAACTCAACCCATCGCACAACTTTCTGTCCAAGGAGAAGTCAGGAGAACATCAAGGTTCCAATTGGTCTCACTCCTGATCCCCACTTGAAAAACCAATCCCCCACAACTGTTCCCCCTGAGCCACAAATTTCACAGGATTATGGCAATGATGCAACAGGTCTAGATTTTTAAGGAGGCCGTGCTGCATATTTTTGGCACTCTTCCAGCTCATTCTAGCAGACCTTTGAGCCCTAGGGCTCAGTAGGGGCCCCCAGTCAGGTTACTTGCAGCTGATCCCTACTTAGCACTGTCTGAGTCCATGGAAGCCACATTTGATTCCACACTCACTCAAATGCTGACTTCCACTTTGGCTCCAAGACCTGCAGTGTCTGACCCTTGAGCTGAATCCGTATTGACTCCAACCGAGGTCGCGCCTTGACGTCCAGTACACCCAATACCTATGGGATCTGATTCAGACAAAACAATTCCTTTCCACGTAGCCTTCCTCAGCGATGACATTATCTTTATGTCTGATGGTGATATTGATGGGGACGATTTTTGTCCACATTAGGATGGTTGACAGTATTTATATGAACTAGCAGGAGGCCAGTGGCTTGATACTTCCCTGATAGAGGGTTGATTTTACCGTTAGACTCTCAGCAAAGGAGTGTGCTTTATTTGCCAGAAGTGATTAGACGTGCAGCTGAAGTCCTAACCCTACAATTGCCTTTTGATGTCAACACATGTTTTTACTGAGGTGATGCATACTGTGCCAGCCTTATCTAAGTCATTACTTCCATTTACAGAAGCCCTCACTGATACCTTTACCGATAATTGGGCTAAGCCTTGGTCTTGCCCACTGGTGAAAAGAAAGGTTGCCAAATGCTGCAAACTTTCTTACACAGCATCCTACTCCTGAGAGTTTAATGGTCCAGGCTTCCAACAGCAACGTACATTTTTATCTATTCCCCATGACTCCTTCAGACAAGAAGTCATAAAGGACTGAGGACTTGGTTAAGCGTGTTTTCTCTTCGTTCAGCTTATGCTTGAGGTCGGTCAGTCTAGTCTGCCTATTAGGCCATTATGTGCATATGGGCCATGGCCAGCAAGATCTTGCCGGTAGATCCAGAGGAGTTTTGAGTCTCTGGCTCAAAACATTCATGGCAGCAGGAATGCAGCCAAATATGAAATTAGGGCTTGAAAACTTCTGATTGCTTTGGACGAGCAGTGATCACTAGTGTAGTGCTCTGTTGCCATGCCTGGATGTGGACTTTTCTGGGGACTTGCAGGCATCCCTTATGACTAAGATGTCTGAACAATCCAGCCTATTTAGTGAAAAATGCTTTTAGGAAAATATAGATATGAGGCTTTCCTTGGGCATTTATACCCCTGCTCCACAGTTTCCCCTTCATCGTTCTATAAAGTCTACTCAAGACAGTTGACATATAGACAACACTAGGCTCAACAACCACCAAAAAAGTCAACCCAGTCCTTTCATGCTAAGGGATCAAGCAGTCCTTGTGTAGGTCACCAGGGCATGGTTCCTCTAAGTGTCCCGCCCCTGCGGCATCAACTTCTAAGCTTCGTTATTTTGCTCTTAGCAGCACACCACCACCCTGTGTGAGGCTGAATCAGACATTTTCTACCATGTCTGCAGTCTCTCACATCCTCCAGATGGTTCCTCCAGATCTTCCAACAAGGTTATGCCGTACTCTTTCTTTCCATCCCACCACAGCTTCCTCCTCAGTTTGCAGAGAAGCACCTATTCATATTGCTGCAAGAGGTACAGGCTGTCCTGGCTAAAGGGGCCATCAAGAGAATTAGTGATGTGTTGTTACTTAAAATATTCCTTTGAGCCCAAGAAGGACAGAAGCCTTCATCCTATTTTCAATTTTCACCCGCTGATACCTTCATATGGAAAGACAAATTCTAAATGCTATATCTGCCCTAGATTCTGGATGTTTACCCTGGACCTGCAGGATGCACATGTTTATGAGCTTGTCCTGAGGTCCCACAGATATTACCTGCGGTTCGAGGTCAGTCAGCAGCCTTTTCAGTTTGCTGTGCTAGCCTTACCAGTACCCCTTGTGTGTTCACGAAAGTGATGGCAGTGGTTATCTCTAATCTTCAGAGGTTGGCGATACCAGTTATCCCCTAACTCAGCAACTGGCTGTTGAAGGCAGGCTGGCCAGTCAGTCATAAACCTCCTCTAGATGGTGGCAAATATACTGATATCATTGGGGTTCTCGATTAACGAGCCAAAATCGGACCTGACTCCTTGGTGGAAGGCTCCTATTTGTCCTCATACTGAGTTGAGTTATGCATGGAATAATTGTGGGCTGCTTTATAGCCATTTTATTGTCGCCATATTTTTAAGTCCCTGTATTATATCTTCTGCATTTTGCATGCCCCTTTTATAGCTCTAATTTGTTTTTTTGTACTCCGTCTCCAAACTTTCTTCCTCATTGTGATCACTTCAACTCACCACATGATAAGCTCCAGGCTGTCTTTGTGTGGCCACCCTATAGAATCTTTTTCACAGGCAAATTTATGTTGAGGACCAGGGCGGCCTTCCTGTCTATAGACAATATGAAGCCTTTTCACTTTGAGCAATCTGTCACTGTCCCAACGTTCCTGCCCCACCTCAACCCTCGAAAGAGGAACACAGACTCCTTCAACCTGCATTCCAAAATTTTCAAAGATGCCGGACTCAAGAGTACAAAAAGAGTCAAGAAAGAAATTGACCATGACTTGCAGGGGTGGAACGCATATGCCCCTCTGCTTCATCAATTATGGGGCATATCGAGGCCAACGTGGAGGCACACAATGGCACTACTGTTAAAAGAATTCTGGATGCAGTCTGGTGTCTGGGTGATATTTATAAGGTGAGGAATATACAGTTAAAGTATCCATCAGAAAGAGCATTACCAAATGTAAGTGACTTGTTCTTCTTGCATGATATGATAAGTCATGAAAGAATATTACAAGTGTTCAATGCTGTACATCCACTAAATTACCAATCCGTTGTTCCTTCAAGATATATTTTCTTTAACATTGCCAATTTTGAGCGCATGTGTTAAGGATTGTGCTAGCCAGCATAGAAACAATAGGAGAGATGCAAAGAAAAGAACAGAGATGGCAAAATTGCGAGTCTGTGGTGCGAGCACTGCCAGACTGGTGTGGGTGTGGTAGTGGCGGTCCAGCCACTAATGCACCGGTAGTCTGACAGCCCAATTACAACTTTGGCGGTAGGATCACGATTGCACCACTGCAGCTGACAGGAAACTGCCATTCCTTGGTGGTCGTGCGGTGGTCAGGGGCTCAACAATATGTTGGTGGTGCTCCTGCTGCATAGCCATGCATACTTCAAGTTTCAGGACCACCAGCGTTCTAATGGAGGTCTTTACTCCATGAAAAGTCTGGCAGTCCTGAAACAAAGTGGCTCTACATGACCCTCTGTTGCCCATGTGCATGGGTATGCAAGCAGGGGGCACAGTATGTGCCCACCTGTGTGCCTGCACTCCAGTTCCTGCATGGCATGGACTTTACAATCCATGCCGTGCAGGAACTGTTTTTGTCATTTTCATTGCGGTGCCCATTTTCAGAGGCACCGCCATGGGACTGCCAAAAAAAGCCCACCAGACACGGGGAAAGTTGTAATCTGGCAGGTGGTGCACCCCCGAGTTTGGGGGTGCAGGAGCGGGCTGCCACCATAGTGGTCCGCTCCCATAACGCCAAACTCATAAACAGGCCCTAAGGGTGTGATAGACTACCAAAGTAATTGGGAGTTGGGCAGATTATGACCCTAATGTGCATACCAGCCACATAAAGCAAGCCTGACACAAACCTTCTACAGGAATCCTGTAAGATTCTTGGAAAATGTATTTACACAATTACGAGCCGCATCTTCAACACAATATGAAAAAATTATGACACATCCCACATCTGCTGATGGCAAGGAGAAAGTTTACAGTAAATCAGTGAATTTTGTGAATTTAATTGAGAACAGCAGAATCATGACCATAAGTGGAGTTAAAATACTTGTTCCTGAGAACGTTAAATGCTTCAATGTGGAATAAAGATTGTAGAAACATGTCAGTGTGAACATTAGCAGCGGAGGTGAGGTTCAAGCTAATAACTGTTTTATATAGAGATGTATTATATAGTGACGTCTTAAAATGGACAATGCAGGACATACATGTTAGTACAGCAAGGTGTGAACCCTTCTTTTGTTAAATCTGTGTTGCTCAAAACTGACAATGAAAGGGAGAGGGAATTAATCATAAAGATCTTTTTAAAAAGTCTGAAACATACACATAATAAATTTCCCTAAATAAGTTGGACAAATTTCCTGCTTGTAGAACATTCACAAATACCTCCAGAGTGCATATAGAAATGTATGCAAATCACCGATTTCCATAAATTCTCCATTTACTCTGCAGACTGTTGGGTTGACAAGCCACCTGAATGAGTACAGCTGACATGTACCTTCTTTATTCCTATTTTTTATCAACTGAAAGCTATTTTTCAATGTTGATAACCTCTTTCTCCTCACACCCTCATAATGTAAGATATTGTTCCTTTCTTGTTTCCTGCACAGAAAACCCACTCCTAATTTGGGTAGGGAATGATTTAGGATCTAGGTTGGAAATGGACCAACTCAAAATTCTCAAAAGCTTCTGAGATGCCTCAAGCATTTTGAGTGCCCTCCCACCCCACAGCTACCTTAATCTCTCTTTCCATTCTCCTACCGTAAAATCTATAAATGTGACACTCTGCCATATTTGAGAACTTCGCAAAGCTATAATTATAAATTGGTGTCAGAAAAATCTGCACATCCTGATTTTGTGAATGAGGCTTCTCACTATAAATTCTACTTAATGACCATAACGGGGACACTTAGGTGCCCAGAATGTGTTGGGAATTGTGCCTCTTAAAATTCAACAATTATGTGCTATACCTCTCCTCCAGTCCAACACTGATCATTACAAACATTGTATTAAAAAAGATGATGGATGGCTCAAAAACAAAATCAAAAGAAGGAGGATGTATAGAGAAAGGCAAAAAGGGTTCTTAAAGAACTAAGAGTGGAGATATAATTTCCTTTGATCCCATCACTATAACTTATGAATCAAATAATTAATTTATGGTTCCCTAAGGGGGGGGGGGGTGTCTGTGTGTGTAGGTGTGTGTGGGTGTATGTGTGTGTGTGTAAAGAGAGAGAGGCCCATTGTCTGAAGAAAGCTTTACTCACTTTTCGTCTTTTGCTCCATTCAAGAAAAAGAAAATGAAAGGAAATATTTATGTTTCTACCACTACAGGACAGGAGTCATACCAACTTTGCTAGTTGAGTGTTGTAATAAATTAGCCCTAGAGGTAGTCTTATTCAACTATTAAACCTTTGTATCATTGGTTTATTATATTTTGAGAGATGTGATTTGAATTTTGTGTATTGCTGTTCTTTTGTAAAAGAATGGCACAGAGTTTGTAGGAAAGTTTGAAATATTGCAATAGGAAATGGGTTTCTGGTAGAGTGGTTGGACTACCTAAAGTAGCAATAAATAACATGCACTTTGAGTCAACCAATGTGATAAGCTTGGTTGAGTTTGTGTCATTGTTAGTTTAACTCCAAACCCTAAGAACATGTTGTTGCAATCTCCTGAATGCCTTATGTGCATTATCTGCTGGTAGGAGTCAACAAATGTTATAAATCATACAGTATACTTCACAGGCGTAGGACCAAGGGTACTGTAACTATGTGATGGCTACACTGAAAAGGTAACATACTGAAAATGAAATGAATGGTTTCTTGACCCGAACTTTAACATTTTTTAATACTAGAATAATATGATTTCTAAATCATTTCCCATTTCTTCACTTATTTTTTAGTATAGTCCTGTTCTCTGAATCGCAATTCATTTTTCTGCTCCCATTAATGCCTCACTTCTATCACATTAAGTTGTTTAAATTACTAAATTGGTTTTGGTAAATTGGTAATTTTGTTAAATAAATTGTAACCAATTTTATAATTGTACTAAATGTAATCAATTCTACCAATTATGATCAATTGGTAAATTGAATTGTAACAAATTATAAATGTAGATAGTAGATCTTCATGGATGTGCTTAACTGAAATGTATGTAATTTTACTATAGAGTAAATTTGAGTATGCTGAAAGCATGCCTGTGTTCCCTTTTTTCTTGATTCTGAAATCAGTACGATAATTAAAACACATTTTAAGAATGGTCATCGAAGATGGCTGTATGCCAAGAGGTAAGGTTACCAGTAATATGTGACAAGTAACACACAGATCAATTTCAAACCCCTTTGCCAAAGACCTTCCATTCCAGGTCCAATCAACTATTTACATATCTTCTTAGTGTATATTTCTGAGCCATCTGTTAGATTGACTTGCTTTAGTTACCAGTCTTCTCCTTGCTTATCTTGCTTTTGTGCACTGTATCTACATGAACTTTTTTCCAGTTCTCTGTAACCTTTTCTGTTGCTAGATCATATTTAAACAGTTTTTATTTGTGCTTAGACTTCACTAAGCAATGGTTACTTAATGTGATATATTCCATTTGTCCCATAGACGTTTTTGCATTAGGGTTAGGGAGCTTTCTTTTAGCTGCTTCCTTGGAAACTGAGCTAACATCCACCTAATCTGTCATTTTTGCTATTTTCATTTCTGGTCCATGTAGGGGTTACAGGACATTTTGATCTGGTTATGTCACCTATAACAGATGAAGCAAATTAAATGTGCTTGATGAAGTGAATTATTTGTATGGCAACCCACTTTAAAGACATATTACATGGGTACATGACCAGTTCTGTAAGTGTTTATATACGTTAAGTTGTTCCTGTGCTTTTGCCTAAAATACTTTATTTCCCATTCTCCTGCTTCTCTTCTCCCCAAAATGTGTTTGGGTATAGTTTTTGCACATGAAAATAAAATATCGAGCCTAAAAGTGGTTACAGTAAATTAAATCTGGCATTGTTTTGAGGACAGTGTTAAAGTGGCCATATACTGAGGGGGCAACAAGTCAGGGTTTTGTGACCTTTAACGCATTGTTGAACTAGTGTACATTTCATATTAGTATGTTTAAAGAATTGAAAATGCATTTGTGTTGTTTATATTTGACAATGCATTTATCACATCTCAAACTTTAGAAGAAAATAGGCAAGTCACATTTATGATTTCCGAGTGAAAATAATGTATTTATACTGTACTTTTGAAAACCTATATATGTACCAAACTAATGCAGAAAATAATTGCGTTTAAATAAATACGTTTTAGCACTATCAGAAAATCGTCTCCTTTCAGGAAATATGAAGCATGGGTGCTAAAGACTAATATTTTGAGAGATGTGATTTGAATTTTGTGTATTGCTGTTCTTTTGTAAAAGACTGGCACGGAGTTTGTAGGAAAGTTTGAAATATTGCAATAGGAAATGGGTTTCTGGTAGAGTGGTTGGACTACCTAAAGTAGCAATAAATAACATGCATTTTGAGTCAACCAATGTGATAAGCTTGGTTGAGTTTGTGTCATTGTTAGTTTAACTCCAAACCCTAAGAACAAGTTGTTGCAATATCCTGAGAGCCTTATGTGCATTATCTGCTGATAGGAGTCAACAAATGTTATAAATCATACAGTATACTTCACAAGCGTAGGACCAAGGGTACTGTAACTATGTGATGGCTACACTGAAAAGGTAACATACTGAAAATGAAATGAATGGTTTCTTGACCCGAACTTTAACATTTTTTAATACTAGAATAATATGATTTCTAAATCATTTCCCATTTCTTCACTTATTTTTTAGTATAGTCCTGTTCTCTAAATCGCAATTAATTTTTCTGCTCCCATTAATGCCTCACTCCTATCACATTAAGTTGTTTAAGTTACTAAATTGGTTTTGGTAAATTGGTAATTTTGCTAAATAAATTGTAACCAATTTTATAATTGTACTAAATGTAATCAATTCTACCAATTATGATCAATTGGTAAGTTGAATTGTAACAAATTATAAATGTAGATAGTAGATTTTCATGGATGTGCTTAACTGAAATGTATGTAATTTTACTATAGAGTAAATTTGAGTATGCTGAAAGCATGCCTGTGTTCTCTTTTTTCTTGATTCTGAAATCAGTACGATAATTAAAACATATTTTAAGAATGGTCATTGAATATGGCTGTATGCCAAGAGGTAAGGTTACCAGTAATATGTGACAAGTAACACACAGATCAATTTCAAACCCCTTTGCCAAAGACCTTCCATTCCAGGTCCAAGCAACTATTTACATATCTTCCTAGTGTATATTTCTGAGCCATCTGTTAGATTGACTTGCTTTAGTTACCAGTCTTCTCCTAGCTTATCTTGCTTTTGTGCACTGTATCGACATGAACTTTTTTCCAGTTCTCTGTAACCTTTTCTGTTGCTAGATCATATTTAAACAGTTTTTATTGGTGCTTAGACTTCACTAAGCAATGGTTACTTAATGTGATGTATTCCATTTGTCCCATAGACGTTTTTGCATTAGGGTTAGGGAGCTTTCTTTTAGCTGCTTCCTTGGAAACTGAGCTAACATCCACCTAATCTGTCATTTTTGCTGTTTTCATTTCTGGTCCATGTAGGGGTTACAGGGCATTTTGATCTGGTTATGTCACCTATAACAGATGAAGCAAATTAAATGTGCTTGATGAAGTGAATTATTTGTATGGCAATCCACTTTAAAGACATATTACATGGGTACATGACCAGTTCTGTAAGTGTTTATATACGTTAAGTTGTTCCTGTGCTTTTGCCTAAAATACTTTATTTCCCATTCTCCTGCTTCCCTTCTCCCCAAAATGTGTTTGGGTGTAGTTTTTGCACATGAAAATAAAATATCGAGCCTAAAAGTGGTTACAGTAAATTAAATCTGGCATTGTTTTGAGGACAGTGTTAAAGTGGCCATATACTGAGGGGGCAACAAGTCAGGGTTTTGTGACCTTTAACGCATTGTTGAACTAGTGTACATTTCATATTAGTATGTTTAAAGAATTGAAAATGCATTTGTGTTGTTTATATTTGACAATGCATTTATCACATCTCAAACTTTAGAAGAAAATAGGCAAGTCACATTTATGATTTCCGAGTGAAAAGAATGTATTTATACTGTACTTTTGAAAACCTATATATGTACCAAACTACTGCAGAAAATAATTGCGTTTACATAAATACGTTTTAGCACTGTCAGAAAATCGTCTCCTTTCAGGAAATATGAAGCATGGGTGCTAAAGACTAACATAGAAGACTTTGCCTCATTCTGTTCTAAAAGAAATATTGCAGCCAAATAAGTTACTTAACATTACTTTGCTAATTAAATTGACTTTAACATGCCTAATAGTCCTTACATTGTAGTGGTTATTTGAAGTGTATAGAGCAATAATATATGTATGTGAAAGGGCCCCACTTGCTCTTTTAAAATCTTTTTTTAAAAGACTTGGATTCAATGTTTATTGATTCAACCATACTTTACTTCACTTTACAAAGAGCAAGTATGTATACACACTACAGTGGATAATAATTTGCATGGATTATGTTAAAGTGCTGTGGTGTTTAAAGTGGTACACAAGTTTAAGATGTGTCTACTAGATAAGTATGTGTTCCTGAAAACTGTGATGTACATTTGCTTTTTGGAGCGAGAAGTCATTTTGTTGTTCTGGACTAAACACCTCCCAAATATATTTATTTGACTACTTTTTTGTATTCCGTGCCTTACCTCCATCCTCTGTGCAATTTGGACTAATTTTGTGTGAAGTATTGCAGAATGGGCAACTCAAGGCCCTATATGGTTTCCAATATGACATATTGATTTACTTCTTAACTTTACAGGATAAAACTAGAATATGTAACAAGGTAATGTCGTGAATAACTATTAATATTTTCAGCAACATCATTTCAGTTTGCACATACAGTTAAGACGTTTTCACTGAACTGTGAACATATTATTCTCAAATTTTAAACATAACAGTTACATTGTAAATCACTTAGAAGAGGTTGGGGCATTGTTAAGAAGGCACTGCATTTAGTTTCATTTGATCCATATTCTAAAACGTAACAACACAATAAATATCAGGTGTATATAACACTTGGATGTTTGCATTTTACTTTAATGAATTATAATATTAAAATCAGAATCTAAAACTAGTGGAATCGAATTCCCAAAGATTTTATGGTACGGTAATATTATGACCCTTATGTTTTTTGCCAAAGTGTATTGTGTTGGATTTCACCAAATATTTTAGGTCAGTACTTCAAATTTGTTTCTGTTGTACACCCCTTGCTACTCATTTTGAGACACAAAGCATGTAAAGGTATTTTTGAAACTTTTTGTGTACATAACAAATACCAACCCAAGTACCTCAGTTCCTGACCATTCATTTTGCGTGTCAGATGTTGCCACCTGGTCTCAATGTTCCTAGTCTTCTTAAGATCATGTTTTGCGCAAATCTTGGAATAGTGCCCCTTCCCGTGAATGTTTTCTCTCCATGTCTTGTTATTCAAAATGTCTTGCTTTTCCTCATTGTTTCTTCCATATTGTTGTAATTCCTCTTGTGTCATGTATGTCATTCTTTTGTGTAACCCATTTTTGTCTGATCCAGGTTGATTTGTTGCTTTTTGTTTTCATCGTTGTGTGCATTAATATCATTGAAGAATATGAACGCTTTTGCTCTTCCTACAAAGGTAAATATGAATATCCTTTCTATTTACTCTAAAGATAAATAAGTATGTTTTAAGTAATTTGCACCTCTGCTGAATGCTCATCAAGCTGTACACTCTTAAAAACTAGAAACAAATTATCATGCAAATCTAAGATTTATTCATAGGGTATTTGGAAATCCAGCACTTTGTGGTATCCTGTGGTCCAGTGGGATTTCACCAGCATAGAATAGGAGGCATGAGGGTAGCTGGTGTTATATTTTAAGGGAAACGGAATTCGCTTTAAAGTGATTATGGAATTCAGTTCATTGCTAGAATATTCTATAATTTCCTCTGATATTTCTAAACTATTCCTATTGAAAAGTCTTCTCTGGATTTTACAGTTCCTACAGACATCACTGCTTAAAGTGAAAGGATGTGCATTACATTGCTTTTTATGACACACTTTTCGGAAATACATTGTCGAAAAAGCTATAGGATTTTCAGGCAGTCCTGAAAGGGCACTCATCATATTTCAGTACTGAGTTTGTTAAGCAAGTCTGATCTTCCCCAAAATGTTGGTTGTAGGAAAGGAAACTTGTTTAAATGGAAGAAGAACAGACCCGTTTTGGACCAATTATTCTAGGAAATTGACTAAAAAAAGCACATGTTGTACACACTGTTTAAATAATCTGGGTAATCAGTTTGATATAACCTTCTATTGCATTTCTACATTCTATCTTTGCTTACTTTTATCTCCTTTTATATTCCCGTCATGTAATTTCTTTTTTCGCTGTATGACTTAGAATCTAATTTGAAGGAACAGGATGGGAAACCTTAAAGTTACTCTGATTTCACAATCTCATTCAATAGAAAGGTAAACTATCCCCGCGGTTAGACATTCATCAATGGATTAGACACTCTAACTGTAAACTCAAGTTATAGGAACTGTACAGGTTCAGACAGCAAACATATTCATGGGTTTACACCAGTTATACAGGCTCTAGTCTCAAACAGGAAAATTGAGCTTACTGAAATAAGAACTTTACCAATATTGTGATAAATAGTACCTCATGTCATAGAAACACATTCTCCTTTGCACCTAATAAATTGCATCAATATTAAGTGTTTTAGCCAAAGATTAGCACTAACATAGCATTAAATAGATTATGAAAAGACAATAACTGTGTCACCAAACATCATGTTGTCATTTTCAGAAAATACTCAATTTGAGAAATTACCATATTTGTCTCCCAAATACCACGTTTTCAGTTAGTAAATCTGCATTTTAAGCTCACCATTACCAACTTGTCATTTTTATCAGGTACTGACATGTAGTACTGCTGCAAATGGGCAGAATCTGCCTTGCCTGTTCAAATATCGCAATCACACATCATATGAAAATGGTAGATATTTAGTGCTTGCCGCCAAACGCCCACCTCACTTCAAAATTTTCATTGGAACCCATAGTTGGCATCCATATGGTAGGAACAGTATAACACCCATAAAATGCTAAGAAACACCACCATAATACCCAAAATGCCACAATTAGCCTAGGAAGATCAATTATGCTGGGTCAACCATATGTCCTTTAATGTGCCAATGACAGACACTTCATGTCAGAGCCATCACACAGTCGAGATTGCCTAGAATATGACACTGAGCGATACTTTAACCCTCGCCCAAAATATTACATCGAATGCCCAAAATATACCATGAGAAGACACTTTATTCTGGGGCCACTATAATGCCCATAATCTGCCAATGGCATTCACCTTATGCCTGGGAAATCATATAACATAAAATACCCACAATATGACAAGGAGTGACAACTTATGTGATGGGAGCACCAAATTCCAGGGGAGATGTTGACCATATACCAGGTAGTGACAAGCTCATATGCGAGTAAGCTACCTTCAGACTTAGAAACACAAAATCAGACATTCACAGGTTCACACACATAAACAGACTTACGAACATGCACCGACAAATATGTACTCAACCCTCAGTTCTGCATTCCACAACCTCTAGAAAACATACCAATGCAGCTGCTGCCTCCTCTGTTGAGCAACTATCTGCTCACTGCTTCTGTTGGCGTGGTATCCTGCTCTCTACTTTTCATCTTCTGCTCCACCTCCTGACACCACTGCTAGTGAAAGCACTAGGCAGGATTAAACAGGACATCAACATCTTCTCTAGACATGCCCCGGGTCCCTTACAGATAGGCTGTGTTACTGTCAGTTCAGGCCATACACACAAGAAGTAGGCCAACTGCCCCTTAGAAATAGGACAAGCCCTTCAAAATCCACATAGGTTATAGACAGCAGGCACAGACATCTTCTTGTTAGCTAGAGGGAGTAGGGTAAGAGGTGCTGCTTTTGTTCAAGTCCGTTTCCAGTGAGTGGAGTGACTCCTGTACACATGAAGGCTAATGCAAATTAGCCCTCAGGGGCTTCAGGCAGGGAAAGAATAACTTTTAAAAAGTGACTTTTCATGCATATTAATCAAATATCCTACTTCACCATTGAAGTGTTTTTTTTATAAATATTAAAAACTGTAGTTCAACCAACTTTGTAGCTAATCCCAAACCAAAGACACAGAAGTAGCATATAACTGTACTATAGCTTTCCTTTATACAAACAGCTGTAGTCCTTGCATTGAAAATACATTTTAGGGGCTAGTCTCTGTAGGAACATGCACAAATTAAGTTCTTACATGTTCCCCTTCTAAATTCCAAGGCTCTGTGTTGAGGGCTACAAGGCCTACTTAGGGGTGACTTATTTATGTTTAAAATTAAGGTTCCTTCTTTCAACAAGGGTCCTTTTGACAGGTTTGAATGCAGATTTAAAAGCTACAGCACCAGGCTATACATTTACTCCTGAATTCATGTTGCTACAAGCACATCAAAAAATGAAAGCGGCCTTTTTTCCTGGAGTTACCAGATGACCAGTTACAACTGGGCTTGAAATTGACCTTACTTGCAGTCTCTGCTGGATTGTGTTCTGGCTGCTAAATGTTGTCCCTGAGGTCCTGGGAACCATAGAAGTGACTAAGAGGAACTACTCCAGCAAGTCGGCAAAGTTGGGACCTAACTCCTTTTTTAACCTCTCAGGCCTCTGGAGCTTCAGTGGGAAAAGGTGTCTGACTTTGAGGGGACTTTGATGAATACATCTTCTGGTTGTTGCAAGAGTTTAGGCTATAAAATGGATAGCAAGTACAAGTTGAAAGGGTGAAAGCACTGATAGTGTCCACCCCATGACAGGACTTTGGTGGCCCGAAACATTTCCCACTTGGAGCTTTTCATACAAATCCATGTGCATGTATGTTTGTGGGGGCGCCACGTAGCGGAAGCCCACGAGGTTGATGGCCCTGCCAGGGACCCCCAAAATCTCTTTCCGACAGCCTTCTTAGTAATTGGTAGCAGGATTTTTAATGAGTTTTAGTGTTGCTACATGTTTACAGCATAGTCCCAATTTAAGCCTATCTGCTCTGTGCCATAGCTATCAGTGGTTGAGCCTAGATTTAAATTATTGAAACTGTGTTTGTCCTGACAGGATTTGGGGGTTTGTTACTTTGGTAGGGCTCACTTCAAAATAGTATTGTTCTCTTGTCTCACACATGCCATGACTAAGAGTAGCTCTTGCTCATGAAATACAGCTTTAAAGGTGGCATCGGGAGAACATAAGAATTATGTGAATTCAAAGATGCAAATGCATTTAAATATTTATAACCACAAATGTACTGCTGAATACGTGTGCCTGTCCTCCTTAATTAACATATCTGACAGTATAGTCATAGCATAATAGATGCCCAGTGGTCCTAACCTGAGTAGTATTATTATCATATTACAGTACTATTGCTATGACATGACCATACTCTCCCTCCTGCACCCGCTATACATTTCTGCACATCCAGGCTCACTAAATACAATGAAATTACATGCAGTCGTGTTTTAGAGGGTTTTAATTACATGAAAGAGAAAACAAGAGAGGGTACAATTAAGCTCTAGCAATTGTACTTAGGATCTCTATATGATAAAGTATAGTTTGGAAAAAGTTTGGAAAAATATTTTTACATACAATTTTATAGATTTATTTGGAATGCGGAACATAAGGAAAAAATACAATGGCCCTATCAACTTAAATTTAATAAATCCTGATATTTAAATCAAATAATATATTTCCACCCAAATTAAAATCATTTTTTACGATGCATAAATTATTATTAAGTGATGTGCAGTAATATTTAACAGTAATCTAGGATTCCACAGCAGTTTTGTGTCTTGTTATAGCATGTTACTGTACATTTGTAAATGCTCCCTCTTGTATGTATCATACTTGCTAATGGCACAAAGGGACTATGCCATGAAATACACAATATTTTATTGAGCTCAAAAACTCCAGACAGAGCAGCATTAACATGGAATCATACTGCGTCTAGAGCTATGTGACTAAGCAGACAGCTTTGGGAGAGCTACATGACTAAGCAGACAGCTGTGGGAAAGCAATTTAAGTTTTTATGAAAAGCTCTCTTATGTAGAAATTGACATTGTTATTTGAAAAATAATTAGAGCCTTGTCGTCACATATATGGTGGCAAATATATCCGATTGACCCGCCATGGAGAACACATTGGCTTCATAAATGCCCCTCCGTTAAATTTGGCCAGTGCTCTAATTCCAGTAGAATGGAAAGTCTGGTGACAATGCTGTATTGTAAGTAAAGGGTGATAACGCCATGGGTGGCCTTTCAGATCATCAGTGTTTATAGTTTATCATAATAGGCACTTGAAGCTGGATAATCTCTGCATAAGTATCAAAGTATAATATATCTACTTGTCTGTTAACCTATCTGTGTACTTGTCTTCTTGTTGGTGTGCACGTTTGAACAGTTCCATATCTGTCTATCTATCTATCTATCTATCTATCTATCTATCTATCTATCTATCTATCTATCTATCTATCTATCTATCTATCTATCTATCTATCTATCTATCTATCTATCTATCTATCTATCTATCTATCTATCTATCTATCTATCTATCTATCTATCTATCTATCTATCTATCTATCTATCCCTTTGTCTGTCTGTCTGATGGTCTGACAGTCTCTCTGTCGGTCTGCCGGTCTGACAGTCTGCCTGCCTGCCTGTTTAGTTTACTTGATCCTACATCCTGCACTGTGTATGTTAAGGCACTTGATCTTATACGTAAGATTGTTCTATTTGATTCACTTTATTCCAGTCTCACCTTTGGGTTCCGAACAATATAGTTTGCTTCACACTGTAATAGTTTGGCCAGTCTACCTTGAATAATGTTTCAAAGATGAAATGCTTTTCATAGAACTGTAAGGTAGCTAGTTCACAAAAATAAATATTTGAACAGTGTCCGACTACTAGATTTCCTTTAGACCACCAACAGTTGTTTCTATATTTTCCTCTTCAATGTTCCCCATTCTTGAATTGATGTTCAGAAGAGCATTCTGATTAAAAGAAGAGTCATCCTTCCAGTGCCTGTTCTGCAGTATTTGCCAGGTCAGCTGATGCAATTCACCTCAATTAGCCTCTAGATCAAACCACATAAAGACCACATTTCCTCTCCTTTGTCTGCTAGGCATAATCTATTACAAACGTCAAGCTTCTTCTTTGGACTCAATGTCTGCTATTTTGGATTTGAGCACAGCTTAATATAGGGTTTTCTAGTGTCTTGACCCTGACAAGGACTGTGGTTTCTGCTTGAGTTGCCCCCCACACCTCCACCAGCAACCCAATTTCTTACAGTAATCTTGGACCTGCCATATGCATACTTTAATGTGCCTTTCTTCTGGTCCTATAGACGTTACCTGTGCTTCAAGGTTGGCCTAGAGTATTTTTAGTTTGCTGTGCTACTCTTTGGCTTTACCAGCACCTCTCCGGTGTTCACTAGAGTAATGGCAGTGGTCGGGGCACATCTTTGGAGGTTGGGGGTTCCAATTTTCTCCTACCACAACTACTGGCTGTTGAAGGTGGACTCCCCACAGTCATTTGTAGATTACCTCCCAAGAAAGTCAAACCTCCTGACATCGTAGGGGTTCTCCATCAAGGAGCTGAAGTCGCACCTGATTCTTTCACAAAGATTTCCTTTTATAGGAGCTGTCTTTGACACAGCAGTGTTGAGGGCTTTCACTGCACCGTAACAGGTCAGTGACATTTGGGATATGATCTCAGTGTTTCAGCCTAAATCCTGGATCTTGGTGGAAACATGCCGGGGGCTTCTTGGCCTCATTCATTCTCGTTACCCACTTCACCAGGTGGCACATATGGGCTCTGCAGTGGTTTTTGAATTCTCAGAGCACCAAGGAAACCAGTTGGATGTCAGCCAGGTTTTGTAGGAGGCTGCACAGATCTGCATTGGTGGCTGCTCAATTGCAACCTGACCCACCGGCAGACCCATCACCCTTCCCCACCCTGAGCGGATGGTGGTAAAGGATGCATCACTGCATGTATCACCTGGCCTGTCGCTGATGCTTTCAGACTGGCCTTCTTAGAATGCCCATAGTGTGGGCTGTTTGTTTTGGTGCTACAAGAGGTGTGCAGTTCCTAAGGGGGGCAGGGGAAAGACAGGTCTTCCTTCGTGATGCCCTCACACACCCCGAAGGATGTCATGCTTCATAGGGCATTGCTCCTCGTCGGGCTGGCGCTGCAATGCCCCACGGGCTCACCGTAAAAGGGGCTCATTGCCGGAGATCTTTTTGAAGAAGCCGTGGGGTGCGTGCGGGTAAGAGGGAAAGGATAGTGTAGTGCACAGGAAGCGGACATTAAAATAAGTCTGGATCAGTCCTATTCAAAAACAATTTTAAATGGTTCAGGTAGTTCCAGCTTAATTAAAAGGTGTATGGATGCCCTATGTGGATGCAATGTTCCTAGAGGGCTATCGCTGTGTCAACATGTTTCGTGCCCTTGTTGCTCCTAACGAGTCGTATGGCACTTCATCAGGACTTAAGTGGATAAATGGTGCACTACTAGAGGTCTGGTTCCTGAGGTATAGGGAGGTGACCAGACACAATAGATTGAAGCCCTAGTAGACCTATACTGGGCAATAGACCCCCAGAATAGTGATCTACGGCCTGAAGGGTTGTTTAGAGCACGTCGTTGTCCTGATTTGCAGGGTGGACGGCAACTAGCTGAAATCCTACCCTCGCTCTGGGTCCCTGTTTGTTTTGGTCCAGTAGACCATGATGCTTTGCAAACAAGCTTCCCCTCAAATGGTTCAACTGTCTGTTCCAATGTGCCTGACAAGTCAGTCTAGTGCTGTTACTTGGATAAACCTAACTATGTTGGGATTGTTATATGAAGGAATACCACCAGTCACTATAAATAATATGACATGGCCTGTCAGGTACTCTGGCACTACCAGATGGGCATTCTTTTAAGGGACAGTTTTTGGGTATTTATTTTTGGGCCCATCACTTCCCACTGGGTCACAAAAAGTCCCACAGTGACCCTTTTAAGAATACCTACCTAGGAGTGCCAGGGTGCCCAACAGAATAGTCCAATTCAGGACCTGCCTTGTAACTATCCCACACACACTGGATGACCCACGAATCCTACAAGCCACACATATGACAACATGCCATGTTATCAGGCCAAGGTGAACCCAAACCATATTGCAAAAATCAGTGCTTTAATATCAACTGCAACAAAATCTCAGAGCACTGGTACGAGAGAACATACCCTACACAGATTTTTCCATAAATATGCTGGTCGGGATTCAGGGGGGGAGTGTTAGAGGACTATTAACACTTTAAGCTATTAAGTAGACTAAATCAAACACAGGATCGGTTTCGTTGTCAGAAATCCTTACATGCAGTTAATTCCCCCTACCCCATGACCATACAGCCGTGGGATCAGGCTAAACAATATAGGTGTGAAATGAGAGGTGGAGGAGCTGGCTGCTGAAAAGACCTGACCCTCACTATAGATGAACATGTAATGCAAGGGAGTGACACATGGGCATTTCACAATTTGGGAATACATCCTACAAAAGGCTGGTAGGAAAAAACATTTCTTCTAAAATCATGCTATATTTCAGATATGGGTTATAAAAATATATTCTTTGTTAGAGTCGGGGGTCTCTGGTTGGCGCAAGGTTGCCCTTGGGTCAAGCAGGAACCCTCTCCTCCACGTCAGGGCGCAGGATAACCCCTCGCGAATGACCCTTGCTCACCCTCTAGGTGCGTGGCGTGAGCAGCCAAGGCGATTCCTCAGGCGTTGTTGGTTAAGCACTTACAATCATACACACAGTAAATACATCAATCCCCCCAGAAACGGACACCAGACTTGGATATATATAAAAATACGCTTCTTTATGTAAAAATAGGTATATATATCTCAGCAGACTTATCACAAGACCAATAACGTTTTCGCTATGCCACCAGGTTGTAAAGCGGGCAAATGTTCTTGGTTTGTAGCTTCGGATGGAGACCTTGTAGTCTCTTGCAAATGTTACTTGTGGTTCCAGTACTCACAGAGATCGGCTCCTGCGAACGGGGAAATAAGGCGTTGCGGGCCCCGAGCCCGATACTGGAACTTCTTTCGTGATGTGGAGAGTCGGCACAGGTCGGTGCGACTCTCAGCTTGGGAAGTGTTCTTGGGTCCTCAATCAGCAGGTGTGGGCACGTAGGCAGGCGCGGCCAGCGACCCTTTAGCACGGCGGTGCCGGAGGGTCTCCACAGCGGGGGCGGCGCGGCCTGAGATGTCCGGGGATAGCGAAGCGGGGTCGCAGGGCACGGTCAGTGCAGCTGGATGACCCGGCGTAGATCACAGTCGTCGGACGGCTTCCGGCGGGAGGGGTGATAGCGCGGTCAGCGCGCTCCAGTAGCAGGCGGTGACAGGGATGCAGGCGACCTGGCCCGGGGACAGAGAGCGGCTCTGGACGGAGCGGGGCTCTCACGGGTTTGAGGCAGGCAAGCTTCTGAGTGTCACGGCCCTAGGAGGGGCGATGAGGGGCGCAGTCTCTTTCCAGCGGGATGCACACACGGCTCGAATTGGAGGACGAGCAAAAGCACA
This sequence comes from Triturus cristatus, assembly GCF_964204655.1. Classification (NCBI taxonomy): domain Eukaryota; kingdom Metazoa; phylum Chordata; class Amphibia; order Caudata; family Salamandridae; genus Triturus; species Triturus cristatus. The sequence continues at coordinate 512,790,901 of NC_140589.1, forward strand.
GAGAACCCACTGGTCCTGGGGTTCAGTTCAGGGGGCAAGCTCAGATCAAGCCCTTGGAGAATGTTCAAGCACAAAGTAGCAAAGTCTTTTCAGTAAGTCTCTTCCTCTCCTTTCTCAGCAAGGCAAGCAGCAGGCCAGCTCCTCCAGCGTCTTCTTCTCCTTCTAGTCGGGCAGAGGTTCTTTGTGGTAAACAGGATTCTGATTTCTTAGGAGCCAGGCTCCTACTTTTATACCATGATTCTTTTGTTCTTTAGCGCCAGGGGGCCTAGGCCTGGCTCAGTCCAGTTCTGGAGCACTTTGTTATGGTAACTCTGCTCTTTCCTTTCAGCAGCAGGGCAGAGACATCAGCCGCCCCACAGGGGGTGGCGCCGGCTTTGTGGTGGCAGAGCACAGGTCTATTCAAGAGTCAAGGTGTACTCCTCCCACCCATCCAGGTGTCACATCTCTACCCACCACCTGGCAGCCAACCTGTCTCTGGGGATCCCCCCACCCTGCTCCTTACTGTTGCTAGGCAGAACACACACACACAGCAGAGGCGGACTGAGATGGTCAGGTCAGTAAATACTAACTTTCTAAAAGTAGTATTTACAAACCCAGGATATTAAAATAAACTTGACTACAAGAAGTATTTTATTATTCTGAGTTCAGGCATACTAAACTTGGCACTCTACCATGCTCCCTGAGTCCACTGGGGTCACAGCGTTGGCGTGATCCCAGCAGCCCATTCTGGCCTATGGAGAGCAGGTAGCCTTCAATAGTGAAGAACGAAAATGGCTGTAATCCACTACTAAGACATGCCACATACATCAGGGCATGTCCTACCTTATGCCTACAATGCACCCTGCCCTTGGGCCTACCAGAGGGGTGGCTAATATGTAGGTAAGGGAAGGTTTAGGGACTGGCAAGTGGGGGCACTTGCGCAGTCAGCGCGACGGTCCCGGACCGCGCACAGGGTCTGCGGTGGCAGACCCTAGACACATTTTTACAAGGCCGCTTTCTGTGGGTGGCGCAACCAGCGCTGCAAGCCCACCAGCAGCATTGGCATTCACAAGCCCTGGCACCCCGGGTGCACTTTACTGGGGACTGACAGTGAACCCAATAAACCAATCAGGAACATCAATTACAGGTACACTTTACCTAGGGAGCACTTGCACTGCGGCACGGATTAGCCATGGCGCAGTGCCCTGAGCGGACAACACCAGCAAAACAATCGAGGCACACCATCAAAAAGTGGAAGGGAAACTCACGCCAAGGTGCCAGGTCTAACACGTGTCCCCTCCAGCTGAAATGTGGGGAGAACTACCCTTGCCCAGGGGGTTCCTCGTCACTAAGGCGGAAATACCTGGACAGACCGTCAGCGTTGGCGTGATCTGTACCAGGACGGTGTTCCACCGTAAAGTCCATACCCTGTAGGGAGATGGACCACCTCAACAGCTTCGGGTTCTCACCCCTCATTTGCATCAACCATCTGAGGGGCCTGTGGTCCGTCTGAACCCGGAAGTGAGACCCAAACAAGTAGGGTCTTAGCTTCTTCAGCGCCCAGACCACAGCAAATGCTTCTCGCTCAATTGCACTCCACCTACTTTCCCGTGGAAGTAACCTCCTACTGATGAAGGCTACGGGTTGGTCCCAGCCCTCCTCAGTCATCTGTGAGAGAACAGCCCCTACACCATGCTCTGAAGCGTCTGTCTGTACTAGGAATTCCTTGGAGAAGTCAGGGGCCAAGAGCACGGGCGCCGTGCACATGGCAGTCTTCAGGGTGTCGAAAGCTCTCTGACAGGTGTCAGTCCAAATCACGTTCCTGGGCTGCTTCTTGGAAGTCAGCTCTGTCAAGGGGGCAACAATCGTTCCATAGCCCTTGACAAACCTCCTGTAGTACCCAGTGAGCCCCAGGAAGGCCCTCACTGCGGTCTGCGTCTTGGGGGGTTCCCCCGCCAGGATGGTCTCAATTTTGGGTTGCAAGGGTGCCACCTTGCCACTCCCCACTTGGTGTCCCAAGTACACCACGGAACCCTGCCCGATCTGGCACTTGCTTGCCTTGATCGTGAGGCCTGCTCGGCGCAGAGCCATCAACACTTCCCAGAGGTGGTGCAGGTGTTCGGGCCAGGTGGCACTGAACACTGCGATGTCATCCAGGTAGGCGGCACTGAACGCATCCAGCCCAACCAGTACCTGGTTGACCAACCTCTGAAAGGTGGCAGGGGCATTCTTCATCCCAAATGGCATGACTCGGAACTGGAAGTGCCCATCTGGTGTAGAGAATGCTGACCTCTCTTTGGCCCCATCGGTCAAGGCGATCTGCCAGTACCCCGACGTTAAATCAAACGTGCTGAGGAACCGGGCAGCCCCCAGCCGATCAATGAGCTCATCAGCTCTGGGGATGGGGTGCGCGTCAGTCTTCGTCACTGAATTGAGTCCTCTGTAGTCCACACAGAACCGGAGTTCAGGTGTGGCTCCCGGCGCAGCAGCTTTGGGGACCAAGACCACGGGGCTGGACCAAGGACTGCTGGAGGACTCAACCACCCCTAGCGCAAGCATTTTGGAGACCTCCTCCTTGATGCAAGCTCTGACCCTGTCAGTTACCCTGTAAGCCTTGTGCTTCACAGGTAAGCTGTCTCCTGTGTCCACATCATGGACGCACCAATCTGTGACACCAGGAACCAGGGAGAATCTATCGGAGAACTGCCCCAGCAAGTGGCGGCAATCTTCCTGTTGTTCGGGCGTCAGGGTGGGTGAGAGGTTAACTCCATCCACTGACCCATCTTTCTCAGAGGCTACTAAGAGGTCAGGAAGAGGCTCGGTCTCCTCTTCCATTCCATCATCAGTGGCCAGCAGCATGCCCACTTCGGTCCTCTCTAAGTGGGGCTTAAGGCGGTTAACATGTAGGACCCTCAAAGGGTTCCTGGGAGACTGCATGTCCACCAAGTAGGTGATAGGACTTTTGCGCTCCACAACCTCAAATGGACCTGTCCACTTATCCTGAAGTGCACAAGGCTCCACTGGGGCCAAGACCCACACCTTTTGTCCAGGTTGAAGCTCTACCAGAGTGGCATTCCGGTCGTACCACCGCTTCATCTCCTCCTGGCTGGCTTCCAGATTTGCCTCAGCAAGTTGCCTGAAACGCCGAGTCTGGTTTCGGAAGGCCAGCATGTAACTATATACATTCTGGGGAGGTTTCCTGGGAGATTGCTCCCAGCCTTCCTTTACCAAACTCAGAGGTCCTCTTACCGGGTGACCATACAGAAGCTCAAAGGGGCTGAATCCTAGAGACTTCTGGGGCACCTCTCGGTAAGCGAAGAGCAGGCATGGCAAGAGGACGTCCCACTTATGCCTCATCGGACCGTCCAGGCCCATGATCATGCCTTTGAGGGTTCGGTTGAATCTCTCAACCAACCCATTTCCTTGGGGGTGGTAAGGAGTGGTGAACTTGTAAGTTACCCCACACTCCTTCCACAGGGATTTCATATATGTGGATATGAAATTGGTCCCCCGGTCGCTCACCACCTCTAGAGGGAATCCCACTCGGGAGAAAATTCCCATCAGTGCCCGTCCCACCACGGGGGCCGTCACTGTCCTCAGAGGGATGGCTTCAGGGTACCGGGTGGCATGGTCCACCAAGACCAGGATGAACCTGTTGCCCAGGGCTGTCTTGGGGTCCAGAGGCCCCACAATATCAATACCCACTCGTTGGAATGGCGTACCGACCACAGGGAAAGGTTGCAGAGGAGCCTTATGCTTCCCTCCGCTCTTACCACTTGCCTGGCAAGTCTGACAGGTTCTGCAGTAGGAATCTGAATTCTTATGCATTTGGGGCCAGTAAAAGTGGGTGACAAGCCTGTCATAGGTCTTGTCCATCCCCAAATGTCCTGCTAACGGCACATCGTGAGCCAGCCCCAGTAGGAAGGTTCTGAACTTCTGGGGTACCACCAGCACACGGGCTGACCCAGGTTCAGCAGCCTTAGGCTCAGAATACAGGAGGTCACTCTCCCAGTACACGTAGTGTGTTTTGGCCTGAACACCATTGGCCTGGTCTGCAGCCTGCTGCCGCATACCCACGAGAGAAGGGCATTCTTTCTGCTCCCTGCAGAATTCCTCCCTGGAGGGACCTCCTTCTTGCTGCCAATGGGTCAGCTCAGGCAAGTCTCCCAGTTCGGCGATCTGTTCCCCGGTAGGCTCCAGAGCATCCCCCTCCGGGTCTGCTTCCTCCTGGGCCGTGGGAACTTCGGGGGCCGGCTTCCCGCGCCTCCTGCGCCTTCTCCCTAAGGCCGGTTCCCGGACCTCTCCCTCAGGCTCCAGGACCCTCTCAACACCCCTACTGGCTGCCATGGACCGGGTGGTCACGCACGCCCAGTCGGGTAGACCCACCATCCTCAGATGCGTGGTCTTCTCCACCTTTTCCCAAGGGGAGCTCTCCAGGTCGTTCCCTAGCAGACAGTCTACAGGCATGTCAGTTCTCACAGCGACTTGTAGAGTACCAGAGACCTCCCCCCACTCAAAGGGAACTTGAGCCATTGGACAACGACTCTCTATGTTGTCAGCATTGACAACCCTACAGTAGGCATTGGGTACAATCTGCTCTTGAGACACCAGGTGTTGCCTCACCGAGGTCACGCTGGCTCCTGTATCTCTAAGAGCCTCAACCTTCTTTCCATTGATGGTCACTACTTGCCCATATTTCTTAGTGTTAGAGGGTAAGTAGGTTTCAGGGACCATCTCACTGTCTCCTAGCGAGACTAGGGTCATCTGCCCGGGACCCCCACCCTCCTGGACTGCTACCTCCTCCCCAAAGTTAACACTAGCTACTTGCCGGGGTGGAGCACCAGTGGGTGCGGTCTTACCAAACAGGCGACACTTAGGATCAGAGGCAATGTGACCCGGGTCACCACACCTATAACAATTGAAGGGCCCCTTTGGAACAGGTCTACCTGTCGGGGCCCCGTTCTGCTGCGGGGGTGGGGGAGGCTGAGAACCCTTCTGCTGGTTCCCTTGGGAATTACTTTGGGGGCCTTTTTGGAACCCCTTCTGTTTACCCCTGTCCCCCCCACTCTTCTGCTGGGGACCCTGCCCACCTTTGGCGGAGTCTCCCACTTGACCCTTGTGGACCCTGGTGCTGAGCCAGCGGTCCGCCTCCTCAGCAAGCTTCCTCGGGTTGGACAGCTTGCTATCAATCAGGTGCTGGCGTAGCTCAGGAAAACATTGACTGGACAAGTGCTCCCATGCAATTAAATCAAGCAGCCCTTGATAATCATTCACTTTGCTACCCTTCACCCAACCATCCAGCGCTCTGCAGAAAAAGGTCACATACTCCACATACGTACTCTCAGGGATCTTCTTAGTCTCCCTGAACCTCTGTCTATATAGCTCAGGAGTTAACCCATACCTCGTCATTAAAGCTTCCTTCATATGGGGGTATGAGGCTTGGAGATCTAAGGGCAAATCTAACAGTGTGTCACGCCCTTCAGCAAGGAACCTTCCCCACAACCCCGCTCCCCAGTCTTTCTCAGGGACCCGGTGTGAAGACATGGCCACCTCGTAGGCTCTAAACCACTGCCCTATGTCATCCTTTCTAAAATACTCCTTTACTACATCTTTGGGGATGTACACCTTGGACTCTACCTGCACCGGTGGAGTGCTGCCACCAGAAGGAGCGGTATCCAAACTTTTCGCCTTCAGCTCCAACTCCTTCAATCTTATATCATGATCCATTTGGCGTTGTTGTGCCTCCAGGGCCAACTTCTGCTTTTCCATTTCCATTTGTCCTGCCAACTTTGCCATCTCCATTGCATGCGCCCTGTCTGCTGCCCTGTCTGCCAGCTCCTCTGGCGACCGGACTCTGCTGGGCTCCTCAAGGTTGTCGGGTGGAACGATGTCCCCCGCATTCCGTGGGTCTCGTGACTCCTTCCAGGCTCTCAGCGCCTTGGCGTACTGGGTTCTCCTCTTGAATCCAGCATGGGGAACTCGGAATTTTACACTGTAGCCTTTCAATTGCTCCATTGAGTAGCCTTCCAGTCTCTCCCAATCCACCTCATCTATTCCAGAAATCACAGAGAGTGCTCTCCCAGCGGAGAGTGAGCTAGGCATGGTTGCAGTAATGGCAGATGTCTCAACAAAGTTCAAAAATGAAAACCTGTGGCTGCGTTACTTGGTCTGCTCTCACTATCTGGTGACTAATAATTCACTGTATGTAAATTATAAATGCAAATCCGAAATCCCAGCCGCTGCCAACAATGTTAGAGTCGGGGGTCTCTGGTTGGCGCAAGGTTGCCCTTGGGTCAAGCAGGAACCCTCTCCTCCACGTCAGGGCGCAGGATAACCCCTCGCGAATGAGCCTTGCTCACCCTCTAGGTGCGTGGCGTGAGCAGCCAAGGCGATTCCTCAGGCGTTGTTGGTTAAGCACTTACAATCATACACACAGTAAATACATCAATCCCCCCAGAAACGGACACCAGACTTGGATATATATAAAAATACGCTTCTTTATGTAAAAATAGGTATATATATCTCAGCAGACTTATCACAAGACCAATAACGTTTTCGCTATGCCACCAGGTTGTAAAGCGGGCAAATGTTCTTGGTTTGTAGCTTCGGATGGAGACCTTGTAGTCTCTTGCAAATGTTACTCGTGGTTCCAGTACTCACAGAGATCGGCTCCTGCGAACGGGGAAATAAGGCGTTGCGGGCCCCGAGCCCGATACTGGAACTTCTTTCGTGATGTGGAGAGTCGGCACAGGTCGGTGCGACTCTCAGCTTGGGAAGTGTTCTTGGGTCCTCAATCAACAGGTGTGGGCACGTAGGCAGGCGCGGCCAGCGACCCTTTAGCACGGCGGTGCCGGAGGGTCTCCACAGCGGGGGCGGCGCGGCCTGAGATGTCCGGGGATAGCGAAGCGGGGTCGCAGGGCACGGTCAGTGCAGCTGGATGACCCGGCGTAGATCACAGTCGTCGGACGGCTTCCGGCGGGAGGGGTGATAGCGCGGTCAGCGCGCTCCAGTAGCAGGCGGTGACAGGGATGCAGGCGACCTGGCCCGGGGACAGAGAGCGGCTCTGGACGGAGCGGGGCTCTCACGGGTTTGAGGCAGGCAAGCTTCTGAGTGTCACGGCCCTAGGAGGGGCGATGAGGGGCGCAGTCTCTTTCCAGCGGGATGCACACACGGCTCGAATTGGAGGACGAGCAAAAGCACAGAGAACCCACTGGTCCTGGGGTTCAGTTCAGGGGGCAAGCTCAGATCAAGCCCTTGGAGAATGTTCAAGCACAAAGTAGCAAAGTCTTTTCAGTAAGTCTCTTCCTCTCCTTTCTCAGCAAGGCAAGCAGCAGGCCAGCTCCTCCAGCGTCTTTTTCTCCTTCTAGTCGGGCAGAGGTTCTTTGTGGTAAACAGGATTCTGATTTCTTAGGAGCCAGGCTCCTACTTTTATACCATGATTCTTTTGTTCTTTAGCGCCAGGGGGCCTAGGCCTGGCTCAGTCCAGTTCTGGAGCACTTTGTTATGGTAACTCTGCTCTTTCCTTTCAGCAGCAGGGCAGAGACATCAGCCGCCCCACAGGGGGTGGCGCCGGCTTTGTGGTGGCAGAGCACAGGTCTATTCAAGAGTCAAGGTGTACTCCTCCCACCCATCCAGGTGTCACCTCTCTACCCACCACCTGGCAGCCAACCTGTCTCTGGGGATCCCCCCACCCTGCTCCTTACTGTTGCTAGGCAGAACACACACACACAGCAGAGGCGGACTGAGATGGTCAGGTCAGTAAATACTAACTTTCTAAAAGTAGTATTTACAAACCCAGGATATTAAAATAAACTTGACTACAAGAAGTATTTTATTATTCTGAGTTCAGGCATACTAAACTTGGCACTCTACCATGCTCCCTGAGTCCACTGGGGTCACAGCGTTGGCGTGATCCCAGCAGCCCATTCTGGCCTATGGAGAGCAGGTAGCCTTCAATAGTGAAGAACGAAAATGGCTGTAATCCACTACTAAGACATGCCACATACATCAGGGCATGTCCTACCTTATGCCTACAATGCACCCTGCCCTTGGGCCTACCAGAGGAGTGGCTAATATGTAGGTAAGGGAAGGTTTAGGGACTGGCAAGTGGGGGCACTTGCGCAGTCAGCGCGACGGTCCCGGACCGCGCACAGGGTCTGCGGTGGCAGACCCTAGACACATTTTTACAAGGCCGCTTTCTGTGGGTGGCGCAACCAGCGCTGCAAGCCCACCAGCAGCATTGGCATTCACAAGCCCTGGCACCCCGGGTGCACTTTACTGGGGACTGACAGTGAACCCAATAAACCAATCAGGAACATCAATTACAGGTACACTTTACCTAGGGAGCACTTGCACTGCGGCACGGATTAGCCATGGCGCAGTGCCCTGAGCGGACAACACCAGCAAAACAATCGAGGCACACCATCAAAAAGTGGAAGGGAAACTCACGCCAAGGTGCCAGGTCTAACATTCTTCAAATGAATAATTCTAACTGCAGATTCCTCTCTTTTAAATACTCCTCAGGCACCAGACTGGAAACTTTTCTTTAGCAGTGCTCCCATGCACTGTTAATTGGTGCCTTGCAGCTCCATGTTGGCTCCTAACTGCCCCAGAATTGATGGAGCAAAGCTGCATATGGGAGCCACCCCTGTGCGCTTATGTCAGTTCCTTTCTTTCTGCACCTACTGTCATGAATCCAAAGCACCTGTTCCAATTTTTTGGTCTTCCAACAATTCCTAAATCCAATCCCAGAATGCTAGGGAATTATGTTGCCACCTAAAACCGCAGGAGTCAAACCATGCCGCAACAGCTTAAAACAAATGTCGGTAATGGATCTTCCATCAAGAAGGCACCACAGAGCCCACAGGCACTACGCCGGAAACACCTCCGAAAATCACCACTATCGCGCATCGACCCGGTGAGGAAAGCATAACACCATCGGAGGGAGTTGAAGGGGAATTGCTGGGAGCTACACCTCCAAGTGACTACCTCAAAGCAATCAAACGCCATATAAAGAAGGGAAGAAAAGAAGGGGCACCGGGCCCCAACGGAATACTGCCAGTACTCTACAAAGAGGATGCAGATTTCTGGGCAAAAGCACTTAGTTCACTTTTCACGGAAATAAGGCAGACAAGCCTACTACCTCCGTCCTGGCGGGCTTTTTCAAGTCAGGTGACAAGACTTAGCCAAAAAACTACCGGTTGGTCGCTTTACTGGATAATGAGGCAAAATGATTTGTGGGCACACTTTTGGATGAAATATAAGCATGGGCCGAAGATAACACGATAATCCATTTGAATCAGACGGGCTTCTCTAAATCAGTCGGAACGGTAACAAACATAATAACTATGGCTCTATTTATCGATAAGACAGAGAAAACAAAAATGCCACTACACCTATGCTTTATTGATTACAGGGCCACATTCAGTCATGTGAATCGCAGAAAACTATGGACAAAACTGGCTAACTGGGGTATATCCCAAGCTTTGCTCAATCTGCTAATCAATTTGCACACTGAGACCTGGATTCAAGTAAAACTGGGGGATTGGCCAACTCTTTTGAGATGGATACCAACACACACAGTCTCAAGCAAGGATGTGTGTTGGCCCCAACCCTTTTTAACCTGTGTCTAGCAGACCTTATCCCACTTTTAAATACCAGCAACTCTCATTCTCCAAGATTAGGGAACCTAGTGTTACCATGTCTACTCTACACGGATGACTTAGTTCTAATTAGCCAAACAAAGGTGGGCTTACAGCTCCTTCTTAATACTACTTACGAATACTCTGAGGCAAACAACTTGAACATCTACTTGAAGAAAAAACCATGACAATTAACAAGAACTCGAAGAAAACACCCATCTGGTTTTGGGGTCATATCTACATTGACTCAACAACAGAAAATAAATATTTTGGGGTGATCATCGATAAAGGAAGGCACTTTACAGCCCAAAGGGAATCTATCAGGAGGAGGGGAACAGCCCTGGCAGTCTCGCTAAGAAATCCTAATTCCAAGGTGAGCGGTCCTCACTTGCCCCACTAGCCGAAGTAATACATGCAAAACTCCTACCCGCAATAGCTTATGGGAGTGAGGCACAGAGGGGCAGGGATTCCAAGCTCCTAGATGACACGGTTGCAAAAGTGCACAGAATAATCTTTGGCCTACCTAAAAGAGTCTCTTCAGCACAGATCAGGCTCAAGTTTGGCGTTCAGAAACCGACCCTCGCAAGACAAGGTGCAATAGCCATTTTCTGGGACAAAGTACGGAAATCAAACCCAGGAACCCTTAATTGGTACCTGTGGTCAGAAACTACAATATAATACGTCATTGCTTGCTGCAAAATATCTACAAGCAAATCTGACCACCCTGGGGTTCACCGAGCTCTGGGAAACACCTACTAGTCACTGCCTCTTCAAAAAAATAGTAAAGAAAACTATATAGCCCCTTTCCTGGGTTAAGGACAAAGCAGCATTATCCAAGAGGTCACATGGCTGGATAACCTTGCCCTCCTAGTCCACTCCTGCTGTCCAAATATACTTAGCTCTGGGATTTGCCAGATTTATTAAAATTCAATTCCTAAAATACCATCTTAGCCTGCTACCATGCACAAAGCACTTCCCCCACTGGCTGAAAAACCAATTTGATTCCATTTGCCGTTTGTGCGGCACAGCGCAGGGAGGCATACTGCACCTGCTGTGCATCTGTAAAGGAATGACACAAGAACGAAAACAGCTTTTAAAACCACTTTTCAATTACAGAGGCATCCGCACACGGAGGCAAGCGGTGCTGGCGTGTTTGCACCCGAGAACACACAGCTGAACTGCCGCCTGGTAAAGTTTCTGAGGCTAGTAGAGAAGAAAATGCCACAATAGCCATAGGCACGCCTCAGCCCTAAATCGGACAAAGCAATGTTACTGCTTAAATGTAAAAAGGTTATAAGCCGCTAAGTCATTGAACTAAAAATAAAATTTTACATTTTAAACAGGACGGATGAACTGATTTAACAGATTTTTTTTTTACTAAATCTCTCTTTTTATCTTTCTTAAAATTGTAATTTATAATGAAAATGTAATGTATTTTTTAGCTATGGTTTTAAGTAACTACTCTAATAAAATAAAACTTGAAACTAGTGAGATGCATCTCTAGTGTTTGAGTTCTGGCTATGAGTCGAAGCTGTGCAATAAACGTGCTTTCATGCGCTCAAAGGCGATTCAGGGCTGGGAGGTAAAGTTGTATGACACCAAGCACCAGAAATGGTTGCAGCCATTGTACATGTCAAAGTCGTGGACGTGGATTCGTTCCGCTCCTTAGGCAATTCCTGTAAGTGTTCAACTTCATCCTCAAAGTCCTTTGGTCAGTCCAAGTCCAAGGCCAAACATAAAAAAGCAAATTGGGACTCGACCATATCCACCACTCTGAGTCAAAAGAGAGGGTATATGGGCATCATGGTGAGTCGTTCACCCTCAAGGTGCCTTGTCATGGAGGCAATTGCTCAGTGGATCCAGGTGCACCCTGAGTTCCCCAGTCCATTGATGATGCTGTAGCAAGTTAAAACATTTAAGGAAACCATGCTGCAGAATTTTGGAGCATTCCAGCTCCCTTTGGTACGCCCGTAAGCCCCAAGAAACAGGAGATGCCTCCTGTCATGGTAAAACTGGCAGATCCTGCCTGTGCACCCTCTAGCTCCTTGAGATCTACTTCGTCCCTGTATCTACTCTGGCACAAGTGTCCACTCGGGCTACATGACCTTCACCGGGCCCTTCCAAGTTGACACCAATACTGATGCCACCAACCCCGGAAGAGGATCCATGCTGTTTCCGCTGTCTGACACCATATCAACTTTAGCTTGATCTCGACCGATGTCATGCTACAAGATTACAAAAGTGCAACTCGTCATCCTACATGCTGGCTCTGACCTGGTGCCTCTAGCAGGGCAGATGTGCCAGCAGAGGCTGCAGTATCATTTTGTCTCTGACTCTGAACAGGGAACACCCCAGGATGGGGATGATGATGATGATGATGGTGTGGATGGAACTGGTGTTCTTCCTCCTTATTACACAGATCATGACTTTTACATGGACTCAGAAGAGCCATGTAGGCTTGACACTTCCTCTGAGTCAGGCTGGATTCACCACTTGGACCATAAAATGAAGAATTTGTTGAGGAAATTGGGTTACTGGTTGAGAGAGGTGACATCCTACTCAAGTAGCAACCACAGAGCCTGTCAGATTGGACACAAGCAACCCCAAATTAACCTGTGCTTAACCCTCTGGTAGCTTGCCACAGAAGCAGTCAAGCTTAACTTAGAGGCAATGTGCAAAGTATTTATGCAACACTTCAAACAGTTGTAGAGTAAAAACACAACACAAGAAAAAAGTCACACCATTTTAAAATAGAGGAAACTTTAATAAATTATTTGAGACCAAAATGGCAAAGATCCAATCAGTAGAACCAGAGATATGTGAAAGTGCATGAAGTACAAAGCCCCTAGTGTGGTGAACTGGTTGCCCCAGACTCGGACATAGTCACAAGTTCAGACCAACCAAGATGTATTGCAGGCCAGTAGAGGGACCAAAGTAGGCTCACTGAACAAAGCACCTGAAAATCTGGTAGCGGAGCGTTGTGTGATCCCATATTGAGGATCTGTCGCGCAGCAGCGGTTCCGATGAACTGTGTCGAGGATGCATCACGCAGTTGCAGTTCTGATAAAGCTGTCAGGGAGGGCTTGAGATGTGAGGTCCTGAGTCATCATCAATGAAGGTGTGCGATGCAAGGTCCTGCATCGGGATGCCTCCCGCAGTAGAGAGATGCGTTGTGCTGCATATGTTCTGCCCAAAAGACCACAGCTTGGCTGCCAGATCACCTTCAGGCCCACTTGCAAGGATCCACTTGGAGGGAAATACTCACAACAGAAGAAGCCCAGGTGCTGGCTTCAAGGTGGTTGGAGCCTTTTCTGTCCCTGAGGCTCTGATCAGGAGGCCAGTCAAATAGCCCTTGGAGTCACTCTCGTGTTCCTCGGTACAAGAAGCAAGTCCAGTCCTTTTCACTCAGGCTGCAGAGTAGCAGATTAGTATTCCTCCTTGCAGCAGAGCAGCACAGCAGGGCTTCTGAGTCATTCACAATTCCACAGCTGTACCAAAAAGTTGGATCGGAGTGTCCAATAATTATATGACATCTGCACACTCCTCGACCAAGGCAACACTGCAGCCCTCATTCTACGAGACCTCTCAGCAGAGTTCGACATGTCACCCACCACACACTAGCCTCCAGACTCCATGACACTAGCATACAGGGTACTGCCCTAGACTGGATCCGCTCCTTCTTCTCTAGTTGAACTCAAAGAATAAGACTCCCGCCCTTCCCTCCGAACCCAAGAAATCAGATGCAGAGTACCCCAAGGATCCTCCTTCCACCACACGCTCTTCAGCATCTACATGGCCCCCCTCGCAACAATCGTCAGAAAACACAGACTCAGCATAGTATCCTATGCCGTTGAAACCCAGCTCATCCTCTTCCTCACCAAGGAACCCTACATCACCAGGCACAACTTCCAGGAAGCACCTGCCTGAAGCTCAACTCGGAGAAACAGAAGTCATCCTTGGATCCACCCCCTTCGCATGGAAAGACACCTAGAAGCCCCCCGCCCTTGGCAACCCTCCCACACCCACGGACCATGCCAGCAACCTTTGCATCATACTCGACTTCTCCCTCACCATAAACACCGTATCCTCCACATGCTTCAGCACCCTCCGCATACTCCGCAAGACCTTCAAATGGACACCCCCCCTAAATCCAGGAAGACCGTCATCAACGCAGTCATCACCAGCAGGCTGTACTACGGAAACGCCCTCCACCCTGGAATCAACAAATCCCTACTCCATAAACTCTAGAGCTTCCAGAATGCTACAGCCTGACTGGTCCTTAGCATCCCATGACAAGACCACATCACCCAGCACTAACAGACCTCCACTGGCTCCCCGTTGAAAAAAGAGTGACCTTCAAGCTGCTCACACATGCCTATGAAGCCCACAACACCGGACCCTATGCCTCAACCAAAGAATCTCCTTCTTCACCCCCAAGAGAAACCTCCACTCCGCTGACCTAGCCTTGGCCGAAATCCCCCGCATCCGCAGAGCCAGAACGGGAGGCAGATCCTTCTCCAACATTGCAGTCAAGACCTGGAACTAACTCCCCCCCCCAGCATCAGATGAAGCCCCACACTGCAAGCATTTAGGAGGAGCCCAAGACCTGGCTCTTCAAATGACTGGTGCTGCCCAAAAACCCCCTTGCCTAGCGCCTTGAGACCCTCATGGGTGAGTAGTGCACTCTACACATTCCTGATTGATTAATTGATTGATATTTGGTGCCATCTGTGAAGTAGGAGAAGGTTCTATAGATTTCCACCCCCAAGGGGTTTGAAATTTCCTGCCTCCCTGCCATGGCCTCTACTTATCTGGGGGCACAATATACTAGTGTAAAACACTTTATGAGTGTGCTGACGCAGAGCCTTTGTGATGTTTAAGTGTGGTAGGTGAGAGCTCTTACCCCCTAGCAAGTCAGATGACCTATCCTGTCAATTCCTATTCCATCTTTTTCTCACTGTCTGGGAGTAATGCACAAAGACAAACTGCCAGCTACACCTGGTCATGTGACCCAGGATGCAGGCACCAAATGGTTAGCACAGGGAAATGCCACATTTCTGAAAGGACACTTTCTGGATTGTGAGTTAAAATCCAAATTTACCATTAAAGAGGATTGTGTCTTACAATTGTTTAGACACCAAACCTAACATTCCTTCCTGCTCCCAATGAAAGGTTATCACTTATTAAATGTAAAAAGGTAACCCAATGTTATCATATGGGAGAGGTAGGCCTCACAGTAGTGAAATATGAATGTGTAGTTTTTCACTACCAAGACATGTAACACTTAAAAGTACATGCCCGGCTTTTTTAATATACTGCACCCTTTACCTACCCTACACATGACTTATATGTATTAAAAAAGGGAGGTTTAGCCCTGGCATAACATTTATTTTGCCAGGTCGAAAAGGCAGTTCAAAACTGCACATCCAGGCTGCAATGGCAGGCCTGTGACATGTTTAAAGAGGCTGCTGCATGCCCACTAGTAGTTTAACAAGTGGGGAGTGATTCATTTCAGGAAGTACAGAGGCTAGAATCAGTATGATTCTCAAAACACCATAATTGACACCATAGATTGTGTTTTACTTATAACTCAATGGTTTTTTAATAGCCATTGGCTCCATTTATTTATGGATTCATTCTTCATTTTTTCTTAATCAAAAAACAAGGTTACCCTCACGTTACACATTTATAACATCCACATCTCTTTTTGAATTTTGTAAATATGTACAAGAGTGAATTTATAGCACAATTAATCTAAACAGAAAACATATACACTATTTACAACACATACATTAGTGTAACTTAGGACTTTTAAACAAAACTACATAAATAAGAAGTAACAATCCTGTTTACAATGGTTCTTTCACATATATCATTCCCGACTTGATTCAGTCCTACTAGTTTACAATTATAATTAGGGCTATTCTCTCTGTTAAGCCCTCAATTAACTCTACTAGGCAGGTCCTGGAGAGGTCAGAGATTTATTTACAAACTCGTGTCTGGAGCGATGATCTAAACGGCTCAAGTACGCCTCTTATTGAACAGACTTGTTTTGTTCGGTTGCTCTAAACCTCCCTAAAAAATGAGCCAATGTGTTTCGACCTTCAGATAGTTGGACCAGATTAGATGGTTTGTATGAAGGTCTTCATCAGTGCGGGACTTTAGACGTGTATGACATTAGGTGCCATATCCAGTTCGCATCATGGAGTACATTATTTCTCCTGGGATCTTATATATAAGTGGTTCTTTTTGTTAAGATTGTTCTTTTCAGCGTGCTGATTTTCTGGTTGTTTGGACTTTTTATTCTTAAATAAAGCCGGACCACAGGAATGGTGGTTGTGTTCTTCTGCCCACTAGTAGCATTTAATTTACAGTCTCTGGGTACATGCTTTACCACTTTACTAGGGACTTATGTGTAAAATGAATGTGCCAATTGGGTGTAAGCTAATGTTACCATGTTTTAGGGAGTGAGCACACACACTTTAGCACTGGTCTACATTAGTAAAGTGCACAGAGTCCTAAGGCCAACAAAAATGAGATCATCAAAAATGGCCTCACAAGTACCTTGATGGCCTCTTGGTCAAAACCCTGTTTCCGCCAGTGGCAAATAGCCAAGTGGGGAGGTGTCACAGACCAGCTCCTCACGATCCTAAACATCCTACTTCATAGAGCCTTGTTATTGAGGCATCAACCTATAAAGTGAATCGATTTCATTCTCAACAGCACCTCTGGATATGGGGTCAAAGAAAAATGTTCATTTGGCAAGTGTATGTTTTCCTCTGCCAGGATAGTGTTGAGGTTGGTTAATGATGTCTGCCTATTGGGTCACTCCACATATGCCCTATATGACTTGCCAGTAAAATCTTTCCAGAAGTCCTAGAAGACCTTAGGGACTCCCTCGCTCAGGCAATTCATGATGCACAAGATGCAGCAAAATATGTTATGAACGCTGGCCTAGATACTACTGATTGCTTGGGGAGGGTAGTTGGCACCAGTGTTGTGCTTCGCGGACACACATGGATGTGCTTCACTAGTTTTTGTACGATGTACAAGGCTCTGTCATGGATAAACCTTTTGATGGCTCACACCTCTTAAAAGTCAGACTCTGCATTTGAGTAGTTCATGTAAAGAAGAGACAGCCTCCTCAACCTGTACAGCAGCCATCACAGTCCCAGTTCTTTTGCGGCTGTGGAATTGACTCTGTTAGGCAGCATGCAGTACAGCAGGGGCCTTCCCCTCCATTTCTACAACAGCCATCAGACCACTTTTGTTGCCTTTAGTGGCGCATGAACATCCTGTGATGGGGAGGCAGGATCCAGCACTTCCCCCAGGGTGGTGATCCGTCAACTCTGACAGATGGGTCCTGCATATCTTTAAGCCTGGCTATGCCCTATCTTTTCTTTTTGCCCCGTCAAACATTTCTCTCACATAAGAAATAATGTCCGAAAAGCACCTGTCAATTCTTCTGCAGGAGGGGCAAACATTACTCTCCAAGGGTACCAAACCTGGAAGGACGAGAGGGTTGGACTCTAGTCAGTTCCCTGTGCTTAAAAAAGACAAGGGTACCAGACCTTTTTTTGACCTTTGACCTTCTTATGCCTACCTGTGAAAGTACAAATTTAGAATACTCACTGTGGCCCAGATTCTGTCTGCCCTCGACCCCGCCGATTGAATGGTGTCATTGGACCTGCAGGAGATGTAGTTTTACACGCCTGTTCTGTTTTCCCACAGATGTCATTTGTGATACAAAGTAGGCAAGGAGCCATCCAGTTGGCTGTCCTTCTTTCAGCCTCACCAGCAACCCATATGCCCATATTCGCAAAACTGATGGCCATGGACGCCGCCCATCTTCGGAGGTCAGAAGTGCTAGTTTTCCCCTTCTTCGATGACTGGCTCCTAACTGCTTGACAGAAGTTTTCATTCATTGCATCTGTCTTGAACACAGTACAGTTATGAACCTTCGCTCTGCCGCAGTGAGTTCATGACATTCAGGCTATGACCCTGATGTTTCAGTCTCACTCCTGGGTCACAGTGAGAGCAGCTCTGAGACTCCTTTACCTATTATCTTTCTGCATCCTCCTTGTTAACTATGCTAGGTAGAATATGCAGGTTCTTCAATTGAGTCTGTAGTTCCAATGGGCACATCATCAAGAAAATCTGATGGATGTCATCCAGATGTCAGAGGAGACAGCTCATTATCTGTAGTAGTGGCTGCTTGAATGAAATTTACCCAGTGGCCTGCCCATTTGCCTTCAACGTTCAGAGCTGACTGTGGTGACAGATATGCCCCTTCTGGGCTAGGATAGCCATCTGGGAGAGGTTGAGATCAGAGGACTTTGGTCTCCAACGGAAGCTTGACTCCACATCAGTCTGTTGGAGTTGTGGGCCATTCATCTGGTCTTTCTGCTGTCCATCAAGGGGAGGCTGGTCCAGGTTCTCATGGACAACACCACTGCCATGCGGTATTGCAAAAGGTGGAGTGGGGTCATGTGCCTAGATACTCTGCTCCTCTGGAGTTAGTTGGCACGCCAGGGCATGTCCCTGATCGGGATCAACCTGACAGTGTCCTGGAATGTCAGGGCAGATGAGGTGAGCAGGTAGCATCTGGCGGATCACGAGTGGTGTCTATATCCTGAGGTGGCTCAAAGTATCTTCCAAAAATGCAAGAACCCCACCTAGATCTTTTCACCACCATCCATCAAGAATGCACAACGTTGAAAGTTTTGTGTGCTGGCGTTTCTGCAAGAACTCTTGTTATGAGATGCATTTCAGCTGGAATGGAATGTAAGACTCCTGTACTCCTTCCCACCCCTGCCTTTCCTGCCGCAGGTTCTGAAAAACATCTAGGCCAACTTATCCTAGTAGCTCTGATAGGGTAGGAGAGAGTTCAGTATATGGATCAGCTGGGCATGCGCATCTCTTCTCTTACCAGGCTTTGGGAGGACCCTCCATAGCAGCAACAGGGCAGGCTCCTGCACTCAAATCTACATAAGTGGAGATTGAGCAATGGCATCTCAGTATGTTTGACCTGCTACCTGAGGTGGTAAATCTAAACCTTGCTGCCAGGGGTTCTTTTTCAAAATCTATGGCGTGTGCTATGACAGATTTGTGGCACTCATAAGATTTAGCCCATACAAACAAAGCTGTCAGATGTCCATTTGTTTGTGTTATCTTTAGCCCAGAAAGGCCTAGTAGTGGGCACTATTAAATGTTATTTGGCAGCTTTTTCTGTCTCTTTGCATTTAATGGACTAAACGTCCTTGTTTGAAGCAGCTATTGTAATGAGATTTATAAAAGGTTGGAAACAGTTATTCCATCTCAAGCCATTTGTGATGCTATAGTGGGACCATTACTTGATCTTGATGTTTCACATGTGTACTCCCATTGCACTTGTGCATAATAACTTGCTGAATATACTGACTTTTAAGTCTTCCTTATTGCGATCACGTCAGTTTTTCTCATGAGTAAACTGAAGGCACTTACAATGCAAATGTCATACACCACCTTTATACCTCACAAGTTAGTGCCAATGACTTAGGAGGCATTGTTGCCAAAAATAATGACTCCCTTTCATATTGCCAAGAAACAGAAAGGGGTTTGGGCTCTAATCAGCACGGCTGAGCCCTATTCAAACAAAAACAGCAAAATGCCAATACTGATATGCAATTTTCACATTTCAACCGGCGCATTGAAGTGAAACAGTGTCACCATGAACCTCTTTTTCCATATGAATTAATAAAAATGTATTCAAGAAATCACATATATAAATCAGAAGAAGACAATTAAATCCATTTTTAAAAAAATTGACAAACACCAAGCTCCCTTAACCCACAAATACCTTTTTTAGTACATCCTTCCATGCGCGCAGGTTCCTTCCAGAATATCAAGGGAGATCGAAAACAAATGTCATCTAATTTTCAGAAACATCATCATCCTTTTGTGGAAGTGAGACAAAGACCAACAAAGATCGCTCTATTATAAATCGACGGGGCAATTATCAACAACAACAGCTCTCTTTTTTAGGAAGAGGCCAACAGAAGCCACGAGGCAGGACAAGATTCAACGATCAACCATGGGAGATGTTGACAAGGCGTCAGAACTACAAGAACTAAAAGCCTCTCCCATTTATAACTTATCTGAAAGAATCTTTACCAATGCAGAGAAAAGCATTTTAGAAAAAGGACTATCCTTCGTGCCAACAAGGAACGCAGACTTTGTAAAAATGAAATCAGAGGTAATTGAATTTTGTAGCAAATTTTGCCTAAAAACCGTTTTCTGCTGAAAATCCATTTCCTAATTGTATGGAAGCAACAGGACTAAAGAAAAAATCTTCTTTCTGCCCACCATCTACTAAAGTTCCTAAGGAAGTAGTGACTTTTGAAAGAACGGTGTTGTCCGCAATCGTTGAGATGGAGAGAAAGAAAAAAAGATATGTTAAACAGAACATATTAAAGTTACAAAAAGATGCCCTTCTAGACCTGAAGAATGATCCGACTATAATAATAAAACAAGCAGACAAAGGGGGCTCCATTGTTGTATGGGGCACCCCAGACTACACAGCTGAAGTAATGAGACAGCTTGGTGACCAAGAATGCTATAGGAAAGCTGCCAAAGATCCCACATGGGAGTTACAAGGGTAACCTTTTAACATTCTAAAAGCAGGCCATGAACAAGGTTTTTGGGGGAAAAAAGAATATGACTATCTACAGAACAAACATCCTAGGATTCCAATATTTTATATACTACCAAAAGTGCATAAAAATGAAACCCATCCGCCAGGAAGACCAATAGTCTCGGGGTGTGAGTCCTTAATGGAACCTATCTCAAAATGTGTAGATCATTTTTTAAAACCTTTAATGGAACAAGTTCAATCTTTCCTCCAAGATACTACGGACTTCATTAACAAACTGGATTCCATGAAATTTGTTGAGAAAGAAAACCTCCTTGTAACATTGGACGTGGTGTATTTATACACCCAAATACCCCAGGACGAAAGCATAGCAGTTTTAACTTCCTTTTTAGACAGTAGAACAAAACCAGTCCGAGTACCTACAGAATTCATAGTGGAACTGGCCAGTTTCGCTTTGAAAAAAAACGACTTTAATTTTGATGGAGAATTTTACTTTCAAGTAAAAGGAGTAGCTATGGGGTGTCCCCTCGCCCCAGAGCTGGCAGTGCTCTATATGTCTAAATACGAGGACAAATTAATCTATAATAACAACCCCTTTGTGCAGGTCTTTTGAAGTTGGGTGCGATTCATAGATGATATTTTTATGGTGTGGACGGTAGATGAGGAACAACTTCTCTTATTCCATGGCTGGTTGAACAGCAGGACAGCTGACATAAAGTTCAGTATGAACCACTCTCAACAAAAAATGGCATTTCTGGATGTAAAAGTGTATGCAGCAGACGGAGGTATGGTGACAACCTTATTTAAGAAAACAACAGATAGGAATAAAGCATTGTATTTTACTAGTAATCATCCAAGGAGTCTAAAAGAAAATTTACCCTACGGACAATTTTTACGTTAAGGCGTAATTGTTCTTTTAAAGATGAATAGATCCTACATGCCAACAACTTGATGGGGAGGCTAACAGACCGAGGATGCCCCAAGAAATTGCTTAAAAAAGCAATGAAAAGAGCATAGTGGACTCCACATGAGGCACTGCTAGAGAGAAGAGCAAAAATGCCAGTGGAAAGAATAGTTTGTGTATCAACCTTTTGCCCCAATTCTAATTGGTTAAAAAACGGTCATCCATCAAAATTGGCATTTGGTAAAAAATGTAGATCAGTCTTTGACTTCAGGTCCACATTTTGCTTTAAAAAAAGATAGAATCATTGCAAATCAAGTTGTCCGAGCTGCATTACCAAAACCAAAGGGAAGCACACTACGGGATTGTATAGGCTTGCCCCCAGTGTCTGGACATCATAAATGTGGTACATGCGTGTGTTGTGAATCTACTCTAGAGGGGTCATTGTTCTCCCACAACTCAATCCACTGGAAACATGACACATTTTCGAACTGCAAGTCCAAAAACGTTGTCTATGGGGTACTTTGCCCCTGTATGTAGTTATACATAGGCAAAACAAACCAGGAAGTCCATTACAGAATCTCCCAACATCAATCAAGGATCCGTACAAATGTCCAAACAGCACCATTAGTGAATCATTGGAGGCTGAACGCACACACTGAGAAGGAACTTAAATGGACAGCAATCTCTAAGGTGGAACAAGACTGTAGATGCAGCGATTTGGACCTCAAACTAACACAACGAGAGGCAATGCTGATTGTGAAATTCAACACAGCAGTAGATGGATTGAATTAACTCTCAGAGATATATAAACTATAAGGTACTAGTGAAGCACAGCAGGGGAGGGAGTTACCATGCACACAAACACTTCATTCAGCAAGACAACCCCACTGCATTCAAATGCCTCCAGATGCAGCTGTTGGTCCTGCTTCCATTCGTTCTGCAGAGAGAGCAGAAGCTAGATCATCATTCAAACTGTTTCACCGAGTCAGATCCAGTCTGTTTTTTGCACAAGCAGTTTCTCTAAAAAGTCACGTTTTACAAGACAATTGTCTAGCATGCTCCAACAGGTATTTGCACTGCTGAATTATGCTTCAGTCCCCAGGACTGAGAGCAATCCGGTTTGATTGATGGCTGATCGAGCCTACGCAACAATCCCCAGCGTTCAGCGGGACAACGCACGGCCGGAGCCCATGCCGACATTTAAACCACTACCGCTTCCTCCTGGGGCTACCGCTAAGCTTCCTGCCAGCCCGTAAGGACATGTATCGCAAAAGAAAGACTCCTGTGTAAGGTAAGGATCAACACGATATGTAGAAAGAGCTGCTGAATAGGGAGACGCCCGGCTCGTCTTTCTTTAAATAAGCGAGCTAAGGTTGCACGAACGGGATAGAGTTATGTAATGTTGTCACATAAAGCACTCGAGACACGTGTGATTCTTTCCGCCGTGTTTATTGGGATATCACACAAGCAGTTACTCTGAGGAGCGCCGGCCAACCCGCTGTGCCCTCGCTGCAGCGCGCTCACTCTCCCCGCCTCCGCGCTAGCTCTGCGCGCGCATCCGGCACCAACGTGCCGTGCCGGCGTCACGTCTGCGTGACGCGGTAACAACTAGACCGCTACATATCTCCCCTTTTTTCCAACCCAAAGTTCAATCACTTACAATTCGCAGTCCAGTTCAAAGTCGTGGAACCTGGAGGGCCTTACAACTTGTCTACCGCTCCTGGTCACCTTACCACTGCACTCTCGAGTCACTTGGCTCTGTGTTTCTTCACGTTCTGCTCCTACATTCATCTCTCCTCCACTGTTCATGTTACCTCTCGGTCTGTCCATATCTGCCTCTGGTGTCTCACCCCTTTGATCTCCTACTTGCTCCTCTCCAGCTTCCGCTTCTTCCCTTTCTTCACTTCCACTCGCCTTGTTCCCTTCGTCCACGTCTTTCATGCTTTCACCTTCCGGTTCCCACTGCTCCCATCTCAATATCTTGTTGCACCGGGCCATGCGGTCCTGCGACCACACATTCCCATCGCTGAGCAGGGCCGCTCTATCGTACACTTCCTTGACCTGCATGGGCTTGCTGTACTTGCTGTCTCCTTTCCTTTGTAGGGTAGCCAATTTTACTCTCACCCATTCTCCTCTCACTAACCGAGTGTCCTTCACACTCCTCCTCTTGTTGTAATTATTGGTGTAGATGGCTTGTGCTCTCTCCAGATTTGCTCTTACGACCGCCGGAGACCATTCACTGGTCACTACCTTCTCCTTCCAGATTCTGTTGTCGTGCGTGAAGGGTTCCCGCCCTCTCAATATTTGAAACGGGCTGAACCCCGTACTCGTGGGCGTTATTCGGTAGGCCCATACCATATTCTCCACCGCCTTCTTCCAGTCTTTGTTACAGGTGATGGCCGCTTGTATGGCTCCCATCACCACCCTGTTAAATCGTTCCACTAGACCGTTCCCTGCTGGGTGGTAAATGGTCGTGTGCTTTACCAAGATGCCATTTCTCTCCATGAACTGGTTCCATTTCTCTGATTTGAACTGGGGCCCATTATCACTTAAGATGGACTTGGGAATTCCCTCGCGGGTGAATGTCTCCGATAAGAACTCCAGGATGTTCTCCGTGTCCATGGATTCACTCACTTTTATCTCTGGCCATTTGGAATAACGGTCGATGAGAACACACACATATTTCTGTACGCTCTGGTCATCCAGCACCGGTCCTAAAATATCTATCGACAACTCTTCCCAGGGGTTTGAGGGAGTGTCGAATTTCCCCAGTGCTGGGCGTAAGGGCCTCAACGTTTTGTCGGCCCCTTGGCATTGGGGACACTCTCTGACGTGTCTCTCTGCTCTCATGTCCATGCCTGGCCACCAGTAGTTCTGTTTCGACCTGGCCTTGAGTTTCCCAATCCCCAGATGGCCGACATGCAATAAGTCCAGCAACCTGTTGATGAGGTTCGTCGGGGGGATTACTCTCTCTCCCCGGTAAATGAATATGCCCTCGTCTCCCACCGTCAGTTCTTCTCTCACCTCATAGAAGGGTTTGAGGTTGGGTTTCACCCTTTTCTTATCAGGCCACCCTTGGGTGATGTGCACTTTTGCCTCCCTTAGGTCAGCATCTTCTTCATAAGCTTCCGTCCACTCTTGTATGCTGATGATCTTCTCTTGGTCCTCTATGAGAGCCACCATCTCTCCTCTATCCGCTGGGTCTTCTTCTCCCGGCTCCATGGCCGCCGCTCGGCTCAGGTAGTCCGCCACTCGGTTCTTGTTGCCAGGGATGTACTCCACGTCGTATCTGAATTCCAACAATTTTAGGGACATCTTCGATATCCTGGGCGTGGCGCTGGCGTGTCCGCAAGATGTTAAAACCTTCACCAACGGCTTGTGGTCCGTTTTGAGCAGGAATCGGGTACCCCATAGGAACTGGCGGAACCTCGTCATGGCCCACACTACCGCCAACATCTCTTTCTCAATGACGCTGTACTTGCCTTCTGTCTCCGTCAGTGCTCTGGAGGCGAAACTTATTGTCTCCATGTCCCCACTTCCTCGGTCTTGCATAAGTACAGCACCTAACCCCTTGTCGCTGGCGTCCGTGATGAGTATGGTGGCGCCTTGTGGGTCGTACCCCTTGAGTGGTATTGCTTCCAGGATCCCCTTCTTAATGACTTCAAACTCCGCTTGGGCCTCCGGTGTCCATTGGAACACCGTGCTTTCTCTGGTCAGCCTCCTCAAGTTGAAGGTTTTGGATGCGAATTGTACCACAAACTTGCTGTAGTACTCCGCCATCCCCAGGAATGATCTAACCTCCTCCTTGTTCTTGGGTGGCGGTGCTTCAACAATGGCTTTCACGTTCTCCCTCTTGGGTGTGATCCCCTGTTGCCCTATTTCGTGGCCTAAATAGGTCACTGACTGTAGTCCCAAACGGCATTTCGACCATTCCGCCGTGAGGCCTTTGGCTTCCAGCGTCCGTAGTACCTTATCTAGTGTCCGGTCATGGTCCCTTCTATCTCTGCCCATCACTAGTATGTCGTCCTGGAAGTACTGTACGTCTTTGCAGTCTCTGAACAGTTGGTGCATCATCTTTTGGATGACAGCTGCCACTGAGGCCAGTCCGAACGGAATGCGTCAAAACCTGTAGCACCCAAACGGGGTAATGAACGATGTGAGACTTTTGCTGTCCGGGTGTAGCGCTACCTGGTGGTAGGCTGACGTGAGGTCGATTGTGGAGTACCACTGGACTCCTCTGGTTCTCGCCAGCATTTCCTCTATCTTGGGAAGGGGAAATTTCTCCACCACTATGTTCTTGTTGAGTTCCCTCAAGTCCACACAGAGTCTGACCTTCCCGTTGGGTTTCATCACGACCACCAAAGGCGCCAGCCATTCAGCACAGGTTATGGGTTCTATGATGCCCTTCTTCTCCAGATCTTGAAGTTCTGTCTGGACAGCTTCCCTCACTGCAATGGGCACATTCCTCACTTTATGTGCTACTGGTGTGGCTCCTTCCTTAAGTACTATTTTGTGTTGGAATGTCTCCATTTTTCCTACTGCGCCCCCGAACACCTTTGGGTAGTTCTTTTTCCATCGATCCATGTCCGGCCATTCCTCCTGGTCTGTGAGCAGGATCTGTTCCTTCCCCCCAGGGTCGAGTTTTATGCCCAGGTCGCCCTGGTCTAACCATCCCAGGACGGAGGGTCCTTTCTCGGCCACATACAGTTTGCACCATGCTGATCGACCTCTGAACTCAAACAGTAGACGTCGGAAGCCTAGCATGGGAATGCGATCCCCATTATATGTTACCGGTCGTATGTCCAGTTTCTCCAGGCCAGGGCCCAACTCATTTTGGAATTGATCTACCCACACTGCTCTCTGTATGATGGTGAATGGGGATCCGGTGTCTGCCACGACCGAAATTGTTATGCCGCCCATGGACATCTCTAGGACCGGTTTGGTGGATCTCTTGGCGTCCACGCTCAGTACCTGATCGTATATACACAAGACAGTGACCACCTCTTCCTCCGTGGCTTCTTCCTGATCTTCTGTGCTTTGGTCCATATATTTCACCACTCCTTTCTGCTGTTTCTTCCGACACACCTTCTCGTAGTGTCCCATTATACCGCAGTGCATGCATTTTGCTCTGAAGGCCGGGCACCGTCTGTCGTGGGCTTCGTGGGACCAACTTCCGCACCTGTAGCATGTTTTCTTATTCTCGCTGTCCGCTTGCTTCCCTTGCCATCTGCTGGTCCCTTTGGCTATGGGTGGTTTGGGTTTCTGGTCCCTGCGGTGGTCTCCCTCTTGTATCCTGTTCACCATGGTTGGGGTGACCGTTTCTTTCCTGGTAGCCTCGGCGCACCTCTTTGAGAGTTCGGCCCTCTTCACTATGACCATTACTTCTTTGAGTGTGGTGTCCCCGCTCGCCCACAGCTTGTCTTGCACGTTTGCACTGGTGGTGTGCATGATCACCTGGTCCTTTATGAATTCGTCTTCCCACAGTGCATACCTGCACGGGGCTGCTAGCTTCCGTAATGCTGCTACGTACTCTTCGATGGACTCCCCCACTTTTTGTTTCCTTTGCTGAAAATTGTATCTATCTACTGAGACACATACGGTGGGGCGGTATCGCTCATCTAGGTCTTCCACCGCGTGCGCATATACATCGTCGTCTGTGTCTTCTCTCTTCGTGGGTACCAGGCTCTTGTATATCCTCAGTCCTTCTGGCCCTAGGTTTAGTAGTAGGATGCGTTTTTTCCTCTGAGGGGTGAATTTTTCTTCGTTCTCGTCCTCCAAGACCCCTATAAAATTGTCTATATATTCCTTCCAATCTTCCCATTTCATCATTGGTTCACCAGGTTTCGTTAGGAATTGCACCGGTGCAATCGCATACCCTGCAGGGGAGCTCATCTTTGCTTCCTTGGTGCTCGTTCCGTCAATAGCTTTGCTCGGGGGGCTACCTGGGGTGTTATCGTTGTTTCTTGTGTGCTTGATCCTCTGGGGGCTCTTGTCACTGGACCCCTCTTCTTCCTCTTTGGTAGCCAGTGCAGCGCTCTCTGTGCCTGATTACGTGCGAAGGCGGCTCGTTTGCTTGTGGCTGTTGTGGACGGTGTCGTCCCTGCAGCCTGTATATCGTTCGGGTGCTGTTCCGTGGCTCTGCCACGCTCCTCGGTTGCTCTGTGCTTTGGTTCGACCAGCGCGGTCGGCTAGGGCGTGTCCCGTGGCTCCCTCCCCGCTCCAGGCGGCCTGTGCGGTGTTCTGTTCGGGCCTGGTGGCCTGGTAGCGTGTCTTCCTTCGACTCACGGGGCCACGTGGGGTGTTGCCCTCTGCTGTGCTTCCCGTCGGTCCGGTTTTCGTCCCGACCTCGTCGCCACTGTAATGTTGTCACATAAAGCACTCGAGACACGTGTGATTCTTTCCGCCGTGTTTATTGGGATATCACACAAGCAGTTACTCCGAGGAGCGCCGGCCAACCCGCTGTGCCCTCACTGCAGCGCGCTCACTCTCCCCGCCTCCGCGCTAGCTCTGCGCGCGCATCCGGCACCAACGTGCCGTGCCGGCGTCACGTCTGCGTGACGCGGTAACAACTAGACCGCTACAAGTTATGCGCCTGCTTCCCAACAAAAGACCGCCACATTTGTTCGAGACTCACCAATTGGCTAAATCCGGCATTTTTATTGCAGGAAATGTGAAGCGGGACGTACACAAACTTCACTAAAACAAAATCAGGTATCCGTGGGCTGAAACAATTAAAAAGGTAGGGGAACCTTTCTTATGGATCCTTTTAACACCGCTGTTTGATACCTTCTGTGAAACGAATGTGGTATTCCTCCGGTTTTCTTCCCCGTGTGCGGCATAGGACTCACGCCTGGGAATCCACAACGTACTCGTGACTCAACGGCTCTCGGTCTTTGACCGACCGCCGCTACAAATGTAAGAAATATTTTAAATACATACAGTTTAGACTTTCTGACTAACAAAACTAGCATTCTGGGACTTAGTTCTGAGATTGTATGATTGTCCCTGCAGGTTGGCACTGTAGACTGGGTGAAGATAGCAAAGCAGGGATTGGCTGATGTCGCAGCATATAATAAGGTAAGCAGACTTCTTGAGATAAGGCGAATAGAAGGAGGGGGGCCTCTTGTTAATATGGTCAATAACTAAGACACAGTTTTGTGTGTTTTTTCCAGCTTTCTGGTCCTGAGGAGAACCCCGTATGTGGAGGGGTTCGAAACGTGCCAACCTTTTTTGTGGCCAATCAAGTGTTACAGATTACTGTAAAAAATTGAAAATCTTGTATTTTGAGAATTGTTTCTTGTTTGTCTTTTGTGTTTATTTATTTTCTGTGGTTGTTTAAATATGAAATATTGAAAGGTGACCAGGGTGTGGGTGTGCTGGAGTGTGTGGGGAGTGGAACGAGTGGATGATTGAGAAGATTGACAGAGACGGGTGTATTGAAGGGGTGTGAAAGAGAAGTTGTTGTGGTTGGAAGGATGTACTAAAAAAGGTATTTGTGGGTTAGGGGAGCTTGGTGTTTTTCAAAAAAATTAAAAATGGATTTAATTGTCTTCTTTTGATTTATATAAGTGATTTCTTTAATAAATTTTGATTCATTCATACAGAAAAAGAAGTTCATGGTGACATTGTTTCACTTCAGTGCGCCGGTTGAAATGTGAGAATTGCATATCAGTATTGGCATTTTGCTGGTTTTGTTCCCTTTCATATTTGGCAAAACATCACTGTGCCAGTGTACTTTGCTCCTCCTCATCCATCAAAAAGGAGGACAGGCCTATCATAAGGACTTCTGAACACCTAGTAGCTTTTTGTGGGGTTCTTTAGTGCAGAAAATGGTAGGCTGTGCAAAAGTGGACATCTGGAGGTGGATGGTTCTCTACATTAACATCTTCTACACGCTGGTGAAAAAGCAGCCCCAGGAAGTTCTGAGAGCCCATTCCACCAGGTGTGAGGCTGCTACCACTCAGTCAGCTCACAGAGTGCCTGTTCTTGACATCTGCCCGGCTGAGACGTGGACGTCAGTGCATATGTTCACAAGTGCATATGTTCACAAAGCACTACTGCTTTGAAATTCAGGACTTGCTGAAAGGACATTTTACCTGTTAGGTCTTCCAGGACTTTTTGGTCTAGGTCTACTCCATAGAGCCTCTAACTGGTGATATGCCGCTTTGATATATATTCCAAGGTGAGGAAACTGCAGAAAGAAGTATCCATCCAAAAAACATGATACTTATCTTCAGTACCTTTTTGGTGGATACCCTATCTAACAGCAGATTTTCTACAGCCTTCCTGCCTCCCTGTTCTGTGGAGTGTCCTCTTTTTAACATTTAAAAATGTTTCAAGTTAGAGATTAGCACACTGGTATCAACAATTGTTCACGCTCCGTGTCAAGGGAAAAAAAACCTTATGTCGGCGTGCAGTGGTGACACTTATATGTGACTCTGATTAGTCACTTCCGGGTCGTTACAGAGCCAGTGTGGAACCTCACAGCACCACATAGCTGCATGCTGTAGCACGGCTGAATGAAAGTTCCCAGATCCTGTCTGGTGCCTGGTAAGGTGAGGACACTGCGGTTAGATAAGTATCCAACAGAAAGAGGATTACCGATGGTCAGAACCTCGTTCTTCTCTCATACATCAAATAGCTCCATGATGTGCAACTGTGTAAGGCCCTCACCATATCTGCACTCTATGCAACTGTGCAGACACCCTACTCTCAGAAAGTTGCTTGTCAAAACGACAGTGATGACAATTTGGCAATACAATTCGTTGTGAATTTAACAAGAGCATTTTTTGGCCGAGGCCTGTTTACCATATCTCAAACATTGCATAGGTAAAAAAGAAAAAAACAGGGGACGTAATTTGTAAAGGCACACCTCTCTGGTCTGCACCGCGGTGCCCCTTCAGCCTACTCCGCCTGGCTCAGACCTTGTCAGTGTGCTCTATTGCAGTTAATGTGATGCCCTGAGGGTAACTCCAATCTTGCACTTGGCAGGGGGCAGAGCATTAGTGAATGATGGACTGTATTTTTGAATCAGCCACTCTATCCTTCAATGGCCCAGTGCAAATGAGTTAATTCTCTGATGTGGCTGCAACGGAGCTACATGTGAGCAAGCACGACCTGTTTTATAGATGGGGCTGCACAAGCATCTGTAGTCCCTTTTGTTTGCATCCCCTTCTGTAATACAAACGTGCTGAGGGGGCACACAAGGTGGACGCACTACCCCGTTGATCCGCCCGGGCCCTTTGTGTAATCCATCGTCTGATGTCCAGAAAAGACAAATCGATTGGAACAAGCCATATAAATATATTTCCTTACACCTGTAATCTGTTAAGTACCAGTAAAAAGTAATGAATAGAAAATAATTTGAGACAGAAAACGCTTTAATTCATAGCAGCAGATGGTTATCATATAGAAATAAATATGCTTTTTTCAGTGTTGAGGTGTTTTAGTGAATTACATTGTATATCCTTTGAGTCAGATCAGTGAGTGTGCTCTTTTAAATCTTCCATGAACATCTTCCTCATGCGCAAGTGCGCTTTTCATAACTCTGCAGGCATTCACATAAAGGTTCAGCTCAGTTCACCTAACAAAATAAAGTAGCAGGTGAACACTTGATATGTTAGTATCAATTAGCTCCAGTGAATCACATGGGTTTTGAAAATAAGTATGTAATCATCAGCTGGACCCTGGATGTATGTATACCTTTGTGTTTAAGTGAATACACTTCAAAGCTCAAAGAGCAAGTTCTAAGAAACTCCACCCACACCATCCTCTTGTGTACCCTACATAGGTTTTCCTCTACGAGTACCTTTACCTGCAGAAGTTGTGTGACATGTCATATCGAGCTCACAGTAAGGGAAGCCAAACATTTTAGTGAAGCAAGTGTTCCTGCTGCTTCTCCGCCCTTCAAAATACCTTGCATACACCCTCATACAAATGTTGGCAATTGCCAGCTTACATGTACAGTTAATAATTTGCGAACAAGAGGCATTATGTTCTCGGCAAGAGGGCTGTGCATTTTGCTTGTCAATGACTGCTATCCAATTTAAAGTTTGATATTTACTTCTAAATGGTCAAAGGGGCAACGTTTTAAAATTCTCATTAGCAGAAAAATTGAGTGATTCCTATCCTGATTTCGGAAAAACCTGAGTCGTGTCCCCAGCAGTTAGTCAGACATTGGATTGTTAATTTGGGATGGGTGTACCCCAGCCAATTTAATAAACATAATCTGGCTAGGTTAAAATAAACTGTTTAGATAACCTCTACTCAACCCCGGGCAGTTATGGCATATGACACATAAAGCGACAATTTCCGAAAGAAATGTGTTAGGTCATGGCAGTACCATCAATTTAATTTCAAGAAAACTTCGCGATCGAAATACAAACCCAGAAAATAGTGAAAAAATCGGTTAAAGAGAACTATAGTTATATATTTTGAAAGCTTCTAAGAGTAACACATCTGTAAAAAAAGAAAATAAAGCGTCAAACAGAAGTATTAGTTTACACTTCAGCGAGAAATAAGTGACATTTTTACCTTGGGTCTCAATCTACTTTTTGGAAGTCACAGTCTTCCCTCACATCAAATCCCTCAAAGTTAGATATGTCATCATCGACCTCGCACCCAAGACATAAGTTTGGGGCCAAAAGCTCAGAGTGAAACACAGATGGACTTCACAACCACCGAATGTTGCTTTGCCACTGGGATAGGGTTGCGCCCTTGTCCTGTCACTTTTATGTTTCTTAAAACACATTAGTGGAGCCAGGCTGTAAGCTCTAGCTGTGCAGGACTCCATGAAGTCAGACACCTTTACCGCAGGTTCCTGCTGAACACCTTTTTAACCCAACAAAAAGCTCTGAGTAGGACATACCTTAATTTCTTGCCTGCTGAGAGTGCACACTCACTCGGCAAGCCTCCGCATTTTCTGCCAGTCTTCTGGAGGTGAAAAAAAGAATGTACCGCTTATCTCCATCTGCTAGAAAAGATGTTCCTGGGCACTTTTGCAGCACCCAGGTCATCAGGGTAGACCTTTAAGCACCATGTCACTCCAGGTAGACTCCTGCAGCGTCCAGTCTACAGTTGTCAGCTGGTCCTTGGAGTCAGGAATCCCTATGCTTTTGTATGTCCTTTTTGTCTATGGAGCAGGGAAACAGGAGGCCAGTTGCTTGAACCATGAAGAGCAGTTCCAATCGGTGGGAGCTAACAGGAGTCCATATATCTTCTTTCTTCCTTTAAGGCAGATTCTTTTGCTGTCCAGGTGTTTTGTTTCCAGGAATGTGCGGAGGTGGTGTTGAGGTGTCAGTGTTATCCTTTGCATTAGCCAGTAATTGGCGAATTTTCACCATTCATTAGTATTATCTCACACTAAGCCCACCTCTCTTTTCAGCACTGCCTCAAAAATTCACAAAAAGCTCTAAATTCAAGCTTGATCAACCCTTCTTCTGCCTGGAGGGGATCTTGCTCTCTTCTGGCCACTCCCCTATCTAGAGGAGGTGCCCTGTTGTTTGTTGGCTCAGAAACTGGTTTTCTGTCGTACTAGGGTTGGAGACAGAAGTTCTACACTGTCCCTTTTAATGAACAGAATTAGCTCCCTGCAGTCTCTTTCACCATCACCAAGTCAAAAGAAGAATTGTTAACTTAAGGCTCTCCTGCATTCTGCTAACTGTTCTTGACCTACTACCAGATGGATAATTCTTGTTACATGGCAATCTTTTGACAACACACTTGAATTTCTAGGCTCAGAGGCCAAACAAACTATTGCTCTTTGTGACCAGAGCGTTTCCCCCCAAGCCAGGAATGAGTATTGAATCATTAAAGTGGGCTAAGAAACCTACTGGTTTTTATCCACTTTTCTCTCAAGAAACAGAGTATGCATTTTTGTGATGTAACCATTGAATTCGATTTTTGAAACTACGCTTAGACCTCTTCCTGGAAAATATAGACTTACCTAGGCAGTAAAAAACACTTTTGGGTAGTTTCACTGTAACAGAATACTATTCTCAATATGTAATATGCCACCTAATTATATATTAAACACCCAGGTCTGTGGACACGGCATACAATAGGAGTGAGTTATCTAATATCTAAAAGTAGGTTTTCTTAAATGGCAAAGGCAGTTATCTTGCTTTGTGTCACTGCAGTACAATTAAACTGTAACCCAGTCAGAGCACATTGGTACTACTGACTGCCATATATTTTTAATTTACCTGTGGGTTGTGAAAATACACATGCAGTACATATATAACATGTATCCTCCATGCCATTGGTGCATTTCTGCGCCATCTACTACAGGAAAGTTAAGCAAGCCAAATGGGTGAAACAGATTTTACCAGTATCATTTAAGGGGCAGGAAACTTGCAGTGTAGTACTCAGCAGTGCACGGTGCAGAGTCCTAAAGTCAGAAGGAATATGGCCCAGAAAAATGCAAGACATCTGTGCTGACCATGTACAAAAGATATTTCCTAAAGCTGTCTTTCAAGGTAAAATGTGCAGTGTAATTGCATTATCTGCCTACTGTTTCATAAATCATGAACCATGAGCTGCACATATTCTGAAGATTTTAAAGCATTTGACTACGAATTTACAGGAGTGTTTAACTGGGTAGTGCCTACATGGCCATTTGGAGCCACACCTGTCTACCTACTAGTTCACATACAAAAAAGATGGAAATCTAGAATTGCTGAGAAGAATAAAAGGCAGCAAGGAGCAGACTGAAAGAAAGAAACCAAGATGCGTTCTGTGACAGAAGCATAATGGAGGTCTTGGGAACACAGAATATTCTTTAATATCTCCTCTGCTAAACATTTGGAAGTCTTTACACTTAAAGGTGTGCTCAAAGGCCCTGTTTATGAATTAGATGAATTTAGATCCAATATTCAGGATGCCGACGTACTGATTTCAGCTCATATCTGCTGACCCAAATCCAGCTATTACCTTTTTATACCTATAGAATGCAGAAAACCAATCAAGCATTGGAATTCTGCATTGTATTCCTGTTTCCACGTGAATTAATACTACCATTTACCACCTTGTTTAAACAGGTGGTAAATGGGGTCAGGATGCAGGGATTACAGTGGGCAGGGGTGTTTGTGGCCTGGCAGGAAGGTGCATTACATGATACCCCAACCATTGTGTAGAAGAACTGAGTCAGGTGAGGACCAGGTCGGACTGCAATTGCAACCCAAGCCTAAGGCAATTGTAAAGACTGGATTTTCCAGATGAAAAAAATGGGCTTGGTGTTTACTGGGGTAATGTGGGTTTCAGAACACTAGACCAGTTAGAACAGGGCGACACAGTATCCCAAACATACCGCTCCATCCATCTTTTAATTGTGACCAAAGTGGGAATTGACATGGATATGCTTGTAATAAAATTGCAAAAACAGTATTGAATAAGTATCTTTGAATGGGTATGATTTTTTCATTTGTCATTTAAATCAACAAAAGGACCCTTCACCTGTCACCACTGCTGCTTCTCATACCACACAGGATCACTGGCCCGAACCAGGACCCACACACATGAGCCTACACACAACCCAGCACTACTCCAATGCATCCTACTCAATGCCGTTTCCTTCTGCAAACACAGCATAGAAATTTGGGATGCCATCACCACCCTCTCCCCAGATGTTGCTTTCATCACCAAAATGTGGCTCTACACCAACATGAACCTTGACATAGCCACTGCCACACCCAGCCGCCACGTGGTGATACACAGAGACTGCACTCACAGACACAGTGGAGGCATTGCCATAATTTCCAAAGAAACCATCCAATGGACTATTACCAACAACGTTCCCTCATGGAGCACCTCAACTTACAACTACAAATAGACATCATGATCACTATAAGCGGCACTCTCACTTACAGACCAACAGGACCATGACTAGCCTTCTGTGACGCCATCTCCAACCTCATCGTCACCCTGGCCATCGACTCCCAACACTATGTCTTGCTCGGCGATTTCAATTTCCACATCGATGACCCCAATGATCCCAACACCACCTCCCTGCTAGAGAACCTCAACAACAACCGGCCTCATCCAGCTAGTCACTGAACCCAAGCACATAGCCACACATACACTCGATGCCATCTTAACCTCCAGTAACAGACTCTAATTCAACCACACCTCAGAGCTCACCTGGACCGACCATGCCATTGTCCACTTTCCCATCTCTGGCAGAGCTCAACATGCAATCACCAAACACCACAGGGCCACCCACTACAGCTGGGGAAAAGTTACCAAGATGCAGTGGACCCAGTCCCTCAGCACCATGAAGCCCGAAACCTCAGCAGATCTCAACCATGCCGCCTGGATCTTTACCATCTGGATCACCAAATGCGCCGACAAAGTTGCCCCTCTGAAACCAGACAAAACCAACAAAGCCTTGAAACTAGCTGGCTTGTACACCCTAGAGTTCATAACCACGAAGTGCAAGTGCTACCGACTTGAAAAGCGATGGCGAGCTTCCAAGGACCCCTTGACAGAGCCACACACAGCCCTCAGCAACTTCCCTCGGCGCATCAAGGAAGCCATAAGAGCAGCTATCACTGACCGCATAGACAACACAGACAACCACCCGAAGGAACTTTTCAAGATTGTCAAGGAATTTGCCAGCCCACCAGCCACAGAGAACACCATCCACCCCTCCCAAGAACTCTGTGAATCCCTCTCAGACTACTTCCACAGCAAGATAGCCACAATCTACCACAGCTTCTACCCCCAACCCACCACCACCCGCTTTGACAAGCAACCAGCAAACACCAGCCAAACGATCACCACCTGGTCTCCAGTCACTGCGCAGACCACCTCTACCATCATGTCATATCCACCCTGCCCCCACCATCCTGTGGCATAACCCAAGGATCTTCCCTCAGCTCCACCCTAATCAACATGTATATGACATCCCTCGCAGACATCCCCAGATCCCATGGCCTCAACATAATTTCCGACGACACTCAGGTCATCCTCTCACACACCAAGGACCCGAGCAATGCCAAAAGCAACTTCCGCAGTGCCATGACAGTTGCAACCGACTAGATGAGAGACCACTTCCTC
The DNA here is from genome assembly GCF_964204655.1 of Triturus cristatus. NCBI lineage: Eukaryota > Metazoa > Chordata > Amphibia > Caudata > Salamandridae > Triturus > Triturus cristatus. The sequence continues at coordinate 512,827,109 of NC_140589.1, forward strand.
AAGCTCAACTCCAACAAAACAGAAGTACAGATCTTTGGGAAAAACTCAGTATGAGACCACAGCTGGTGGCAAGCAGAACTCTGAGCTACCCCTGCACCAACAGACCTCACGCACAACCTCAGCATCATCCTCAACATCCAACTGACAGTCAAATGACAAGTAAGCGCAGTAGCCCCTCATGCTTCCACACCCGCCGCATGCTCGGTAGAATTTTCAGATGGATCTCTATCAACATCAGGAAGACCAATATGCAGGCCCACGTCACCAGCTGTCTAGACTACGACAATGCCCTCTATGCCAGAATCTCCACCCAACTCCTGAAAAGACTCCAGACCATACAGAACACCGCAGCCAGACTCATCCTGTACCTCCACAAATGGGCCCACATCACCCCCACCTCAGAGACCTTCACTGACTTCCCATCGAGAAGAAGATCTCAGTTAATGATCCTCATGCACGCCTACAAAGTGCTGCACAACTAAGGTCCATCCTATATCAACCATCGACTGAACTTCCACCTGCCTGGAAGACACCTGCTCTCTGCCTCACTCGCTCTCGCAAATACCCCCCACATCCATCACAGCCACAGCAGGTGCAGCTCTTTCTCCGACATTGCTGGCAAGACCCAGAACATCCTACCCCTCCACATCAAAACAGCTTTCTCCCTGGCAGAGTTCAGAAACAAGCTCAAGACCAGACTTTTCGACTGAGACATGGCACCTCAGCACCCAGATGCCCCTAGTGGTGACACCGTGCGCTCTACAAATACTGATTGTTTGATTCAAATAAATGTTTATTTTAATGGGGTATTTTTCTACCACAGACCTTGTCTGAGCTTCAGCAGCACTCTTTACAGAGAGCAAGGATACTAACTGATCTTCATATATTACAGTCATCCAAAATAACATTCTCCGGATCAGAATGCAAAGTTTGCAGAATTAGTTTTACAAGGGTCACAGGATTATTTCTTTATAACAGCAGCGGGTTGTCTTGAGCAGGTTTTATAGAAGTAGACTTATTTTGTCTTGTTCAACTCTTCTTATAGTAGGGCTACCCTATTTTTCTTGTACATGTTATGAATTTGGGGAGGTGATAAGATTCCCAAGGTAATTCTCCTCTTTCCCCCTTTTTGGTGTGAAATGGTTTAACAAAGAGTCAAAAGAAAGCAGTTTTAGGGTGTCAATATGTTTTCCTTCTATGGACACAAAAGAGAAGTATTCTTCTGAGTATGAAAAAGGGGTCCTTCCTTAATTCTAACTTGACATAACATGATTCTTGATCACCCCAACTGTGAAAGAGGAGAGGTACACACAGGTTTTAACAACTAGATTCACTAACACTTATATCAAAAGGAGGGGTACAATGATGAAGGATGAGAGGATTGGAATTAGGGCACTGTTGTTACAGGATATTGGATATCTACTGCACACACTTGCACACGTGTACCTCCACCCCCCACCCTACACAGCTATCTCAGATTCATAAATACATAGAGGAGAAATTCAAATATAATATGTTTCAGCTAAGGAAGCTGATTAAATATTTTCACCATTTATAATAAACGATAAATTGCTAATTCTATAAGAAGATGACAGTATGTGAAATCATTTTACACTGTGATTATAGACAAAATATATGTCTATCAAAACCTCATATATCTTTTTCCATATTATTATTTACAACAGCCCATATTAATGCAAAACCTTTCCCTAATCTTGTGAGCTTTGTACTAACTGTAATGGAATATCTGATAGAGACATCTAGCCGCAGATTCCTTATCCCAAAATTCTCCCCAGGTGCCAGACTGGATCCGGTAATTTTTGTACAGCAGTACATCTGTACGTCGCTGGAGGGCGTTAACCCCTTCAGTGCCCATGACGAGATGGTCTCGTCATGGAGCGCGGTTGCGCTGTGCCCATGACGAGACTATCTCGTCATGAACCCCGCCCGCTAATGCAACGCCCGGCACAGGGCGGGGAAAGGGCGGGGCACTGAAGAGGTTAAGCGACTCTGTAATGACATCGTCCTAAACATTTGATGTTGACAGAGTCCATATAAGCCTTCCCCTGACTCGCTGACATCGCGGTTCCAATCAGCAGATCCTAAAGGCCATTTTTTGACCTACCTCCATGATTTCATCGTTAAGAACAGTGTGCCTTTCATATGTCCTCAGGGTTCAAGCCTTGTGGGTCCTGTGGACGACAAATGTTGGCCTCAGACCCTCACTCTGTTTGTATGTGGTGTTTAGGTGAGCACCATGACTCCCAGGAGTGCGACTCATGTCATTAACTTCAACCGAAGGCGCTGACGGAATGTCAGATAAAGCTTCTAGTGGCGTGGTTGTCTCAGTCTTCCAAGACATTCATCGGCCTCAGTCCCCTTCTCGCTCCAAGGACCGATCGAGGAGCCGTTCACATGGGTGTAACTCTTCATCCACATCCAAAGGCAAGATAAGAAAGCGTTCAAAGTTGTAGAGTCTACCAACTTCACCACAGAAGGCCTGCTCCCGATCTCCTGCTGATGTTTCGTGCATAAGTCTACCCCGCGTCTTCTAGCCTACATGGGAGCCTGGGTGACTCCTCCCCAAATGGGAGAATATTACAACTCTCTCCATAGTTCCTTTGGGTCTTCACCTCCCCTGGAGTGCCCACGAGCCACAAGGAGGTGCACAAGACTGACTGTGTCCACGCAGGCGGATTCGCCCTCGGCATCAGTCTGGTTGCTGGATTCTAAATCCGCTTCGATGCCGGTGCACAGCCCTTTGGGGTTTCCACCTTCAGCCTCAGGGTCTGGTCCTCCGTCTCCAGCAAATGTTTTGAGATTTTGCCTGTTGACATCAATGACAGCAGCTTTTGACGCTCCACCTTCTTTCCCCTGTGGCTCCGAGATGTCTAGTCGATGTCTGATGTGGTGCCGGATGCGGCGTCGATGAAGCCACTCATTTCTGAAGACCTTCCTCCTGATTTACTTGCTGGGGAACATGATGATGGGGTAATGGAGGAGGTTCTGAGTTTTTCAAGCCCATTTCTGGCACAATTTAACCTCCTATGGAGTCTAGTTGGTTGATTGACTGAAGGGAAGCTAGTGGTTTGGCTACAGAGGTGGGCTCTTCCCTGGCGAATATGCTCAGATAAGTTTCTGCCGTTCTGGAGGTAATGCTTCCCTCTGTGGAATTGGTGACAGATCTGTTACTTGGAGTCCAATCAGGGGTAGAGCCGGTGCTTTCCTATAGTGAGGCTCTTTTTGATATTCTGTTGGGAGCTTAAGATAATCCTGAAATGGGGTCCCCTGTGGATCGCTCGGTTTCTCACAGACACCGGTGGCCCTTGGAGATCCAACGTGTGTCCTTAGGCATCTGACTCTTCATAGTTTTGTGGTTCAGGGTGCCTTGCCTAAAAAAATATTGAGATGTTACCTACTGCCCATCCAGAAAAACAGGCCATGAAATTAGCAACCTGTGGAAGACATATTTTCGCCTCCTCTAGTTCTGCACTGCAGTGTATCAATACTTCTTGCGTCTTTGGACTCCCATGCTTTATGGGATTCGTTGGCACACCTGCTGCCTTCCCTTCTGGAACAGATACGGAACATTCTTGTCCCGTTAGAATGGGATGGACAACAGGCTGCTGAACTGATTATTCACTGTGGTATGAACATGACTGGTTCTGTAGGTTGGGCAATTGTCTCCCTCAGTAGCACTCTATCGTCGTGCCATGTTGCACACCTCTGGGTTTTCAGAGGTGACTCAGGCCACTTTGATTGCTATGCCTTTTGATGACACCTGTCTATTTGACACGCATGCTGACTTTGTATTGCGAAGATTTAGAGATATTCGGGTGGAGCAGGTTCTTAACTCTGTCGACTGCTTCCTTAGTTCTCTTGTAATAGTTAATTTGGGGACCTCCTGTTTGCCTATGAGCCATTCACAGGGCAATGCCCATTGGCTTTTCATTTGACTTCCCTTTCCAGGCTGATACTTGGTGAGGTATTCCTGCTTGCTGCAGGTACTTTTGTTTCTTTTACTCTGTCAGTGACAGGTTAAGTTTCCAATGATCTGGGACGTATGTTATTTTGTAACTTTATGTAAACCAGTACTTACGGGTTTCTTGCTAAAACTAGAGTTTCTATTCGAGTACTTATTCTATTGTGTGTATTTTATTTGCATTGTGCAGTTGCACTGTGGCCATGTTCCTTTTTCTACAGAGACTATCATTGGTATGCCTTGTGGGCATGTTAATCTTTTCCTCTTTATGCTTAGTACCCCTTAAGTGTTTGTGGTTTCTGCAGTGCACCAGTGATATGTTAACATTTTCTCTCCTTGTGGCCAGTAGTAGCTTCCTTTTAATATAGGAAGTATTGAGAAGGGGGCAGGATTTTAACGTGAACCTAAGACTTTTTATGGTGCATAGCACTTCTTGCTCTTAATATTTTACTCTGCATTGGCAGAAATGTTTCCTCCTATGGCTCTCTCGAGTTCCTTGTAAGGTTATGACACAGTGAAGGACCGTCTAATGTAATGTTTCGGGTCTAACCTCTACCTCGAGTTGTCATTGGTCCGGTGCCACTGTCTTTGTCACCTCTTCTCTGCTTCATCTCTGAGAGGATGTGATGTCTTGTCGAACATTTCATTTTTCTTGCTTCCTATAGCCATTATTTAATTACCAATTCTGATTGCAACCACAGCATTTTTCTTAATGTCTGGTTGTTCTTCAGCTATTTCCATCTCACTCCTCATTTTGGTTAGTGTTGTGGCTATTTTTGATCTAAGAGATTCCTCTGGACCATTTGTTGTTTTGGTTTCATTCTTTTGAGGATTAGTTTTTAAGGAGAATGAGGTCTTCTTTACCATTCTTTTCATGAAGGATCTTCTCACTCCTCATGTGATAGGGTAGGGATTTGATTGCTCAAAGGTCTGCTATACCATTTCCACCTTATTGTGAATTTCATCTGATTGGAGGAATTGTTTTCTTCTTCCTCTTTCTCTTTCATTTGAGGATGGGGTCAGTATTCCCTCTTTTAGTCATGAAAACATTGTGTCTCAAGGTGGGTCATTTCTTTCTGACCTCAATCCTTGTTGTGCTTGTATCCACTGTCATCCATTGTTTGCGTTGTTTCCATTTCATGGGGCTTGATCCCTTTACGGCTCTGATGCGTCATCTCCTATTGAGAAACGTCAGCTACCTGATATGTACCATCAGCTACCTGATATGTATATGTTTTTGGATGGGAATTGTTATCTGTTGAGGCCTTATGTCTGTTGACCTTCATTTCGACTATGGCTCTGGATGGACCTCGGTAGTGGTCTTTATTCCCTTAATAGCAGATGTTTGAACTCTATCGGGCTACTTTTTATTTCTGGTTAGCCACTTCTTGGTAGCCTTGTTAGGCAGTAAGGTTGGCTCATGGGCGGTTGCCCTTGTGTTTTTTTTGGAGTGGCTCCCTCACTCCTATATGTATTATGGCAGCTGGTTTTCCAGCTTGGTGATAATATCTGTATGTCAATAATGTTCACTCTGCTGCTGTTGCATCTTTGGTCTATTGCCAATACATGTTGGTTTTATATCTATATGTTTCATTGGATACCTCTATTATATGGGGGAACCTTGTTCCTACACTGGTCTTTTCCCCTGCTTGCCAAGGCTGACTGGGGGGGTTGCTTCCCCAATGGGGATGATAATTGTGGTGTATTCTGCTAGTCTTGTGTGTAGGAGTATATATATATATATATATATCAAACACCAACGACTCCTTCCGGCCTTGGATGGACCCATGGGGAGTGGCGCACACGCCGGCGGAGATAACCGGCAATCTCAACTTGCAAAAATCACTATTCCAATCCGCATGCTCTCAGGAATCACAGACCCAAAGTATTAAGTAGACTGCTGTTTATTCACACAACGTGTTTCACCAATAGGCTTGATCATGTGTAAACCAAATCACTGTGGTAGACAACATATATAACGTAGAGAACAATAAACATAAAGAGAGGACAACATTTTCAAATCGGCCAGCAATCTTCAATAAGTAAAATAAAATAAATTGTTATATTCAATACACTCCTATTATAAATCATGTTGCTGGCACTGTTGTCAATTAAGCACATGTTCTCGTACCCCTATTGCAATTGATAAAATTGCGTACTGCAATCTGTATAAATAATAAACAAAGAAAGGGGGGACAACGGTATCGAGTCTGACAATAATAATCAGTAAGTACACTCAAATATCTAATACCGTACTATCCTGCATCAATGTTACTATCACTGTTGGCATCGTTTATCTCACGGATGAATATTAATGTGCCCTCATTACATGCTATCAAATTACGATCTGCATTCAACAACAATGAATGTGCACGTCCTCTCTTATCACAACGTCTTCTTAATCGATTAGGAAGACGTTGTGATAAGAGAGGACGTGCACATTCATTGTTGTTGAATGCAGATCGTAATTTGATGAAACGCGTTGTGTGAATAAACAGCAGTCTACTTAATACTTTGGGTCTGTGATTCCTGAGAGCGCGCGGATTGGAAAAGTGATTTTTGCAAATATATATATATATATATATATATATATATATATATATATATATATATATATATATATATATATACATATACATAAGAATATATACTCCTACACACAAGACTATCAGAATACACCACAGGTATCATTCCCACATGGGAAGCAAAGCCCCCAGACAGGCTCGGCAAGCGGGGGACAGAGTGCATTTGTGGTTGTGCTTCTCCTGAGACTCTAGTTGATCCTTGAATTGGTCATTGCTTATGCATTTCCTTTTCCTTTCTCCTCAGGGCTTCTATGTTACATAGTCCCAGAGGGTTATCCTCTCTCTAGAAGGATTTTCTCGATCTGAGATGGGTCTCTACCGACCATTGTTGTGTACTTCTTGTAATGTTTTTCTTTTGCATTTTAGGGGTGCCTCTACCGTGGGTGAGCTTTGAGATTCCTCTTCCTATGTGTCACAGGAAGGGGTTGGATTAAGTTCTTGTTTTCACGGCAAGGAGCTGATATTGTAATTCAGTGGTATGGGTTGATGTCTTTGGCCCCTTAGCCCTGTCCTGTCATGGGTTGATTACCTTAACCGGGCTACATAGACTTATGCTTTCTATTAAGTGTTTCTCCAACGCTTCCTTATCCCTCTGATGTGGGTAAGGTTGTCCACATGATTTCTCATGCGGTTTTCCCACAGTCCTTCTGATGGAGCATTTTATTTGCTCTACCTTTGATTCTTTCGACAGCTGGGTTACTTTGACTGGCTAGTTTTATTCAGGGATCTCCTTTTGGCAGTTCGGTTCACAGACCCGTCTCCAAGGATGGTGTTGCTGGGGTGTCTAATTCTAAGATAAGGAATCTGCGACTAGATGTCTGTATCAGATTAATAACTTTCTTACCTTCGGTAATGCCTTACCTGGTAGAGACAGGATGTAGCTGCAGATTGCTTAACAACCCACCCAGCCTCCACGCTCTGTGAACTGCTAGTCCTGTTACCTACATGATTCCTTTCTTGGCATTGTGATGCCCTTCTTTAGGACTTCATAATTGTTTGACACAAACATGTCTCTTCTTTGGTACACTGTTTCCATAGGCAGCTTCTATAAGTTGCTCTGAGTTGTTTGTGCTAAAAATTGTCACAGAAGAAACTAACGTCAGTGCAACAGGGGAGGGCTTATACAGACCCTGTTGACATCACATATGTTGCTACGCGCAGAGGTACTGCTGTACTAATATTTCTGGATCCACTCTGGCTCCTGGGGAACATTCTAAGTTAATGAATCTGCAGCTAGATCCTGTCTCTGAAGGTAAGTAACTTATGCATCAGTTTGTGTCAAACTAAATCTAGGGACTATAGTTATGTGCACCTTCTCACACAGATGGCAAAAAGTATTTCACTGCCATGTACATTGTTAGCATGCTAACCAAAGCGTGAGCCAAAAATGCATTTAGCAATTACTCAACAATACCACCTTTTTATAGTGGAACACTTATACAAAACTACACCACACCATTCTTCCTTCCTGACATTCATATCTCCAGTTTAACTCCCCAGTGTCTCCCCAATGTCTTCTGTCAGACACAATCAGGCGAAGCACTTGTTGAAAATCTAAACACCTTATATGACCATATTATTTAACCTCTGAATGAACAATTAAATTATGGGCACTAGGAGACCTATTCACAAAGGTACATTTACATGTCTAAATTTACTCACAAGTAAATCAACTGCTGCACATAGGAGGTAGAACCTGAAATTCACAATTTCTGAGTGTAAAATGACTCCTATGTGCAGACTAACATGCCTCCTGGTGGATCCTCTTACACAAGGATTTATGAGTGTAAAGCAACTACTCGTAACTGTACACATAGAGGTAGAGACCTCAGCAACAGTGGAAAAAATCTTTCTGTGGTAAAGCATACGGAAAATACAATGTTTTTTAGAATTTTTTTAAATCTTAATTTGTTTAATAGAAAATAATTTTACATATGCATTACTTATAACTAATGACAAATATTGCAGCTAATTTATTTAAATGTGTATTAAATCATTAAGTGACATCTATTTACTTAATTTATAAATAGTATTTCTTTTATTCTTTTTATTAAACAGTGCTCAATATACAAAGGATATAGAGTGAGTTAAATAGTATTTTAAAACAATATATTATATATATAAAAATTACCAAAAATGTATGCGTACGATTAATCATTTTTTTAGATATTTATATATATAAGCGTCCTGTGGTTTGTTGGCAACGTGGCAATTTTCTTTTCCGAGGGATCGGACATCGCAGGACCGCCTCAAGAAGCAGGCCAGGCAAGTGGCCGCTGTCAGGTACAGACCGTGACTTCACGGGGAGGCAGGAAGATTACACTCCTGTTTCACGGCCCGGACTGTCTCTGTGAATGGGGCAGAACGTTGGGGACCCGAGGGAGTCCTGGACATTAATTTTGGGGTTCCCTTTTAACATCAAACCCCCTCCCTTGCCAGGCACAACAGCGCTCACAAGAGCGGATTTCTGACTCCACAAGCGGTACTTACCGGAACATTGAATCATGGTAGTTGCAGTCCCCAACACCAGACTGCAGCTGCATCCGATCAAGTGGAGCCAGCAGACCTCCTACAAATGGGAGGGCCTTAGCATTTCAAGGGAAGAGGCAAAATGGAATCTCTGACTGCAAGCGGCATCTGAGGAAGGCATACACAAGCCGAAATGCATCATGCCGAGCTTTTTGTCATTAAAGGAACTTCCAAACGTATCCCCGCTGTGTCCTCTGGTTACTTGTAAGGAGTGATCGATTTTTGGATGTTTTCACGCGCTGCCAGCACGCGTGTTAGAGGACCCGTTCTTCAAGCGTCCTGTGGTTTGTTGGCAACGTGGCAATTTTCTTTTCCGAGGGATCGGACATCGCAGGACCGCCTCAAGAAGCAGGCCAGGCAAGTGGCCGCTGTCAGGTACAGACCGTGACTTCACGGGGAGGCAGGAAGATTACACTCCTGTTTCACGGCCCGGACTGTCTCTGTGAATGGGGCAGAACGTTGGGGACCCGAGGGAGTCCTGGACATTAATTTTGGGGTTCCCTTTTAACATCAAACCCCCTCCCTTGCCAGGCACAACAGCGCTCACAAGAGCGGATTTCTGACTCCACAAGCGGTACTTACCGGAACATTGAATCATGGTAGTTGCAGTCCCCAACACCAGACTGCAGCTGCATCCGATCAAGTGGAGCCAGCAGACCTCCTACAAATGGGAGGGCCTTAGCATTTCAAGGGAAGAGGCAAAATGGAATCTCTGACTGCAAGCGGCATCTGAGGAAGGCATACACAAGCCGAAATGCATCATGCCGAGCTTTTTGTCATTAAAGGAACTTCCAAACGTATCCCCGCTGTGTCCTCTGGTTACTTGTAAGGAGTGATCGATTTTTGGATGTTTTCACGCGCTGCCAGCACGCGTGTTAGAGGACCCGTTCTTCAAGCGTCCTGTGGTTTGTTGGCAACGTGGCAATTTTCTTTTCCGAGGGATCGGACATCGCAGGACCGCCTCAAGAAGCAGGCCAGGCAAGTGGCCGCTGTCAGGTACAGACCGTGACTTCACGGGGAGGCAGGAAGATTACACTCCTGTTTCACGGCCCGGACTGTCTCTGTGAATGGGGCAGAACGTTGGGGACCCGAGGGAGTCCTGGACATTAATTTTGGGGTTCCCTTTTAACATCAAACCCCCTCCCTTGCCAGGCACAACAGCGCTCACAAGAGCGGATTTCTGACTCCACAAGCGGTACTTACCGGAACATTGAATCATGGTAGTTGCAGTCCCCAACACCAGACTGCAGCTGCATCCGATCAAGTGGAGCCAGCAGACCTCCTACAAATGGGAGGGCCTTAGCATTTCAAGGGAAGAGGCAAAATGGAATCTCTGACTGCAAGCGGCATCTGAGGAAGGCATACACAAGCCGAAATGCATCATGCCGAGCTTTTTGTCATTAAAGGAACTTCCAAACGTATCCCCGCTGTGTCCTCTGGTTACTTGTAAGGAGTGATCGATTTTTGGATATATATATATATATATATATATATATATATATATATAGATAGATAGATAGATAGATATATAGATATATAAATAGATATAGACATATATGTATATAGATATACATACCACCACAATAGATCGCTCAATCCTGAGGCTCGTACCACGGTGAGCTCACGGCAGGGTAGCGAACCCCCTATATCCAACACTGGGCAAGTGCAATTTATTGTAGCAATTCACAAACTCTACGCATTTTGGAGCTCCTGGCTTCTTGCTCACGAGTAATCAGACCCATCCTTCATTGCATTTAAATTACACTACGTGGTTCAAAAAGTGATAACAGATGTGTACTGGTCTTGACGAAATGGTATAACATACCATATTGTGTGATTCATTAAATTTTTATTTACACACTGATTGGGAATTTATTAAAAAATATATATTTTAAACACTAATTTATAGACCCAAATCTAGGTTGTACCATTATATTCCTTTATCACAACAAATTTTATTTGGGGAAATACAATTACAAAGATGCAACAAATACATTGCAGATGCATAACATTTCACATCCTTTGTCGAATACCTTGAGTTCCTGTACATGATTAATAAAGTTACGTATTGATACACATAAAAATAACTCCCTAGTACAGATACATTTTGCTAGGCCCGACTGCATTATTTGAGCTCATGTTACTAGATTCAAATGAACAACACTTTATTAGTATGTCGATTTTGACACTTGACACTGTTCTTAATACATTCTTAAAATCAATAATTTGTTAATGACAGTTAATGTATCCAGTAAACACTACTAATATTCCATCATATTCAAATATGCTTCACATGATTTAATCAGGCTTTAAACAATGTATAAAACTTTATCAACACTAAACCGCCCCAGTGGGCTAATTACATCGACACTGGCCATGATTTGTACAAACATTTTTTTTGCCCAAGTGGGCATACGTGACCCTGTTGATACACCCCACAGTTTCGCCTCAGTGGGTAGTATTGTGACAGTGCTGATCAAAATCTTATAGCTACACAGTTCCACCCCTGTGAACTTCTATGGCCACGAAAATCACTACTTCAAACAATTCCTTAATGTTGTACAATGCTGCCCCAGTGGGTACACATGGCCATTGGGGTATTAGATCTTCCAAATACCATTTTAACATTGATCTTGCAGCCTAACCTTAATCAAAATCTCTCCTGCTGATTTATACCTTGTAAATAAAATATACTATGTTTGTCGTGTAAATAGATATCTTAGCTCTCTTGCATCTTGATTCATCAGCAAACCAGGTACACCTGTAACAAAAGTACAATAAAAATAACATTAAAAACCACTAAAATTGATGTTAGATTTTATAAACATGGGTTGTGAGGTTGCAAACAGGCTTAGTGCATATTCAGTTATTTTTATTATTTTATATTAAGGCTAACCCAAATGTACGACCATTTCTTCATTCAAGTTTTGACCTGTGGGGTGGGGGGTGTTGTACTTAATGATCAGTCTAGATTCTAGACACCTCAATTCCTGTACTCTATCACCTAGGAAGTAATAGAGTACAGGAATTAAGGCAAAAAGTCACGCTTGCTGAAGCATAGTCACGGAGTCATTTGAGATGTCATCAGTGATGTCACTGACCATGTCATGAGTGATGTAATATGTGACGTCATCAGCAGTGCATTGCGGGGGCGCGAGTTATAGTTAGCTGAACTAACTATAATGGGGGAATTTCTAGGGTTTTGTACGAGGGAAATGTCCAGCTAACTATAATGCCCCTGAAACCTATGTTTTTTTTAGTGAATTTCTAAGGTTTTTTAAATGCCAATTCCTAACTTTAACGTGCATGAAACCTATGTTTTTTTCAGTGAATTTCAAAGGTTTTTTAAATGCTAATTCCTATCTATAACTTATCTCTGAAAATATCATGTTTAATGATTTTGATTGGATTTATATATTTTTCAAATTCAGTGTGTCAATTTCATTAATTATCTTTTTTTTAAAATACTTTTTTACCACCATTTTTTAAACTTATTTTTTCAATTAATTCTTTTAAAAATTAAAAAATATTATTTGAACTTAATGGGTTTTTCAAACATATTTTTTTATATTTTTCAAAATATTTTTTTAACTATATGTTCAAAACTGTATTTTATATATTTTTTTCAATGTTTTTGGATCCGCGCACCCTATGCGCACCGTTCTCGATCCCTACGCGATAGCATCCGCGCATGGTAAGCGTTGGGTACGTGTTTAGTGCGAGATCGCAATGCGACCGCTACGCGACTCCCAGCCTATACGCGACACGTTCGATGTACGTAACGCGACGTTTACGCGCTTCCGCGATGCGTCATCTGCATCTATGACGCGGTAGGTGCGCGGATCCCGCAAAGTATTTAACATTTAAAAAAACATATGTATGTATTTCATGAGAATATTAATTGAAGACAAACTCTAAACTAGTCTTAAAACAATTTTTTCTAATCCTATAATTTTTTTTAATTTAATTTCGCGGATGTGCGCTGGGTGCGTGCTGCGTACGCGCAGGGTGCGCGGATCCCATGTGACCTGCAAAAAAAGAGATTTGATTGGTTCATTACACTTCCTCTTCTAACTATTGAAAGACCCCACCCATTTCAATCATTCTTCATTCTTCTTTGACCTTCTTTAGAGCACCATCTCTTTGGAGAGAAGAAGATTTTTTAGACTAAGTTTACACTCTCACTTTTTTCAACCAAAAATGGCTTCAGGGCAGCAGGCATCACCTGCATCACCTCATACTTCTGAGGATAAATTTTTGCCGGAGGCACCACCCAAAAAACGTTTTTCTTCAGTGGTGTCGAAATTTTTTACTTTTCCCGAGGGGCAGAATAAGACCAATGCCACCTTGGTCACGTGCAAGATTTGCAAAAGAGTCCTGTCGAGAGGGGATCCTAACAAGAAATACTCTTGCGGCACGGCAAGTATAATGAAGCACATGAGGACCCTTCATCCGAACAATCTTGCACAAGAAGAGTGCCGACGGATGAGAAACACTCCTGCGCCATCCACCTCATCGCAGCCGAGCACATCAAGAGTGCATCCATCAGCCCAAACCTTGGACATCCGTCCTCAATTTCAATTTTTAAAAGTGCTCTGCACTAAGTGCAATAAGACTTTGTGCTATGGTGAGCAGTCGATCGATCTGATCTGCCGCCGGCAAGAAAGTCACATTTGCTAGTTTATTTTTTTATTGTTCCCTGAAGTTCATTGTTTGGTTTCTCCTGTTTTGTTTTTTGTTTTTTTTTTTTGCAGAAAAACCCCCCAAAATTAAAAATTGTTCAGAAAACCCCCAAAAAATTATAAAACAAGAAACAAGAAAAAAAAAAGTTCTTGTAAGAACTAACTTTCCTGGTTTAAAAAAAGAGCTAAATTTCTTTGGTAGTGTTAGTTTAGATGAATGTATGTGTAGGATGTAATTGACTGAATGAATGCATTAGTAGCATATGGTGAATGTATAAGTGCAGAACTATGAGGAAGTGCTGCAGCATCACACAGTAACCTATTTAACTGCAGTGTGCTGTAGTACTTCCGAAGCACAGGGATGCAACATATGTACATAATTATGTTGCAAATCTATGCTTCTCTCTGCACGGCTGCTTAAACTGCAGCCATGTGGTGACACAGGCACCCTTGCACCATAGTGCAAGGATATCTGGGTCATGTGCTGTTTGTTTTTCTACAGGAAGACACACCTTCCTGCACAAAAACAATGAGAAAATGCATTTTTCTCTTCAATGTATGCTGAACATTTCAGCATGCATTGAAGATATAAAAATGTGGAGAAATGAAAACAATTCTCCTTGTTGTGCTTTCCTACACCAATTTTAGAATGGTGCAGCATTCACACACATATCGAGATTTATGATTTCTGATAAATCTAGACATGTGTCTTGTTCTATGAGTATTAACTGCAATCATGCACAACAACACTTATAGAACACCCTTTCAACACAAAGTGGTGTGCATGATGAGGTTATATTTACATGGAGTATAAAAAGTGCTTTTTCCTCTCTTTGTAAATATGAAAGAGTATCTTGCACAATAACTATGTTACAAAAAGTGACATATTTCCGTTTTTAAATTTCCTTGCGAATGATAGAAGGTAAGCACAGAGTTTTGTCTGCAAAGATGTTCAAAGAAGAATGATTGAAATGATTGCGGTCCTTCAACAGCTAAAATGGGAAATATTATGAACCCCTCAAATCTCTTTTTTTGCAGGTCACATGATATCTGATTATGGTCAGATTTCAAAACTACATAAACAGAGTGTTTTTAGAAACGTGTTTCAACTTTGTAGCTTCTTGCAGGCCTCTTCATTCTGCATATTGAGACTTAGTTAAACTTACCTTCACAGTAATAGGAATAAAAAATGGTATACATTTTTTTCTGTTTTTCATTCAAATATAAATTCATATAAATTGCTTATTTTAAAATTTGGATCTGTGAAAGAAAAGGAAAAAAGAATTATAACATGTAATAATAAATTTTTTACAACACAGCATAATTTCCACAAAGTAATTTTTTCGCCTTTTTTGCTGTTCTCAGAATATATAAAACTTCACTAAAAATAGTGATTTCAATCGTACTCATCACTTAACAGCGGGCAAAAAAAACACAATCTCAAAGATTGTTAAAAAAAAAACAACATGCCATTCTCAAAATACAAATCACAGATTTATAAAATGCACACAGCTACAAAAACTGTAAATGATGTCGCTATAAAATATTCACCAAATCTAAAGATGAATTTTTGGAGTATGCACCACGCCCACAACGTTTTCCTTCAGTGATGTGGAAATTTTCAACTTTTCTCGAGGGGCAAACAAAGACCAATACCACCTTTCTCATGCACAAGATTTTCAAAAGAGTTCTGTTACGAGGGGATCCTAACAAAAAATACTCATGCGGCACAGCAAGTATGATGAAACACCTAAGGACCCTTCATCCAAACAATCTTGCACGAGAAGAGTGCAAACAGATGAGAAACACTCCTGTTCTGTATCTGTAAAAAAGAGTCACAAATAAATGTATATTAATAACTGTCAAAATTATACTATTCCATTACTGTACAAACACATTTTATATAAATAATGACTAAGAAACTAAAGCCCTGAACCACAATTGTGACGATGGTTAAAACACTACATGCATAGTGCATACTACTTTGAAGCAGTTCATGCCCTAAAGCCTACCTCACTAAAACTCTACATGCTAACTGACTAAATGATTACAGTACTATAAGGAGACACACTGGGTGAGTGACAGGTTGTTTGCTAGAAGAGTATGAATACTGCCTAGGGAATTGAAGGTGTGAAACACAACTGTGTAGTTGATTAGAGGACTGCATCTATACTGCATAGGCATTTAAAGCAGTCCATGTGCTAATGACTGGCTCACTGCATGACTACTTGGATACTTACTGAATGATTAGAGTACAGCAAGGAGAGTGCCTAGGTGAATTTATAAGTGCTAGGCTTTTCGCACAGGGAATGGATTAGTACTTGGTACTGAATGGGTCACTAGAGGAGTGCAAAGGCAGTGACAAGATGTTTGCTGGACTGTATGGATACTGACTAGGAAATTGAAAGTGTGAAAGACAAGTGTCTAGGTGGTTAGAAGACTGTATGCATAGTGGATAGGGGTTTGAAGCAGTCCATGTGCTAAGGTCTGGCTCAGTGCATGAATACTTAGGCACTGACTGAATGATTAGAGTACTGCAAAGATAGTATCTTGGTGAATTTATAAGTTTTTTAATTTTTGCACAGTGAATGGATTAGTACATGATGCTGAATGGGTCACTAGAGGACTGCAAAGGGAGTGACAGGGTGTTTCCTGGAAGTGTATGGATACTGACTAGGGAATTGAAGGTGTGAAAGAAAATTGTGTAGGTGGTTAGAGGACTGCATGCATAGTGGATAGGGGTTTGAAGCAGTCCATATGCTAAGACCTGGGTCACTGGATGAGTACTTGGGTACTGACTGAATGATTAGAGTACTGCAAGGAAAGTGCCTGGGTGAATTTATTAGGGTTTGGGCTTTGTCGCAGTGAATGGATTAGTACATGATGCTTAATAAGGTCACTAGAGGAGTGCAAGGGGAGTGACAGGGTGTTTGCTGGAAGTGTATGGATACTGACTGGGGAATTGAAGGAGTGAAAGACAAGTGTGTAGGTGGTTAGAGGACTGCATGCATAGTGGATAGGGGTTTGAAGAAGTCCATGTGCTAAGGCCTGGCTCAGTGCATGAATACTTAGGCAGTGACTGAATCATTAGAGTACTGGAAAGAGAGTGTCTTGGTGAATTTATAAGTGTTTGGGTTTTGGCACAGTGAATGGATTAGTACATGGTGTTGAATGGGTCACTAGAGGACTGCAAAGGGAGTGACAGGGTGATTCCTGGAAGTGTATGGATACTGACTAGGGAATTGAAGGTGTAAAAGACAAGTGTATAGTATGTTAGAACACTACATGCATATTGCATAGACATTTGAAGCAGTCTATTTGGTACTTAGAAACTGACTAAATAATCAGACTACTTCTAGGACAGTGCTTGGGTAAAACTTTTACATTTTCAGTTCTGCCACAGTGAAGAGAATAGTACATGGTACTGCACCTTAGTGTCAACCCCTGACTCATTTTATCAATGCAAAAGCAAAGACTAGCTTCTAATGCTACTAAAACTTGACAACATGACAGGTTTTAAAAGAGTTATCTGCTAAAAAATACACGATGTTACCAAATGCTTCTCTCACAGTGGTTCCTAAATGCACACAGACTCACACTGTGATTCTAGACAACAACCACTATACCTAGGAGTTTACCAAAAATCATTCACTACTGTGGAAGTGGTAAGGGAACTGCACACAATCTTCATTATTCAGGACTGCACTTTTGTGTCAAAGCCTGACTCATTTAATCAAAGCATAAGCAAAGACTGGCTTCTAATGCTACTAAAACTTGACAAAATGACCGGTTTTAAAACAGTTATCTGTCAGCAAATACACAATGTTACCAAATGCTTCTCTCACAATCCTTACCCAAATGCACACAGACTCACAGTGTGATTTTAGACAAGCAACACTATCCTTGGAGTTTACCAAAACTCATTCACTAGTCTAGAAGAGTTAATGGTACTGCACACAATCTACATATTTAAGTACAGCACATCAGTGTCAAAGCATGACTCATTTAATCAACGCATAAACAAAGACTGGATTCTAATGCTACTAAAACTTCACAACATGACAGGTTTTAAAAAAGTTATCTGTCAGCAAATACATGATGTCACCAAATGCTTCTCCCACAGTGATCCCAAATACACACTAACTCACAATGTGATTCTAGACAAGCACCACTATCCCTAGGAGTTTACCAAAACTCATTCACTACAGTGCAAGTGGTAAGGGAACTGCAAACAATCTACATATTTCAGGACTGCACTTTTCTGTCAAAGCCTGACTCATTTAATCAAAGCATAAGCCATAACTGTCTTCTAATGCTACTAAAACTTCACAACATGACAGGTTAAAACAGTTATCTGTCAGCAAATACACGATGTTACCAAATGCTTCTCTCACAGTGGTTCCCAAATGCACACATACTCACTGTGTGATTTTCTAGACAAACAACACTATCCCTTGCACTATACCAATACACATTTCTTCATCTAGAAGAAGTACTACATTTTAGTATAGAAACATAACATAACTCATTTCACAAATTCATAAACAATGACTGGTTTCTAATTCTACCAAAATATAAAAACAGCACAGTTATATGTCTGCAAACACATGAAAAACGCAAATGCTTATCACAGAATCGTTTCTACATGCACACACACTGTCAATAAGATTGTAGAGAAAAAAAGTACTCCCTACACTTTAGCAGGAGAAATGCTTTAGTCTGATTAAAATCAAAATAGTCTACATACATCCCCTCACAATTAAATAACTCATCTTTCAAGTTCTTTTGTAGATTAAGAAGAATATCAGTCACTCATCATATTTTCTTTTACAGAATCTCTGCACTGTGCACCTCTCAGCAAAAACAAAGAATGGAAAAGTTCCCCTTTCTTTTTCCACACATATACATGTAAACATCAAATCACAATCCTTCACACACAAACTCAAAAGCAAACACACATTTCTATTGGTTAAACATTTAAAAACTTCCAATAAGAATCATACCTTTAAAAAACCGAAATATACACCCTACCTTTCAGTGTACAAAGTAGTCATCCAACCAATTATTTCTTTTTTTTTTTAGAAAAAATTCAGTGGATCCGCGCACCCAACGCGATAGGATGCGCGCACCGTGCGCGCATTTTGCTATTTTTGTTTTTTTAAAAAGGGGACCCCAGGGGGTCCTTCTGGGACCCCCTAAGCACCTCTAGAGGGTCAGAGTATTTCCACTCTGCCCCCTTTATATGTTTTACACACTTATTCCCTTTGCTTCTTCAGCCTCGCTTCTACCGAGGCAGAAAATGGCCGCCAACAGTTCCTGGTTTCGAATGTAGAGAGACACTCGACAGCCAATTAGCATTCAGCACGCGATCTGGAGGGTGCGCGCTCAGTTCGGGGAGGGTGCGCTTACGGTGCGTGTAGGGTCCGCGGATCCTCCCCGGCCATAGATATTTATGTACTTTTAACTCTAATTTTCTCAGGAACTACTGAACGGATTCACACCATTTATGCAAAAGGCACGAATCTGAACTGAGGACTACCTCTTTGCCAAATCCGTTCAGCGGTTCGGGCTGTAGCTGCGACAACAGATCCTATGAGAAATTGCATGGGGAAAACGCGTTTTGGGACCCCCCTTTTTTCTCGGCCCCCGCTTGACGAATCACCACGAACCTTTCAGGGTAGGAGCGGAGCGGAGCTGACCAAAAGTTTGGAAAATTGCGCGAGGATTCGTCAACCGGCGCCAGACTTATTGGGAATAGAATGTTGTGGATTTCCTATGGATAATAGGTCCTAACTATAACTACCTACTGGCGACCGCCAGTAGGTAATATATATATATATATATATATATATTACCTACTGACGGTCGCCAGTAGGTAGTTACAGTTAGGACCTATTATCCATAGGAAATCCGCAACAATCTATTTGGAATAACTTTGGTGCTGGTTGACGAATCTTCGCAAAATTTTCAAAACTCGTGGCCCGCTCCAGTCCGCTCCTATCCTGAAAGTCTTGGGGTGATTCGTCAAGTGGGGGCCGAGAAAAAAGGGGGGTCCCAAAACATGTTTTCCTCATGCAATTTTCCATTGGGACTGTTAGTCGCAGCTACAGCCCGAACTGCTGAACGGAACTACACAAAATTTGGCAGAAAGGTAGACCTTGGTTCACACTTGTGCCTTTTGCTTAAATGGTGTAAATCCGTTCAGTAGTTCCTGAGAAAATCAAAAGTAAAATCATAGATATATCTATGGGCACGGTGGATCCGCGCACCCTGCCGAGCACGAGCTGTATGTTAATTGGCTGTCAACACTCCAAACCAGGAAGTGTTGGCAGCCATCTTGTGTCTCGGTAGAACCGAGGCACAAGAAACCTAAGAAAAAAATGCGCAGAACGCAAAAAGGGGGCAGGGTATAAACACCCTGACCCCCTAGGCCTGCTCAGGGGGTCCCACAAGGTCCGCCAGGGCCAAAAATAAAATGTTTTTTAAAAAACAAATCGGCAAAATCCGCGCTGAGTGCGCGGATCTTGCCTATTAAAAAAACAAAAAAAAAAAACGTGGGCTCCCGCGCTTTGTTGCTAATCTGCCCCCGGGGGGCCAAATCCCGGGGGCTATGTATGTATTGGGTTGGGGCCCCAAGAGTCCCCCAGCCCCGGGGACCGCCAACCCCCGGGGCTTCATGTAAATATGTGGGGCGGCTCTCTGCCACCCCAGCCCCGGGTCCGCCACCCCCCGGGGTTTTTAAAAATTAATGCCTGGGGGTGCTCAAAGGCCCCCCACACGCCCCGGGGACCGCCACCTCCCCGGGGCTCTAAATATGTAAATTGGGGGGGCCGTGATGGACCCCCCAGCCCCGGGGACCACCACCCCTGGGGCTTTCGAAATTGGTAGGAGGGGGCAGCGCGCCTTCCCCCTGGAGCCAATGATGGCCCTGGGGACCGCCACCCCCCAGGGCCGGCTCCTGCAGTGTCCCGGGGTGCCCACCCCCGGGACACTGTAGTTTGCTATGGCAGGGCGGGAGCCTCGCGACTCCCGCCCTGCCATAGCAAACTTGGTTTGAATTTTGAAAGAGAGAGCAGGAAAACCTGCTCTCTCTTTCAAAATTTAAACCAAATTGCTTTTCCACACAGGGAGCTGCATGTTAGCAGCTCCCCATGTGGAAAAGCAATGCTGGCTCCCGCAGGAGGCGGAGAGCCGGCGGGACCGTGGGGGGATTGGGGACCACCCCATGGCCCCCAACGGAGAGGGCCAACCCCGGGGGATGGGCTCCCCTGGGCTATTAGTGGCCCGGGAGGGGGGCCACACGGCCACCTCCCCCCCCCAAAAAAAATTGAAAAGGGGTCCCCAGGGCCAAAAAATAAGAAAAAGAAGGGGGGCTATGCAGCCCCCCTTTAAAAAATAAATAAATAGAAATACCGGCATCGCGCCGGAGGCCACGCCCACTCCTTTCAGCACTCTGCGAAACGCACCCCCTGGCGCGTTTGCAGATGGGGAACGAATTCCCCTTGAATATTGGGGGTCCCTGGGGGTCAAACAGGAACCTCCAGTATGCGCCAGGGGGCTGCGTTGAAGAGAGGTGTTCTGAGGCCATGCCCCTTTTTATACCTCTCTGCAACGCAGCTCTCTGGCACTTAATGAAGGTAGCTGGTGGGGTAGTTGCACCCCAGGGACCCTCAGGATTCAAGGGGGGTAATTCCCCAACTTAAAATGCACCACGGAGCGCGTTTGCACAATGGTGAAGGGAGGGGGCGGGGCCTGAGGTGATATGTGTGCAAACACGCCCTGTGGCGTGTTTTAAGTTCAGGAATTAATTCCTCTTCAATCCGGAGGGTCCCTGGGGGCCAACTAGCCCATCAGGTACCTCCTGTAAGTGCCACGGAGCTGCGTTGCAGAGTGTTGTAAAAAGGGGCTTGCCCTCTGAACACCTCTCTGCAAGGCAGCTCTCTGGCGCATACTGGAGGTACTTGGTGGGCTAGTTGGCCCCCAGGGACCCTCAGGATTGAGGAGGAATTAATTCCCCAACTTAAACTGCGCCACAGGGTGTATTTGCAGACATGTCACTTCAGACCACGCCTCCTTCCTTCACCACTGTGCAAACGCGCCCCGTGGCGCGTTTTAAGTTGGGGGATTAACTCTCTTTTACTACTGAGGGTCCCTAAGGGCCAACTAGCCCAACAGGTATCTCCAGTATGCGCCAGGGAGCTGCGTTGCAGACAGGTGTTCAGAGGCCACGCCCCTTTTTACACCTCTCTGGAACGCAGCTCTGTGGTGCTTACTGGAGGTACCTAGTGGGGTAGTTTGACGCTAGGGACCCTTAGGTTTCAAGGGGACTTAATCTCTCAACTTAGAACGGCCACAGGGCGGGTTTACACAGTGGTGAAGGGAGGGGACAGGGCCTGGGGTGACGTGTGCAAACACGCCCTGTGGCGCGTTTTAAGTTGGGGAAATAATTCCCCTTCAGTCCTGAGGGCCCATGGTGGCCAACTAGTCCACCAGGTGCTTCCAGTAAGCAGCACTGTGCTGCATTGCAGAGAGGTGGTCCAGGCTGTGCCCATTTTCTCTGCAAGGCAGCTCTGTGGTGCTAACTAGAGATACCTGATGGGCTAGTTTTACCCAAGGGACACTCGGAATTCAAGGGGACTTTATCCCCCAAATTAAAACAGCCATAGGGCGTGTTTGCACACGCCAGCTCAGCCCCCCCTCCGTTCACCAGTGTGCAAACGCACCCTGTGGCGCGTTTTAAGAGGTAGTTTTAATCCCCCTGCCCTATTATATACTAGGGGTTTACAGAGGAGGTCATGCTAATAACAGGGGTACCCCAACGCATAGTGTTCCCTAGTGTATGTAGGTCTATTCTAAGTGTCTTTTAGCATAGCGCTGGCTCTAGGACTGGTTAGTCAGAGTCAGTTACCACCAGTACCCATCTGAAAAAGTTGAGGGTACAGGATGATTTTGCATCAAAGACTCTTTCTCCTCCTCTGTTTGTTCTTTCTGCACGTCTTCCTTCTTCCGGCACTTTTCTTTGTCTTTGAGGACTTCTGTAGCTTCTTTCTGCATTTCTTTTTCTTCTTTCTGTGTGTTTTTTCTTCTTTCTTCACATGTCCTATTTCTGTAGGCATAGTTAGAAATTAGCATTTAAAAAACCTTTGAAATTCACTTAAAAAACCATAGGTTTCAGGCACGTTATAGTTAGATATTAGAATTTAAAAAACCTTAGAAATTCACAGAAAAAGCAATAGGTTTCAGGGGTGTTATAGTTAGCTGGACATTTCACTCGTACAAAACCATAGAAATTCCCCCATTATAGTTAGTTCAGCTAACTATAACTCGCGCCCCGCAATGCACTGCTGATGACGTCACATATTACATCACTCATGACATGGTCAGTGACATCACTGATGACATCTCAAATGACATCACTGATGACATCACTGATGACATCATCCATGTGATAATTTGATGCATCTTCTCACACCCTAATATAACCTTTGATACACCCACTCTAAATTACAGACTGCCATTCTCACAACCATAGACACACCAACACCAATAACTACATACCCACTTACTGATTCTTAGGTCTACACACCCATCCACTCACTCACCCATATGCATTCATACACCTATATAGACACTCACACACCGCCACAGAGTTACTCACACACCTACTCAGTCATGCAAATAATTAATCACACTGCCATTTACTTACCTATACAGTTATACACACACCAGCTCAAATACTCATACAAATACTAGCACATTCTTACGCTCTTATACAATCAATGATACAAGCACACACTCATCCATACAGCCACTCCCACAATCACACACTCTCACTTATAGCCATTTATGTACTCCAACACACATATATACTGCCTTTCACATATGTAGCTACTCACACATGTACCACTGAAATATACATTCACTCACTAACACAACCATACACTCACTCACCCACCCATACAGTCCATCACAGATGCACTCTTGAAACCATGCACCCAGTGAATCACCCAGTCACACATCTATGCACAGAGTCACACACACCCCACCCACACAAACACTCAAGCACCCATACAGATACTCAGACAACTAATCTATAACCCATATAGACACTCATGTAGCTATTTGCAAACCCATGCAGCCGCTTACACACCAACAGACAGACGGATACAGACATTCACACAGTTTAGTCACTAACCCATGCATTCAGTAAGATACGTTTAATCACTCACTTATAGAGTCAGTCACTCACCAACAAAATCATCCATTCACACACTTATACACCCAGTCATTCTTCAATATGCCTTTTCCTATATATAATAAACATATTTAAACTTTACAGAAACACACAGACACTGGATGATGACATCACTGATGACATCTCAAATGACATCACTGATGACATCATCCAGTAAAATGACTATATGCAGTCCATTACTACTTTATTTTGCACATATCGTTTCTTTATTTATTGTTTTTTATGACATTCACCTTTTTTGTGGATTATAACCTGCTTTTACATTAGCTCAAAGCTTAGTGAGGAAAGTCAAAAAACAGAACCGACCAGATTAGGTGCAGAGAGGAAACAGGAAATGTCCCCCTGTACCTGATTGGCACTGCCTAAGATGCAGATAATCACATACTATATCAAACTATTTGTCATGTAGAGTGAATCTCATCAAAGAAAATTTAAGTACGCCCGTCAGAGCAGCTTCACTACCAGATAGTTGTGTTAGACGAACACTTGTTACTTATGCAAGAGGGCTCCCTCTAGCGCAATTGCGACACTTTAATGAGTTTGAAAATGTCCTGCTACCAGATCATCTTTCTGTCAGCGGTAACCAAAATAACCAGGGACCCTCTCTGCGATACCCAAATTATAAATTGCAGGACTCAATGTAGGGCCAAAGCCATGCTGTGTTTACCCAGTACGATTCAACAAAAACAACTGATGTCTTATTAAAGCACCATCTTTAAAAAGTGGTCTCCTTGCAGCAGGGGTGTCCAATGTAGGTCAGCCAGGGTTACATCCCTGTCTTATTTTCATGATAAACACTGACAATGTAAATTATTTTCATTGATTTTGGCTGTATTTAAATGTATAAATGCAGCCATCCTGGCCAGACTTAAGACACCCTTTCCTTATAATAATTTTGAGCTCATTAAATGGTTTTCATGCAGGGTATTTTTAGATTTCGGATATGATTTGCACTTACAGAATGCTGTGGAAACCACATGTTCATTAATGAGACCACTTAAATGTTGGAAGCCCATAATTTAGCAAAAGAATCAAGTAAAGCTAAAACCACAAGATACTGTTGGTTCTAAGGTTGAACGTTGAAATTCGTTTGCCGTAGTTTTACTAAGAATCTAAACAGAGCGCAGAGAATCCAAAACTATGAAAAACAGAAACACAGAAGTTCTTAGCTATGCAATAACACAATATTAGCTTTCAGTAAGCACTGCTTTCATTTAAAATGATGACATAGCGTATTCAAATTATTATTGATATTAGCCCTTCTTTCCTGAAGATACTTTAAATCAACTGTATTTGACAATATGGTTGTTCTACCTACCCTTATAAAGTAAAAAGCTGTAAAATATCGGAGATTAGCCATAGTTTGATCTTCGCTTAAGAATAACAACACATGCTGTTTTACTTGGAAACTTTGACAACGCTAGTCGAAGAATGGCCACCAAATCTGCTAGCAGCTAAATGGAAATGCTAAAGTTACCTTTATGTTTTAAAACTTTAGAAATGGTGAACCAAATCAATCAAGACATCCCTCCAACTAAGCATATATCTTATAGGTGTGTGTTATGCATTTGTACTTCGTATGTCTTCGAAAGGTTGGCGTCTTTTTCCACGCTTCATATTCCTATCACCAATGCCTCAATATCTAACATTTGATGTGGAGAAGTTGCAAGAGGGTTCCTGAACTAAAAGTTAACATGTTTTCAGAAACAACTACACTTTTTTTGTTTTTGTAAGAATGCCCACAAAAAAGTTGGTACTTCCATTAACGTAAATTGTGGCTAAAAAAATCTGGAGAGTCTGCTAAAGCAATGAGACATTACTAGGTTAAGTTTTATACGTTCTTAATAAAGTTTAATTGTTTTATTTGGTTGTGGGCGAATGTATAGCCCATGCAGCCGACAATGTATTTGATTGGACCACGGCAAGTGATATCAGTGTTTGTTATACATATACCTAACAATTAACAATGTATGATCCAATATTGCCATGAAGAGATCCAATTACATTATAAACCACAAGACTGAATGCTGTAAGGTGCGTACATGAGGCATTATAATAGCATATTACACTTGATGGGCCAGATACATCAAAGGGTTTTGCCCATTCTGTGTCTAGGGGAAAATGTGTTCATGCATTTGACCCGATGTTTTATGCATTTTTATGGTACTTTTTTTGTAGGTAATAAGAATTAAAATGCATTTTTTTTCAAATGGGGAAATATTTATTGCATATAGTGAGCTAGTAAGTGAACTACCAGAATATGCTGTTTTGTTGTTTGCAATTGTCGAAAAAAACACTTTGCATTGTTACACAATATAAGCTGTCTGTAGAAGAGAAAGTTGACATTTTTCCCCACAGGATGCAACCAACAATGGGCACCGATTGAAATTAGAAAGCTTATGTTGTTTGTATCTTCCTAGAACAGATTGTTGATGAAAGAATGTACACTTGTCAGATTCAATCAAATAATGATATTCTGTATCTGGGTTATATCCTGCATACTTATGGATTTACTCTACTTGTCTCATAATTTGCAAATTTCAACACAAATATTGTTTATAGTTCAAATGGATGAAAAAATGTGCGCGAGAAAATGTGCCCCATAATTACACATAATGTCCTTTTCTTGCCACGTTATTTAAATATGATGCTTAATTTGGTCGATCATTGCCATAAACTCCATTATACATGAGCTCTTAAGGGATTTCAAGTTGCGTCACAATATGCAAACCCTTTCTTGTCAAACTTGTAAGTGAATTGTCTGAGCCAATATCAACATAAACCACTGGCCTACTTCTTTTAAAGAAATGATGTATTCTGCATCAGTACTGACATTTAAATGAATAGCATAACATAGCTGTCGTATTTTAACAACATCTTCTCGTCCACATAACTGTCAGTTTTAATAAAGACATAGGATTCGCAAATAGCAACTTCCCTGTACAGCATGCATGTGGGTAGAGTCAGAAATCTGCACAACAGCAGCTTACAAACAACTATTTCAAAGGAATCTCTGACCATCACATGGCCAGAGATTGACCAGCTCTGGCTGTTGATAACAATAGAATCTGTTACAACCACTAGTGATTAATCAGTCCTCTCTCCAGCAATTAGGTATAGCAACAACATCATGCTGCGAGATTCTGGGATATAAGGCCCACTGCAATGCAAGGGGAGAAACCTCATTAATTGTGTGGCCCTAGCTAGCACATACCACGTTATAGCCATAAAACTAAGGCTCTAGTCCTTCTGGAAGGGAGAAATGCAGAATCAGCATATATTTTTATTGTCAAATATGCATCAAGGCGACGAGACAGTGTTTCCCTTACAAATCCAAAAATGTTGAGTGTTTCATTCAGTGATAGAGATGCCCTTATGGGGAATATGTTTGTAAGACAAATACATTTACATTTAACTAAACACATTTAGACAGACAATGTGTACAGTCATTTGCTGCATGACGCATTATTTGCACTAAAATAATGGCCTGCTTTTTGAATGCTGTTGTTTATAACCATCTCATAAGGATGGCCATTGCCTCCACCTCAGGTGGCCAATCAAGCAGTTGGCCACAGTGAGTCTGCTCAAACCTACATGCAGTAAAAGGCACCTTTCATTCTCTTTCATGTAAGTTTCTAACGTAGCTATAGACAACACCTCAGCATTCTAATAACTTTCAGTCTTAAACCACATTTATACAGCCACTTTACACAATGTTACTGTCCATGGTTGAGCAGATCAACGGCTTATGCTTTTAAAAAGAAGAGGTTTTCCGTTCCCTGTCACCTCTTAAACTTTACAGAATGCAATCCACACTCCCCTCTGCAGATTCTCCTTTTCATCTTTTGGCTAGATAAGCTCAAAGATCACACTATTTGCATTCATTTTCTCAGTGGACATGCCTTGTTAGTACAAAGAGCTTATATATTTATTTGTAACTACGAAAGAAAGCTCCTATATTTAACATACACCTTCAACAATGTACTAAGAACGAAATTGTGATCAGCGCTTGCTGAAGTGTTCCATTGGATGCCAGAATCCCACTTTCTTCTGGAAATTATGCAAGTTATATGGGGTCTAAACAGATAACTAACACGGGAATTCCCTGAGCTTAGTCATATGTTCCAGGTTTGCATCCTGACCCATAATTTGTTTGCTTGTATTTTAATGATCCTGTAGTCTCCTGTATAGGAGTGTGTACATGGTCCAAGACCCCTGTAAACCTATGTAAATGGTGTGGTGAGATTTGCTTTATTATGTAAAGAGAGGGGCATAGCCATTAATAAAGACTAGACAAAAATATGGCCTCAGCCATCACTAACCATTTAAATCCAATACTATATTGGGGGTGCCTCCTCTTTGGAGATGGTTTCTGAGTTTGATTACTTGGAGGTGCATTTTAGTGATCATCACTTAGTTTATGCATGACTATAATTTTGAAAGATGTTGCACTTCGAGACAATTTGTTAATTTTATTTCATGTATATGTTCATGAAAATGTTATATTTTGAAATTGTGTTTTTGTGAATGATCAAACAAATAAATATCTGTAACATTGCTATGTCACATGCTTTGGTCCAATAAAAGCAATCAGCACCTCCACGTAGTCCATACAGTAGATACATTCTAAACGTACCTATAAGAACGTCCTAAAAACTGCAGTCATGGGTGAATGTTATTATTATGGACTTGACTCGAGGCTAAACCTCAATGTTCTTTGAAATGGAAATGCTCATTGGCCGATGCTTGCAGATACGCTTCCCCACTTACCCTACTGGGATGTGGGCACTTCATTGCACTTCATGCTGTCAGATTCCGAAATCTGCAGCATCTGTAGATTGTGTTTATTGGATAACATATTTAAATCTTGAGTAGCAATTAACGTTAAGGCTTTATCACAGATTTGATAATGCACCTCAATCTGAATCCGACATTAACCGGTTCCTGTTCCTCTTTTCTTGTTGCTTGAGAAAGCGTGTTGAAGATAAATGCTCAGGAAAGTGATGGACATTTGGTGGAGGAAAGCATACTACCGTTTGGGCAAGCGATATACAAACAACTCAGCCTCATCTCTTCCAGTTGGCCTCAGACGTTATGTGCATTTCCGGTCCTCGTCCACCCCAGGCAGAAACAGATACATTTGTGTTTTTTATATAGAGATTTTGTGTTAAATGTCTTCTATTATTCGATGGAGATGTTCAAGTTTCCCATAAGTGGTTGGGCACAAAAGAGCGTAGTTAAACTAAATCATTTCCTGTAGCATATAATAATTCATTCCATTTCATATAACCTTCAGGTGTGCGTGTGCTTAGTACATAAAAAATAATGAACTAGATAAATGAAAAAGATTAAATACATTATTACTCTTCACAATTAATCAAAGAGGATTTTAAACTAATGAAAAGGTTTTAGAAATAACGGCTGGCCAGTTCTCGAAGACCGCTCTGTTAATCGTATTCTATTGTACATTTTTTCAGCAAACTTAGTAGTGGAAGAGCGAACACGACAGATGAAAATGAAAGTGAATCGTTTTAAGCAGGCATCAGGTTCTGGGTCTAGTCAAGAACTGGAGCGCGAGCAATATACCAAGGTAAGGGTGCTAGTATGTATGTTGTTTCCTTTAAGATACATCCATGACGTGGTAGATCAGTGCTGGCATTTGTGTGAAGAATTTTTAAATGTTTACTTCAAATAATGTGTATTAATTTATTGATCCATACATTCAGCACGCCATACAAAATAGATCAGACATTGCTATATGAGGTAATCATTGTGTAAAAAAAATGCCAAGATTTTTACTTTCTGCAGAATTGTGTGTAATTACTATAAGTGCTATAAGTAAATTCATTATATAACTGTCAGGAAATCATGGTCGCATTTCAAATGCTTAACAAGTCGACATGCACTGAGGTAAGTTCTCCATTAACCAGTGAGTATACAAAATCAAAAACTTTAATTACTGACCACACTGGTATCTCATTTCTGTTCTCCTCTATTTAAAGGAACAATACAAATGACACGTTATGATCTATTTTTAGCCAAACCACACGGTTCGGCTCATAAACATTTGTCCCTGTTTGTGCATGCATAGGGGCACAAAATTTTCACTGCTCCCACGTTTATGGAACCTGACCTGATATGCATTCAGGTGCTTTGAAGGTTCCATTAAGTCATGAAACTGAGTCAAGACCTAGGGTGAGACTGAGCACCAAGATAAAAGTGGCCCCCATTAGTAAATTAGATAGCTAAAAAAGTGTCCCATGTTTGCAAATTGGATCAGTTCTGATCTGTAAAGACTCGCTGTATAAGTGTTTTGTATTTGAGCTTCCTGCAGGTAGTGTTTGTTTTAAAAAATCGGTCCAACAGATCATAAAACAGGCCAACAAACAGGCAAAAATCAGCACACACACTGACCTGTCAAACCAGCCCGTTGGGCACTTCCTAATTGCCCTAAAAGCAAGCCGGACCTTCTGGTGACCACATTCTTCATGAGCATGGAGTTAACTGGAAGAACTGGTAATGGCCGAAACACGACGAGGTCTGCTGGAGCCAACAATGTATTTCTTGAAAAAACAATGATCATCTTCACTACTGAGGAAACAACTTTTTGCTAGTGAAAATCACAAAAAAGTGAAGACAGTTCAAAAGAAAATCATCACAGGAACAACGAGCTGTAAAGTAGGAGTTCATGTGCAAAAATCGGGAAAGCCATCTTGCTGTCTGACCTTAAAGGCAATGGGCCATGGTCACAGAGGTTTTTCCGCCATACACTTCAGTTTGTGCCTGCCAGGAATTCACAGAATGATTCTTGGCCCATAAATGCATTTATTACAGTGAATTTCTTTATCATGAGTGTAGAGAAATGCTCAATTATAAATGGCACTTGTAGGATGGGAAGTCAGCATTACAAGGGATGGTTTGCCTTGTAAGTCTGTGAACGTCCACAAACATGTACACATGTGGCATTCACAATACTTAATACAAATATTTTCTCACCCTGGAAAAAGTTGGACAGTTACTCCAGCGAAAGAAAGAGTATCTTCCCTTCCAGGATGAAATGGAAATAGATCACTATAGTATTTGTTAGAGGAAGGATATTGTCCACAAGGAAACATTGTTTTCCTACATTGAAAATAATGTGCATTTGTACAGCAGGTTCCAATCCCCCTGTGCTGAAAACGATGCAATGTGGATTTCTGTAGAGAAGGACAGGAGCCCACGGCATGAGACACATGAAATATCTAGTAATACTCCGGTAATAGTCCGGGTGTACTACATGGGATGCGAATTGGAAAAAAACCACGTAAAAGTTCATTTAGGCAGAGATGTAAATCCCTACCAGTACTTTTTTGTTTCTTTGTGATTTGGGCCTTCTGATGTCAAAATTAATGATTTTCACAAAACTCTAATGGGGAAGGAATGGCAGCAGCAAAAGCGACTGTGCAGGGCTGAGGGTTTCATATTATGTGCAATTTGTGATTTATTCTTTTACTTTAATGTTGCTGATTGAATATGCTCAAGATTTACTCGGTTTCCGGTTGGCCAGTGAACAATTGTTAACCTTCTGATCTCTAGCTTGTATTGCTCCTTAATGAGGAGGTTAATAGTTAGCTTACTATTTATGCGCCGCATGTTTCTTCTGGAATGTGAGGGTAGATATATGTTCAATGCATTGCTTTTGCGTTTAAATTAAAAAGAGCCATCTTGTCAAGTGTTCTAATAACCCACTTTCGGACATGCACTCACTTGCACACAAACAGAGAAAAAGAGTTGATATTCCAAAATATTTCCTAGGTAGTGTGACCTGTGAACTCTAGTCCCCCGTGCTGGTTCCCTGACGAATGATAACTGTCTCCCAGCTGTCACCCCTATCCAGCAGGGTCACCAGACATAGGCCCATGGTTTTCACTCGGCTTCCCATCTGTGCTTCCATCAGCGCAATGCAGCAACTTTTTAGTCTTATGTCCCTGACAAGAGTGACTACACAACAAAGGATATCTTAGATACACCCCGGACAATGTATCTTCAACGTTTCATTACTTCCCTCTCCCTCGTCTCCTTCTACTCATATCCCCTACACATTCTTTGAGACGTCCATCACTACTACAAAAAATAGTGTCCAATATGTGCCCAGTTCCTCACTTGCTACCCTTCATTGTAGCTGAAGCGCATTCTAGAATAATATCTATACTGGATATGCAGGCAGCCAATCTTACGGTTCCTAAGGCCACTTGAGTTCAATCTGGAACCACTCTATAACCTGTGTGTGGTTGGTTGTTTTACCTGTTTAAGGTTGTGGCTCTTTGCACAAACAGAGCAGCCTGGCCCTTCAGTTGGGAAGTACGGAGGAGGAGTGAAGCTAATAATTGGTAATCTACACGCAAAGGGGCAATATTTTTAAAACAATATTTAGGACATAAAAGTGTGTTTTGCTGAGGTATTGACATACAAACTAAAGTGCAGAATCAACCGAGTGTCATTGGCGTAGGGGAGACGTTGGCTAAAATGTTGCTTCGTTGGTACTTTAGTCAGTACACATTACACAAACAGAATGCAAAAGTATCGGATGCTTCCACGAGGCACTGTGAGAAGTACTGGAGTGATTAAAGTAGATTTGTATCGTGGTGCTCCTTGAACACCAGAACGGGATTTCTGTGGGGAAACACTATCCCCCTGAGTCTCTAATGAATAGAACAGCATTAAAGGGTTGCTTCTCTTGGAAAAACAGACAGTAGCCGCTTTTTGTGTGAAGGCTATAAATCATATTATAACATTTCTTAATCATATGGCGCACTATGATTTAAAAAATATATATATATTAGAGGGAAATGTGACAGGATTTGAGCTGTATTGAGTTCCTTTATTGGGTTATTAAGACAAGGAATTTAGAGATCTGTCATGTCCAAGATATTGGTAAGAATCCAGTGAGTGACTATGTAATCTAGGCAGACATGGACATTTGGAAAGCAAGCGAATAGCCCACTTTGCGTAAGATACTAGTGCAAAAACGGGAAGTTCAATGGTTAAAAGTGGTAATCCTGGCCTTAAAGGGTAAGAGGATGCACCAAGGAGGAGTGATAGGTCGTTTCTTGGGTCGTTTATGTTAATGTTTTTATTAAAAAAATTGATAACCCCTTCTGAGATCCACATATTAAACAATGATTGATTTTAGGGAGGGGTTTAACATTAGGATTATGGTAAGCAGGGCCAGCTTTAGTGTTAATGGCACCCGGTACAGAAATCTTTTTCTTTTTTTGCATCCCCCACCCAATGACATCCTTACCCACGGATTCCCTCACTAGCATGCGCTACCAGTCCTTCCTCATCTCTCCATAGCCCCTCTCTCACATGCATTTTGTTTGTTTTCTAACGCTACTGACACCAGTGTATAGAGACAATGAATCATACGTGTAAATCAGTCTATTGGAAATGTTACATAAGCCAATGAGGGTTGCAAGGTCTAAGAATCACATGTCATCTGTTCCAGTTGTCAGTATATTTTAAGAGTGTTTGGTATCGAGAAGCACAAACTCAGGATTTAAAACTTACCACAGTGGTTAGGGTTGGCTTTTCTAATAAAAATGTATTTCTACCCAAACGAACCCTTATGAACAACATCTGAAAGAAACACGTTAGTTAGATTCCTCACCTTAGAATATCCCCAGGCGTCAGACTGGATCCGGAAGATTTTTCGTCAGCAATACCCCTTGCGCGTCGCTAGGCGTCGTCTACGGCTCCGCGTCTGTCGTCGGCGTCGTGCGCCGGAATGACGTCGTCGGAGTACTTAGACGCCGCCCTCGCGCGCTGACGTCAGTTCTTCTTTTATCCGCGCCAGTAAGCGCAGATCCGGGAGAGCTACCCCTTTAGTCAATTTTTGACTAACTTTTTGATCCTTTTTGATCCTGTCAATCGACTCCGGTGCCGGTAGGATGCCTGGTTTTAAAGCCTGTGCTGACTGTAACCGCCTGATGTCGGTTACGGACCATCACCGCCGGTGCCTGTACTGCTTGGGCCTCGACCACGACGCGGAGTCGTGCTCGGACTGTAAGGCCCTGACCTCGAAGGCTAGACGGGAGCGGTCCCGTAAGCTTCTCGAGATTCGCCACTCGGCTCCGCGCGCCTCTCGATCCCGGTCCAGGAGGAGGTCCAATGATCGGTCGCGGAGCCGCAGCCGACGTCACCATCGGTCGTCGGGATCCAAGTCTTCAGGTAAGTCGAAGCATTCCAAGAAGTCCAAGAGGCGACATCGCTCTTCGGACTCCCCTCGCCGGTCGCGCGACTCGGCCGAGGGTCAGGGTGGTTCCACCCCCGCGGCTCCGGCGGAGCCGCAGGCGCCGCGCACGTCCCCATACCCTCCGGTCCCTGGGACTAACGCGACGCCGGCGGAAGTCAGTGCCTGCCTCTCGGCCATGAGGAACCTGGCTCCGCCGTCGGCGCCCGCTGGTGCGCCTTCGGGCCCCGCGGACCCGACTGGGCTTCCTTGCCTGCCGGTGGCTCCGGCACCGGCGCCGTTGACGGCTCCGGCCTCGACGCCGCAAGCGCCCGAGGGACCCGGTATCGAGTCCCCGTCGACGCCGGTCGACCTCGTCACGCCTCCTCCGCCGGCGTCGACACCGGTACCACCCCCGACGCCGACGTCGACTCCGCTCGACGTCGTGCCCCAGTTCAGTCCCGCTCCGGGCCCGGCGTCGATGGACGCCGAGATCGACGCCGCTAGAGACGCATTTTGTCTACCGCCCGGCTCCGTTACTTTCTCCTCTACACCAGGAGTCGGATGATGGGGACTACTGGGAGGGATCCGAGGATCCTATGGCCACTCAGGCCCAACTGTCCCAGGACTGGGCAGATGAACTGGGGGAGGCCAGTGGTCTGGATACCTCGCCAGACACTGGATTCATCTCTCCTCCGACTGTGGCTTCGGAGGAGGGTGCTGCTTTCTCCGTGGTGCTGCGCAAGGCGGCCGCAGCCCTTGGGCTCGAGCTACCTGCCGTGGCTGTGAGGACGAACGTCCTCACTGAGGTGCTTCAGTCTGCAGCAAGCTCCACTGAGCCTCTGCTGCCGTTCAATGAGGCCCTCACTGACGTTCTACAGGGCACCTGGTCCAAGCCCTCCACAGTTCCTCCTGTGGACAGGAACGTCGCCAGGCGCCACCGCCCTGCTCCGGGCGACCCCAGTTTTCTGTCCCAACACCCTACCCCTGAGAGCCTGGTTATCCAGGCCTCCACCTCCCAATCCTCTTTCCCGACCGCCCTGCCGGACCGGGATTCCAAGAGACTAGAGCAGTTTGGCAAGAAGCTGTTCTCTTCCCTTAGTTTGGGCCTGCGGTCTTTGAACACCGCTTGTCTCTTGGACCGTTATTCCCACTCTCTGTGGGATGCGGTGGAGGACGCGCTGCCCCTGTGTCCGGAGGAGGTCCGGACACGACTTACCCAGGCTCTGGCCGATGGGAGGGATGCCGCGCGACATGCTATAAGATGTGGGCTTGACACCACGGACTCGCTGGGTAGGGCCATTTCTACCTCAGTGGCGCTTCGACGTCATGCCTGGCTGCGGTCCACGTCATTTTCGGGTGATGTCCAGAGCTCTCTCATGGACATGCCCTTTGATGGCACTCGCCTTTTTGGCGAGAAAGCGGACAGTGCGCTGAATCGCTTTAAGGACTCCCGGGCTACGGCCAAGTCCTTGGGCCTCTCGGCCCCGCGGTCGCAAACTTCCGCCTTTCGCCCCTTTCGTGGCCAAGGAAGGGGTGCCTCCTCACGTACGCCTAGCCACCAGCCGCAGAACCAACCTGCGCGCTGTCGCGGACGTGGTTTCCGCCGAGGCGGTTCTGGAGGACGACGAGGTCAGTCCACATCCACCCCGGCAGCATCCGCCTCAAAACCTTCCTAGTCCGAGCTTTCAGGCCCATTCCACGCCAGTGGGCGGCAGAGTTCGCCATCACCTGCTCCACTGGCGGTCCATCACATCGGACAGGTGGGTGCTGCAAATCGTCCGAAGGGGCTACTCCCTCCCCTTCGAGACGACCCCTCCAGCCATGCCACCGCAGCACCACCGTATCTCGGGGGATCATTTGAATCTTCTCCACGAGGAAGTTTCGGCCCTCTTGGCCAAGGGGGCCGTCGAGCGCGTTCCGAGTCCAGAAGTAGGTCGTGGTTGTTATTCCCACTACTTTCTGGTTCCCAAGAAGGGCAAAGGGGGCCTACGCCCTATCTTGGACCTCCGGAACGTCAATGCCTTCCTCCGGAAGGAAAGGTTCAAGATGTTGACTTTGGCTCAGGTTCTAGCTGCCCTAGACCCCGGAGACTGGATGGTAGCGTTGGACTTGCAGGACGCATATTTCCACATCCCCGTCCTGCCGGCCCACCGGCGTTACCTGCGGTTCACGGTGGGCCAAGGGCACTTTCAGTTGACCGTGCTCCCCTTCGGCCTCACCAGTGCCCCTCGGGTGTTCACGAAAGTGATGGCGGTGGTCGCAGCTCATCTGCGCAGATCAGGGGTTCCAGTCTTCCCCTATCTCGACGACTGGTTGTTGAAGGCGGGCTCGCCCCAGGCAGTCGTCTCCCACCTCCAGACTACGGCGGATCTCCTGCATTTGCTGGGGTTTTCCATCAACGTACCGAAGTCACACCTGAGTCCCTCTCAGAAGCTCCTCTTCATCGGAGCGGTTCTCGATTCGGCGCAGTTCCGGGTCTATCCACCGGAACAGCGGGTCCGGGATATACAGGCCCTGATTCCCATCTTTCGGCCTCTATCCTGAGTTTCGGTCAGGCTAGTGTTGCGGCTTCTGGGGCTGATGGCCTCCTGCATCCTACTAGTGCATCACGCCAGGCGGCGCATGCGGGCTCTGCAGTGGGACCTGAAGTTTCAGTGGGCCCAGCATCACGGCAACCTGTCCGACCATGTCTTGATCTCGGAGGGCACTGCACAGTAGTTGCAGTGGTGGCTCACGGACCGCGATTGGGTCATGGGCAGAAGCCTCTCCCTTCCCCAACCGGAGCATGTCGTAGTGACGGATGCGTCCCTCCTGGGATGGGGTGGCCATATGGGAGAGGCGGAGATCAGAGGCCTCTGGTCTCCGGCGGAGTCTCGTCTCCACATCAACCTGTTGGAGTTGAGAGCGATCCGACTTGCACTGAAAGCCTTCCTTCCTTCTGTCCGGGGAAGTGTTGTGCAGGTGTTCACGGACAACACCACCGCCATGTGGTATTGCAACAAACAGGGCGGGGTGGGGTCGTGGACCCTTTGTCAGGAGGCCCTGCGCCTCTGGACGTGGCTGGAACACCAGGGCGTCACCCTGGTGGTTCAACATCTGGCGGGCTCTCTGAACGCCAGAGCAGACGAACTCAGCCGCCGGTGCATGATGGATCACGAATGGCGTCTGAACTCCGAAGTGGCGCAAGGTCTCTTTCAGCAGTGGGGAGAGCCTTGGTTAGATCTATTCGCCACCGAAGAGAACGCGCAATGTCAGCAGTTCTGCGCGTTGGAATTTCCAAGGCGGCACTCGCTCGGCGACGCTTTTCGTCACGAGTGGAGTTGCGGTCTGTTGTACGCCTTTCCGCCTATACCACTTCTGCCCAGAGTGCTGAAGAAGATCAGGCACGACCGGGCCCAAGTCATCTTGGTGGCTCCGGATTGGGCACGAAGGTACTGGTATCCCGAGCTACTCAGTATGTTGACCGATCCTCCGATACGTCTGCCCCTTCGGGAGGATCTTCTGTCGCAGCAGCAGGGGACGGTCCTCCACCCGAACCTGTCCAGCCTCCACCTCCATGCGTGGAGATTGAGCGGCGACAGTTGATGCCATTTGACTTGCCTCCTGAAGTCTGTGATATCATTCTGGCAGCCAGGCGTCCCTCCACAAAGTCGGTATACGCCTGCCGGTGGAACAAATTTGTGGCATGGTGCACAGCAAAGGCTGTGGATCCCCTTTCCTCCCCTCTTTCTGAGGTTCTCCTCTTTCTTCTTTCTTTTGCCCGGCAGGGCTCTGCCCTGGGCACCCTGAAAGGTTATCTTGCTGCCATCTCTGCCTTCTTGCGGCTTCCTGATCAGCCTTCTCTTTTCAAGTCCCCTGTGGTTACACGCTTTCTAAAAGGCATTACTCACACGTTCCCTCCTGTCTCTTTTGTAATGCCTCAGTGGGACTTGAATCTTGTTCTCACATTTCTAATGTGCGCTCCCTTTGAGCCTCTTCATAATTGTCCTCTTCGTCTGCTGACGCTTAAGACTGCTTTTCTGGTAGCCATCACCTCAGCTAGACGGGTGAGTGAGCTCCAGGCTTTATCTTCAAAGCCTCCTTTTCTGTCTGTTCATCCGGACAAGGTTGTCCTTCGGCCTCGTCCCTCCTTTCTTCCGAAAGTGGTGACTCCATTTCATCTTGGGCAGTCTGTCACCTTGCCCACCTTCTTTCCGCCTCCGCATCCTTCCAAAGAGGAAGAGAGGCTCCACCGCCTGGACCCAAAACGTGCGCTCTCCTTTTATTTGGACCGCACAAAGCAGTTCCGGGTGGACGACCAACTTTTTGTTGGATACGTGGGTGCTAAGAAGGGGAAAGCGGTGCACAAACGGACCATCTCTCGGTGGGTCGTTTTGTGCATCAAAATTTGCTACTCCTTGGCAAAAAAGGACCCTCCTGTTGGGCTGCGCGCCCACTCCACGCGGGCCACAGCAGCTACTACTGCTTTGGGACGGGGTGTCCCTTTGCAGGACATCTGTCAGGCGGCGACGTGGGCTTCGCTACACACGTTTGCCAGGCATTATTGCCTTGACAGCCAAGTCCGGAGGGATGGCTTCTTTGGCCGTTCTGTCCTCCAGGACTTTCTGGTGTGATCTTGGTTCGCAGACCCACCACCGGGGATGGTATTGCTTGGGTATCTATTCTAAGGTGAGGAATCTAACTAACGTGTTTCTTTCAGATGAACAAGTTACTTACCTTCGGTAACGATGTATCTGTAAGAAACATTAGTTAGTTAGATTCCTCACCGACCCACCCATCCTCCCCGTTCTGCGAACCGACATCTAGGGTTAAGGATATCCTTTTCAGGCCCCTAGATTTTCCTTTTGGCACCAGTGTCGGTCTTTGCATGGCTCTGCGTTCCTGGCGCGGAAAGCTATGTACAAGAACTGACGTCAGCGTGCGAGGGCGGCGTCTAAGTACTCCGACGACGTCATTCCGGCGCACGACGCCGACGACGGACGCGGAGCCGCAGACGACGCCTAGCGACGCGCAAGGGGTATTGCTGACGAAAAATCTTCCGGATCCAGTCTGACGCCTGGGGATATTCTAAGGTGAGGAATCTAACTAACTAATGTTTCTTACAGATACATCGTTACCGAAGGTAAGTAACTTGTTCATTAGGGTAAAAAACAGACTGGAGAGAAAAACATAAGGTTCTATCCTATACCATGAAGTTTGTATGCTGCTCTTTGATGACAGTTCAGAGGCTACTGTGGTGTATTAGGATTGTAATTTATGAACTGCAAGTAACAAGGATTTGTGTGACAAAAGTAATAACCCACTGTGGGCTTACTCACAGTGCTTAATTACTGAATTTCAATCTTGCTGCATAGATTTAAAATCTTGTTCTCTGGCTATGGTTAAAACATGTTATTGCTAATTACTGCACATACAAAACACTATGGCATAAACCATACATGCCATAGTAGATCTACATAGAGTAACATGCTGTTTATTATCTTTAAAGAAAAAAAGGAGGGGCACTAATGCGCACAAGTTCTCTTGTCAGCCATAGCTTCTAATTCCCTCTCAACAACGATAATAAATAACATCTTACAGTCAGTCTGCCCTGATGCATAAATATGTGTCCATCTCCTTCCTGGAATGTTTTGGGTAATCCGCCAAGCGCAGGCTCCAAAGTCCTTCTTTTTCAATGGTAAACTGACAATAGATACTGCAGAAACGGCTAAATGGAATTACACCACATTTGGCAGAAAGCTAGATCTTGGTCTAGGAAGCGTACATTTTGTGATTTGATGTAAATCAGTTCAGTAGTTTTTGAGAAATTAAGGTATGAAATGTGTGTATATATCATGCTGTGGAGGCTCCCTGGAGCTGGCAGATCTAAAGATAAGATCTCATTGGCTGCCACCACATCAACAATGATATAGCGGCAGCCATATTCAGACCCCCCAGGATATTGCGGCATGGATTAGCAAATTTAGCGGCACAAATATGGAAATTTAGCTGCACAAATATGGAAATTTAGCGGCACAAATATGGAAATTTAGCGGCTTTTTTGCGGCACTTAATTTTACTCATAATCATTCATTTTCAGTCTGAAATCAATGGAAACTGTTTCAGCAGAATATTCCACTTTGCAATAGGCATGTTTAAAGTGTCTGCAGCTCTACGAAAGCACAGCTCCAGTCCTAAGCTCGCGGGAGGGAGCTGGATTTCTCCCTGAGATGTTCTAGTGCCCATGTAGGCACCCCTGCCAGGACACCGCTGCCTCCCGGATCTGTGAGTCAGGAAACCTCTTCCTCAGGCACCCTAGGGTGAATGATCCTAGTGGCTGATCCAAATAAGTGTACATTATCAGGTCCAATCTTCCCGGGATAGAGGGTTTACCGACAGGTAAGCATACTTCCACGAGTCATCTCTCTACATTCCTCCCTCGCACCCCCCCAGTTCGGCGTTAAAGGAGAGAAATCAGTCAATAAAGATGACATAGCATACAGATGATGCTAGTCCAACTATGCTCAGCAGGCGAGCACTAGGCCCCGAAAGGGGACCGCTCCCCCTCCCCACTCCAAATCAACTTCACCCTCATTTGAAGCCCTATACTGAAGATCAGTAGACGTGGGCTCCTTTCCCATGTCTAATGGAATTGTCCAACAAATTGAGAGAAAGTTTTTAAGATGGATTTAATGATAATCAACCTGCTAGCACTGCGAAGAATCTTTAAAAGAATGGAAGAGTACTAGCACTTCTCTTTAGAAAACAGATATTCTGAGATAGTGAGTACATGTAGTTTTATATTTCTGTTTCAGTCACTGGATGAAACACATGACCCTGACCAGTGTTAAAAAGGCAGGTACTGTGGGTGCCGAGTTGCAGCACTTCTTACACTTGAAAGGGAGAGATTTACAGGGGCGGCTCCTCAATTAGGGCGGAGGAGCGCTGCCCCACTGCTTTCTCACAGTGCGAGAAGCAGAAAATAAAATGGTATTTTAAAAACCATTTTATTTTCTGCTTCTCGCGCTGTGAGAAAGCAGACAGGGGTATGCCTGGTTAGGGGCGGGTTTGAGCATATGCCTGGTTGGGGGCGGGCGGGTCGGGGAGGAGTGGCATGCCCTGGGGCCAACCAAAGCAGTCATGCACACTCTTCATTTTCTCTAAATTTTCTCTATGTAGGGTGCGTGCAGCGTACATAGAGAAAATGGCCTCCCTACAGACGCCCGGCTGGGCGCTGCCCGCGACTCCGCACTATTCGCAACGCTGCCATTGCAGCGTTGTGATTAGCTACAGGAGGGGAGGGAGCATGCGTATTCCAGACAGCCCCGGGAGCAGTGGCGTCTGAGGACCGGTATCAGGTAAGTTTTAGTTATATTCTACCCCATACCCCCGCACCACCCGCCCAACATCCCTTGCCCCCCCCCCCCCCCGCGAGAATTGCGATCGGCCACTGACCGGACATGTTTTCCTGTTCTGGGGGACTGCAAATATTGCCACTAATTAGCAGGAGCTGAAACCGCGCTAGAGGGATGTGTTGCTGTTATACCTCTCACCTCAGGGTAATTGTCAGAAATGTCTGGAAGCCAATCTCTGGCGCTATTTCATACAACAACATAACATTTTCTAGATATTGCAGATGGCTGCCGATTAAGTTATTATGACCCCACTCATTTCCGGAATGTTCTAAGAACATTATCGATCTTGTGACTAAATTATGACATTCTTGACTCTGGTGCTGTAGTCATTACAATTTTAATTGCCGATTTCTTTTTTTTTTTATCAGTTATTCAAATCCGAGTGAAGGGTAGATGAGTAAAAGGCAGAACTTTGCATCCTTTTAACACCATTTGAAGTTTTGAGGGACACGTAAATAACACATTTTGCATTTTTTGCAAGCATACACTGGGTGGTCTGCTTAGAGTTAAGACAAGGCGGAGATAATCAACACAGCAAGCGTAGAGATCAGACTGGAACACTGACGGAAGGCTTTGCTTCCTAGATATCTGTGTTGTTCCGCAAGGGAAATACAAAGGACTGCCAGGCCACTGCCTTGGTGAAATATGAGACTGAAGCAGCTGCAAACTGGCGTGTGATCAGTGAACGAAGATTTTAAAGGAATGTTCATAAAGCCACATGATGGCACGCACATGTGATATAAAATGACACAGCACCACCTTCATCAAAATTGATTTGCATGGCACATAGAAAATACAATGAAATGGCTTCATCGATGTATGCACATGCATGGCGCACATGACAACGGCGTGGCACATGTGTTATAAAATTGCATGTAACATCCTTCACAATGGCATATCACATAGACTTGGCATACGTGACATAACATTGTATGGAACAACCTTCAATCAGGATAAGGGGAAGCCTGATAAATATTGGCCTGGCATGGCCCATGGGTGACGTAAAATTGTATGGCACAACCTTCAGCTACATAAAGAAATTAATGACAGACGTGATAAACAATGAGGTGACTCAGGTGATATAACCATGTGCAAACTTTCGGCAAGATATATATATGCATATCGCACACAATAAACAGAGATGTGGCACGGCGCGCACAGCCTTCATCAAAGTATATAAATACATATCACACACAATAACAGTGACGTTACACAGCGTGTACAACCTTCGTCAAGTTATATACACGCATATCACGCAGGATAAACAGTGACGTGGCACGGGTGCTATAAAATGGCGTGGACAAACATTCACTAAGACATGGAACAGC
This sequence comes from Triturus cristatus, assembly GCF_964204655.1. Taxonomy (NCBI): domain Eukaryota; kingdom Metazoa; phylum Chordata; class Amphibia; order Caudata; family Salamandridae; genus Triturus; species Triturus cristatus. The sequence goes on from NC_140589.1 coordinate 512,870,077, forward strand.
ATGGCTCAGTTCCACTCACTGCTGCTGCCTCGAAGCTACGGGACCGGGCAGTGCCAAGGCATATTCCAGCCACGGTGACTTAGAAACTTGCAGCACTTTTAATAGAATAATACTGGTACTTCTAAGATGCAGCAAGTACTCTGAGACAGTGAAAACCAGCACTTTTATATTTTCAGTTTCAGCACTTGGTACAGTGGGTGAAAATCTGCCCCATTCCTAGAGCTCTAAAATTACGACCACAGCTAGCTTTACACCGAGTTATGCAGAGGAAGCAGTGATCTTAAGGCTGCACGGCGACACCTAGTGACGTGTGTGCCGCGTGCAACCAATAATAAGCCTTAATTATTTCCTTTCTTCAGGGAGACCCTTTTTAGCGGCCAAATCGGCAAATATCGCGCCATCACGCTAATCTGCCGATTTCGCGATTTTTTCGTGAATCGCGAAATCGCGAAATGCTGGAGGGTCTGCATATTAGGACTCGGGACTGTCTAAAAAAAAGTCATAACAAATATGCATAGTGGGGCAGGGTAGGGATATTCTGACACCCTAGGCCTTGTGGCACAAAACTTCATTTTATTTGCAGAGGATCTGCGGAAAAATGCAAAAGAAAAAAAGGGTGGACTCCTGCCCCTTAAAATAAAACCCCCCTGGGGTGGGCGAGGCTCTGTGAATTTGTGCAATGATTTAATTAGGAGAGGGGACATGTGTCCCCCCCTTCCCAAACCTTTAGGATGCCACATGAACTCTATCCCCTGGGTCTGAGCTTCATAATTTTGGTAGGGGGAGTGCGGGCTCCTGCTCTAGCCTCATAGAGACCCCGGAAACATCATCCCTGGGAACTAGTTCAACATTTAAGGCAGGGGGATGCCCCACCCCGAGCTATACACTGGACCCGGAGGCCCCATCCTCTGGAGCGTAATGAGTGTAGAGTCATGGGGACCCCATCCTGTGGGACACTGGTGTTCCCTGCCCGGGAGAGTGTGGGCAGGGAATATAAATGCAATTCCCTTTCTGCACTCTCCAGAGGAGCGGACACATCTTTGCTCACTCTTGGAGGAGCACAGAAAAGAGCTGCTCCTGCTGGGTGGAAGCAAAGCAACTTGTGATGGGTTCTGGCTTGGGAGCCAGCAGAGGCTGTGGAAGTCTTAGGGTTCCACCTGTGTCCCCAACATAAAAAAATATGTGGGTGCCCCAGGATGGCATTGGGGCACCCAATGGGAAAGTAACATGTCTCTCTTTCCCAGCCACAAAGTATAAATAAAGTGTGGGTGTCCTCAGTTGGACCCGGTCACCACAATTTTTTTTTTTTTAAATGAGCATAAGTAGCCCCTCATTTATTATTCACTGCTCCAGGGAAAGCACGCTCCATAATGCCCTGTCAGGTTTTTAAATAACAGTTTTTGTTCCTGGTGGAGTCCCTAGAAGGGGCACCACCAATCAAGCACCCTCCCAGCAGTATTAAAATGGAACACAGTAAATCTCCTGGGTCACTGAATGCATAATCCCAGGAAAGTTTACCATATTTTGTTTAACATACTCCAAGCTGGAGTTCTTTGCTGTTCAAACGGCATGCAAGGACCGCTTGTGGTTGGTTCTATGGCTGCACTTTTTTGCCTGAAAAATGTTAAAAAAGACTCCAAGGCATATTCAATGGTTTATTTAAATACTGATTTATTAAATGTGTAGTGTGACAATCACTATTATTAAACATTGCAATATGTGTACGTTTATGAAGCATTCTTTTGGCCTTAGTTATTGGTGAATCTTTGCTAATGCTAACTGGTCTGCTTTATATATGTTCTCCTAAAGCCAATAGGTATGCCACTTTTTATATTTTGGTATTCTGACTCTTTGACAAATCCAGAAGGTCTATCTTACTTAACATAACACCCTTCATGTGACACATCCTGTGACATCATTTATAACATTACTGCAACTTCCTAAATTACAATATTAACAAAACACTGTGCATGGGAGGGACACAAGATAATATTTAGTAATAAGGTGAAGTTCATAGCGAGTAAATGTTGTGATTAAGGTAAATAAATGTTAATATTGTTTCATGTATTAAAGTTCAAATTATCAAAATAATGGCGGTATAGGTCATGACAGGAGAGGTGATGGTGTGTATCTGTGTTATGGCTTTTAATATATGTTCCCGCATAAAGTACAGGCCACAAGGGTTTTCCTTCCTAAATACAGGGCTATATTAAACTTCAGTGTTTTTGTAGGCCCCTTCTCATTTTCTGGAACTCTTCCTCCTTTTATTAACTTTGTTATAGATTTTAGTGCATTCTGCTAAGATATAGACCTTCTGCTCTTTCTGCAATGTTGTACGCATTGAAAAGAATGGGCCATGTTGCTCATATAAGGCTTGACATAGAGGATCCCAGCTGCTCTTGTTTCACTGACTTCATGCCTTCTGAGTCAGCCTCCTCTCTCCAATTGACCCAGGTGCAGGAGCATGACTACCATTTGTGCATCAGGTGCAAATGCAATGGGGCCCAGATCACTGAGGGGGTCATCAAACCTTTATAATTGCTGTGTTTTGCTACCCCCAACTGAAGTCAGAGGTTATTTACCTTGTTTGCACCAGGACCAATGGTATCCTTGTTACACTACTGCCCAGGTTCCCATGCTATTCTGGTGACTGTTGAGAAGAACTGCACCACTCAATGAGCAGTAATCCTCATGACAGAAAGCAGCCCAGAGGGCAAGTCAAGAGGCACATTCAGAATCGGAATAATCAGGAAACAGTGGCTCAGACTTAAATAGGCGACCCAGTCACCTGCTCTGCTGGTGTCAATAATCACTGTGACACCAGACGTACCCCAAACCAAAGAATATGTGACCCATCGGCCTGCCGGTCCACTTCCTCAAATTAAATATTGGCTCCGATCTCAAACACAGGGATTTGGCTCTCAGGATTGGGCTCTCATGAATCAATCCACAGCGAATTCTCACTTGGTTGTCCTTTCCCTGTATGTGGAGACTCAATGGCTTACATATTGGATTATTCTAAACCTTCAAACAAGGAGCTGCTTGAGTAGATGCTACATCCTGTTCAGCTTTCTGCAGTTAGATTTTCTTCCTTGCTGTTTGTAACTCTTCCCAGAGGCTCATTTTGAATGTTCTGATATTGTAGTTGATGGCCAGAGCTATCCCCATGACCTATTTGCCTTAAGTCCTGCTTTACTCATGCCTTGTTCTGGTGCAGGCCTTGATTTCCCAGGTGGAGCACTCCCAGTCAGCATGGAGCCTCCATGACCACAGGGTCAAACGTTGGGCACTAGCTAACATGGCTCCAACCTTGGCAGTACCTGCCAGCCCTTTCACAAAGACCAGTTCTGGCCATAGAGCACAAGCTTCTCAAGCATTCTGAGGAGGAGGAGAAACCTTTCTCCAAAACTGTTATTTCAAAGCCACTATGTAGGATAATAATCACTGGAAAGTGGCCCAAAGTAATTATCAGTGGATTTATTCATTACATCTTTCACATTTTTTTCTCCAAGAGGTGTTATGAATATGGCAGATGTTCCAAATGTGGTTTCCCTAGCTCGCTGTGCCATAGAACCCACCTCACCTCACTGCTGAGGCAGTATCCCTGATGGGCAAAGCATTATCCCTTCACATAACTGAGGACACAAATGTTTGGAGACCAGTCCTGTGATAACTACCTATATGACACCACTTCTAATACCATTATCTACCTTTGGCTAAGTTACTCTCAAACTAAACCCATTATAAGTCTCAGTTCATGCTCAACCTGGGAAAGGAAGATTTGGGGAAGGAACAACTAAGACAGAGAATCCTGAATCACACAGCCACCAAGACCAGGAATATCGCTCTTGCTATGTGTTTCTAGTCAAAGTCCAAGTTATCAGTCCGTAATCCAGACACCCAGGAAAAAGTCATCAACCTCCACTTGTATCTTGAGGTGCAAGCCAAGTGGTACCAGCCATACTTCAGCTTTTCCACTACCAAATGCCTTCCAATTTTATAAGGCTGTTGTGTCCTTTTGAACTAAGATGGATCCTCCTCTTGTTTGTGAAACAGGCAGCTGAAAGAAAACTCTTTAGGGGGACAATTAGACCCCCCCCGCAGTAACTTGGCCCAAAAATGCCCATTGACTGTTCCATGAACTAGCCTTCCTCCTCAAAATCATCTCAAGATGCCACTGGGGGAAGTTCTTCACTATGTTACCACCATCAGAGACAGATAACCAATGACTCATAGGTCCCCGTGAGTCCTCTCACTGATGACAAACAAATATGCTATATAGCCACACAACATACATTATCCAAGACACCTATGCCCAAGTTATTATTCCTAGACTGTCTGCAGAAGGTAGAAAGGTTTCTTATTTTTAGCACTGATCAAGATGATGCAGCACCAAAAGGGAGGCAGGTACACCCCCCACTGCCTTGTAAGTATATTGAGAGTGTGATTTTACTTAATTTTAGCAATTCATGATCCTTCTCCTGCAGAAGTGCAAAGTGCTAACCTAATATAAAGTACAGGCAGCTGGACGGAGCAACAACTGGATGTGCTCACTGTACCTTCAGGGTGCTTGCTTTCATGCGCCCAATCAGAGGGAGCACAGGTATTACCTTTTGTTCCTGATGGTAAACTATCATTATCCCTTCAAATAAATGAGGACACAAATGTTTGGAGACCAGTCCTGTGATCACTACCTATATCACACCACCTCTAATACCATTATCTACCTTTGGCTACGTTACTCTCAAACTAAACCCATTATAAGTCCCAGTTCATGCTCAACCTGGGAAAGGAAGATTTGGGGAAGGAACAACTAAGACAGAGAATCCTGAATCACACAGCCACCAAGACCAGGAATATCGCTCTTGCTATGTGTTTCTAGTCAAAGTCCAAGTTATCAGTCCGTAATCCAGACACCCAGGAAAAAGTCATCAACCTCCACTTGTATCTTGAGGTGCAAGCCAAGTGGTACCAGCCATACTTCAGCTTTTCCACTACCAAATGCCTTCCAATTTTTTAAGGCTGTGGAGTCCTTTTGAACTAAGATGGATCCTCCTCTTGTTTGTGAAACAGGCAGCTGAAAGAAAACTCTTTAGGGGGACAATTAGACCGCTCCCGAAGTAACTTGGCCCAAAAATGCCCATTGACTGTTCCATGAACTAGCCATCCTCCTCAAAATCATCTCAAGATGCCACTGGGGGAAGTTCTTCACTATGTTACCACCATCAGAGACAGATAACCAATGACTCATAGGTCCCCATGAGTCCTCTCACTTATGACAAACAAATATGCTCTATAGCCACACAACATACATTATCCTTGACACATATGCCCAAGTTATTACTCCTAGACTGTCTGCAGAAGGTAGAAAGGTTTCTTATTTTTAGCACTGATCAAGATGATGCTGCACCAAAAGGGAGGCAGGTACACCCCCCCACCCCCCCCACTGCCTTGTAAGTATATTGGGAGTGTGATTTTGCTTAATTTCAGCAATTTATGAGCCTTCTCCTGCAGAAGTGCTAACCTAATATAAAGTACAGGCAGCTGGACGGAGCAACAACTGGATGTGCTCACTGTACCTTCAGGGGGCTTGCTTTCATGCGCCCAATCAGAGGGAGCACAGGTATTACCTTTTGTTCCTGATGGTAAACTATCACTACCGGTGTAGGACCCAGACATTCTTTCTCAATTCTGCTCATTGTGTCTTTTCATAGGTCCTGATGGAGGTCTTCCTGCAACAGTGCAAGGTCACTGTTATTCATACTGTGAGAAATTGGATTATTAATTTGGGAGGTCAGTACTTAAGCCAATATATTAAGCACACTCTGTTTAAGTCACAACAGAGTTAAATGAGAAACTGATCACACCCTAGGAGTTGTGGCAATATGCAATTCACCCAAAAAATCTAGGTTAAGTTCAAGCCACATCATATAACAATAAAGTTTAAGAATACAACATAATAAAATTCCCAAACCAATTTAGTAAAACAAGAAAAGTGTAATAGACAAAATTACACAGTTGTTGAATTGACAATATATACTTTTAAAATAATAAGGCTGAAACGTGAACGCATCAATGAAAATCAATATTCTTAACCTCTTCAGCGCGGCGCGGATTTCCGCGCCACGCTGAAGATTCCGTGCGCGAGCGTGGCCATGACGGAACGGTTCCGTCATGCGCACAGCGCAACCGACGTGCATGACGGAACCGTTCCGTCATGCGCGTCGAAGGGGTTAATATGGTGGGACCAAGTAAGCCTAGCATGTGTCACTTGTCAAACTTTTTCCTTACCACTTTTGTGTCACTTTTTGGGTTCTGCACAGGGTTACCTAATGTTAGATACGGATGTATGATGATACAACGCGTACCATCACAACGCGGTATGTTACATCGTGGTCTTGACAACGCAAGTCATTACATCGACTTGCGTTGGAGGGCGCTGGATTTAGGAATAGTGTGAATTACTATTCCAACTCCAGTCTACGTACAGTAGGGAAGGTGCTGGAATAGTAATTCACACTATTCCTTAGTCTAGAGCGCCCTTCAGTGCAAGTCGGTGTAACGACTTGCGTTGTCAAAACCACGATGTAACCATACCGCGTTGTAATGGTTGCATGGTAAAGGATGTTTCCCGTTAGATACGGGTCCACTGAAGCCTTCAGTTTTGGTGCTAAAAGCTCTGAGTGAGAGAAGGCTGCAATCCAAAGTCTCTGTGCCTCTGGGTAACTTTGCTCTGTGTCCGAGCCTTATGTTTTGCCTCAGACTAGTCACATTTCGGTTCTCAGAATCTTCTAACATGGAAGGCATAGCTGGGCAGGGCTCCGGAAGGCCGAAACCCTTAACTGCGAGGTCCTACTCAAGCTGTATTATTTCTGTCAAAAATCTCTGAGCAGGACGTAGCTGGAAATCATGCCCAATGTACTCACAGTGCCTTGTTGCAGCTCTTCAGAGTTCAGAGAAATTAATAGGTCACAATATTTCTTGATACAGGGGTAATGGAAGCACCTTGCCCCTTTTCCCAGACCTTTGGAGGTCGCATTAATAACTATGGGGTCATTTAGATTTTGGTGGATGTAGGATATCCACCAAAATATCAGCAGATTCTTTGTCCACCAGACTTGCAGTTCCACCGCACCATTTAAAGGTGGACTAACTGCAGAGTTGCAGCTGGCTGTGCCATTCAAAACCTTTGACCTGATGTACTGCCAACCCCGGGGTCATCGGGCAGCAGTAACAGTTGTGCCCTACTCAAGACATAGTGATTATCACAAGATAAGCAAATGACACCTTCATACATGGGTAAGGGTAAGACTGCAACTTTTAAACCCATCCTGTGCTTTAATCCCTCCTTAAATTCAGTAAAAACCAGAAAGAATAAAATCACAATAAAATCACATTTTACCCCCAAGCGTGTGCTAGCTGCAGCAGAATGCCTGATCCTGGGACTGTTAAAACCATCTTTTTTAGGTTTTACAGGTGCAGCCATATCTTCAGATTGAAACAACAGTCAAGGCTAATAGTAATCTGACCAGTTGCCAGCTGGTAATGATGCTACCAGTGTAGTGCATGGCCCAAATGCCCCCGACTATATCATCATGACAGCAACCAGTACATTTCGAAAAGCAGGACCCTGGAGAATCCTTAGGACTCCAAAGTGTAGACTGTTCCATTAACTGCATGTAGGCACTGCTCCTAACCAGTCTCTGGACTGTGGTTTTCTGGAGTCCTAACTGGACGCCAGCAAACTGACAACAGTTTACCAAGCAATCATCATCCGGGAGCACCAACAGAATCAAGGGTTTTGTTTGGTGACATTCTGAGTTGGATTATGGGTTTTTAACCTTTACATTTTTGAGTGCCATCTTTCATTCTAGCCACAGACTATTTTTAGAGCTCACACATTTCCCCCACCCCTTTACTCAAGGATAGCTGAGCCTAGAGCACCCTAAACCAGGAGCAGTTTCCGACCTTTAAAAACCACTTTGCAAGATTTTTGCCATCAGTAAGAACAAAAGACAATGATTTGACCCAATGAAGGCTCAACAGGATAAATGTATCCCTTGGGCCAACAGAGCACTAGCTCCTAACATTGAAGAACTATAATACATTTTGAGAGGTTTCTCGGCCCCAGAAGGTGCTATTGCACCCCTTCGTTTTTTGGATATAATTTACTTTTTACTGTTCGTTTCCATTTACTGTTTACTAATAATTCCCCTTTCTTTTTCTAATATGAAGCTGAGTGTACACTAATATCTTGTGTAGTTTACTGAATATGATTTCCTACGCATCTTCACTTCCTTAATGATGATGACTGTTCTAATCAGCTTGCAACCAAAAGCAGGAATATTGGCTATAAGAAGTGGAAAGAAAGAGGCTTGGCTTACATTTGGTGGTTACGCAGGACTATACAATCATGTTGGAAAGAAACCCATTCCGTAATAAATGAAACCATAGGAGTCTTTCTCTTTAAAATTATCTTAACATTTCATAGTGGCAGATTCAATCTTGAAAGTTGCAAATCTGTTGGAAGTACCATCTCATGAGATCTGGCGCACAACGAGTTTTGAACTCTAGTAAGGTGAAGGATAACTGCAGAATGAAGGAACAAGCAACGTGAATATGTTAAAGTGCGGTCTTCTATTCTGAGCTGAGCAAAGTACACTTCCACATCATCTTCGTGGAAGGAATTGTCTGCACACTGAGGAGGACTCATAGCCTGGGTCAGCAAAGGTAGGCTCATCCAGCTCCTTGCATTCTGATTTAGTTTGCCTGTTTATGACTGGACGGTGCTACTGACTAAGCATCTTATTGCTTATTGGGATTTAATAGGGATAGATGAGGGGTGGAGTGGGAAATATGATCATTCCAATAAACAAAAAGCCAAAAACATTAGCTTTTCTCCATAATTAATGATTTTCATTTTGGAGCTCTATTGTTCCAATTTACATTTGTGCATCTCCGCATGTACTCAGTACCATACATTAAGTACTTCTCTCACGTATCCAGAAAGTGGTTCAGGGTAATCTTGTGAGCAGCACTTAGTACTGTTCCATAGGGAGCTATTAGTTTTGTCTGGGCCTCACCTGTAGTTTTGTGACTTATATACCATATTCCTCCCAAATTCTCTATTGCCCCCATCGTGTAAATCCCTAATTTCCTGTGCCAAATAGCTTCATGAGGAGCAGATGGCCTTTACCTACTCTTTGTATTGCCATGATCATGTTTGTGGAAAAGGTGACAAAAGAACTGAAGAACAACCAATGAAAAAGTAGAGAAATATAGACATCCCAAACTGTAAAAAATAATAGTAATCCACGAAAGTTCTTAATGTTCATATGTGTTTATAACTGTATAATTGTTTGTGCAAGTACATGTCTTTTGTCGCAAAAGGTGTATGATGTCACATATTTGGATGTGATACATATTATCACTTACACGCTTACATCAAATCATTGTCACTTAAACGCTTTTGTTCAATAATCTTTCAACATCTTTAGCTGTTGTTGATGGTACTTTTCTATTTAGAATTTGTTCAGCGCAAGTTTTAGATTGGGCAATTCGTATTTTGTGCTACAAAAATATGATTTGCTTTCCATGAATTATGTATAACAAAAAGCTCATCACAACTGGAGATGCCCACACAAATAGGAGATGCACACACAGATATTAAATCTTTGGGGTGCTCATTAATAAAGGCTGTTTTAGATTAAAATACATCCTGACTTCTCAGCCCATTCTTTACAGAGAATAGGCACAATGTATGGATGTAATAACATATCTGAAATAAACTAACTATTTTTAATCAAACTAATGTTAGTTTCAGCATTCACAGTGTTCAGAAGGTTAATCTGGAGTGGGGCAATGCTACTCCGACTAGCGTAGGAGCCGCCACTGTCCTCTAGGGAGTCTCCACTTGCATGAACACCTCCAGCACCCCTCTATCAGCAGCAAACCTGGCAGCTCACCGAAAACAGATCTTTAGCATTTCCAGCAGAAAGATGCATACTTTTCCGGTGGTGTCCCCTCACCTGACTGAATTTCTCCTGCATGCTGAGTGGGTGTGCACCCCTGCCTGACTGTGTGTGAAACTGATATCCTAGCCTTTGCTTTGGCCCTGGAATGAAGCTAATGCAGCATTTGCACACAGGCCTGTTCCGGGTATTGCAAGGTCCATATATCGTGACTGGCAGGGCCAGCTTTAGGGCAGTGCGACCAATGTGGCCAGTAGCCTGGAAGGGGGGCACCGACCTTAAAGGGGGGCGCTGTGTTTAGCACTAAATTAAGATTTGAAGCACCTACTACAAAGTTACTTGCACATTGAGCTTTCAGGCAGCAATAAAAATGTCAATATACCTCTTGTGATTAATGTTCCTGCTAGGAAAAGAGATCAGAGTTTTGTCTAGTGGCAGTCTTACATCTTGTACTACTATGAGAAGGAGCATTTCACAAACATAAAAGTAACATTAAGTAGCACAGAGGGTTAATATGCTTCCTGCAACAAACAGATCTGTATTTTTTTTGTGGATACCTGAGTGGATTAGTAAAGCTAGCTTTTACCAGCGCTTTAAAACAAATGAAATGCATGTGAGAGAGGGGCTGTGGAGAAATGAGTGGCAGTTTTGCAGGGTGATAGTGATGGAATTATAGCAGGAGGGGGTCAGGAGGGTGGGGGCGCCAAAAAAGTTTGTTGCAACGGGCGTCAACAACACTAAAGACATTCCTGGTGACTGTAGTCGTTTAAAGCCACATCTAGCAAGACAATTCTCAAGTATATTACTCACAGATTAAAGACCACTGTCTAAAACCAATTCTTCTGGTGAACTTTCTCTACAGAATACCTCTTTCAAAAATTCTGTCACAACTTCAGCAGTTACTCTTGTAGTCATAGGAACTTTTGACCACTTCGAGAAATAATCAATTAATACAATAGCATTTCTTTCTTGGGAATCACATAAAATGGGCCAAGAATATCCATATCTAACTTTCTCTTGGGCCCAGAGACACACTCCACAGGTAAACACTCAGTTATACAAGGTTGAGCACTACCTGCACAAATACAACAACTTTGCACCCACTTATCTACAACTCTGTCTATACTAGGCCATCAATAAGACTGGATCACCAGTAATATTTTATTGGTTTTCTTAGCATAATACACATCACAGCATAGGCAGATAACATTACATCACTTACATTGTCCTTACTCCTGCAAGGCTCATAGCCGCATGGGCGTTGGTTATCTTGGCCCCCAATTTCTTACACTGTGAATCATCTCCCCTCCCTTCAATGTGAGTCGTTGAAGCAGGTGTGTCAGAATGTGTTCCAGTGTATTCAATGTGATGGTTCAGTAGGGATGGAATACCTTATCCCAGTGATATTTCTTGTCATTAAGTGTCTATTCGCCTGTTCATATGCTTATATACTTACATTCTTCCATGTCCTGTTCAGCCAAGTCTCCCCTTGCAGATTACGTGTCTCTGGTATCTACATTCCTATTTCTTATTGTAGTAGTCTCTAGAGTGATTGATCGTGGGATGTCCGGTGCTGATGATTCCACAGGTGTATATGTCTCTGTGGCATCTGTGGGTGTTTCAAAGTATCCACTAATGCTTCCCAGCCTCTCTGATCAGTACGTTTCCCTTAAATTCTGCCCACCTCTCTAGTTCTTGTCACCATGCTGCCAAGTGGGGGCCCCCGGGCTTTCCAATTTCTCGTTATGTCCCTCTTCGCAAATATGAAGGCTAAGTCCAGGAATTTACTGGTCACTTTTGTTTTGGACGTATGAGGTAATCGTCTCAATAAGCAATAAGCGGGCAGGCTGGATATTGCTTTTTCTGTAATTTCTGCTCCTGTTTTGTTCACCATTTCCCAGCAGTCATGTAGTACTGGGCAGCCCCATATCATGTGTAAGAGCTCTATTCCTATATCTCTGCATCTGGGGCAGGCAGCGTCCATTCTATGGAATATTTTATTGATGTGGCCAGGTGTGAGGTATTCTGTATGGAAAATGTAGAAGTTAATTAGTTTAGAGTGTGCTTCCCTGGACACCCAGGTGGTACGTTCTAGGATACTTTCCCAGTCTCTGTTCTTTAGGTGAGCAACTAGGTCCTCCTCCCTACCTGGCTTGTAGGCCATCTAATGGCAGAAGCATGTCTCTTCTTATTGCTTTGTAGAGGCATGAGACCGCCCTAACTGTACCTCCTGACAGGCATATATATTGGCAGGTTTTATTGGGATGCAGTTCTATTGTGCCCATTTTCCAGTGCCGTCATAAGGCCTATGGCACTGCCCTATATAGTAGGAAATGGCCCTGTGGCAAATCGAACTCCAATCGGAAGTTCTCGAAGACGAGTAACTCCCCCTCCCTGAACAGGTCCCTTATAGTTGTAGCACCCGCTGCCACCCATTCATCTATCCCATTCCATTGTACCCCATGCGGTAGAAGTTCCAACATGAGCAAAGAGAGGTCTGGTGAGTATGGGACTCAACTGTGTGTCTTCTGGAGGCATCTAGTCCAGCAATAGCTCGCAAATCCCTAGTTGAGTCCAGAGGTAAGCGGCTGGTCTTCAGTAGCATTCTGGTCAGCATTTCTCTGCTGGAAACAAAGGGTCCCACAACGCGGCTTTCCATCGTTTGCACGTGAGCCATTGTATGAACCATTGTAGCTGCCCTGCTAAATAGTATTATTCGTAGTCAGGGACTTCTAGGCCCAAGTCCAGAGTCGGCCGTTTCAAGGTAGACAAAGCCACCCTCATGCGGCACCGCTCCCCAGATAAATGATGTTATTAAAGAATAAAACTCAGCAAACAGTGTTCTGGGGATCCAAATAGGTAATGTCACCAATACATATAGCAGCCTAGGGAGCACTACCATCTTTTGGAGTACGATCCTACCTGCCACCGACAAGGGTAATGTATTCCAGAACTCATGCAGGAGTGCAGCGATCTTAGGGCCGGACCGAGGTTCCCCTCCAATAGGTCTGTCTGGTGGTGAAAGATCCCAACCCCTAGATATGACAGGCACCGGGTCTCCCACTGCAATGTCCCCAGGTCTGCCGGCTGCTCACAACCCATGTCCCTGGGGCACAAGCGAGACTCCTGCCAGTTGACTTTTAGCCTGAGAGAGATCCAAATTCCTCCATGATTCCCTGTGTTCCATCCAAGTCTTCCTCTATGTTATGGAGGAAGAGTAATATGTCATCAGCATACAGCACTATATGATGGCAGTATACGCCTGTCTGTATACCTTTATATCGCCTTCCCGACTGGACCAAGAGAGCCAATGGTTTCCTTGCCAAAGCAAGGAGAAAAAGGAGATGGGGCAAACCCAGCCTGGTCTCCTGCTCCACTCCATAGCGCACAGAGATCATTCGCGCTATTTGGACCCTAGCCTGACGCTGCACATATAACAATATGACCCAGACCAAGAAGCCTCCTCCCAGCCACATGTGTTCCAGCACATAAGTCAGGAAATTCCATTCCAGGCTGTTGAAAGCCTTTTCTATACCAGTGGCAAAAACTGCTTTATCACGCCCATCTCACTCATATGTCTCCATAATTGAGAGCAAACGCCGCACATTTTGCGCTGTGTTGGCGGCCTGGGATTGGTCAAAATTGGCATGTGTGGAAGAAGTCTCATGGCTAAGATTCGTCTCAGAATTTTGAAGTCCGGGTTAAGCCTCATTAGCAGTCTATTTGCTCTGCAGTCATGTGGGGGTTTGCCAGGTTTCAGGAGAGGCACCACCAGGGCCTCCTGTGTCATAGTAGGGAGCATTTCCATTGTCCTAGCTGCCGCATACAGTTCCACCAGCTTGGGAGCCAGTTCTACAGCGTAAGCTGCATATATCTCTACTGGGAGCCCATCAGTACCCAGGGTCTTCCTCCTGGCAAAGCCCTTGATAGCCGCCCTCTCCTCCTGTATAAAGACCACCTCCCACAGCTCATTTGCCTCCTCGGCTGTAAAGTCATGAAGGGGAGCTGCAACAGAAACTCCAGTATCTCTGTCCCATCCCGCCCTGCCACGCTTTTGTAGAACATGGTGTAGAAATCGTGAAAGTGCCAGTATATCTCTTCCTCCCTATTCTTCTGGTAGCCATCTTCCCCTGCGATTTCAACTATGCTGGAGCCTTTCCCAGAGGTGTTGGCGAGCCATGCCAGCAACAAGGTTGTGCGGTCTCTTTCAGCATGGGTTCGTTCCATATATTTTTTTATAATCATGACAACCCAATCTCTCTACGTGGATCACTACCACCTCTTTAGCGTCTAATCACTGGGGTTCCTGGTCATGGTCGTTCGATTTCCCGCAGGTTCTGCTCCACTTCCTCCACGTCTGGTAGCAAGGTCTGCTTCACCCCTTTTGATGCTGCTATACATCCACCCCTATCTTAAACATATCTCATTCTAATCATGGGGAAGATGCTGTACCCGTGTTATCTGAAACATTGTGGATGATTTGTTCCCTGATTGCTTCCAGGAATACCTGGTCTTCTAAGGCCTCTGGTTCGAATTTCCAGGTGGGTATATGCAGGTGGGGAGTCTCCCATCCTAAGTGCAAGAGGACCGAGTTATGGTCAGACAGCCATGTGCCAGGTATTCCACATTAATGACCTGGCCGTGTAACTCAGGTGAGGAGAGGAAGGTGTCCAGATGGACATGTAGTTCATAAAGGTGGGAAAAGAATGAGTAATCGCAATCCTGCAGATGTGTGCACCGCCATGTGTCAATTACTCCCCATCAGGCTTGCCAGTCTTCAAAAAGGCGGGAAGTACGATAGGCCGGAGAATCCCCCAGTAGGGGATAAGAGTGGTCAAGTTGGGGGTCCGCTACACAGTTAAAATCGCCCCCCAGGATTATGGATTGCAGTATGTAAGGGGCCAGGGACCACTAAAGGCGCATCAGGAAGGTTCCCTGCTCTACATTCGGGCCTTATATATTAATTATGTTCACATTTTGCCTGTCGGGTCTCCTCATCACCACTACATACCAGCCCTCTGGGTCTATCAGGACTCCAATGTATACGCAGAGTAGGTGGTATAATATGCCTGCCCTCACCATTTGTGCTGTAACGCTGCCCCTTCCTTAGCCAGTAAGTGTGTCTCTTGCAATAGGGCAATGTGACCACCCCTTCTATTTAAGAGGGAGAATATCTTATAGCGCTTAGATATACTGTGCATCCCCATGATTTTCCTGGAGAGGGCTTTATAGTTCATGGGGGCCTCCATGTCCATGGTGAGGGTGTAAGCTCATCCCCTTCCCGTCCCATGCCAGGGGAGTTCTCATTCTGCTCCTCCCCCTCCCTGCTTCCTGTGCATAGTGTGTCCCTGGTCGTGACTCACATAACTTTCCCCAACTAGTAATTAATAAACAGCCCAACTCCCAAACCCTAGGACAAGTGAATAAGGTCCCCCATACAAACTATCATAACTCTTGCAGTTAATGAGTGCAAGTGGGAGCGCCCGCCGCCTTAACAAGAAAGAAAAAAGGAGAGTAGGGGTGAATGTCTAACCCGGCCTCAGCCATAGTGTCCACCCTTCTAGTGTGTATCGGCAATAATCAGATCATGGACTTCGGGTACGGAGGCAAGGAAAGCCCTTGGCCATCCCATAGCTTCCAAGTGGTTCTTCCATTTCTCCCTGTTCCATCCCTGTCTTCCCAAGGTGTCCCTCATACATTTCAGATAATTTCATCTGATATCCCCGGTGTAACTGTGGGCCATTCCTGGCTAAACACCCTCAACATACTTCTGCTATGTTCAAAGTCAGAGTAACTGGCCTTGTCCTCCGATGTGGGTGATTGTTCAATTTGCCCCCTGAGTGCATTCAGAGAGGATACCGCTACTTTCAGCTGTTCATGTTGAGCCTATTCCTGAGTTTGGTCGCAGAAGTGTGAAGGGCCCATCTACGGCACTAGTTGGTTCTGCTGGTTCAGTGGCCACGTGAAGCCAGTTTCTTCCCTGCAGAGGATGCTGGTCTATCCACTCTCAGAATTCTTGGGGCGCGTAGAAGAATTGGGTGTCGGTCAGAGTGACAACTCTCAGCCATCCTGGCAACAACATGGCATAGGGGACTTCCATCTGTTGCAATTTCTTCTTTGCCTCCAGAAAAGAGAATCACTGCTTCTGGACTTCCCTTGAGAAGTTGGGAAAGAGCCTCACAGTGATGTTTCCTACCAAGAGAGATCGCTTCCTACAAGCTCGCCCAAGTATATGATCTATGTCTTTATAATACAGGAGTCTTGCTATCAACGGGTGTGGTGGTGCGCCCGGTCTCAGGGTTTTCGCAGGCACCGTGTGTGCTTTCTCAAATGCAAAGAAAGAGGAGAGTCCCTCTCCGGCGATCTTCCGAATCCATTGGTCCAGGCAATTAAGCATGCTATTGCCTTTGATTTTTTCAGGCAGCCCTACCACTTGAATATTATTCTGTCACGATCTGTTCTCCGCCTCTTCTGCTCTAAGTTCGAGGGTGCAGACATTCTCCTCCAGAGTATGATTCACTCTGGTGCCCGCCAATGCCAGGACTGCTGGGAATTCTGCAAGGTCTTTTTCAGTCGTGGAAATGGGTTCAGCCAGGTGGCGATGGTTTTCACGAAGGAGGCCAAAATCTTCTATCAGAGTGTCAATCTTGGTCTCCACTGCCGCTCTTGAGTCCGTAATCGCCTGCATGATACTGTGTAATGTGAGTCCACCATCTACAGGTTGCTGTACGTTTTTGTTTTTTTTAAATTTTTATTTAGAGATTTTTTCCAACATACTTGACTTGTCGGATGGCTGTGCAGGTCCCCCTTCCTCCTCATGTTGTGATCCCATAGTGTCTTGGTCCTTTTTCCTTGTTGTTTTCTCCATGGCTGTCTCCTCAGTGGGCATTCTCCGCCACCTCTTGGTCATCAGCTCTTCATGCTCTATTGGGGCCCACTGTGTTGTAGCACCTCTTGTAGCTTTGGTCATCCACCCTGTCCCACCGCAGTCTGTTGTTTTTTCACATCTAGCGTTATGCTTCTGGGGAAGCACCACTGTCCACTGTCACCAGCCCCCAGGGGGCACTGGCCTGGGCCCCACTGCCTCTCTGGTGGCAGTGGGTCCCCCCGGAGATCCAGGCAAGTGCCTCTAGCCAGATCTCAGGAGCTTGCCCTGCTGTAATATTGTACCCTGGGCTGCAGCAGTTCTCCCACACCACTGTGCTGTGGCCCTTATGTAGTGCTATGCTGTTCTGTGGTTGTGTTGTTTGGGCAGTGTGGGGGGTGGGGCCAGTCCATCACCAGGGACAGGCAGTTATAGCCCTGCTCTGCTCACAGCCCCCTCACTGTCTGTGGGCTGCGCAGCAAGAGAGCCACACCCCCACCAGGCTCCAGCACTGCACCACTGATTACAGTCAGAGGACGCCCTCCCCACACAGTTTCCTCAGGGGTGCAAGACTCCTTGGGGCTGCAGTCTCCCCCACCGCGCTCACCTGTCCACAGCTGGTGCAGCCGCGTCAACCACATTTCTTCCCGAGCTTGTATGGCTGGGCCCGCCTCTCACTTCAGGCCTCCCCGTCAGCTTGCCACCGCTCACATCTGGGGCTCTCAGATAGGGCCCGTTTCTCAAATCTTTCTCAGCACCCGCCCGGGGTCGAGCCAGCACCACCCATCCTCCGGCACAAGCCACCAACTGCTGCTCCAGGCCCTCAGCCATGACCCGAGGCACCGCCTCCCGCTCCTCCACCACCCTGAATCTTGGCAGCAAGTCTCTCCCTGTCGTCTGGCAATGCAGGCACAGCCACTGCCTGTGGGAGTCCTTCCAGGCCCCCCAGGCACCTCTTGCCATCACGGCACAGCCACCGGGCCTCTCAGGTCTCCTAGTTGCAATCAGTTGAATGGCCACACTGCTATTTTGCTGCAACTTCTGACCTCTGCCAGCAGCCCAGCCCGTCTGTCTCTCTTAGCTTGGGAAG
Source organism: Triturus cristatus (assembly GCF_964204655.1). Lineage (NCBI taxonomy): Eukaryota > Metazoa > Chordata > Amphibia > Caudata > Salamandridae > Triturus > Triturus cristatus. Next base: position 512,888,003 of record NC_140589.1, read on the forward strand.
CACAGTTCAGCAATCTCCCTATCTCTGGGGATTTTGCAGGGTCAAGGCTGGTGCCCTGGGTCCAATTTAGAATGACAGGATGGCACTGGATAGAGCCTCATCGGCAGGAACATTGAGATGTGCTGCCTACCCAATCGGTGTCAAGCCTCTCTCCCCCTGGCATGCCAATTTGTCCTTCATGGCCACCAGAAAAAAACGATCTCCTCAAACCAACAGGAGTATCAATTTGTCACCTCAGAACTAAATATCTTCATCAAAAATAAGTTAATCCTTCACTATTAAATAAGCAGCTATATCCAAATGTATTTTTCTCTCTTCAAGCCTACCCCAAGACATATACTCTCAAACCAATTTTTATTATTATCCTCACTCATTTTCTCCTTCCATAATTCCTTAAAGAAAGTAGATGACACAGCTTAATTTTTACTCCATTCATTAATGTTGTCCATGATATAAGCCACCTCACATTCCTCTTCTTTAACCTCAATAAAATTCAATGCTATGTCGACTGGTAATCATGACCTAAAATGCATGCATACATTGTTTCTGCCCAGAACATGTTAAACCTTTCATTGATTGTATTGAAGTTCAGTTGCTTAGTGAGCTAATCTTGCTGTCAAACACCTTCCTCTGTCCGGAGAAAGAACATAAAAAGCAGTTTCCGATCCGTTCTTAAAATAAATCACGTCCCTGACAAAAATTGTCTGCTGCCCAGATACATCAGTTCTTTTTCCTTGCTGATTATTGTCTTTCAGACATTCTTTGCACTCTTGAAACATAGGATACCACCCATTCACTGTACTTATCTCTTTTCGCAATACAGCACCTAAACCACACTCGTTACTCAATTCAATTTTAGAAATGGAGGGTTTGTCAACACATTCTCCACAAACAAATTGAGAATTATTTTTGAAAGACAACGTAAAGGATCCACTTTAGTAGCATAAGGTTCAATAAAGCCTAAAATGGATAACAATTGCTTTTTAGCTTGAGAAACTGGAGCATTAACAACAGCCTTCCCAAGGTTTTTTTTGGGTTTGATGCCATTCTTTGTAAACTCAAGTCTCAAATATTCTACCATTTAATATTACATTTGGATGCTTTCAATGTCAAACTACTCTGCCCTTGGCGTTGTAATATTGAAGTCTTCTTCCATCTCAAACTCATGATAAGCACTGCGCAGATCTAATGTAGAAATATTGATAGCACCCGCCAATGTGGAAACCAAATCATGTCGGTTAGTTAACAAACTCTGTTTATTATATTTCATCTTTAAGATTCCTTAGGCCCACGCATGACCTTAGTTCACAAGAACTCCTCAAATAAATTACTGCAAGGTATATCCATAGGGACAACTTAATGGGTTTTACAGCTTTCTTGATAAACAAATCGTGTAACATTTCCTTCAATGTATCCTTGTAAGTTAGATGCACTTTGCGAACTTTGTGTCATACTGGTCCGACTTTGTCTTTTAAAATAATTCTGTGTTTAAAACCAATTAATTTTTCTAACTCATCACTGAACACTTTTGGATAATCATGCTTTAGCTGACTTATAAATTGTCCAAAGTTGTTGCAGCGTACACCGGAGGTACGGCATTCAGGTTTAACCTTATGACCAATGCTTGGTGATGAGTCCTACCCAAAATAGAATCACCTTTGGCAGTAACCTAAACCTTGCCCTTTGTTTTTCTCCCCAAAAATTAAATCATAGTCCAAAATTAACCCCGCAGCTGAATCTTGTGTGTGACCTATGTATCTTCTTGGACATACGTCTGGAGGCAATAATATCTTATCGTCCCATATGACTTCCACTTATGGTTTTCCCGCATACTATACCATCAACAAGAATCAACCATCACTTCCACCCCGTCAATTTGAACTACAGACGTGGGCAAACTTTTAACATTCCCACTGCCTACACATAATGCTGTATTAGGGTTCAACCCATTTTCATCATCCTCAGCAACACAACAGACTTTTCCCTTTCCCTTACTTTTGCATAATCTACCAAAATCCCCCTTTTTGTTACAATGGTTACAAGTTTTGCCAACTGCAAGACACCCTTTAATGTTGTTTAAATGGCAAGAGCTGCCACATCTATGACGAGATTTTCAATAACTCTTCTTGGAAATTGGCTCTCTTTTTCCTTTGTCAGTCAGCTGATGTTTGACAGTACACACTTCAGCAACTGACTCAGAGGACTTTTTATCTCTATTACTACCATTAGTGCCATTCCTCCTAATTTCTTGCACAAATCTCTCCAACTGTTCAATGGCTTTAGCAATGGTAACTGTATTGTTTAAGGTCATTTCTGTGCCCACCCAAGGCCCTTCTTGTACTTTCTTTGTTTTGGGCTTCATTGAATGATGGTTTAAAAATGACGTGCAAGTCACTTACTTTCAGGCAGTGGCAAATAAATTATCTTCTACAGACAACGCTGCATAGTATGGGCTGCCAACAATTATGCCTACAATATCTCCCAATGAGACGCTTTGCTGAAAGCCACATCAGTCTCATCAACTCAAGATAAACTTGCCAAATCTTCTGTTGCACATTGTGGATAAATCTGCTCCTGGTCATTACCAATGTGAAGAAGAAAAACAGTAAGTTAAAAACGGTATGGTTTTCATTAAATTAAAGAACAGATCAGACAAGGCAAGATTGATCTACGAACCTTCAACCTTACCCGCTCTTAATGCCCATCCAGAGTCAAACTTTTGCTTAATGTTCTGATCTTCAACATTCTAATAGTACAGTGAGATGGCCTCTAAACGGCAGTTCTTGGGAGCCAACAGCATATTTGTCATTTTTTTTATTATCTTGGCCTTGATGAAATCAAGGACGCCTTCACAGCATAGCTGCAAATAACAGTGGCCACTTTTTAGTGTATTTGAGTTTCCCAGTTTCTGGTAAACATTTATTATTTCCTACATCTGATTGAATAATTCACGTAATAGGACTTTTGGCTCTGTTGAAGTCGCTTCTGTGTCTTTTCTAGTGTATTCTTTCCTCTTTTGCCAATAGCGTATGCCATTGCCTTTCCAAGTTTCTGGTCTTCTGTTTCAGTTCAGCCAGTTAACCATTGAATCATTTGCGTGTGTATTTAAGACGTTTGTTGAGTTTCCTGGTTTTCCAGGGGCTACAATATCTAGAGCAGATGATATATTGTGATATGAATTGTATACCTTATGCTTTTCAGTTTAGTTGAAGCTGGATTGTTTTTTTTTTTTTTTTTTTTTTTTTTTGAAACCGTTTATTGCAATCTCAAATAGTTACATGTATGGGCCTACAACCGTCTGGCCGGCCGCTAGAGTGGCAGAAGCATATGACATATACACAGAAAAATCTCTTGGCGGTGCAAAAAGGTAAATCAGGGGATATCAGTAGTGCAGGCCACATGACTCCAACCCCACAATACGGTTTCCTTTTGTCAAAACACAACAACACAAAAAACCACACCCGCAAGGCAACCCGCAATCCCAAGTGACAGCACGCGCTCCTTAAGTGGGGGACCCCAACCAATCGCCAAACTCTGAAGAGGGGGAATGAGAACAGATCAGGGACTGGGGAACCACGTGCCCGTGGCTAGGGGAGGGGGTCGGCTAGGGGGACGGGGCTGGTGAGGCAGCCGGCAGCAGTGGCGGCTCGCAAATACCCCCGCGATAGGCGTTCCAGGGGCCCCAGATTTTCACCCACGCCCCAGGCTTACCCCTCGCAACATACACCACCTTTTCACGAAACATACACCAATCCATGTGTTCCTTCCAGGCCGACACCGCCGGGGGCCTCTGGGATCCCCACAATTGAGCAATGTCACGCTTAGCTATCATGTATCCCAGAGTCACCCACCGCGTCTGCGGAACCGAGTAGTCAGTTGGCTCCCACACATTCAGCAAGCATCTCCTCGCTTCAGGCAACAGCGCGACACGCGTAACCACTCGCAGGACCTCGTGTACACCACGCCAGAATCGCTCCACCTTTGGGCATTCCCACAGAATATGCAAGAAAGTTGCCAAAGCACCACAGCCACGCTTACACAGTCCATCCTCAGCAAAGCCCATACGTAGAAGCCTCGGCCCCGTCACGTAAACCCGGTGGAGGATCTTAAGCTGGACGAAGCGAAGGCGAGCCGGGATGGCCACCTCCTTCGGAGAGGCCACCGCGGCAATCCAGTCCTCGTCGTCCAATTCCAGCCCATCGGCAACCCAGGCCTCGCGGAGGCCAGTCAGCAGGCCCGATCGGTCGTTGATCAGTTTTTTATATATAAGGGAGATCGTGCTGTCTGGGACATGGCCATCCAGCACTCTGTCCTCCAGGGGGGCAGACTCCGGAATGGACGCGACATCCGGGAAGACGGAGCCCAGCGCGTGGCGGACTTGTAAGTACCGAAAGTACTCACTGCCTTGCAACTGAAACTCCGTTTGCAGCGTCTCGAAAGTTTTGAATCCCCCCCTCGTCCAGAGATCTCCCACTGTGCTGATACCGATCGTATCCCACTTCTCGAAGCCCTTCGAGGTCCACAGGGAGCCCAACCTCGCAGACGCATATAGCGGTGACGCCCGGGTCAAACGGTCCTTCCACCCCATAGCTGCGTTAGCCGCGTGCCATACACGCACCATGACACGCGTCGGTCCCGTCAGGCGAGGGTCCGGCGCGCCAGAGTAGAGCGCTCGATTGTAGTCGCCACCGGGCAGGAGCATCTTGTCCATTTCAAATGCCGGGTTCAGGGCGGGCCCGTAAAGGCCATGATTAAGCGCAGCTAGCTGGGAGGCCCAGTAATACCGTTTGATATCCGGGAGGGCAACCCCCCCATCGTACCACGGGAGCGTCAATTTAGCCAAGGCAATACGTGGCCTCCCGTCCCAGAACAGGCGACGCTGCAAACTCTCCACCTCACGGAAGTAGCGCGCCGGGACCAAGTCCATAGTGTTCTGGAGAGCGTACAGAAAGCGCGGCAACGACATCATCTTAAACAAGGCCGCTCGGCCGAGCGGCGAAAGCGGAAGACGCCGCCAACGCACCACATCCTCCTTCAAGCGCTGGAGGGGGGGCAGCAAATTCCGCTCGTAGCGGGCCTCCGGGTCCAGAGTAATATATATACCCAGGTACCGAAACCCCTGGGAGGCAATCTGGATCGGACAGTCCCGTGGTAGGACCGGAGCCTCCCCGGCAAGCACATATACACAGGATTTCGCCCAGTTGATGACGAGGCCTGAGTTGCGACCGAATGAGCGCAAAACATCAACTAGGACGATCAGTGATTTACGCGGGGAGGCGAGATATAGAAGGATATCATCAGCGTAGAGGGACACACGGTCCTCATGCTCGGGGGTCCAGCGGAGACCACGGATGGAAGGGTGCCACCGCAGCCACTCCGCCAGGGGCTCCAGGGCCAGTGCAAACAGGAGAGGCGACAGGGGGCAACCCTGTCGCGTGCCCCGTCCCAGTGCGAATGGGGCCGAAACTCGTCCATTCACCACCACCTGCGCCAATGGGCCGGAATACAACAACTTGACCCAGCCGATGAAGCCCGGTCCGAAGCCAAACTTCGTCAGCATCGCCCAAATGTATGGCCATTCGAGCGTATCAAACGCCATGGTGGCGTCCAAGGACGCCAAGATGGCCGGTTCCCGCACGAACGGGACACGCGCGAGCACCCCGTGCAAGCGTCGCAGATTAAGGGCCGTGTTGCGATGGGGTATGAAGCCGGACTGGTCTTGGTGGACCAAATCGCCCACCACGCCGACCAGCCGGTTGGCCAGCACCTTGGCGAGGATTTTGGGCTCCGCGTTCAAGAGCGAGATAGGCCTATAGGATGTGACCCGCTCACGGGGTCTCCCCTCCTTGTGGATCACCACGATCGTGGCCAGACGCTGGTCCGGCGGAAGGGAACCCCGCGAGCGGGCCGCCAGGAACATCGCGCGCAGGTGGGGGGCCAGTACATCTGGTCGCAGCTTATACAGCTCGATAGGGATGCCATTGGGGCCCATGGCCTTGCCAGATGCGACCGAGCGGATAGCAAGGGCAATTTCGTCCGAGGTGGGAGGAGCATCCAGCAGATCCCTGTCCTCCCCCGAAAGGGAGGGCAGCGCGATGTCCCGAAGCAGGGCATGGGAATCCTTCTCCGAGCAGGGAGAAACCGGGGAATACACCTCGCGGAAATAATCCGCGAAGCAGGAGACAATGGCGTCCGGCTCGGTGACACACACACCATCCATCCTCTCGATCAACGGAACCACACGACTCGCTCTCTCCTTTTTGTCCAACCACGCAATCAATTTACCAGCCTTATCACCCACATCATACAGTCGCCCCTGCTGCTCTCTACTGAGGCCCCTGGCCGCCTCTGTGACGAGGGCCCTATAAGCCGCCTGCTTGAGGTGTAGAACATGCAATGTGGCATCCGTCACCCCGCTCCCCAGGTCACCCTCTAGTTCAGTAATTTCGGCCTCCACCCGGGTTACCTCCTCTCGCTCGCACCTCCGGGCATGGGAGATAAAGGAGAGGGCCTCCCCTCTGAGAACTACCTTAAAAGCCTCCCACAGGGAGATAGCCGAAGGGACAGACCCCACATTCTCCTCAAAGTACCGCTGCAAGGATTTGATCAATTCGGCTCGAATAGTGGGGTCGCGCAGGTACCAGGCATTGATTGGGGCTACCCTGCCCTCCCCCCTCGGGAAGACATCAAAGTGCAACAGTAGTGGGGAGTGATCTGAAATACCCCGCGCCAAATGGCGCACCTCTCCCACTCTCCCAGCATAGGCCGCAGGGACAAGGACATAATCTAGCCGCGAGAGGCTACCATGCGCACCCGAGTGGAAGGTGTATTGCAGCTGCGCGGGATGCTTTAGTCGCCAGCAATCCACCAGTCCTAGTGTATCTAAAAGGCCGGACAGCCACGCCTGTGCCCGGGGGAGGTCCCTGGGGGGATGACGATCCATAGACCCAGAAGCCACCGCATTGAAGTCCCCCCCAACTACCAGAAGCCCACCCGGGAGGTCAAGGAGGAGGCGCCCCAGGTCCGCAAACGTGGTAGATTGCAACCCCGGCGGAACGTACACTGATACAAAAACGACCACTCTGCCCTCCATTCTACCCACCAAGACAGTGTAACGTCCCCTCTCATCATGGCGCACCTCATCAATCTCCAATGGGAGCGAGTTCTTAATCATGATGTCCACCCCCCGCGAGCCCGAAGTGAAGCCCGAATGGGCCACCAAGCGATAGCCTCGCCGATTCATGGCGTGAAAGGAATTACCTATAAGGTGTGTCTCCTGCAGGAAGACCACATCTGGTGAAATTCGTTTCAGATACTGCAGGACCACACCACGCTTAATCCTATCCCCCAGTCCGTTAACGTTCCATGATAACACAGTCAAATCCCTACCCCCCATCATATCTGGAAGCCATCCGTCGTCCCCCAAAGAGCATCTCGAAAACAACAATACAGTAAAGGGTTCGCCTTGCGGTGCAAACAAACAACACTCCACCCCCGCCCACCCATCCCAACAGAACTCCCCCCTCCCTGCACCCCTGCATGAGCCCAGACAGCCCCCCCAAAGTGCAGTGTGCCTGTCGCCCCATAGACAAAAAACTAACTAGTCCCCCAGAGGAGGAGGGAAAGCCCCCAATGGACCCCGTACGACCTCCATAGGAGGGGAACAACACGATCAGTGAATGGTAACTGGAATGTTGTCCAGAGCAAGGCCTACTATTCACCCCTCAGTTCTGATCCGGCGAGCCCTCCCCGCCAACCGCACCCCCCCCACCCCCCCGGCCCCGATCCCCAGGCAGAGTATCCAACCAGTCCCCAGCCGCCTCGGGACGGTCAAAAAAGTGCGTGCGACCATCCACCTCCACCCTCAGCTTAGCTGGAAAAAGCATTGAGTACTTAAGGTTCAGGTCCCGTAGGCGACGTTTAACTCCGAGAAAACTCAGTCTCTGCTTTTGGACCGTCGGAGTAAAGTCAGGGTAGAAATTCACGTCCATATTATCGAGCTTGACCGGTCCCTGTAGCCTGGAAGTCTGCAGGATAGCGTCTCTGTCCCGAAAGTTAAAAATCCGGGCAATGAGAGGCCGCGGCGGGGCTCCGGCCTTAGGTCTTCCTCCGGGGACCCTGTGAGCACGTTCCACCGCAAAAAGTTTACTCAGCCCCCGGGGCTGGAGACGGGTGAGGATCAGGTCTTCCACAAACAAATCTGCCGCCTCCTCCTCCCGTCCCTCCGGCACCCCGACAATGCGAACGTTGTTCCTCTGGGCCCGACCCTCGGAGTCCTCCAATCGACGGTCCATCAGGGCGCTCGCCTGGCCAAGCCGGTGCACCTCCTTTTGAAGGGCCGCCACGTCTGTAGTGAGACCCGATGTAGTGTGGGCCAGGGAATCGACCCGGTCATTTGTTTTAGACAAGTCGGCTCTCACCAGGCCCACATCCACCAGGGCCGAGTCTATCTTCTGCGCCAGAGTATCAAAGCGCTGGTCCACCGAGGCCTTCATCTCGGCAATGGCGCCCATGACGTCCCGGAGGGTCAGATCCGCGGGCTGAGCAGACGCCTCAGTCGGGCCCGCGGGGGATGTACGCGGTGCCTCTGGAGATCCCTTCTGGAGGGTGTAGCGGTCCATGCTGTTAGACTGATGTGCCGGGCCACGGCGGGTCGATTTCACCTTTGCCCGGTCGCCATCTTGCTTTGTGGACATGTCGCACTCCCAAAGTCGTGCCAATCTCCTCGAAAGGGCCGATAAACCAGTTCACGGGTTCCGGGGGGGGGGGTGACCACTGGACCGCAGGACAACTCACAGCCGGCGGGTCAGCCGGGCACCGGGACAAGACCACACCACCGCACCCCGCTCCGCAACCCTACCTCGCTTGAGGGCAAGGAGGGCGCAAAAGCGAAAGTGAAAGCGCGGGGTACGCGAGTCGCCCAGCCCTGCCCGCCGCTGTTGTTCGCTTTGTCCCCGGATCGCCCCACAACTCCAATCCGGGGGGCCGGCGCGGAGAAGGCCGCGATCTTCGATCGGTGCTCCCACCGGTGTCCGGGGTCAGATTCGAAAACGGAAAACGGGTGTCGCCTCAGCTCGGGTACACAGACACAGTCCCCTCATCAAAGACAGGATATAATCAGGATTAATTCAGGAGGTCGCGGAGGTCCTCGGGAGCTTCGCACCTACGCGGCCATCTTGGTTGCGCGCTAGGCTCCTCCCCCTCGAAGCTGGATTGTTATTTTGAATGGCACAGTATATTTATTTGTTTGAAGAGCTCTGTGCCTATATTATTAAATTATAACTTGTCATGAGTGGTTCACTGTGGTATCCTTACAAATAAAGCTGCCATGTGTTAAGAGCAAATGAAAACATGAGACTGTTTGCTAGTCTAAATATAATTGGTAGTCCCTATCCAAATGGAGATAATGCAATTCCATTGTGTCCGGCGATGCCTCACAGAACCATCTGTGACGGTTTTTAAGATTAGCTACGTTTCTGGTTGGGTTGCTTGGTAATTCCTGTTTTGTTTGACTCAACCTTTGCTTCATTTTTAATATGTATTACATGTTGTATTTATTTATTTGTTTTATTTATTTAATATGAGATTTTTTTAAAAAAAATTTTAGTTCTCATTTATCCAAGTTATGCTTTAAATTCAAAGAAAAGGTGCATGAACCAAACCGTTAGGCATATGTTGTGTTATCCCTGGTCACTCCACTAGGGAGAGAGAGATAAGAATTATCTCTGGATCGAAAATTTGGCCTCTTGGATATGGAATAGCACCAAATCTTAGATTTTTCTTTAGGCGAATGCTTTCTGAGGTAACAGAGGCCCTGACACCAAAGCAGCCTTTTTAGCATATCAGTAATCATTGGACCGTAATAACAAAGATAGAAAAAAGGAAAAAAAGAAAAATACAAAAAATCAGATGTGCTATTTTTAAATATAAAGCTACTCACTTCGGTGTATTTAAAGTGTAGTTCTCAACCCAATCACCCCAAATTTCCCAGTATTTTGTTTTCTTAGTCTGTTTACCTGAACGATCTAGTAGGGATACCCTTTTGATGGAGTAACTCCATTCCTCTTCTGTAGGGGAACAGGGCAGAATCCATTTAATACATAATTCCCTCCGAGCCAAGAGAACCAAAACAAAGAAAAGAGCTTTATGATTTTTTGTTAAGATTTTGTTATCAGAATCCTCTGATAACACCCCAATGATTATAGAAGGTATAGTAAGCTTTATCTCATTACCCATGATGTCTGAAATGGTCTTACCCACTTTCTGCCAGAACCCTTGAGTTGAGGGGCATTGCCAAAACATATGGATCTCATTAGCGCTGTCTTCTCCACATTTTGGGCATTTCTTAATCACACGACTTCCCATTTTTTAAATTTTCTGTGGTGTCCAATATGCTTTATGTACTGTGAAAAGATGATTCTTTTTTAAAGTTGCAGATTTCACACATGACCATAAAAGTGACATAGATACTTGCCCTAATTTTTCGAGATCTGCATCCGGCAGGTCCCGCTTCAAAATCTCTGTGAAAGCGGCATTCGTGGTCTCTCCGCTTTGGACAAATAACCAAAACCACTCCGCAACTTCTTTCCGAGTTGTATGTTGTGAACAGATCTTTGACACCAAGTCCGCCTTTCCTTCGAGCTCTTTTCCTAAAGATTTTACCCAGCTTGTCAGTTCGAAGTACTTAAATTTGAGACCGAATGTTCGCATATCAAGGAGAAATGATGCCATGAAATAAGTTCAGAGCCCACGATAAGTTTCCCCCATGTGCGGATGCCACAGGATAGAAGTGGAGAAGCAAGGGCATCCTCCAAACAGGCCGGAGTACCTGGAGAGTCCCAAATGTGTGCTGCATCACTATAATATGGGATTTTTAAGAGTCGTCTCACCTGAGTCCAAAGATTGACGGCTGCCCCCAAAATCTTCAGTCTCACCTTCTTAAAGAATCTTGGATGGCCAAAATTTAAGAGGAAAAACCCCGCCTGGTGGGAGAAGCTAGCCGTGAGGGCCTTAAAAAGTGGGGAAAAGAGTGAGCTTTCCATCAATAATTGCCGAAAGTTCTTCAGGTGAAAGGCACAGTAATACAAATATAAATCTGGGGTGGCAATACCTCCGTGTGCTTTCTTCCTTCTAAATTTCTTTAGGGCTATTCTTGGGCTTTTATTTCCCCAGATAAAACTAGAAAAAAAACCCTGCACCTTCTTAAACCTAATCTTTGGGAATTCTAACAGAATCGTATTAAATAAAAAAGTTAATTTAGGAAGAATTGGCATTTTTAAGAGATTAGATTTACCCAAAAAGGAGAGTGAAAGGGCGTCCCATGATTGCAGCTGTAATTTGACTGTCTTTATTACTTTTTTTAAATTTACCTGAGCTATCTTATCAGTATTATGAACTATTTGGACACCTAAATATCTGATTTCACATTTAGTAAGATCACTCCTATATTGGATATTCCATTTTATCAGCTCTGTTTTTTGTTGATTTATCATATATGAGATTTTATATAATGCGACGACTTTACCCGAAAGTGTCACAGCATTTTTCAAAAGGACCAGTTACATTACATGAGGACTACGGAGTACATTAGTTACAGAAAAGTTACAAACAGAAAAACTCTAACATCTACTACAGATACTAGTGGTTAGAATTGAATACATACAAGTTGCAAATTAACTCAAGGAAAAGATACAAACAGATATACTCTAACTTCAAATAAGAATTGTAGTAAGTATACACATCTACTACAGATACTAGTGGTTAGAATTGCATATATACAAGTTGCAAATTAACTCAAGGAAAATATACAAACAGATATACTCTAAATTCACATAAGAATGTTAGTATATGAGTCTACAAAGGATGCTAGTGGTTAGAGTTTCATATATACATGATGCAAATTCACTCAAGATTACATTATAAGAAGCGATCAGGGTTGAACAATTATATATTACATATTTACAGAGCATGAATGTCTTGTCGTCATTCAGCCAGGCCTTCAGGATGTTGTTGCACTCATAGGCGGTGATCTTGACCCTGGAGGGATCCTTGAGCTGATAATGGACATAGGGGTAGAAGGCCGGTGGTGGTGGGTAGAGGCAACATGCTGGATCTCTGGGCTGATCTTGAGCTTGTGCTGGGCTCCTCTCTGAGAAAGGAGAGGACGCTCATGTCAGGTGGATCTGTGCCGCAAAGTCAGGTCTCCCGTCAGGCTCAAGCACCCACAGTGAGGCCCCGGCAGGCCCAGCATGCCAACACCGCATTCAGGGCTCAGAACTGCCGGCCAGGCCACCAGGCTTGCTCCGCCAAATGTCCAGACAGCAGGCAGTCTGGGCTTGCATGGCCACCAGCACTCTTCCATGGCTTCTTGGTCCTCCACAGGAGCCTCCGTAACTGGGAGTTTCACTGCAGGGTCGACCGGTGGGTGTCAACCCATACCATGTATGTTGCAAAGAATGGATTGTGGCATTATGGCAGACAATATTTGAGGGGTGGCACAGGGCAAGCATTGGCTACTGAGAGAAAACAGTGGGTGCTGGGAATGTTTTCTTCTGACGTCTCGGGCTACTATGGCTCTGTAAGCCTCTTAAGCACCTGACTCTCAGTAGTAATGATCGCGAGTAGTCACAGGCTTCTCAGAGAGGTTAACGTGGGGGTACAGCAGGCTCATTACTCAAAAGACATTCTGCAGTGTAATTTCATGATTGTCCAGCCCATTGATTATTTATGTAATCATAGAACTACTTTTATTCACAGTAAAACACAATACTATACACTGCTTAAAAACAATGCCACCTCTGCCTCCTTTTACCTCCTCCAGCCTAAGGTACCCCAGTGCAGGTTTCAGCACAGGTGTAGCGTTCACTCACCACCCCGCCTCCTTTAGTCTGGTAGACAGTAGAAAGTTTCTCATTGTTTGTCTCACTCACATTTTCGGTCCCAGTAGACCTCGCTCCGGCCTCCCTGCTTTAGTCCTGGTCTTCCTTTGGTGAGGGAAGATACGCAGCCCACAGAATTGTCAAGCGGCTCCTCCACGCCTTCTGATCAGATGTAGACAGTGCAGCAGTGTCCAGAGGCAGCAGCAGCCATGCAGGTATCTCAAGTTGCCATCTCTCTTCCAGACACATTGCATTGGCAAATGGACCCACCACGGCATGGCCTCCTTCTGGACTGGGTGAGTCATTGATTCAGTGGCTTGGTCCTTCCTGGGTTGAGGTAGCATTGAAGGCTGCTTCTGGTCCCAGATCTGGGTAAGGCAAGTAAGACACTTCAAGGCCCTTTTAATGCAGCAATAGTGGCTTGGTCCATTTGGGGGCACTTCTTGTGAGTGCCTCAGCAGACGCACAGTCACTATGACAAGTACCTTGAAACAGCATCTTCACTTCTAGTGGCATAGTCTGCATGGTACACATACCAATACTTAGTCCTAAACAGATATGGCTGGAAACCTCTCGAAGCCCACACTCTAACAAAGCACTCCTACTCAATGGCCCCCCAGTTCTGTTCTCTGGGTGGCATCCTATGACTAACAGGTCACCCAATGCTCTCTCCCCTTTTCATTAAGTTGATCATTGCTTAGTGCCCTCTACAGTTCTTCAAAAGCTTCCTGACATTTCTGGGTCCTATTCACCTTCTCGAACAGCTTCTTGGATATCAAAGCCATCAAAAGGGCCACTGTGATCCCAGAGTTAGGTACTAAGCTCCTGTAGGAACTCATAAGTCCTAAAAAAATATCTGACATTACTCTGGGTAGTGGACACCTCTCACTGGAGGACAGATTGAATCTTTACAATGAACTGTTGAATCTTCCTGTTACGAACCTGATGCTCAGTGTAGACTACAGTGGTCAACTCATCATGGTACTCATTCGCTTTGAAAGTCAGTTTTGCCTCCTGTATACTGGCCAGTACTCATTCAAGCTACCTCACTTTGTTCTCCATTGAATTGCTAAACTCCACAATGTCATCAAGGTAAGCCACACAGAACTCTGCTAGCCCAGATAACATGTGGTTCATCAGGTGTTGGAAATTTGTAGGATCACTTTTCAACCTAAATACCATTACCTTGAACTGGAGTAACCCTCTGGCATAGGAAATGTGGCATTGTCCTTAGCTAGAGAAACCTTCCAGAACCCAATGGTCAGATCTAAGGTGCTCAATTACTTTGCAGCATTCAGCTTGTCTACAAGCTCATCAGCTCTGGGGTCTGATCGGTCTTGCTGACTTCATTGAGCCTTCTAGTCCACACTAAAGCACACATCTGTGGAAGCTTGTTTGCACACCAACACTGATGGACTGGCTTAGTGGCTGCAAGAATGCTCATCCGCCCAAAACATCTTGGCCACCTCTGCCTTGATGCTTTCCTGGACTCGATCTGACATGCTATTAGTATTGCTTTTGTCTGGAAAGTTATCTCATGTATGAATCTCATGAATACAGACAAGACTCAGCCCTGGAGTCAGAAGAGGTGGGAGTATTGTCCCAAAACCTCTCTACATTCTGTCTCCTCTTTATGCATCAACTATGAACAAGCTGTACCCCTTCCAAAGACCCTTCCCTCTTGTCAGCATAGTCCACCACATGCTCCTGATCTCGCAGGCGAAAATATATATATATATATATCCTTCAAAGTTGAGGAATCCACAGGCAGATGTAGCCATATAGTTCTGATGGATACATCTGTCTGTGGATTACTTACCTTTTGAACTATCCCAATGTGCAGTATTACATGGAAACTTTTCTCCATAGCTTACCCATGTCGACGAGGACACTACAATAGAATGGCTACGCACGCGACTCCGTGTGATGTTATCGGCGCCATAAGAAGACCTCATCGGTGTGCTGACGCAAGGTTTCCTATTTTCAGTGCCATCGACGCGTAAATGTTTTTCCAGGCTCTCTATTTCTGGGAGATTTCTTTGATTCTGTTGCTGCAACTTTGTAGCTGCTGAAGATGTCTCCTCAGAGGAAGTCAGGATTCAAGCCGTGTAGGGAATGCGGAGATCAAATGTCCATGACCAAGCCGAATGAAGACAGTCTTTGATGCTTGTCATCAGATCACAATGTCGGAGCCTGCTCGTCGATGCAGATGAATTCAAAGGCTTTGAAGGAGAGGGAGGCCAAGTTGTTCATGGCCAAAGCCAAGAACCAGAAGAGGGGTCGTTGAAGATCTTGGACCTGGTGGAAGTCACCGACACCTCACACTTTAAGGGCTTCCAATAGAAAGCATAAGATAAAGCGGAATATTGGATCTCAACGTCGCTCTTCAAAAGACAAGTGTCTGAAGTCGGTGTCCCTGAGTCCTAGACAATGCCATAGAGATGATATATCTCCAACACCATCTCCGGGGATGTCTCCAGCTCTGTCTTTGGCTAGAAGATATACAGCGGATCGTGAGGATCCGGATTTTTTGTCATCTCATCCTTCACCAATCACGCCTGCTGATAGGGAGTCCAAATGAATAGAACAGTTGGCCAAGAAGGTCTTAACACCAGGAAGTATGGCCCTGAAGTGCACTAATGCTTCTTAAGTTTTCAAATGCTATATTTATGCCCTAATGGATTCGGCTACAGTGGTCATCCCTAAATTACTTCAAGAGATCCAAGGACATTCTTCAGAGCTTTTGACAGATGCTAAGGCGGCTGCCCAAAATGTTATTCAATCTGGGCTGGACCAAATGGACTCAGTAGTAAGAGCCATGGGGTTTTCTGTGCCGACAAGATGACATGCCTGGTTAAGGCGATCCGTTTTTTTGGCGGATGTTCAGGCTACATTGTTGGATTTGCCAGCACATACGATACCTGCCAGAATTAATTCAAGAAAGGCCCTAATAAGGGTCCTAATGATAATAACAAACCCTTGTGGCAGAGGAACGCAGGAATTATGAGAAAAAGAACACAATTACAACCAAGTTAGGGATTGATCAAGCAAATCAATGACATTTATTTTTCTATATGTTTAAATACCATTTTGTTATATGTAAAAATATATCTGACAATGCATCAATCCACAATTCAAAAAGATATCAAATTTCTGTCCCACAACTCTCATCCAGGAAACAACAATCATACTATCATACACTCCACAACAACATAATATAATATGTCAAGGCACACAATTATATTCAAAAGGTAAAAAAGGTGAATGGTTGCTCTCTATAAAGAATACTGCACATAAGTGTTAGGTACAAGTTGTAATCTCAACTTTTAACTGTGGGTGGGTTATAGTGAATTGTTCATGAGTTGTTTACTAGCTCTGCGTTCTCATAAGAATTGTTGTGTCACAATTTTGTCACTTGGAGATTTTCTTAGGCAGGTTGCAGGTTGCTAAAGGTCTGCTCCTGTTGGGATAATAAATCTTGTGCTTCTTCTCTCCTGTATGTCTCTCATCTGCTTCTCACTGGTGATGAGAAGGAGCACAGCAGTGGTTCAAGGTCCTCCTGACATCCAGGTGACTGGAGGGATCATATTCACTGCTGGTGTCAGGAGGACAATTAAAGACTTCTCCTAGTCGAGTGATCCTACCTATGGAAGAGTAGCACAGAAAAGTGCTATGCCTTTGAGGACTATTTGGGCTCCATTGGTAGGCTGGCAAGCTGATATGATTTCTGTAAGGTTTACGAGGACATCACATTATCCAACCGATCTCTGTGTGGTACCCTGTGACCTGATCATCAGGTAAGATACAGATGGCAGGTGCAGTTAACGTCCAGGCATGAGCATGCTTTTGATTAACTTGTACATTTTCACACTGTATGTACCACAGCCATTTTGCGTGCAGTATAAAGGCAATGTTTGCAGAGACATAAAGCACTGTTGTCTCTAATCACCAATATTAACTGTCGGGACACATTGATTTCAGTGCCAGTGTACGAGCATGCTTGTGCTAACGTTCTCTGGAGCTGGGTACAATACTGTTGCTTCTTTTTACACAAATTACTTGTTTTGGGTTGTTTGCATTGCATATTTATGCTATATATCTTTGGTCAGACAGCTTTTTACAAAGCAACAGCAAGCCTTAGGTATTAGCACATTTAATTGGAAACCCTCAGACATTGGTTGAACCATTTGTTTTTTATCTTATTCCATTATCATAGCCAGTTTTTTCTTTAAGTAGTTGGTGAACTCCCAATGAAATGGGAACCTTGGTACCCTGTACTTTTGTCATATGTGGAAATCTTAGAAGAAGATTGCACTCCTCAGAGGAAACAGTTTTTCTAAAGTACTGCCTTGAGATTGTGGGATTAAAGGATTTACAATATGTGTCACTTTTCGAAAATGCTAGCAATATCGATATGTTTAGATATGCCATCACATCACTGGTTATGTGATATGGAAAAATTGTCAGTACAGTAATTGAAAGAAGTTTTATTCAGCAGCACAAAAGAGCTTTGGCTGTGTCATGCAAATTTGAGACCAAAATGTCTGACCAGGTTGTGAGTCAAAGTGATGACAACTAAGGGAATGAAATTATAGGAGAAACTGCGAGTGGGCACAGCGATGAAACTTAGTGACTTTAAAACTGCTAAGGGTACTGAGCAATCTTAGAGATTTTTTAATGAGATTTGAGTAACCATTCGTGCAAATAACACTGGGGGAGATTAAATGGTATTGAAGGTCAACGCTGTGAGAAATAAAGTGAAGCTTTAAACGCAAAAGAGAAAATGTACCAAAATAATTTTAAAAGTCTCATGCTACAGATGTAATAGTTTTATTCTTACTTAGCGGACTTTAAAGTTTGTCCTTCTATGCTCAAAACCTGTAACCACTACATGAAAAAAGTCTGTTTGGTAGGGTGTGCAAAGACATTGCAGGAGTGAGGCTAACTGCTGCAGACAATGATCTGGTTCTCTGCATGTGTTGATATAACCCAAGAGGGTTTTCCTAGTGTATGGTGTGAGTGGATGGTAAAGATGTAGAATTGATGGTGGATTTTTGTTTTGTTTAGTATTTTGTGGAAACATTTAGTATTGAAAATATGATAAAGAGAGTTGCTACCATCTGGGTTCAGACCCAGGGAGTATATAGTGTGTAAAACTTATCTGTGTGGTTATTTCAGGGTAAATTCAAATTCTTAGGTAGGGAGACTAAAGGGAAGCTCAACATGGCTGGAAAAATGTATCCCATACTTGGAAGGCCTCATCAGTAAGTAATGGGCGATCTCAATGGAAGTCTTTTTGTGTATAAATGTGAAGATGGGGTGATGACAAACAATACGTACTCTTGTTGAAATATACATTTGCTGATGAATTTAAAGAGGGTGTAAACCATACAAGGATGACCCTATATGACTTCAAGGACTAGGGTAATGTAGTAACTGCACTACAAAATCGTAGTTGCTTCAAGCTTTATTCTGTACAAAGAAATAGGCCCACAACTAGAAAGCATCCGGTACCAGTGATACCCGCAGTAGCTGACTTCTCTGCCACAAACTGGAATGCCGGTAACCGTTAGATTCTGTAACATGGATACAATACAAATGTACACGAAGTGGCAATAGAAATACAAGTAAAAGCAATATAAGTATGTGTATAATGCATACAAGTATAATGCATACAACACCTTCCCTCCTTTAAACAAGACAAACAAACAAAATGCTATCAATACACAGCATAGTCATTTAATCTACTCAGTGATTTAAGTTTAATTACACCCCTCAACTTCTTCTTGTCAATCTTGATCCAATATCTATGTCACAGTTTGTTATAACACCCTCTCCCAAGTTCATGTTCTGGGCATCTGAACCACAATGATGGGTTGGATCAGGCACACCAGATTTTGAATCACCAATCGAAGTGGACCTGTTCAGCGATCCAGCTGTCTGATGAGTTCCCTCATTGTTAGTAACAACTTCACTGCTTTGCAACCAAGTGGACCAGTCACAACTCTTTGCATGACCTTCCTTACTGTATTTTTCTATGATTCCTGCCTGTTGTGGGGTAATACTAACCAAATGTTCATTTCACCAGCCTTTGCGTTTAAGCAAAGCTGCACCCTTACTCACTTTCAACACCTGGACAGGAAAAAAACTATGACTGGCCTTTCTTGACTGATTTAGTTTTCCTAATTAAGACCCAACCATTGACACCCAGATTCGATGAACCTTTACCTTTATCAAAAACATGCTTAATTTCCACTTGTGTTTACAACACTGCAGAAAGTACTTCCAGACTGCCATCATTGTTCACAGAACCTCTACCTTTGATTGGTAACCATACAGGACACAGGATAATGTGAACCTCTCATCACAGATCAAGTAAATGGAGTTACCCAAGTGATAGCATGAAGAAACTCCAAATTACTGTTTTTAAAAAGTCTTTGACATTCTGTCCTCTAGATAAACCTTCTTCAGTGCCTTCTTTCATAAATTTGTTTTCTCTCTAGCAGTTCATTAAAAGTAGGAGAATACAAGGCTTCTTTTATATGCTTAACATCATGTACTTTCAAGAGCATGTACATCTACCGGACACAAAATATGTACTGTTATCAATTACAGTCTCCTATGCTAAACCCTCAAAGAGAAAAACTTCTTCCAAAAAATGTAGGATGGACTCAGTACTAAGTGTATTGACAAAGGAATAATAAATCCACTTAAAGTGGTACTCAATTCATATAACGTATCTCCTGTCACCTGACAAGAGTGAAAATGATCTAGAAGAATTGAAGGTGACTGTTGGAAGGGGACTTGATGCAATGGTGTGCTCATGGTGTTTCAATGCTTTCCATCAAATGTCTGTGGACGCCATTTCAAGATCTCATTCAATTAGGAAATCCTTTGCTAAGATGGTGGTCTTGGTGAAATGAAAATCGAAAAAGGACTGGTTATCTGCAGTCCCAATGAAAGAGAAGTAGGACTCTCTGGCTTCCAAGAGTTCCAACAAAAGTAATGAAGGATTACAACCAACTCAAACCAGGAACCTGTCTGTCACTGAGAAGTGGCCATCTAGGAAGAGTTCTTAGGTGATACCTACTTTTTGCGCTAACAGTGCGGTATTTACACTTCCACGTTTAGCCTTGCAGTATAGTCAGAAATTTATAATACTATCTACTCCTCCTCTGCCACTAGAACTATTCTTATTGCGGCTCAGAGTCCTGCCATATCATAACTACCTCATGATTTGATTTCTATTTCTACTACTTGCCCTTCCCTCTCCACCCTATCCACTATCCCCACCCCGGTTCAAATTCATGTGCAGTTTGGCACCTCTGATAGTCTGGTTCTTCCTCATCTTATCATCCCATTTGGTGCCTCCCTGAACTATTACCTTGCGCTTCATCTTACTGGTGACACGGCATCCAGAGGACAGTTCACTCATTATTTACTTAGCTGTGACACTTTATATTTCCACTTTCCTCCAGCTACAGCTAGTTCCTAAATCATCAAGAGCCATACTTACTAACCTGGAGCCCTCAGACCACAATGCTTATAAAATCATATATCCCCCCAACTTGTCAAAGAACGCATCTAAAAACGTAAAACACAGACTCCTCAAATCCCACCCAGAAACCCTTATCTCTGATCCTTTCTTCTGCATAAAAAGAGGAGCTATTATCAGTGATCTCATCCTCTATAAAAAAAGCTACATGCTCAATAGAGGAACGCTCTATATCCATTGATCATTGTCAAAGCATGCAAAAAATCTCTCCATGGACAAGAGTCATGGTTGCCCCCTCTCCATTTCATAAGTTTGATGCAACCATTTCCGTTTACAATAATGGAATGATCCATAACCAAACCTCTGTACACAAATTAGAAATGTTTGAAGATTTTGTCCACGCCACAAAAGCTCGGTGACTAACAGGAAATCTGCCCCCTCAGCCAATCCCCTGGACCCTCACGCTATGTCCATTCAAAATCAAGATGTACTCTTGATACGCCTGAAGAACTTGGACGTCACCAAAAAGATTCTCGATCAATCTTTGAAAAACACTAACCCCTAAAGTGAGTCTGAACGTCAATCTCAAATATTTGTACACAACGAATAGTGTTACAGATTTTGTAAGTTCATGTGACTCTTGTGTAAGATGAACTTTATGATAAACTGCGCAAAGATCAATAATAGAAAAAGGTTTTGCCCCTCCCAGACTAGCCTCCAGACCATGTATTTTAGACAAAGGGTGACAATCTATAAGAATATTCTGATTTAGTGAGCGTACATCTGCACAGAGTCTAACCTCTCCTCACTTTTTTCGTGCAATGACCACATGGGAGACCCACTGAGAGAACTCATAAGGTTCGATTATATCATCCTCACATAACTTTTAGAATATCTGCTTAAGTTCACCTCTGACACTTAATGGCACAGGCAAAATGTATGGACAACTGGCTGGGCTTGTGGTTTCAAACACATATTTCCCCACATTGTCTGAAAAACATCAGTGAATTGGTTCAAAATTTCTTCTACATTTGCAAAACCTGACTAATACTCCAAATATGCCCCAGGCTTTTCACCCAACACTACAGGATTCTCCAAACACGGTTTGAGGTATAAACCCATTTTATCTAAGTCCCACCATTCAGTGATAGCGCTGCACTTTATCGCAATATATACCTTGGTCGTGGTAACTGTTCCCAAACATTCTGTTTCAGAGACAAAGTATCATAACATGTCAATGTCTTGTTTGCTGAACAATTTTGGATGAACATTTGTAGGTAAAAGAGTGACACCATTCTTCCGATATTGGTAAAAAGTGGTATCTCTTAGAATAGTAATAGGAGAGCCAGAATCAGCAATTACCTGAAGGCTAACATGGCCAGCAATTACCTGAAGGCTAACATAGCCAAACATAATGGACCTTTCACATCATTTGACACGGTAATGGAATCCAATTCAATTGTCAACACAATATTACCCAATGTCTCTGCACATGCCTTCTCAATCATTGTCATTAATTATTTTTAAAACATTCTCATTGCTCTTGCATACAGCTTGACAATTACCAATTTTGTTACATGTTCTTTTTTTTTTTTATTTATGAGAGATGTCACTGACATACACAGCCAATCGCCTACAACCCTGGGGCCGGCAGCGTTTACATATAAGGCTCATCACACGGCTATTTTGCCCACATCCCGGAGGCCGGGCAGCATGATTCTTAAGGGTCGCAATTCTGGATGGAATACTAGGCGAGACTGCCGTGCTTCAGCGTCTTAGATGTATATTAAAAATAATATATATATTTTTTTTAGATAACAACCTAACAAAGAGGTATCAGTTCAGCCAATCGCTGTCAGGACTCTTATTTGTTGCGCAGCAACCCGACAATGGAGTTCTGTACTTGTCACTCATCCAACCTGACTCCCTCCCACCACCATCATGTCTGCCCTCTAGTTCCCGCCCACTGTTCCAACCCAATCTCTCTATCCAAACTCAGCGCTTTCCCCTGCACGTGGCATATACCTAGTCCAAAACCTAGCCCTGTCCTCTATGGAGCTGGGGTATTGAGTCCAACTTCTACTCCTGCCGCTGCTGCTCCCTCTCCCTTGCCTTTCAGGTATGTGGTATATAGCCCCCAGAAGTTCTTCGGCCTGCTCTGTGGTGGGAGCAGTTCTCTGAAGCTCTCAGACTGCGTGCAGCAGTAGAGTGCATCATGCGACCATTGTGTCACTGTGGGTATGGGTCCCCTTAACCAGCACATTGCTACTCTACGTTTTGCCATCAGCAGGCCTAAGCCCACCAGTCTACGAGCTGCCTTCGGGAGTTTTTTAGAGTAGCCCAGCAGCGCCACCGCCGGATCAGGAGGGATCTCCAACTCAGCTATAGCACTGATCTCACGAAATATCTTTTCCCAGAATCGAAATACACCTGGGCAGCCCCACGCTACATGTATGAAATCCGCTGTAGTGGAACGGCATCTTTCGCTGGTTGCGTCCTCTCTCAGGCCATACCTTTCTAGTCTCTCTGGTGTGTAGTACACTCTATTAATATATTTGAAATGTATCAGTCTGTGTTTTCCATGTAAAGATATATGTTTCGTGTTAGTGCAACAGTAGGTCCACATGGCGTCGTCAATTGATATGTCCAAGTCACGTTGCCAGGCCAGCCTTGCCTTAGTAAACTGGTTAGCTCTCTGGGACATTGCCAATTTATAAATATTGAAGACAAGTTTGCGGGGGGATTTAGTTTTGATGAGGTACGATAGTTCTTGCACCTCAGGGGGTTCATTTAAGTCATCCCCCAACTGTTGGCGGAGCGCACTGTGCACTCTGTGGAACTGAAAGTGTTGGAGTAACGTGGGTGCTTCTGCAGAGTTCGTAACTACGTCCCATGTTTTGACAACCCCTTCTACAAATAGGTCTCCCACTTTGTGAATACCCAGCGCTTGCAACGCTCTAACGACCCTCCCATCCCTGCAGGGGGACAGCCAGACCGCCTAGTCTATTGACATCTCCGGGGAATATAACAGTACCCCTGCTTGTTGTTGTAGTAAGCCGTGCCAGGCATGCCGGGTCGAGTTTAGTGAGTCCAAGAATCCTGTTCTGCGATCTGCCAGTTCAAATATGACGGCATGGAGGGGGAGTGGGTCAGCAAACAGCCTCTCAAGCCTAAGGTATGGAATGTTATCTGCGCCATGGATCCAAGTATGTGCTTGCGCACCATGCTCTGTAATACAGCTCTAGATCAGGTGCACCCAGTCCCCCCAGGTGGTATGGTAAAGTGAGAACCCACCATTGGACACGTGCTTGTTTGCCAGCCCAAGCTAGCCTCACTAATGATTTGTTTAGCCGGGCAAAGAAGGAGCGCGGTAGTACTATTGGTATGTTTGTAAATAGGAAGAGGAATCTAGGGAGCACTACCATCTTCATGATGGAGACACTGCTGATCAACAAGAGCGGTAGCCCAATCCATGTTTCGACGTCGTCCTCTAACTTGGCCACTGCAGTCCCATAATTCTCTCGAAAAACAATTTTCGAATCAGTGTGCAATCTGATGCCAAGGTACCTGACCGAGTCGTCGGACCACCGCAGCGGGTACTCCATCTCAAACTGCAAAGTGGACGGAGTGAGCGGGAAGGCTAAGGATTTGGTCCAATTGACCTTCAACCCAGAGAGTGCACCATAGTGTACCACCTCACGCAAGACCGGGGCGAGATTGTTTTCGGATCTCTCACATAAAGATGGGTATCATCTGCGTACGTTGACAACACTATTTCGTAGGTAGGAAAACTCACCCCTCTATGACCTCTAAGTGCGCATGCCAAGGGCTCAGCAACCAGTGCATATAGCAACGGTGACAAGGGGCAACACTGTTGGGTACCTCTGGCGATGGGAATGGGGTCAGTGACCAGGTTCCCCAGCCTAATGCGCGCAATGGGGGCATTATATAACACCCCTATTAGTTATAAAAAGACAGGGCCGAGTCCCATTCTGGTCAGCACTTGCCACATCAAAGGCCACTCGACCGAGTCGAAAGCCTTCTCCATATCCAAGAAGACCGCGATAGCCTTCGCGTCGTGTCGCACATGTTGTATTGTGCCAAAGACCATACGTAGATTATAAGTGAGGCCTCTATCAGGCACAAATCCTGCCTGTTCTGGGGCTACCAGTTCCGGGGTCAGGAGTGCCAGTCGAGTCACCAAAATTTTCGTGAACAGTTTAGCGTCCACGTTCAACAAGGAAAGCGGTCTATACGATCCACATTCCTCCAGTGGTTTACCTGGTTTGGGGATAGCAACTAAAATAGCTTCCCTCATCGTTTGCGGCATCTGTCCTGTAACACACATGTCATCAAATAACTCCGAAAGGTGGGGGAGTAATAAATCTATGAAGGTCTTATAAAAGGTCACTGTGAGGCTATCCGTCCCTGGGGCGCTATTCGCCTTCATTCTTGACAGTGCTTCTAATATCTCATCTTTTTCAATGGGGAGTGAAAGGAACTCTCTGCGCGAGTTAGATAGAAAGGGCAACTTGATATGTTCCAAGTAATCTGATATTTCCCCATCCGTATCCGATAGGCGTGAGGCGTACAGACCTGAATAGTATTGTTTGAATCTATTGGCAATATCTACTTCGTCAGTTAGTAGGTCACCCTCTTCTGATCGGATTACTGTGAATAAAGTCTTGTCACGTTTGGCTTTCAGCAAGTTAGCCAGTACTGATCCCGGCCTATCTCCCTCTCCGTACACATGCGCTGTAGCATATTTCCCCAGATGTTTCACTTCACTGTCCGCTGCCTCCTGATACTCCTCCTATAATTGCTTCATTACGTCTACGGTCTCCCCGCCTTCCGCGATCGACTGACGAGTCTCCAAATCACTCAGTTTGCGCTCCAAAGTCGACAGTCTCTGGCGAATGTCGTGAAGTACCCCTAAGTGTTTAGCCATGGCCACCCCCTTAATGTATACTTTGAAAGCATCCCATACCGTCTGAAAACTATTTACTGACCCAATATTAGTAGCAAAAAATGTTTCTATAGCTTCAGCTATCGTTTCTTTGATGAGAAGGTCTAGCAGTGAGTAAGGGGGAAATCACCATGTAAATGGAGGGATTGTCTTCTTGGGGGTGGACAAGACCAGAAGGAGTGGAGAGTGGTCCGACAGGGTGCGCGGTAGGACCTGACATGCACTGATCTGGGAGATAAGTGATGTCGATGCGAGCCAATAGTCTTTTCGAGTGTAAAGATTATAATAGGCAGAGTAGTGTGTGAAACCACCATCCAGTGAGTGGAGTTCCCTCCATACATCGGTGAGGTCCTCGCTGATCAGTGCTCTTTCTATAGCTCTAACTGCCAACGCCGGCCTCCTAGCCGGGCCCCCTAATCTATCTAAGCTCGGGTTCCTGACAAGGTTGAAGTCACCGCCCCAAAGCATATGTGTCGCCCCACATCCATTCACTGTGTTAGCCAATGTAGCAAAGAACTCCGGGCAGTCGTAGTTAGGGCCGTATACGTTAACCAGTAGGAGATCCAGTCCTCTTCCCTGACATCTGGAGATCACGAACCTGCCACCAGCATCTGCCTTCTGTAGTCGCAATGTGAATTCAGATCTGGGGTTCACCCATGTCATTACTCCTCTAGAGTGAGATGTGAAACCTGCAGCATTGATATTACCCTCAAGGCCCCTAGTGCGCATCATTGGACTCTGCAGGGGAAGATGCGTCTCCTGCAGCAGGGCAACGTCTATATTATGTCTGTTTAGATAGTTCAGCACTTTGCGCAGTTTGCGATGGTCATTCAGACCCCTCACATTCCACAATAGCGTTCTGAGGGAGTCTATTGGTCTCTGGTCAGTAGCCCCCCCAATCGTAGCCATCCCGTCTGTCATGCTTCTCATAGCGTCCTGAGTACTGTGGCTGATATTTGTACTGTACCTCATGAAACAACATATTTGACCTACCCAACTTCTAAAACAAAAACAGAGTCCCTATCCTACCCTCCCCCCACCCACAGCAGACCACCCACAACTCGGTCGCACAGCATCCCTAGTAGGGACCTCCCACACCACCCCCTCTCCCTCCCCCAACTGAGTTAGCAGTAGTGGTGTTTGGCACTTGCGGGCAGAGGTCGCTCAGTGTACAACTAATAGAAAACCGCTGGTGACAGTTTACACCTGTCCCGAACTCCCCCCGCCATCAGCTAGCGATACACCCTTCACCAAACCACTTGTCGTAGCTTTACTTGCCATGGTACCACAACGCATCCTATTGACTTAACCGTACCAGTAATGTGCATTGCCCAGGACAGCTCTCATGACCAATGCTGTGGCTGCTATAAAGTCTCTAGATTCCCTACGCCTGTCTATATACCCAGCCGGAGTGAGCTGCCTCTACACAGCAGTATACATTGATGTACCAACAGGCATCTGTCTCAGCACAACCATTTGATCAATCCTGTCACTTTCCCCTTCCACCCTCCATCCCCCCACCCCTCAGAATACTTATCGACAGATCACAATCAGTCGGGACTCAATCCTGTTCTTCCAGCGATCCCCCAGCCGCTTCATTCAGGAGCTGCCATTCTGGACTCTGTCGTTGTTCCTTGTTACAGTCTTTAATCGCCTTTTGCAGCGCCTTCGGTTCCACGAAAATATGTGAACGACCCTGTCTGTTCACCCGTAGCTTAGCTTGGTACAGCATTGCATAGTCCAGACCCAGTTCCCGTAACTGTTTTTTCATGGGGATAAATTGTCGGCGAGCCTCTTGCACTCGAGCAGTGAAATCCGGGTACAGCGAAACATTTGACCCTTCATATGTCAGTGACTGTTTGTCCCTCGCCATTCGCAGAGCAGCATCTCTGTCCCGGTAATTTTGCTATGATTGGGCGGGGCGGGGCGGGGCACCCGGTGGGGGTCTGGGCCCTAAGGAGCGGTGTGCCCGTTCCACCACAAACATATTCAAAAACACCTCTGCACCCAGAAGTTCGACCAGCAGCTTCTCCACGAAACGTTCCATGTTGCCGTCTCTGGCAGGCCCATTATCCACAAATTACAGCATCTCGAGCGGGCCTCTAAGTCTTCCGCCTTGTCCTGCAGCACCCGCGTAATCCTCTCGAGCTGTTTGTGGTCCGCGTCCAGTGTCATCTGGGCCTCCTCGACTTCCGTTAGTCGCCGTTCAGACATATCTAGTCTCTCCGCATGCTTATCCAGCCTTTCCCCCATTCTGTCCATCCGATAGGAGAGGGCATCAATTTTCGTGCCCAGAGATGAGATGGCGTTCTGCAATCCCTTTTCCATAGATAACAGCAGGCTACGGAGATCCGGCTCTTCATCCGTAGGTGTTGAGGGCCGATTAGTCACTTGTGAGGCCGAGTCCTGCGACTTAAAGCGTTTTTCTTCGAAGGATAGCTTGGGTTGGGTCTTGTCTGTTCTACCCATTGTCTTCCCTCGTGTAGGGGAGTTGGTCAAGGACTGCTGCGAATTTCTGCTCTGGGAGCGAGCAAGCGAAGACCAGGCAGCCAATCCCCTCCCAGGGAGCTATTGTGTCGCTTCAGTCCGGTAGACGGCTCGTGGTGTCTGTCAGTCGCGTGATCCAGTATTCCAGTTACGCGGGGCGACACCTGTTGCTGCCGGTATCAATTCTTTCCCTGTCGTATCTCACTTCACCAGAGGCCAGCCAGCAAAGCAATTCCACTCCTGAGTACCTCTTAGTGCGACCAGCACTGTATCACGGTTTTCCCCTTATGCTGCGCAGTGCAAAGTCCACTCCACTCTGCCAGTATTTCGGGGGTACACTGTTCTGCCTCCTAGGTGTGATGTTGACGGAAATTATATTGCCACCTGCACCGGAGATCCACTCACCGCAGCAACCATTGCCCAGTCAGACCTGCACCGTCAGACCCCGTGTCGGATGACCAGCTGTACTCTGGGGCACGACTCACAGCAGGGCTTCTGACCAGTGATCGCAGTCAGCGTCAATCCCACCACTCTCCGTAAGGCCGCAGGACCCATTTCTTGCATAAGCCCTTGTGTTGGTTGAAGCACATGTTTTTTCTAGCTGTACGTAGCACCGCTACCCCTCTTGGCCGCAGTTCTCTGCTCGTGTCGCTTGTATGTCAGCCTCCTCGGGAATAATGCAGCCTCAGCTGTGCTGCGTTGAGAGTTCCGCCGCCCAGTCGCAGATTGCAACAGTCCAGCTGTCTCTGACACTACATCCCTCAGGGCAAAGTCCTTTAGGTCACCGCTCCCAGCGCCGGCCTTCACTTCGCACAGTGGTGCCTCAGGGGACCCTTTCAGTGCGTACCCCTATGGCAGTTGGCGCACGCATTCCCCCTGGTAGAACGCGCGCCCTCCAGGTTCTGCCCGTGCAATCTGGGCTGGGGGTTGACATCTTCTCCCGTCACTGACCTCTCACTCGCAGGCACCTCCGTTACTCATGTCCCCCGCTGTGGGCAGCCTCGGTGGTTCTGATCGCGGTCCCAGTCACCTCACTCACGCCAGGGGTAGGGAGGGGTATGTGGGCTCCCCTCGGTGTTATTCCTCCGATGTCGCAGCTCTCTCATTTGTACTGTGGGGGCAGTCTCAGACTCCTCCCTGATCGGGCCGCAGCATCGCTGGTGCCCCCGTGGGGACACGCAAAGGACCGAGCGAGTCTGGTCCCCGAAGATCGGGGGACCGGCTCGTCTTCACAGCTCACCTCCGCACGTATGGTGACACAGCGCCGCCTCACGCACACTCCAGCGCTCCGCCCACTCGTCAGCCTCGTATCTTCGGACAGGGGGTGTCCAGGGAGGTCAGAGTCTTATCTCCGGGATGCGGCGGCCTTCCGACAAACAAATGTCGATCTGAAAATCGTTTTTAGGTGGTGGGTGCCCGGATAATTGCAGGATTGTTGGTCGGTGTGGAGGAGCTCAAGATTCAGGCAGCCTTTTTCGTCGCGAGCCAAGCTCCGCCCCCCACCAATTTTGTTACATGACAAGCAACGTTTACCAACAGCAGGACAATTTGAGTTACTTCTGAGATGAGTTTTCTACCTAGGCATATAACATGCATAAACTGCCTTTCTGATAAAGCTTTTGCCTGTTTTACTATGACTATTCACCAGATATACTGATTTATCACAATCGCTAGAATCAATAAAGGACACTGCATTGATAGGAACATCTGCATTCAACGCTTTATAATTCACCATTGAATATTCAGTCCCTTTTGCCAAGTCCAACACTTCCAATAACATGGGATTTCTGCAACTTAATAACCTTTCTTGTATCATTCTGGAATAGCAGTTACACACAAATTGATCATGACGGTATATATATCCACGTAATGCCAAATTCGCACATTGTAGCAAAAAAGTTTTTGGGGGAAGTTTTTATTAAACAAAAGCTCCTCATACAATGTAGGATGGAGAGGAATGCAGTAGTCAATAAAATCTAGTGCTGCACTGCATTAAGCACATAATGCTAGTAACAGGCACTGAACTTAACACCTTTGGTGATTTAACGGCCTTATGATATAAAAGGTTAGGCAATATCCATAATCAAATAAATTGAACAGCTTAAGTTTTGTTCCGCAGTCTGTTACCATATCAGTGCCCCGGCACTCATGTCCAGCTCCCTACACCTCTTTCCACTTTCTAGGGCAGCCTCTGCCTCGATAGATCACCTCTACATAAATCAAGGTCCACCACCCCTTCTGCAACACTTGGGGGAAGACTTGCACACAACATTACCCATCACCCCTTGCCGAAATCCCTGGATCACTGGGCCTTCCCATAAGGTATGGAAGAAGGTGCCATCTTGGGCGTAGTCCCTAATGCACTGTAGTATGACCTATGCAGGATTTTAAGTTGGACTAGTCTGAACCGGGCTCGAACAGCTATTTCCCCGGGACCCTGGAGAGCCTCAGCCCAGTCGTCATCCTCAATTTTGCCTAGGTCTTCCATTGAAGAATTTAATAGGGCTCCCAGCAGGTCAGTGGAGTTATTTATCAATTTCTGGTAAATCATGAAAAACCCTTTATCAGGTATGGGTTCAGTGAACAAGAGGTCTTCCAAGGGCGATGTACCAGGCAGGTCTGTATCCTCACGAATGTGCACTTGCAGCACATCACCCAACTGAAGATAGCGGAAATATTCGGTTTCCGACAACTCATACTCCAGACGGAGGACCTCAAACCTTATCAGGGATCTATCGCTCCACACGTCACCCAAATGTTCAATGCATATTTTTGACCATCAGGAGAATCCTGTTAGGGTGCTAACTTTGCATAGCAGGTCACTGTGCCACAGAGGGTTCAGCACTGTAAGCTTGTCTTTCCAACCCAAATATCCATAAGCCTCCCTCCAGACCCTGGCAGCATATGATGGCAATTTCTTTTCCAATTTCCAACAGTAGAGGACCACCTCATGGTCACCTTCTCTCATTGCATCTCTATCGACATGGTAGGCTGGTTCCCATCTGTCAGACAAAACTTATTCATTGACCACTAATAGCTGTATGGATCAGTAGTATTTCCTACCGTGTAGGATTGTAAGCCCCCCATAATAGACCCCTCTTCAGAGCTTACCTAGGGCAATGCTCGATGTTCCTTCATTCCAAAGGAGTAAACGGAGTCTGTGTTCCACTTTACTAAAGAACTACATATTAGCAGTCATGGGAGGGTCATCTTTTTATAGAGCACCGCCCTATCTATCAAGGATAATGGTAGGGTATGCCAATGTGCCACATCAGCATGGAGTCTCTCCAGTTAGGGGAGTTGTTTTTTCTGTATGAGCAATCGTTGGTCACATAGATACCCAGGTACCGCATGCCCTTGGTCACCACTGTTGGGACCTGCGGCAGGGCTTCCGACAAGGGAATGAGAATGGATTTAGTCCTATTGATTTGGTATCCAGAGTAGCCTCTGAGCAGATCAAAGCTATTTAAGATCCTGGCAGCGAAAAAATACATTGTAACATATAGTAAGACATCACCGGCATATAGGGAGACATGTTACTCCCAACCTCTGTCTGCTCTAATTCTCCATATCAATGGGTCCTGGCAAATCCAGGACGTCAGTGGCTCAAGCGCCAAGGTGAAGAATAGGTGCGAGAGGGGTCATTGATGTCGGGTACCTTTCTGTAGTGCAAAGACTCTGGATGTTGTCTTATTAACTTGCACCTGCGCCATGGGAGCTTGGTATAGCAGTCCTAACCAGTCACAGAATTTTGGTCCAAAATCCATTCTGGTTAAGGTAGTAAAGATATATGGCCATTCTATACTATCAAATGCCATTTTGCCTTCCAAAGCCATCACCACAGACTGTTCCGCATGAGGCATACCAGTCATGTCCATTACGCCATATAGCCATCTCAGATTGAGACAGGTGCTCCTGTGTGGCATGAAGCTGACTGATCCGTGTGTATAATGGTAGTGATGAATTTACTGTGTCACCAGGGTATTTGCCATAACCTTAGCCTCTACATTCAGGAAAGATATGGACCAATAGGATCTGCATTCCGCCAGAGGCTTCTTTTTTTAAATATATATCACCATTGTGGCTGTCTTCCTGTTGGCAACTAGCAGCCCGCACCAGTTGAAACATATCTAGCATGGGTTTTGCTATCTTATCAGTCATTCTCTTAAACAATTCTACAGGCAGGCCATTGGGCCCCAGAGCCTTTCCAGATTGCAAGTCTCGATGGCTGTGGTAAGTTCATCCTCCATTAGGTCTGCCTCCAAAGCCTCTATTGCGCTACCCGCAAGTGTCTGAAGGGGAAGTCCCCATAGAAGTTCCTCGCAGTCGACAATGATTGCAGAGCTCATGGGGTGTACAGATCTTCATATTAGAACGCAAAGTTATCAACTATCGCTATTGCCATGGTAGTGGTCTGGTAGACTCCCTCCATGTCAAGGAATCCGACTACCCGAGATCGGTCTTTATCGCTCTTCACGGGCCAGGCCAAAAGCTTTTTCGCTTTGTCTGCTATGTCATACAGGTAACGCTGCATGGCCAGTGCATAAGTATGCGCTGCATAGTCTGCCAAGGCCCGTAGGTCATGTTGACGAAGGAGCAACTGGTGACACAAGTCAGTCCCTACCTCCGGCACCGCTCTAGTCCTTAAGGCTATGATATATGTATCTATGGCCGCACATTCAAGTAAAATGTCTTTCTTCTTTCCTCCTATTAGTGGTTGGGTTCGACCCCAGATAACTGCCTTAAACTCTTCCCATAGAGTGCAGGAGTATGCTACTAACCCCTGGTTTTCCTGAAACTATAACTTTGCTGCAGTGTTCATTTTTTCCTTAATCAAACCAAGGGTCAAGTCTAGGGATCAAGGAAGTGTCATATGTCGACCCATAACCTTCATCCCCACTAGGGAATAATCAGAAGTCCCACATGCATAGTAAGTCATCGCTCTAAAAACACCAACTTGGGCATGGTGAGTGCAAATGTGATCCAGGTGGGAGAATAAACTGTGTGTGAATAAAAAAATATGTGTATTGTTGCCGTTGAGGATTGTGTGTCCTCCATAGATCCACCAAGCCCATTGCTGACAAAAAGGTTGGTAGAACATCCTCATCTATTTGTGTGGGTGCAGTGCTCAATTTATCCCAGGGCTCATAACGGCATTCATGTCCCCTCCCAGCAGTAGGATACCTGTAGGCATTTCCAGGAGTAGAGCAATGATTTTAGGAAAGACGGTAGCGTGTAGTCTCGGTGGCACATTGAGGGAGCAGAGGTTCAAGGTGTAGCCCTCCCAGGTGCCGTATAGGGCTACGTAGCAGCCCTGAGCATCCAGCCACATGCGAATTGGAGTAAACAGTAACATCTTACTTGCCAATATTTCACACCCCTCAAATCTGTTGAGTAGCCGGCATGGGCCAGTAGTTTGTAGCCAAAACAGTCTAAGGCCTTGTAGTAATTACCCCAGAGATGTGGTTCTTGCAACAATATGAGATCAGGGGAGTGTCATCACAGATATTGCAGCACTAGCATGCATTTGATTTTGTTCCCGAATCCGTTAACATTTCATGTCTAGGTGTTTAGTGCTTTACGCAAATTCCCTGCCGTTGGTGTAGCTGTATAGTGTACCTGTGATCAAGTTTATGATGTGTCGTCCCATTCTCACACCCTTCATTCATCAACAAAAATTTCAGTAACAAAACTAAACAAAGCAAACCCTTTAACATCCCCCTCCCTGCATAGTGAGTTGTAAACCACCCACATCCCCGACTTGCAGGGTGCCTGTTTCCTCAACTTTTGAATGTAACAGTGAAGGAGTGCTACGGCCACCAACGAGAAGTGATAGAGGATGAACACATCGTATATCACATTCCCCTGGATAGTGGATAGGTAAATACTCATAGTACCCTGTTGGCCTTCAACTTGTGTCTTTGCCCAACAGACAAATTATGCCCCCCATCCAGTGAATCACAAGTACTGGTACAGCTGCAAACTATCCTTCACC
The DNA here is from genome assembly GCF_964204655.1 of Triturus cristatus. Taxonomy (NCBI): domain Eukaryota; kingdom Metazoa; phylum Chordata; class Amphibia; order Caudata; family Salamandridae; genus Triturus; species Triturus cristatus. Next base: position 512,921,824 of record NC_140589.1, read on the forward strand.
CATAACCCACAGCCGGTTCCATAGGTCAACAGAGTGTATTGTTCCTTTGTGGGAGGATGTAGGGAGTCTGGGCTTTCAGTGCAGCCAGATAGGCGTGTATCCGGATTTCGGTCTCTGGGAGAGGTCTTACGCCGTGGACCCTTCTCCGTCCCACGTTTCTCCATTCCTCCTGCCAGTCCCACACCTCCTCCGGGGTCAAGTAGTACAGTGTCTTACTGTCCACTCCAACTCAAGGTTTGGCTAGATATAACATCATGTGTTTGATGTTTTGTTCCCATAGTGTTCTCTTGACCAACTCAGAGTTCCATCGTAAACATTGCACCGGGAGGCTGAAATCCGGAAAGAAACAAACGACTGAGTTCTCAAAATGAAGGTCCCCATAGGTCCGAGCAACCTGATGGATCGCATCTCAATCTTTTTAGTTGAATACCCTAGCTATAATCGTGCATGGGTGAGCCCCCGTATGTGGCAGAGGGCCCAGTGCCCTGTGTGCCCTCTTTATCAAAAAGTAGTTGGATAGTCTCCTAGGATGGAGAGTCATATCAATGGGTCCTGGCAAATCCAGGACGTCAGTGGCTCAAGCGCCAAGGTGAAGAATAGGTGCGAGAAGGGTCATTGATGTCGGGTACCTTTCTGTAGTGCAAAGACTCTGGATGTTGTCTTATTAACTTGCACCTGCGCCATGGGAGCTTGGTATAGCAGTCCTAACCAGTCACAGAATTTTGGTCCAAAATCCATTCTGGTTAAGGTAGTAAAGATATATGGCCATTCTATACTATCAAATGCCATTTTGCCATCCAAAGCCATCACCACAGACTGTTCCGCATGAGGCATACCAGTCATGTCCATTACGCCATATAGCCATCTCAGATTGAGACAGGTGCTCCTGTGTGGCATGAAGCTGACTGATCCGTGTGTATAATGGTAGTGATGAATTTACTGTGTCACCAGGGTATTTGCCATAACCTTAGCCTCTACATTCAGGAAAGATATGGACCTATAGGATCTGCATTCCGCCGGAGGCTTCTTTTTTTAAATATATATCACCATTGTGGCTGTCTTCCTGTTGGCAACTAGCAGCCCGCACCAGTTGAAACATATCTAGCATGGGTTTTGCTATCTTATCAGTCATTCTCTTAAACAATTCTACAGGCAGGCCATTGGGCCCCAGAGCCTTTCCAGATTGCAAGTCTCGATGGCTGTGGTAAGTTCATCCTCCATTAGGTCTGCCTCCAAAGCCTCTATTGCGCTACCCGCAAGTGTCTGAAGGGGAAGTCCCCATAGAAGTTCCTCGCAGTCGACAATGATTGCAGAGCTCATGGGGTGTACAGATCTTCATATTAGAACACAAAGTTATCAACTATCGCTATTGCCATGGTAGTGGTCTGGTAGACTCCCTCCATGTCAAGGAATCCGACTACCCGAGATCGGTCTTTATCGCTCTTCACGGGCCAGGCCAAAAGCTTTTTCGCTTTGTCTGCTATGTCATACAGGTAACGCTGCATGGCCAGTGCATAAGTATGCGCTGCATAGTCTGCCAAGGCCCGTAGGTCATGTTGACGAAGGAGCAACTGGTGACACAAGTCAGTCCCTACCTCCGAGATCCATACATTGTCCCTCTGCTCCCTTGGGGACCCCCACCATACGGATATATTGTGCCTGGCGCAGCCCTCCTGGTCCTCCAAGTAGACCATAATAGTGACATTCTGTTTGGTAAGTACAGCAACATGTTCTTCTATCCATTTAGTTTTGGAGAGCAGGCCTCCTATCTGTGTTTCAGCCGTGGTAACCTCAGCGATATTTCGGACATCTGCACAAAGCAGGTTGGCATCCACCATGACAGCATCCAGTTAGGGTTCAAGTGTATCCCAAATATCCAGTATGACTGCCATCATCTCTCGCAGGCAGTACTCTGCCGAAGGCCGAGCGTCTCAATCAGCACCTGCACTCACTCGCTGCTCCTCTCCCAGCATCTCCAGCCGCGGCTATGGTGACAGTATATTTATCACTGTGGTTAGTTTGTGCAGGTTGGGGACCCTTATTTCTCACCATGTCACTGGGACCCCAGAGGGATACAGCACCAGACGGGGGTCAATGTAGTCATCCCTGCGACTCACAGCCTCTCCCTTGGCCACGATTTCCCAAAAGGCAATGCCTCAGGGGTACGATATCTCCAGGGTCCCTCACAGCGGGAGGTCCTATGGCCCCAGGCCAGGTACACCCCAGGGGCTGGAATCAGGTGGACATGGCAGTCCAGAGGGACCACCAGGGCAAAGTACACCACACTATGAGCACCATCAGGTTGCTCCCTGTAAGGGCATAGGGCCCCAATTTGATCTGTCGAGTGGGGCAAGGATACATCAGAGGTGGTCTCCCTTCTTACCATCATGTCTAGCCTCACATGTAACCATGTCAACTAGTTGCTCACGTGAGAAATAATGTAGAACTCTCACATGCTTGTCCTCTCGAGTGCAATGGCCTGTGGCAATGCCTTCCCTATGTTACTCAAAATTCAGGAACCTTCCTGAAACCTTTTAAGACACCACCAGAGGGACCCACTGCATGCTGTTACACAGGACAAGTGTGCAGTCTTCACCCACACGTTATTTTAGTATGATGTCCGTAAGGCATCTGTAATTTGGGGTCCCCAAATTACGGACGCCTTACAGACATCTTACTAAAATCCAATTGTCGAATTTCAGAAAGGTATGCTGTTCCCTTGTGAGGGGCCCCATGAGTTTAAAAGTTTTCACTCTGGGCCTCTCGCACTTATCTTTTAAACTGTAGACTGAGGCTGCCTGCAGCAGCCCCTCCCGAACCTCGAACAGACTGTGGACTGGCCCATTGTCAGCTGATTATCATATATAGAATGACAATGGGTCCTATTGTAGTGACAGCATGTGGTGTGTCTTCTCCTGCATCAGACTAGGGCAAGGCAATCTGCTTTTGTCTTGGTGCCATGCTGGATAAAATAAAAATAAAATAACTGTCGGAGGCAGAGCATTCATTTGTGCACAACCTCTATCTATAGGTCATTTACCACATTGTCAAGATGGATATTTGTGAAGGGTAGAAGTGATAACCTCTTTTAAAATAGTATTTGGTTCAGCTTCTGATGTCCCTGAAAATATTGTCCCTTAATAAATATAAGGTGCAACGTAAAGTAATTCTGAGTAAAAATGAATACAATAGGTTATTCAGGGAAGTACTTCTTAATGTCATGGGAATGAAACAGCGTTTTCACTGTGCATTTAAAAGTAAGATTTAAACATACAAATAAAAAAATATTATTTAATGTTTATTCTTTCATTAGCACAAATCTTGATTACAGAAAGGGCCTGATGTCGTTTTGCAAAGCTGCACGCGTACTGAAAAACTCTGAAGTGCACGATTGTCTAAACCTTCTGTAAACTTATTTTGACTTGTACTTATTTTGGTTGTCTATTTACTTACTTATATATTATTGTGCGACCTCCTCTGATATGTCATTTTTTTTATTTTTTATAAAAAGAGATTCCAGCCCTACTTTATCTATCATTTCTTCATCGGACAATATAGTACGGTCCATAGTGCATCTCCTTTGCATTACAGTACTCAGAGGGACCAAGAGCATGGTCATGGCTGAATGATCTGACGTATGGGATCCAACATGATTGGCATCTCTAACCTGATCTTTTATGTTTTGATTAACTAGAAACAGATCTATTCTGGATTGATGTCCGTATTTTTTGTTATTAAACGTGAGCTCTTTAGAGATCCCTTCCATTCTCTCTATATATCACACCATCCTAAATTCTTTATCGAATTTATTATCAGAGATCGTTATTTGTTATGTACAATTGCCTCTACTTTTAGTGGAACGATCTAAGCTTCCATCCAAAATTACATTAAAGTCCCCTGTCATTATAACAGGATCAGGGAAATCCAAAAGTGTTGAAAGTAGATTACCAAATGGGATAGGATCATCGAGGTTGGGCCCATAATATCCAACTACAGTAAACTTTTGATCATAGGATCTCACTTTAGCAATCACCCACCTACCAGCCTAGTCCACCCTACTTTCCGCTATTATAATCTGAGGGTTAATTTTACAAGAATTGCCACCCCTCTAATAGTAAGTTGCTGCTCTGTACATACCACTTTCTGTAGCCATTTTCTGGTTTTGAACACCTCACTCATTTCCTTACTAGTTAGATGAGTCTCTTGGAGGATTATGATTTGAGCCGGGGCGTCTATTAGGTACTGCAAGATCCTTTCCCTTCTATGTCTCACCCTGAGGCCATTAATATTCCACAATAGAAGTTCTATCTGTGGCTTCTGACTAGTTGTCATTTTGTATTTCTTAACCTCATAGCTCTATTAAATCCTGAGTTCTGACTTTGTTTGTTGAGGACAACATTTTGGGGGATTTTCTCCCAATGCTCCCCCACCCGTGCACAAAATGCTACCTGTGACTGCCTCCCCTCCTCCCTTGGAAAACCCCCCTCTTCTTTATTGATGGCCTAAGCCTAAAGAGGCCCTCCAAATTTTCGAAGACCTGTTCCCAAATTTTGACACTTCATTCCACCCCTTCAATTTATTTATAGCTTAAATCGTTCTCTCATTTAGTTCTTAAATCTAAACTGGAACAGCCTGTAGGCCCCGTGTTCACCTTCTACAATAACCAAAGCAAGAGAAAAGGAAAAAGAAAGCAAAAACCACAGAAAATATTGAGAGAGGCAGGATGCAAAAGGATGAAAAGAGAGTAAATTCGGCCCTCCTTATCTTGTGCCTGCCCCTGATATTGATTTAAGAAATTCCTCTGCTTCCCCTATTCTGCGAAAGGTCTGCATCCTGTTGTTGTGCATTACACGTAAGCTGGCCGGCGAATTTTAACTGTGCTGTTGCACCCAGTTTCTTAAAAGGCTCAATCAGATTGCCAAATTCACATTGCTTGTTAGCTGTGAAATGGGAGATATCTAATCTAATTTCAAAGTTAATTCCGTCCACTGTCAGTGTTTTCTGTTTCAACGCTTTGGAGAGAATTTCTTCCTTGATTTTATAGGTGTGGAAATTTATCAAGATTTTCCTCGGTTTAGCTTTGTTCGTACTCTGTCTATATGGATCTCTGTGGACCCTCTGTATATCATTAATTAGTTCCTCTTCTCTCCACTCTACATGCACTCCTTCCTTGATCAGACGTATCACAAATACCTTTATATTTCCCCCCTCTGCTCCTTCTGGGATTTTTAAGATACAAAGGTTACTTCTTCTTTGGTTGTTCTCCAATGACTCTATCTTTTCCTTCAATACCATCTCATTTCCCCTAAGGACTCTGATCTCTTTCATGTTAACCTCTGATTGAAGTGTTAAGTCTTTCACTGAGGTTTTCAACTGTGAAGTCCTAACAGCTATGTCGTCCGGCTTCTTTTCTAGACTATCACAGGCAAATCTAATCTCTTTTTGGTTAGACTCAGATATTTCGAATATATTTCTAACTTAAGTAGTTAGTAGTTGAATTAGATCAGTGACTGACTGGGGCTGTAATTGAATCTGAGGCTGAGATTGGTGTTGGGGTTCCTTCATTTCTGTTAAACTCATTCCTCCCCCATCTTTAAAAAATACAGGTGAGTCTTCAAAAGGTATTGACTGTGTCTGAGACCAGGATTGGGACTGTATCTGAGACTGAGCCTGAGGTTGAGCGGAATGGGACTCCATATTTCCAATATTTGCCAGCACCTGAAATTTGTTAGGACTTATAATATCCTGTCCTCCTAATGGCCTACTCTCAGGATTTACTAAAGCAGAGTTCTTTAACAACAGCGTTTTAGGTACTACCTTGAGAAAAGTCCTCAATGAGGGGGTAATCTTAAGACTTGTTTCTTGTATCTCTCCTCTCTTCCCCTTCAAACCCTCTCTTTTTTGGGTTCACCCACTCTCCTGTATCCATATCCACTTGCTTCAAAGGGGATGATTCTTTAACCGCTCTATTTATTTGAGACTTGCTTTGTATACTCTTCATACAAATTTTCCCCCTTCCACTTCTCAATTGGTATCTGCTTTGCTGGGCCTTCTTCTCAACTGCCCCTTCCACCCTTCCTAGGAGTTGAGATGCCCCTATGTTTAACTGCTCCACTCCTTTTTTATCTGGAAGAGCACTCTGTTTCTTCTTTAGCACACTTGAATGGCTTCTGCTTTTAACCCCAATGCTGCCTCTCACTGCTAACTTTCTCTCAGCATCTCCCCTCACATCCTCTTCTCTTTCGCCATTGCTCTGACGAGTACCTGTACAGCATGATGTCTTCTAGGGCTTCTCCTCTGCCTCCGAGTTGTCCCACAATGCCTGACTTGCATAGGCTACTGGCTGTCCCGGTATGCCTGCTCCGTATGTGCCTTCACCCTGGGAGCCTCCCACACTTGTGCTGACTCTGCCCTGAGCTCCGTGGCTGGAGTGCTGAGCCACCGTCCTCCGGCCCCTGCCGAGTTCCCGAGCAGCTCGAGCCCAGCAGGGGTCCTGGATTGGAAGCCCTGCAAAATCCACCGGCATCAGCAAGCCATCCAGGGCTTCCACCTCTACAGCCAGTCAAGTCAGCTCCTGCCTGGGAGCCCGAAAACACCGAGGGCGCTGAAAACCACCAAAAGACACCAAGGTGCAACTCCGCAAGGTAACCCCTATTCAATTGCTTCCTATTCTCCTCGAAGCAAGAACACAGTTTCTGCACTTCTCCCATATTATTTCAGCATTTTATCTTATTCTTTTATTCGGGCATTGCCTCGCATTTGAACTCAGTGTATCGGGAGCCTCCGCGACCGCGTCCTAAGCTACCGCCATGTTTTCCCCCAATCCATTCTCTGATATGTCTGTAAAATGTATGTTTTGTCCCAAATTTATGTCCTGAATTTTGACTTTCTGTCCTGAACTTTTGTCCTGAATTTTGACTCTTTGTCCTAAATTTTTACACTGATTGTCCTGAATTTGCACCCATGCCAGTTGGTCATCCTTGTGACTACTAGAGAGTGCTAGAATGTGCTGCTGAAATGGGGAGAAAGTGTCAGTCGGAAGCTGCTGCGAGTTGGTCATTTAGCAAAGACACAATTGGAATCTCCCTCCTTGCCAATAGGCAGTAACTGCACTACAACATTATGATCAACAGTAACACCAGCAGCAAGTGTTTCCTTAGCCACCCACTGGAACGCTGGTAACCGTTCTATTCTGGATCATGGATACAATACAAATGTGCACACAGTGGCAATAGAAATACAATTAAGAGCAATATAAGCATATGTAAAATGCGTACAAGTATAATACATACAAAAGGTTAACATATTGGATTGCAAAAATTGTCCAGTGAAATTCACTTCTCACAATGTCTCTTGTATATTTCGGAGGTATGTAACTCAAATATACCATTCATATTTTCTAAGATTATACCAAAATAAATACAGGATACTTTCCTCTTTGTTTCCACAAATAATTAATTTGCTTTATTCCAGCCCCCACTACGCATCTCATGAGTGCGGAAATAATTGTATTTAAACACACTGTTCTCAAGTAGGTTAATGAATTAGAAAACCATAGAAAAATAATTCCCTACAATATACCTAAGAATAAACATCAGGCTCTATATGATATATATCATATGTAATAATCTAGACATAACAGTAAAGTAGGCGTATAAGGGAGAAGCAATAATATTACAGCACACTAGAGAATATGAGGAGGAGATATATAGACTGCTAGAAGATGGGAGAAACTGCAAGAAAATAGCGACCAATCCTATTAAAAACATCCAAGAGAAGATCAAGATTATCACATCTAGGTCATTAAATGATGGCACTATCAATGAAAAGGTATATGCTTTTCTGAATAAATCCTGCCCTAGGACTCCCATCATTTACACACTGCCCAAGATACTAAAAATCAAATCAAACTACTAGGGAGACCAAAAGTCTTTGGGTGTGATTCGGTGCTTGAACCAGTATGCTGATATATAGGCTGCCATATTGGGGATGAGGTCCCCCCAAAAATCTTTTGTCAAGGATAATACACAATACATCAACAACATACAAGGGATGAGCTATTATGATAAGGATGACATCTTGGTTACGCTTGATGCTGGATCACTGCACACGAACATTCCCCAAGATGAGGATGCTGAGGTGATTGAGAGATCAACCTTGAGAGTGGAGAGGAACCCTAAATTGGTGACATTCATTGTTGGACTAACAAAGATTGCTCTAAAAAAAAACTCTTTATCCTTAAGAATAAGTCCCATAAGCATATAAAAGTTGTAGTGATGGGGAAACGTTTTGCTTTGGATGTAGCTAAACTTTGTGTTGGCGAATTGGAACCCATTCAGCGAGAGGGTCTAATCTTGGAGACAGTATATAAAGGGTATCTTTTTACTATGGCATGAGGGAGAGTCCGAATTTCTGGACTGCATTATTTGACGCAAAAACCAGAGCACTGATCTCAGGTTTTCAGCAAATTACAAGAAGTCAGAAAGTATTTACTTCAATCTTTTGGTTTGACACAAAGAAGATGCTCTGCACACCACTTTGTATATAAAGCTACAGGCACTAATTCCTTACTGAGATACAACAGTCACTGGATAAGCTACAATTTGGTTGATTTTTGCGATTAAGCAGAAGTTGTTTTCTGAAGAAAGACTATTTTACGGAAACAGGCCCCTAAAAACTAGAACAACTGAAAGAGGTTATCCGAAGAACATAATCACTAGATAACTTAAACAGGCATGGCTTCGTCCAAGGGAGAGCCTACTGACCCCTAAAACCATAGACAATTTACAGAGTAGATTTATTCTGGTGAGCATTTTCACTCCTGTCAGCAGTAATAATAAAAAGATTATCAAAAGAAAATGGCCATTGATAAAAGTCACTTGTAATAAGGCACCGCTTTTTCATTGAAGAGAAATAAGAATGTTAAGGACTTCTTAGTAAGAGCTCATAAGGAAATGAAACCCAACAATGATATTAGGACACTGTAACACTCATAACATTGTGTACGTCATTAAATGTCGCTGTAATAGTCTGTATGGTGGTCCGATTTTGCAGATGGTGAAACAACATATTGGACAACACAGAAGCAGTGCAAGGCTGAAGGTGAACTGTTGGTGCAACACTTCATGATTGTGTAAAGGGTCTGTGATAGTGTATATATTTCTACATAGGTGGAGCGGAAGTGGGTTTGCAGTCGACAGAGATGATTCTGCATAGTGTAAGATCTCCATTAGCATATTATGCAAGCCCATTGACTCAAAAATTGGTTGTGGCGTGTTGCATGCGTAGACCGATGATTTTATTTAACTGTCTTTAGATTAGGAAAGGATTCATTGAATTAGACACTCTTTATCTGTGTCAAGCATAGGTTGGTTGGTTCCACTATGTTTCTAAGCTACCTTTCCATTCCCTTTTTTTTTAATAGATTCACAGTGGTGGCGATATTGTCACGCTTTTGTCTTTACTTCCGACATGGCGGGTGCTTGTTGGTGGTCTAGTGCATTGGGACACACTCCTTGATCTTAGTGGGAGCGTTTGGCACGCATCTTCTCATTCAGTGATGGTCATAGTGTGGACAGAACACACGCTTTTGCAATCAGAAGATCAGTATGTTTAGAGCACCTGTGGAATGGTCATGATTCAGGATATCTTGTGAATTTGTGTAACAGGAATGATTGTTATATGGACACGGTCTTAAGTAATTACGCTCATCTTTTAGATTGATTTGTACATCTGAGAGTGGAAAGGACGGACAGCGGTTGGCGGCCCTCGTTAGTTATGTGAGTACCCATGCTCTGTGAGTTCTGATCATTTATGATTATGACTACACATGGTTTTCAGTAGTGAGCATGACGGTGTTCAGCCAAGCGTGGGCTTTTATAAGTGTTGGTTTAGCCAATTGTGGAAACAAAGACAAAAGTGCCATGTACCTATTTAGGTGTAATCCTATAAGGTATGAATGAATGCCATAATCGAGTTTCTTACCTCAGAAATATACGAAAGGTATTGTGAGAATTGGGTTCCACGGACAATTGTTTCAATCCAAAATAAATTTGAATAGGGTTTAGGAAAACCTGTAGGGTTTAGCCACAAAATTATTCTGAAAGACAATGCTGTACCTGTAAGACATAAAGGGTAACATTCCCCTGATTTATAATGGTAAGGTAAGAATTTATTTGTACATGGTTAATTGAAACCTTTACAAAGCAGTTAGAACATTGCTAAAAATTAACTTAAAATTCATTTTATACAACTTTCTAAATTTTAAAAAATGTACTTAATGTCAATCTATGGCCATCCTTGTATTTAAATGTTCATGGCTTCAGGGCACCGTGTCAATGATTTTCAGTTTGGCTTTTTTATTAATCCGTGGTCAACGTGCTCTTCTGTCTTTTCGCCACTAGTTAAAAAAATGTTGTGACCCGACAATAATTTTGTTTTGGTGGGGTTAAAGCACAGTTTGACCGCCTGCCTACATGTTCGAAAACCATGTAGTTTAAACGATGGACGCAATAAATTGTACCTCAGGTCCTTTAGTTTGGAGCAGATGCAGATTACATGAATGATATCTTCCTTGCCAGCTTTGCACAAGCGACAGTGTTTCCCAGGGCGGCAGATGGGGGGCAGCTGGAATTACACCTGGGCGTAATTTTAAAAACTTTTCTATTGTCTTTAGATTCATTCTAATATTAAGATACTCTTGAGGTTGCAGTATTGCATAGTTGCTGAGTGTAATCCGGCCGTGCGCTCTTTTGGATAGTGTCTTCTTGTCCTCAATAGAGGAAATGATACGTGCTGATTTGTTCCAGATTTTTTTAAAAGACAAAAGATCAGTAGGGGTTTCCCAGAGGTCTGACAGTCCTAAGATTTGGAGTGAGTCAAATAAATAGTCTCTGGCAGAGGATTTTCTATGGCAAAGCAGCTCTTCCCATAGATTTTAGTTTAAAGAACCAACCTCGGCACTCCGAATCTTGTGCCAGGTAGTGACATACACGCTCCGTCTTTCCAGTGTTTGTTTTAACAGACCAAATTCAAGCCGAATTTGTGCTGGAGAAACATATCTTGGCAGATTGAAGATTGCCCTGTATGAGTTTGCTATCACTATATCCATTAGCGCTGCATCCTTTCCTTGAAGGGGTTCACTCCCATATGTAAGGGTCGGTTGTTGCTTTGCTCGCAGGACCTGGGGCAACGGATTAAGCGTTAAGTCGGGGAGCTTGACCTTTAAAGATTTTATCACCAAACAGGTTGCGGTTTCCTTCCCCCACAAGGACTCTAGTTGAGGCTTGAACTAAATCTTGTGGTCCAAGATTACTCCCAGGTATTTATAGGTGGTTACCAAATCCAGCCCTTGTCCGTTTAGATTCCAGTTGTTTTTCCTTTTTTTCCGATAATTCACTGCCATGACTTTAGTTTTGGCAAAATCTATTTGCAAGCGGTTCCTTTCCGAGAAGGTGTGAGTTACATTCAAAAGATCTTGAAGGCCGATCGGAGTTCGACTGATTAAAACCCGATCATCCGCGTACACCAGATTGGACAGCGGAGTTTTCCCTTGTTTTTGTGCATGACAGGGGCAGTTGTCAAGTTCTCCTGACAGGTCTGCAAGAAAAAGGTTAAATAAAAATGGCGCTAGAACACAGCCCTGTTTTAGCCCTTTTGTTGTTGGAATCTGTTTGGAGAGGTGTGTTCCTGCTCCTAGTTTAACCCTGATCCGGGTGTTTGTGTGCAGTTGTATCAGTTGGTCTAAGAGTCGTTTCAGTATACCCCAGTTTTCCAGTTTCCGCCAGAGTTTATTTCGATCAACATGATCAAAGCGGCAGTATAATCAATAAAACACAGGAAAAGGGGAGTTTTGGTCTCTGTTGCTGCATCCATCAACAGGGTCCCATGATGTTTGTAACGGTCCCTTGACCAAAGGCCGAAGCCTGTTTGATTAATAGGGAGGATGGAATTTTCCGACGCCCATGTTGTTAACCCCTCCAATATGGTTCCTGCAAAATACTTGGCCTCCAGCAGCATTGAGACTTTGATAATTCACATATCATCACACTGTTGAAGAGGCACCAGATGTTTGGAATAGGGTATGCATATACGCAACCTTACAGTCACAATTGTGGTATTGGTATCTCTTTATGGTACGACTTAGGCATGACCATTCAGGCAAAACATGCTTGTTGGAGACGCACTCACAGGGCGGTTGATTGATAGTCTGCCTTAGATTGATGCTGGGACAGTACTTGTGGCAAGCACTTACCTTGTATGTATTTTAGGGTTAGCACTGTACACTCATGAAATGTTGGTTGTACATTCAATGGATTGCAGACAATGAGAAAATAAAAACCCTTTCTTCTCATCATAGCAGTTGGAATATTTTGGTGGCAACTATTGTGATCGCCCCTATGCTCAAACATAGTTCAGTGAGTATGTTTTCTGTTAATCAAGTGGAGTTGTATGTTGTACAACTTACGTACATGGACTTAGCTTGCTTTTCTCTTTTATCATAGGCACATCAGTCAGATGACCGAGGTGCTGATTGCACTCGAAAACTTTACTTGTGGCGAAACATCAACACCCTCTCCCTTGGTTATTTTATGATTGATTTCTAGAGGAGATATTGTAAACACACATATACTATCCCATTGTTCTATATGTTCCAACTTATCTAACAACTCTCGAGTTTTTACAGTGTCTTTTTATGTTTGTATGTATGTTCACTGTTTGAGCACTGCATCATCTACACTATTGCTACACTGTATATAGTGCACTGACACCCTGCAAAGCAAATTAATCATTTGCGGAAACAAAGACAAAAGTGCCATGTACCTATTTAGGTGTAATCCTATAAGGTATGAATGAATGCTATAATCGAGTTTCTTACCTCAGAAATCTACGAAAGGTATTGTGAGAAGTGAGTTCCACGGACAATTGTTTCAATCCAAAGCAAATTTGAAGAGGGTTTAGGAAAACCTGTAGGGTTTAGCCACAAAATTATTCTGAAAGACAATGCTGTACCTGTAAGGCATAAAGGGTAACGTTGGATGAGCTGATTTGTGTTCTAAGGGCATATTACTCTGGGATTCTCCTGTGGTCATCTTGTTAAAACGTTCAGGAGAACTAGGTCTGTGTGCACACTTACGCAGGCTTAATGAAGAAATGTAGATTGGCAGGCATCCTCTGCCATACGTCCATTAGTTAGTACTTACACTTGACCGTGACACTTTTTTTTCCACTCTTGACCTCACAAGCATTTTCCAGCAGATTGAGCTGAAAAAGGAGTCTAAACACTTAACAGCATTTGTGGCATTAGATGGAATGTTTCAATTTAGCATAATGTCCTCTAGCCTAGCAAGTGCTGTGCCTGTCTTTCGGTGATTAATGAAAATGTGATAGTTTTCCATAATGATATTTTGGTCTTTGGAAAAGATGTGCATCAACATGAAAGGAATCTATTTGCAGTGCTGATAGAATTAGAAACAACAGAGCCTGGCTTTTAAAATAGCTAAATGTAAATTTAGGTGTAATGAGGTGGAATACTAAAGACACAAAATTATTGAGGAGGGAACTAAACCAAAGCGTAACCATGTATATGAAATCCTGGAAGTGCCAATTCTTCAGTGGAAGGAACAATTCTAATCTTTTCCTGGTTTGACCACATGTTAAGGAAAAAGGTGTTGTAAATTACACCACTAAGGATGAGCCATTACAAAGTTTACTAAAAAAAGTGCTATTTGTCTGGAGGATGGAGCAACGACAACTTTTTGAGCAGTTAAAGAGTGAGATGGCAAAAACTCCTTATTTGAAGTCGTTTGAATTGGGCCCGGAGTGCGGTAGCAGTTGTGGATTGGGAGCCACAATATTAATGAGTCCTAGTAAGAATGAATGAGTTTTTGTCCTATGCCTCCAGGACTTTTAAGGAATCTGAACAGAATTATTCCATCACCAAGAGGGAATTATTGGTTGTATGTGGGCAACTGATCATTTCAGGCAATTTTTGTGAGGCACAAAATGTGTGATCAGGACAGATCATAAACTATTTTGTCAACATGTTGTCTCCAGGTGGGAAAGATCCTTGACTGCTTGATTAGCATGAGTGGCATCCTAGCTACAGTTTTATAAATGTATTATCAAATATGTGCTTGGCAGAGCCAGTGTGCATGCAGATTGTGTGTCTTTCTCATTACTTGACCAAGCAGTATAAGGAAGAGTGCGGTCTGGATTTCACAACTGAGGATATGTATGTTTAGAATGGTGGTGAGAAGTCTGTTCACAGTTATTTCCATCGAATTACGGGATGAAACATTGAAAGAGGATGTGGAAATTAATTTGGTGCTGGATTATTTGGTTAAAGGATGGCTATTAGAACACAGACTTGGTGCAGACACATTTGTCAACGAAAGGACGAGTTGATGAAACATGATAGCAGTTTATCAGAGGTAAAAAGAAATTTAAATTACTCTGGTATGATACATGTAATTTTAGAGGGTTTGTGTTACACTTGTTACTCGAAAGTCCCAAAATTATGCCATTTTGCCACTTCACGTAATTAAATGCAATTTGCTGTAAATATTTACCAAGAATGCATGGGAAGAAAAGAATGAGAGTGGCTTTTGCTTGTGGTACTTTTATTTATATGCATCCTCATACCAAAAACTGATGCAAGGATGCATTTGATGCTAAAATATAGTTGTAGGAAAATAGGATCTGCTTCTTATGGTTACCCTCACTTTTTGCTTGATGTTACACTGTTTTTGACTAGTCTGACTGGGATCCTGCTAATCAGGACCCCAGTCTATCTGCTTTCTCCCTGACAATGTTTTGACATGTACTTAGGTACACTCCAGATTGGATACTGGGGTACCCTTATAAGTCCCTAGTATATGGTACACTTGTACCCAGGGCATAGGTACCCCAGAGGCCTCCCATGGGCTGAAGCATGTATTATGCCACCCATGAGAGGCCATGCAAAATGGAACTACATGTCTGCCATTGCAGCCTGTGTAAGCTGGTGCATGCACCACTTACTTTAGATATAGGTTTACTATATCTATAGGTCACTACACCAACTCTCTCCCGTGGGTACAAAAGGGCTTAGCTGACTGAAGGACCCTAGATTCGACGTGAACAAGATTCTGAACAAGAAACCACTGACCTTCGACCATCTGGACATCCTGGACTTCGCTGGACTTCGACTGGACCGGATTTCATCTCCCTTTCCGTCCAAAGCATCGTCTGTGCCCGTGCACCATACAGGCTCCGTGCAGGACCTGTGGAGCATCAAAGACAACTGAAGGATCTCCCTTGGGGTGAAGGAGTCACTCCCCTGCATCTGCAGGCACCGTAACGCAACTGATAAGTCTGCTGATCCTGCGCTCCTGCGGACGCCGAAGGCTCCAGCAACACAGGAGGTGGGTTCCTACATTCCTTGAGGTCGAGCTGCCCTCTCACCAAGTTTGAGGCCAGTATCCTTCGTGGGGACCGCATAACCCCAAGCCCTGTGCACCGCATACATTTGCAAGTGCGTTTGCTTATTGGTATTCCCCAACTTCGTGCATCGGGATGTCGACAGCCCCAACCTCTGTACACATTTCATACCAAGGACTCAGGCCTCCTCAGACTCTGTGCAATGTCAGCTGTTGTTTGGTGAAACTGCTAGAGGTCCCCTTGCGACTCCTGTGCCTTTGGCCTGAGGCACAGTCCTGATTTTCTTAGGCTCCCCTGGTTGCTCCAGGCCTGCCCTGACTCCCCTTGCTGTGGTGAGTCCTCTGGTCCTTGCTGGGCCAGACCACAACCTTTCTTCACCTTCTTCCTGGGTTGCCGTTGCCAAGACTTGTTGGTGCTCCCGCCGGACACCGACCCCTCAGCACTCGACATCCTTTGTGGGACAGCTCATATCCAGCTCCTGGTTGTTCTCGACGTCTCATGGTCCCGGGAGCTGTAGACTCAAGGTCTCCTTCACACCTAAAGCACCCGACATCGGTGGGCATTTGTCTACCAAGCTCCTGGTCACTCCTGAGTGACCCAGACTCTGTCCCCTCTGCTTTCAGGTTTCTTCCATCTAGAATCAACCTGCGGATTCCACCGGACACTTTTCTTCTTTCCAGCAGTGGCATTTCTTTGAGGACTCCCATTGAGAACGACGGCGGTTTCCGACGCCACTTCAGCCCTATGCACCCGGCTCCTCTGGGATAAGTAACTCTGGTACTTTGGTATCCACAGGTGGGGTGGCTCTCCAACCCTCTATGTTCCAAAGGGTTTCCTTGTAATCCACTGGGCAGGGTCTCTCAAACTTTAAAATTACTACCGCAACTCTCCCATTGAATTTTACGTAGCACCGGTCGTGTTCTCACACTGCACCCGTCCTCCGTAGGTTCCCGACTTACTTCCCTTGGTGGTTTCTTGGGGTCCCAGCAATTCTACCCCCTCTAGACACTGTCTTGACTTGAGTCGTGGTTCTAATACCACTATTTTAGTATATGATGTGGCCTGCCCTCCCATAGGAATGCATGGGGGATATGTGTGTCCATGGTAATTCCTGGTGTGAGAGGAGTGCAGGGTCGAGTTTAGTATGTGCACCTCGGGGCACGTTGGCGGTGCTCACAGCTGCCCCGCTTGTCAGAGGGCAGCTGCAACATCGGGGTCATTTGTTTTCCGAGTCCCCAGAGTGGGACTCCAACGTGAGGACTAGTCCGTCCCCAGGGCTGTGGCCAAGTTCCCCTCAGTGGTGCCGCCATAGCGGGCCACTGCAACTTGGGGGGCAGATTGTGATGAGAAGCCCCAGTGGGGGGCACCAGGAGTGCCAGGCTTCCTTTGTGCATCTTCCCCAACTGCCCTGCGAGAACGTAAGCAGCTGCAACGTTTGGGGCCACATTTATTTTGTTAGAGTCCCAGTGGGAGACAGAGGGGGTCAGTGGCCATCTTCGGGATTTTGCAGCTGCCCAGCAAGTAGTGGGCAGCTGCCACGTTTAGGCCTAAACTCTTGCGCACTCCTCTTTTGCTGTATGCGCAGCACCCTGACTGTGGGACATAGGGCATTTGAGCCCCATGGAAGGCCAGCTGGCCTGGGGCCAGTACCTAATGTGATTCTTGCGCAAAGGGATTGCATCCTGTGTTTTAGGTCTAATATGTTTTATGCCTAATGTGATTGTGATTGCATAGTGTGCTCCTAACTTTTACCAGTAGTTACTGGTTGTGCTCTACATTTATTATTTGTGCTACATTTACAATTTGTGAGTTGTGATTGTTCTGACAGTGGCCCATTTGGCCCTGTCAGGTGTATATAATCCCCAGTAGATACTGCCCAGTGCCAGTAGGCACAGTGTAAATTGTGTGGTTATCATCTAATGTGTTTATTATAATACAAAGGCTATTTGTATATATAACCTTGTGTGGGGTTTCTTTTGTGGTGTGCTTAGGGTGTTGTTGCTGTGTGCGCGCGCAAACGCTTTACACATTGCCTCCGGGATAAGCCTGACTGCTCGTGCCAAGCTATCAAGGGGGTGAGCAGGGGTTATCTTGGGCGTGTAACTTCCTTGCCCTGACTAGAGTGGTAGTTTCTGCCTGGCTTTGGCACAAGCCTTAGCCAACCAGAAATCCCATTTCTAACAAATACAATAAGGTTGCATTCTGGTATAAACAAGCTGCTTGACATTCCTTCAAGACTAAGCCTGAATGCTGCTCTCCACAGCTAACACTTGGATAGCTTTCTAAGGTTATCTTTGACATCTTAAATCACCATAACGGTTGTTTGGACTGGTGCAATGTGCCCAATTTAATTAGTGGACATCATATACCAGGCCAACTTCTCACAATAGTGACTGATTAACATTTGGTTTAATTACGCATAATTCTTTCAAAATTTCACATAATTACGCAACAGCGAATTGCACAAATGTTGCCAAACCTAGATTAGTCACCTTGGGGTGAGTGGGTTTGGATTAATGTTCCTATTGAGCTGCGAAAGGGTGTTTCTAAATGAGCTTATCCTGTTATGGTTCTAGAGATCTATAGCAAAGTGGGGAAAGTAGAGGCTAGGGGCTTGTCCAAAACTGTGATGGCTGCTCTCTATTTAGCTGTACGTAAAAAACCCTGTTTCGACTAACATTTACAGTCCATTGCTCCTCATCAGCTTTGGGCAGTGCACCTATCACACCACCAGCAAATGTAGATTTGTCACTGTGTATCAGAGACTGACTTTTCGTGTCTCAATTATGGCCTGGCGAGTCCAGAGGCTTTCATTGTCAATGCTGTCACCTCTGAATGCCACCTATCTTCAGGCAAAGCCTCAAATTCTTTACCAGTGAGAACACTACAGTATGAGATGCCAGTGCTGCTGCTGAACGCAGTTAGCCACCAAACGCGGTAAGCCACCTCCAGCAATACTTGCAACTACAACCCTTCTGTGCCACCCAAATGTGTGCCTGCCTACTGAAGAACTCCCCTCAGGCTTGAAATGATTTTGCATTGCCACTGGTGGCACCCTACCATGTCCTAGGCCTCAAAGGACATACGTGTGAACCTGAGTAAAGGGCTCCCTCCATCTTGAATTGGGCACAGGACAGTCCCATTTCCAAGCACTGTATGGTCTGGCTACTCCTACGCCCTGACTCACTTTGACCAGCAGAAAAAGGTCCACCTATCCCAAACGAGATGAATAGGATGTTAGCAATTGTGCATTAATGCATCACGTTTTGGGACGACATCTTCACTGCACCCCCTCGGTTGTACAATCAAGCCATTGCTCGGCTCAAAGGCATCTAGATAGTGACTTTTTTCTGAAGCTCTAAAATGTATCCAGAAACAACCCCCCTCTAAAGATGACTGCACCAACATGTCTGCCATATCCCTTGACACTCGTGAAGGAAATTATGGAAATTAAATCCACTATTAACACAGTTGAGCAGTTCTCAGAAGATGCACCTAAGCAACTGAAATCTGTCAACACAAAAATGACAGCTTTCTGATTGCAACTGGATCACTCCAATAAACGGCTAGAGGCCCTTCAAAATACTATGCTACATGCATCAGACTTAGCAATGAAGTTTGGAATTTGCAAACACGGGTCACTGAAATGGAGGACAGGAGCATATGCAACAACATTTGGTTGTATGGTGTCCCGGAATCAGAGCAGAGAAAAGATATGGCATGTTTCATGCCCTCCTACCTTCCTCAAATACTCAACCTAGAGTTTGACCTACCATTAGAATTTCAAAGGGCCCACCTTCTATGCTAACCCTGAAACACAAGAAAGGATTAACCAGACCCATCATACTCTGCCTTCTCAGGCACCAACAAGTGTGCCTGATCATACAGACAGCAAAGCAGCACAGTCCGTTAATTTATAAAGGCTTAACGCTTTCACTTGCAGAGGACCTCTCCCTTGACACTAGTGTTATTAGGAGAGCATTCCTTGCATTGCCAGCAAGACTGAAACAACATAAACTGAGATATGGCCTGCTAGACCCAACCTTGATGTTGGTGACTGTGCATGGAAAACCAAGGACCTGCATGGGCCTGCAGGGATTGGGGTCTTTCCTTGACACCCCCGAACACACACCGGGGAGACCACAATGGTGCCCAAACCTGATGTGAGGCTCTTGCCATCCCCTAGTTTGCCAGTGCCTGCCCCTAGCTGTGTACCAAACATTGCGCCAATTTCAATTCAGAGGAAAGACTGTACGCCCAACAAACCCTTAACAAACAGTAGGGACACATTGAAATCTCTGAAACCCTGACTGTCCCTGAGCCATCTTGCCCCCCGTTAACATGAGTCATGGAAATTGTGTCTTCGACTCAACAAATTATACAGCCTTCAGATCTACTGCAAAATCGACTGGAAGAGTAAAACCCACCCCTGTTAAGTTTGTAGTTAATTAATAAGCACTGTTCAGTAGGTATTCCACTAATTTTATTCATTTTTTGCACCTCCCCTTTGTTCCCCTTATCAGTATCCTTGCTCACTGCCTTTCTTGCACAAGCCCTGTAAAAACATATCTACCTTTATACAGCTATTTATATGGTCCATGAACATTAAAGGTATGACTAACTATATCTGACTAAAGAAAATTGTGAGTTACTTGGCCTCAGCAAACCTCACCCATGCAAAATCCAACAAACTCAATTTAAATTGGGTGGATCATGTGGTATCAAACTCATGATTCAGCATGATGCAAACTCTAATGCCACAATCTACAAGACCCACAGAAGCTGCAGGGTCATACTCCTTTTTCATAAATGACTCCCTGTGAAGATACAGGTGCAATTGACGGACCCTTTCTGGCAGATAATCATTTGTAAATATAACACTTTAGGGCCATTTGCTTATTATTAGTTAAGTGTATGCTCCTAACAAAGCCAAATCCTCTTTCTGACGGCTTCACAGGCTACTGTCGGAACTCCGCTGACAGCAGGGGGTGATAGGCAGAAACTGAAACCTAACACCAGATTAATTTTTGGTCTACTCGAGGGCACCAGAACTCCACAACAACAGAGTTTTTCTTAAAGGTCTGCCGCCAGACCACTCCCTAAAGAAGCCTCTGGGGCTTCTACCCCCAACAGATCAGAAGTACACCTTCTTGGAATGCCCACACAGCACTGAAACTCGAATTGACTACTTTTTAGCACACTCTAATTTACTACCTGCCATCCTTAAGTGTACTTACAAGGCTGGTGGGATTTGTGACCATGCACCAATCTTTCTCCAATTAGTTTTTTTTTTTTTAAACAGATTTGTATTGCTTTTAACATTCAACATACAGTACAGTACAAGGTAAGGCCACACTGCAATTCAAATGCAAGTAAATGTAGTGCATGCATAAGAAGTCATGTCCGAATAGTTGCGACCCATCATATGCAGTATAACTGTACATTAATTATTGGCCAACGTGATTCTTGCATATTAGCAGGCCAACCGACCCCTGGACGTATTACCTCCCATGCATATCCCCTACCTCCATCTACTTGACAGGATCTATATGCAATATGTCTCACCTGCCCATCAGCAAGTTTCATCCCATCTTTATGCTACGGGGGGCTGCCAGCCCGAGCCCTCCATTGCTCGCTTCTCCTATTAGCCTTCAAGCGTGAGCTGGGTGTGGATCAGGAAGTTGGGAACTGTTAGGGGACTCAACATCAGGTTATTTTAAGAATTCCACTAATGTGTCCCAGGCCGTAGCCTTATCTATAGTGCGGCGGCCCCTTCTCACCTCTTGGAACAGCACTTTTCTTTTGTATCCTGCCCATAGAGTAAGGGTCTCTTTTCATTTGGATACCTGGGGACTTGGGGGGTCTTCCACTTCATTGTAATAGCACGCTTCGCCAGTAGTAGCATAACATCCACAAATGTAGTTGTCACCTTTTGCTTAGCAGGGCAGGGTAATCCCCTCAGTAGGCAAACCAATGGAGTGCAAGGATGTGATCTATCCGTAACGTCATTGCTGCAGGCTACTACTCACTCCCAAGAGTCTCATAAACCAGGGCAGGCCCACACCATGTGGGGCATTTTTGCTCTTTGTTCCCACATCTAGGGCATTCCACTGCCTGTGCTCCATAGGTCCCCATTATGATTTTCCCATGTGTAAGAAATGCCCAGTGCAAGAAGTAATAGTTAATGAACTTAAATCTTGCATTACAGGACACCGTGTAGATGCTGGTAAGAATTTTGGTCCATTGAGTCTCGATAATTGGGAGCCCTATTTTTGGTGCAGTTCTTCCAGAGGTATGTTGATATCTGCCCTTTTCTTCAATTAGACTTGCAACTTTGATCATCAAAATCAAAGACCTGGAGTAAGAATGCTCTCCACTACTAACTATCAGAGGTGAAGAAACAATTACTGAACCAGTTGACGGAATACTTGACCTTAAAAGAACATTCTGTGAAAATTTCCAAAACCGTTGGGTAGGGGGTGAGGCCTACCTATATGGCGTTATGATCAGGGTCTCCTCTGCCACACGCAAACAAGTGCAGAAGCAGTAAAATACAGTATAGGCAGATATGTTGCACCTCCAACAATACAATTGTGCCAGCCCCTCCAACAACCTACTTCAACAACTACTCTTCAAGAAGTACAAGGTCAGCAAACTGTTTAGTCAGTATGAACATGGAGAGAAGCCTGAATGTTTCTGGCATTATTTGAGCAATTAGAAGCTCGCTCAGCCATTCCAGAGATTTATAACTTTCCCCACAGATATTATGATGGAATTTGCCTTGTTTCACACCTCCGGTTATACATCAAAAGATACCCTGACAAACCTCAAGAGAATAGGTTTATGGCTGCCCTACGGAACTCTCGAATGCTAGACTCCGTACGTGAAGAACTTGATAAGCTCCTCACTGACAAGGAAATTGCACAGACCACCAAAGCTATGGCAACTGGTAAAGCCCCAGGCGAGGATGGATCTCCCCTGGAGCTTTATAGAATCATGGCTCCTGTTTTGATCCCCCTAGTTTTTAAGGTAATCAGAGGTTAAATGAAGCTGGGGGATTGCCCACTGACCACAAGAGAGCACTGATATCCCTATCTACCCCATGGGGTTGAATACAACCTTTCAAAAAGGTAGTAACTTTGAGAGAAAATGACACCCTGAGCTTGCACCTCATTTATGTGTTACTACCTACAACATGTTTTGAGATCAATATACCACAAAATCAAAACCTAGATTTAGCAAAGACAACCACAGAGACTAGCCCTAATCAGCTTCATGAGGCCTCCACATTGGGGGGGCCTCCACCTCACAAAAAATGCTACAGCATTGCACAACATCTCTTACAACCTGCTTATCATTTATGTCCTGAGTTAGAAACACCTGGCTGGCTCATTATTAAAAGAAATCTCCCACTTGTTCTTAAAGGCACCAATTATTATATGCTTGTTGGTCTATGGCAGGTGACCAATCTAACCCGTTTATAGCAGCCTCTAGCAAATTATTGGTGCAAGTGAACAAATATCTGAGTCAGAATGGAAGGTGGCACTCACAAACTTTAGAACATCTTATGGAGGCAAACTCCCTAAAGCTGTTCTCAACACTTTATGAGGACTACCATCTTCACCAAGACCAACAGTGGAACTATCTCCTATTACACTCACGCCTAACCTAGGCCATAGGTCCTCACATCTCAAATTTGCAACTATTTACTCTGTACTGTTACCTTCACAAATAGAACAGCTACAAAAAGCTTGTGTTTGGTGTGTATATCATACTCACAGACTGCCTCTACTCTAAACCTACTGCCAAATCTCTATGGAACAAGTGCAACAGGACAATACCCACACATTACTCTGAAGAACACTGGGCAGATTTAATACAAAACAATAAGAGCCTCTGAGAATCCCGTTTGAAGTTCAGTTACTTTAAGGTCCTTCATGACTGCCACTGGCCACCGGCATAATTGTTCAGAGCCAAGCTCTTCTGATCATCCTAATGTTGGAGACAGTGCCTAATTTGAGCCGGTGGTTGCCAGTGGGAGCCACTGGTACTTATTTTAGAGGGTCGACAATTATTTTTCTGCATCTGATATTTACCAACAGCAAGAGAGGGAAAACACACAAATAAATATCAAAAAGACAAAGGAAAAGAAAGATGGAAAAAACCTTACAAACAGAGAAAGCAGGGATGTGCTAGAGTGAGGAAATGTATGGTGGTGGATTAAAGAGGCATGAGGGGGATTTAAAACTATCAGCTTGGTATTCAGCACGCTGATGTTTTATTTCGCTGCCGCTTGCTTCTGAAGATAGTTTTTGGCACTGACACTCTTTGTTTTGTTTTTATTACGAATTTAACACTGGTTGGAGATTCCAAATGCCGACAGAGGATACGATTTATATCTTCTGGTCTTGCCCAATGTTGCAGCCTTTTTGGGATTAAGTGTGGTCTAAGTTATGTGCAAAAAGTTATTTACACTTTGCCACTATCTTGGAACGGGCTCCCTTGCACAACACAGATTACATCATAGGGATCTCAAGTCATAAAAGGAATTACTCAATTCAACCCTGGCTGTGGCTAAAGTTTGCATTTTAAGAGATTGGAAATCCTCTACCCTCCCAACCTTTAAGGATTGGTCTGAAGCCACGATGCAAATGGTTCTACATGAACATTTGAGCTACAAACGAAACAACCATGTCTTGCTTTTTGAAGACGCATAGGGCTCCTACCTTACTGGCTAATGCTAAGTCTTTGTCGACACCTTTTTTTACTGGCTGATTTCTCTCAGGAGGCGATCCTGTCCACCACAGCAGTGTGTCGCCAGCTACTGTGTCATATAACAATATTGTTTTGCTACAAGCGAAAGTTGGGAAGGAGAACGTTGTCTCCTTGGGGGGATGGGGCAGAGGGTTTTAGAAAGGGGCCTAATCGAAGAAGGGTATTCGGTTTGGATTCACTGCCTGTGGGAGGGAGGGGTTTGCCCAAGATTTGGGGCTTGTTTTTGTTATAAAGGGACTGTGTCGGCTCGGGTCGAAGGGGTGTAGGGACTTGCTACACTAATGTTTCAGAGGTGTTGGGCTGTGGACGAGACCCCCATTGGGAGGACTGTTTCAGGATCATGTAAGAAATGGCTACAGATTGGAAGTGGATGACATGGAACGAAAGAGGACTGGGTCATGTAGCCAAAAGACAGAGGGTGCACTCCTACTTGCGCCAATATGGTGTCTCTGTGTTTTTTTTGCAGGTGACTCATACTTGGGGCTCATGCCTCTCTGCCCTCCGACATAGGTGGCAGGGCCAAATCTTTGTGACCACGTATTCTAGCTATGCGAGGGGGACCTTCATCTGGGTTGCACCCCAGATCTCCTTTGTAGCGAAAGCGATCAAGATTGACCCAGAGGGTTCGTATGTACTTGTTTGGGTGCACTGGATGCCCGGGAGATATGTATGTTGAATGTGCATGCCCCCACAACAGATGACCAACCATTTTATGGGAGTATCCTGAGAGGTTTGATGGAGCACATGCCGGGATCTGTGATTGTGGCTAGGTACTTAAACTGTGCTTTAGATGGGACACTGGACCGACACCCCTCCAAAGCAGACACTAAACCCGCAGTGACAGAGGCACTGCGAGAAATAATGAGGGATGCGGTGCTTCAAGTTTTTTGGAGACTATATCACTCTACAGTAGGCCATATTCTTGCGATGTGCCTGCTAAGAGCACGTATAGCCGTATTGATTACTGCCTAATAACGGACATGGCCCTGCAGTGGGTGGTAGATGTAGGGAACCTGGTGCAGTATATTTCAGATCATACCCCCCCCCACTTGTTTAACTCTGCATGCATGCATAGGTGCCCCTATGGAGATTGAACGCGGAGGCACTGACAGACCAAGTATTCGCTTACGAGGTTTCTCAAGCACTAGATGCCATTTCAGAGAAAACTGGGGCAGTGTCTTGTCTCTAGCAGTTTAGTGGTACACCATGAAGGTGGTACTGAGGGGGGAATGCCTAAAAATATCATATGGAGTTAGACAGCAACTCAGCAGACAGCTTGATAGCCTTGAAAAACAAATGTCAGTATTGGAGCAGAAACTAATAGGGAAGCCACTCAGTATTCTGCCCTGGCAAAACTGCAATAAAGAACTAATAGACACGTGGGATAGACTTGATAAATTTTTGCGCTCTAACTATAGGAAGAAATTACATAGAGAAGGGAATAAAGCGAGCTGCATGCTCTCCATGCTCATCAAAACCCAAAAATATATCACACCAATCACAGCACTCTGTGACCTTCAGGGTAAGAGGGTAGCTATGCAACAAGATATAGTAGAAGTGTTTGCGAACCATTTACAACAGTATCAGAGATACGGACCAATCTTGACACAATACATAGGCCAAGTCTACCAAGGGAGTATAGAGATACTCTAGACCCCCCTTTAACTAAGCATGAGATCGTGGCTGCAATGAAAACTATAAGAACTGGGAAGACTTTGGGTGGGGACGGACTCCCAGCTGAATTCTACCTCACCAGACAAGAGGTTCTGGCGGAACAGCTGTTGGAAACATATGAGGCGGATATGGAGGGGATACTGCCTGGGTCAATGAGGGAGGCATTGATAGTGATGACCCCGAAACCTGATAAGGACAGTTCTGTGGCATCCTCGTACCAACCTCTATCCATGTTAAATGTTGATCTCAAAATTCTGATCAAGGCCCTGGCCACTAAACTCTTAACCCACCTGCCGCAACTGATCGCCGAGGATCAATGTGGGTTTATCCTGAATAGCAACACGATACAAAACCTACGTTGGTTGTCCTTGATAATACACTCTCCAACCTTACAGCTCGATCAAAACACGGTGGCATTACTGGATATCGAGCATGCGTTTGATTCAGTATCATGGGACTATTTGTGGGAGGTACTACGTAAATCACACATAGGAGATGTAAGAAAGTAGCTCTGTATATACTGCACCAAAGTAAGGTTCAGTGTGCATAGAGTCCACAGTCCCCAGAGGTTTGGCAGAGGCTAAAGTTGGATATAACCTTACTCTCTAAAGTGGTAGCTTGGTCGAGCAGTAAGGCAGTATCAGAGGACAGTGTAAAGCATTTGTTGTACACACTCAGTCAGCAACTGGTCTCCCACACTCAAGAACTGAACTCTAGGCCAATGGTTTGTATATAAAAATATATAATTGTTTTATTTTAGAACCACAAGTAGGTATCAAAATATACTTTCTCAGAATGAGATGCTTTAGTTAAATACTTTTAATAGGCAATAGACAACACCATTCAAACACAATTATAACATTGAGCTCAATTGGAATTTCTTAGTAAATGCAATAAATTACTTTTTGGATTGCTTTTCTAACCACAGAACTGGATCCTAGATTCAGTCCTGGGACATTTCCTGGAAACAGGTGAGTAAATGGGTTTTGGTTAAAGGTATGATTTTTAAGGAATATTATTGTATTTCAAAAGTTGACACCAAAACTTTTTCACATAGAATCACCAATGTTATCCTATGGGAGGAAATTCACTTAACAGGTAAGTAGGGTTATCGTTACTTTTTCTTACTCAGTGCTGGATCCTGGATTCAGCACTGGTGCATCACCTGTAAATAGTTGAAAGTAATCGTTTTTGTTATACAGGCGATTTTTAAGGAATATTTGTTTGTTTCAAAAACCGACAGAAGAATTTCCGATAAAAACCAGGCAATGTTATCCTATGGAGGAAAATCAAGTTATTGGTAAGTATGGTTGTAATTACTTTTCAGGGTCAGTGCTGGGCACCAAGATCCAGCACTGGGATCTCTCACAGGTGAGTAATTTCGTTTTCGTTGTTCGGCTGATTTTTAGTGAATATTTTAAAGTTTCAAAACTCGACACTTAAAAGAATTTCCAAGTGAAACCAGTCAATGTTACCCTATAGAGGAAAAGTGAGTTATCGGCTTTTGGGTAAGTACTCGACTGGCAGAGTTAAGGTTCTGGGCATAGACTCAGGGATCTCCCAGGGTGAGGTAGGTACAGTTGTTACACCCTCAGCGGTACAGGGGCAGCCGGGTGCAGAGAGAGTTAGGCCCAATGTTAGCCTATGGCGAGCAGGGGGCCTTTGGTTGGTGGCTGTTAGAAGGCAGGCCATGCGGCTGTGGGAGCTGGGCTGCTGCTCACTCACTCAGGGCAAGTGGGGAAGAAAAATAGGACAGAGGTTGCACTCCCAGGGGCACTCGGGTGGCTGGGTGCAGGGTGCTTTTGAGCCTTCGGGCACTCAATGGATTTCAATAAAGAAGCTCTAAGACGAACAAAGGCTGCAAGCTCGGGGATGAAGATTCTTCAGGTGCGACCACTACTTCGAGAGGTAAGTTGGGGAGCTGTAGGTTAGGTAGGCACCCAGGAGCTGGGCACAGGGGGTCGCAGGGCGCCGGGTGCAGGGGTGTATTTTCGTGTCGGGAAATCTTACCCTCAGCTGGTCGCGGTTGGAGGGGTCCCTGGTTCTGAGGCTGCAGGCGTCGTCAGGAGCGTCGAGGTGGGTCCTTTGGTGCTGGATTCTTGGTCACAATCGCCTAGGGGACGTTCTTTTGGGCTTTGTCCACTCCGGCACAGGCCAGGCTGGGCGGGTGCAGAGTGTGCAGGAGTCGCGGTTCCTGGTTTGCACCAGGGGCTTGTTACTTGCTTTGAGCAGAACCACTGCTCGTGAGAATCCCAGTCTTTTTAGAGTCACAAGGTAGTCAGGTCCTCCATGGCTTTTGAGGCTGCTGACCACTGGGGACGCCGGGTTTTAGCAGGAGCAGGTTCGAGGGTAGACAGGCCTGTAGGGCTGGGGCCAAGTCAGTTGGTGTCTTCCTCTTGTTAGCAGCTGCACGGCAGGTCTTATTTCTTCTTGTTCTTCTTGCTTGTTTCGGATTCGGGATCTGAGGAAGGAAGGTTCAGGGTGCCCCTAAATGCTAAATTTAGGGGTTTTACAGGTAGGTAAAGGGCAGGGACCAATGGGTCCCTTCCCTGGGGTGGGTACACCCCCTATCCTGCCACTCTCCTGTGGGAGGGGGGCAGTAGCCTAGTCCTGATTGGGCAGGGCTCCCCATCTTCAAGATGGCGAGAGCCCGGAGATGAGCTTCCCCTCGCCTCCCCCACCTAAGGGGTGGGGTTGGCAGATGGTGGCACACCCCCTTTCCTCACTTGGGCTTTTCTGCCAGTCTTACCGCCAGAGTGGGGGCTAGAACCGGTGGGGACCAGTTGCTGAGTACAGCAAGTGGTCTGGGGAGGCGCACAAAGGCGGCATGCCTTTGAAGCTTCCCCTGCCTATCCTGGGGGAGGAAACCTAGCACCTCGCCCAGGACATGCATTGTTGCAGGCCCAGGAAAGCGGATGGCTCTCTACCCAGGGGTCCAGCAACATGTCTGCTGGGTGGCAGCCTAGGCAGCCTCTCAGGCAGAAAGCTGGTTGTTGGTTAGTTTCAGGGGACATCTCTAAGATGTCGTGCATTTTACATTAAATCCCACACTGGCATCAGTGTGGGTTTATTGTGCTGAGAAGTTTGATACCAAACTTCTCAGTCTTCAGTGTAGCCATCATGGTGCTGTGGAGTTCGTGATGACGCCCTCCCAGCACCATATACTCTTTAATGGCAGCACTGCACTTACAGTGCCCAGGAATGGACCTGGGTACTGTAGGGGTACAGGGCTCATGCACCTATACCCTCACCACTGGCATAGTGCACCCAGCTAGAGGGGTGACTGAGGTATGCCAGGGCAGTGTGTTTGTGGGCATGGCACACAGGGTTGTGTGCCATGTCGACTCTCTGTTTTGTTCTGCACCAAGACACTCAGCCTGCAAAGGCAGTGTGTGTGTGTCAGGGCCCAGGGCCTCTAATGGTGGCACAATAAGTGCTGCACTGCAGCCCTTAGGGGTCTTCTCTGGTCACAGGACCCTGGGTACCCAGGGTACCATTTACCAGGGACTGACATGTGGCCAGAGATGCCAATTGGGTTTAGGCTGTTAGGCAATTTTAGGGAAGGAACACAGACCCTGGGCACCTGATTGGCAGGAGCTCAGGGCACACTAAGTCAAAGAACATCAGTAGTCTGGCAACAAAAAAAAGAAAAAGGGGGTGGTTTACTGCAACAGAAACCCACTTTCTCACAGGAGACACCTATGTTAAATGGGTTCAGTTGCTGTACAGTTATCCTTCAGCCACTACTCTTTGCAATGGCCATGGAGCCACTTGCCTGTTGCCTCAGGATGTAGTTAAAGGGCTGGGGTATACAGATTGGGGAGAGCACCCATGTGGTCTCCCTTTATGCAGATGATGCATTGCTATATCTTAGAAGCCCTAGTCGCTCTGTACCGATTATGTTGAATATACTATCTGAATTTAGAAGGCATATAGGGCTACACATTAACCACAATAAATCAAAGCTTTTTCCTCTGGGGATCTTGGCGGGACAGCAGGATACAGACTTGCCACTCTTGGGCCTCCCTTTGGAGGCCAAGGTGGTCTGATATCTGGGGGTCAGGGTCACACACGCCGTGCATGAATTTGGAGAGGCAAACATGGACAGAATTATAGATGGCTTGAAAAAGAGCATAACATTCTGGAACACTCTTAAGCTTTCACTGATGGATGGGAGCCCACAGATTTAGGTAGAAAAGACCGTATAAGGGTTACGATGGGACTGATTGTCACAAAAAGGAACCTGGCCAGGTTGTGGGGAGCCGGGACACCACCCAAAGTTGAAGATTGGAAGGCAGACTTGGATTGGTGTATGCTGCGTGAAAAAACTGTGTATGTTTCTAGAGGGTGCCCCAAAAAGTGGATTGATATATGGAGCAAAAGGAACCGTTACCGTGGCAATATTTGTTAACTCCCAGTTGTTCTCTCTTTGGAAGATCCTGTAACACCATAGTATATTATTATATTGCTATTTCATATGATATATAGTACAACAATGTCAAGTGTGATTATAACCATGTCAACGTGTCCTATCTCATTGAATTCTGGATGGAAGTGTCGTCTTTTTGTTGTTTAATAAAACGATTTATAAAAAAAGAAGGAAAAAAAACGTTCACTGATGGGTAAAATAGCTTTAACCAAAATGGTCAAACTCACTAGATGTCTCTACCTCTTCCAGGCAACCCTTTCAATATACCGTGAAGGATCTTTAAGGTCCTTGATAATCTGATAATAGAACTCTTATGGGGCACTGGGAGAAGAAGAGTCAGTTTGGTAACACTGAAACGTACATGTTGCAGGGGTGGCCTCGAGGTCCTGTGCTTGAAGTATTATTTTCTAGCCTCACAATTCCAACATGCGGTACATAGGCTGGACAGGAATGAAAACTGGGAGTGCAGACTACTTAAGGGTCTGTGTGGGATCAATGGCACCTACCTGGATGCCCCAAATAGTCTCTGTATGGTTACGTAGCGTGGGAGAGTATGGTCAAAACGGTGTTGAAGAAAGCTCAGTTTGCATCAGAGTTGAACATCTGGTCTCTACACCCATGTAGGGCAATTGCTGACAGCATGTCAATGAGTAAATGGAGGGAAGGAGGATGCGAAGTACTAGGGGATCCTTATCCAAACAATCAGTTTATAACTAGAGTGGAGGCCGCGGAGACGTTCCAGCTGGCGAAGGAGCAGTATTTACAATATGCCAAAACAGCAGCGACGGCAAGAGAGATCTGGCTGAGACTTCCTGCATCTGATAATGAGATGCTCAGATTACGATTTTTTCTGGTGAACTATCATTCAGAGACTACAGTTGGCTATGGGTTGGGAGGTTCCTCAGGAGATAACTCTTGGGACATAACCCATTCCGGGAAAAAAAAAAGCTGAGCAGGAGGTTTCTTATTTTGGGATTAGTACTGGCTAAACATAGGATTTGCGATAGGATGGTTGTTCCCTAGATGCCCGAAGGCTGATAAC
Organism: Triturus cristatus; assembly: GCF_964204655.1. Classification (NCBI taxonomy): domain Eukaryota; kingdom Metazoa; phylum Chordata; class Amphibia; order Caudata; family Salamandridae; genus Triturus; species Triturus cristatus. The sequence goes on from NC_140589.1 coordinate 512,953,164, forward strand.
TGGCTGAAAGATATGGCAGAATGGGTCAATGCCTAGAGATGCCATATGAAATTGATGCGGAGGGACGAGAAACTAGAGGAAGACATGAGGGCGTGGACGGCAATGCCCACAGAGCTATTGACACCTCTGGATTCATTGCCACCATAGTCTACAACATCTTGAATGCTGAGCATGACTGGGGTTCTAAAGCACAATGCCAGCAGTTCCCGGAGGGTAACGGGGTAGCCAAACTGACTTCATCATAATGCTATTGTGTAACATCAGATTCAAATAGACAGAGACCCGAGTTAGGAGAGGAGAGGTGGATGGGGCGGGAGAGCTGAAATTCGAGGGTGATACTAACCCGTAGTGATATTACATGTGGGTCGAGATTGCTGTATGTTGTTAATGTTCTGAAAATCAATAAAAATTATATTTAAAAAAAATATAACAATATTGTTCACATTATTTGTCATTAGTATGATAATACACCTCATGATCACCTGACTCCTAACCTCTCCTCCCCCACTTACTACTGGCTTTGAGCTGGGGCCCATCTTTAATTTCTGAGCCTTTGGTCTCATAATGAATACTGATGAATCTTTTTGTTATGTTATGTTAGAGTTGGTGCATAACGGAGCTCACTGTATATAGCTGGAAAACTGCCCCGCGACCACTACAGGTCTGCAACAGTGTATTGTTTTAATTTAATAAAACATTTATTAAAAATAGTGTAGAGGGTAGCAAAATCTGGAATTTGAATGGCATATCTGTGTTTTCTGAATTGAGTAGTAATAGGATGGATGGTATGGATGATGATCACAGTAAAGTTCTAATTGATGAACCAGCTTTTGAGCCTGGATTTGTGGTGACTGGTTCCAGGAATCATTATGAGTCTGTGTTAGACCTGGCATCTTTTGGCGTGGTTACCCCTGACTTTTTTTCCTCTACCTCCTGTATTTTTGATGCTATGCTGGATGTAGTTTTTACTGGTATAGATGCTTTGGGCACTTTGCCACTGCTGATCAGTGTCAAAGTGCAAGTGCTCCTTAGGGAAATTGTGATGTAATTGGCTATACCTGTTTGGCATATTTGTTCTACCTGCAAGGCCCTAGTAAAGTGCACTGAGAGTGCCAGGGCTGGTAGTACAAATGCTACTAGTGGGCTGCAGCACTGATTGTGCCACCCACATGAGTAGGGCTAAAATGATGTCTTAGGCCTGCTTGCAGTGCCTATGTGCAGTCCAGGACTGCCATGTCGACCTGGCCAGTGCAACCACTGACCAGGCCTTATCCTTCCCTTTCTGTACATGTAAGGCATCCCTATGGTAGCCCTAGGTACCCCCCTGGGCTGGGTGCAGTGTATCTGAAAGGTAGAGCATGTACTGAGGTGTGTAACATGCCCTGGTAGTGAATTACAGCCATTGTCGTTTTTCACTGCTGAGAGGCATCTTGCCCATAGGTCAGAATGGGGGAGGCTGTTTACATGCCTATCTTCCCCTAAAGGCAAGATAGAAAATCCAAGTTTGGTATCTTTGTATTCAGAATTTAATTATACATCTTTTTAGAAAGATGGTTTTTAAATGCACTGTGTGAGAATAGCACTTTTTAGAAAGTAGCTATTCTCCTGTTTAACCTTCCTGTGTGCCTGCGTGCAGATTGGCTGACTGGTGTCATGTGATGGGCTAGGTGGCTCCAGGAGTCTGGATGAGTCAGCAGCAGGGTGAATAGGGAGATCTGCTCTAGATGGGTGGGAGGAGTAGCCCCTGGGTTTGAATAGGGCTGCCTCTGCCAGCACAATGCCGGCTCCACCCCCTGCTGGCCAGGCTGAGGACTCTGCCTCTGCCAGCACAAAGAAGGCTCCACCTCCTGCTGAGCGTCTAACGACCCTGCCCCTCACTCTGAAAAGAACCAGGTGCTCCAGGGCAGAGCACACCCAGGAACCGGTTTGAGCAGGGGAATCCCCCCACTGAAACAAAGAGAGACAAAGACTTGGAGGGGTATAAGAAGAGGACCCCAAACACCTAAACTTTAGATCGCTGTGGAACTAAGAAGGAACCTCTGCCAAGGAGAAAGCTGGAAGGAACTGAAGAGGAGAAAACTGCCTGCTTGCTGTTTTGCTTTGCTGCCAAGGAGAGGGGAAGGACTCTGCTGTGTCCCCTTCTTTAAATTCTGATCTCCAAGGGCCTGAGGAGAGCTGGCTCCCTGTTAAGAAGTCCCAGGAACAAAAGGACTTCACCACCAGCTCCCCTGGAACTCTGCTGAGGGAGTTCTGACCTGCCTTGGAGTGCTTGCCTAGTCTTGGGGCCTCAGGAGGTCGTTTTGCTGTGTTTGGGAGCTGGAAAGCAGAAAGCGTGAACAAGAGTAACTGGTACCCATCGCATCATCCGTTTGAGGGTCGCATCATCCGGTTGCGAGTCGCAAGATCAAGAGTGCGAGAAGAATTTCATCGCAGCACCCGGAGTCCCCGCATCGCCGAGTGCGTCGAGCATCGTCCCGGTGCGTGAAGATTCCTGACACTGCGAAGGTCGTCGCAGAACCAGTTTGCGGGCCGCACCACTGCCGGTGCGTGAAAGTATCCAGTCGCTGCGTGCGTCGACGCAGAGTCCCGTCCCGTGGCACATCGAGGGTTGCAGCGCCAGAAGTCAACACCGCGCCGCGCATCGAGCCCCATCGAAGAGCGTCGCACCGTACCTGTGCGTGAAGCTTCCCCCTAAGAAACCTACGCAACGAAAGCCAAAGTCATCGCATCCTCCCCCTAAAGATCGGAGCCGGCGCATCCACCTCTGCTGCGTGAAGCAGGGCTGTTGCAAAACCTCCCCAAGGTCTCAGGAGTATCGCATCGCCTATGCCATCTTCATTGTTATAGCTTTTGGGAACCTTAGCGCAACTACAGGTACTGTTGGGCGCGAGAGTGTCACATTTTGTGCATTGAGAGTCGCATTGTGCAGGACACTGATTTTTACATCCTGGAGTACTTTCTACAAACTCTTGAACTATCTTTAAAGTAACCTTTTTAATTGTATGTTGGTTTTTCTGTAGTATTTGGTCTTGTGAAGTTTTTAGTGAAGATACCTTATTTTTCTAAAACTGGTGTAGAGTAAATCTGTGGTGTTTTCACTGTGTTACTGTGAGTGTTGGTACAAATACTTTACACATTGCCTTTGATAGCCTAGACTGCTCAGGCCAAGCTACCTAGAGGGTGAGCAGGGGTTATCTTAACAGTGTATCCCCCTTTCCCTGACTAGAAGCAAGGGTCCCTACTTGGACAGTGGTACATACCCTGCCAACTAGAGACCCCCAGATCTAACAGTCTGTTTCTATGGTCCCTGGCCAAGGTGGAGTGCTTTGTGTTCGGACTCGGGTAGGGTTTGTTGCCATGGACCAGGGTGTTAGGTGAAGTGTATGTGTGAGGCGGGTGCCTGACAAGTTCTGTGAGTTTGTTAAATTATGAGCTTTAATTGGGGGTGTTTTCGGGCACATTGGTTGATTTCTTTTTTGGGGTGTCAATGTTGTTTTTTTTTTTTTATAACTTCTTTTTATTAGTTTCATTCGTAGTCATGCATACAGTGGTAATCAATATTTCAGCAAGTACTTAATACATCAGTACATTATGATGGGGAAGAAAGTCACCCTTACAAAATATCCTCCGCTCAACCTCTACTTCGTCTCATTTCAAGTTCCAACGTCGGGGAGATACAGATATTTCCACGATATACGTTCCATTTGCCCCATATCTTGTCCCACTTCTTTGGGCATCCCCGAGTTATAAATACTTCCTTTTCTGCAATCATACATTTATTAACTTCCTTTACCCATGTCTTGATAGTCGGTGAACTTGCCGCCTCCCCACCCCTTAGCTATTTCTCTTTTGACAAGGGTATATCCAAGTGTGGCTAGTTGTTGTTCCACCTATGTGAGATCTGTTGCCGCCCATATATTAAGTAGGCCCAACCCTGGTGTAAGAGTCAATGCTTTCCCCCTAGGCAGTTTGGATGTGAGTCGTGGCCCCCTCCCATAGTCGTAGGAGCTCCGGGCACTCCTATATCGTATGGTAAAAGGTAGCTGTTGGCTGCAGCCCCTGAGACAGAGTGCATCAGCCCTGGCCCCTATCTTTGCCAATGTCACTCCTGTTAAATATGATCTATGGAGAATTCTGAATTGTAGCAGTCGGAAGCGAAGGGTGATGGCCGCCTCTTTAGGGGACATCAGGGCAGCCTGCCAGTCCTCGTCTTCGAGTGGGCCAAGGTCTCCCTCCCAGTGCTCTTTAAACTTGTGTAGTGTGTCAGGTAGGTTGTTACATAATTTTTTATAGGTCAATGAAATGGCTTTGGAGTGTAATGGCCCATCTAGCAGCCGATCTTCCATCGGTGACGACTCTGGCATCTCTGCAAGGTCTGGCAGGGCTGTGGTGAGGGCGTGCCGGACTTGCATGTATCTAAACAGTTTCCCCTGCGCCAACTTATATTGTTCCTGGAGCTCCTTAAAACTGAGGATCGACCCCCTTTTAACCAAGTCTCTGACCACGGAAATCCCGATGGTGTCCCACCTATCAAAGCCGGGTTGATGGCAGAGAGAACCCAACTTCTGGGCATACCATAATGGTGCTGCTTTTGTGAGGACATTCGACCACCCCAGTCGTGAATTAACCTGGTGCCAGATAGCTACTGTATGAGAGAGAGGCCCCAAATAACGCCCTCGCTTCACTTTAGAGTACAGCGCTCCCAGGTAACCTGAACGTCCACTCTGATATCTGTCTAGCATATATGCAGGATCGTTGGGAGAGCGGTGGATCCACTGGTTTATCACCACTAGTTGCGAGACCCAGTAGTAGAGTCTAAGGTCTGGAAGGGCAATTCCTCCATCCTAACATCCTTTCGTCAATTTTTTGGTGGCAATGCGGGGGGGCCCTTCCGTTCCAGAGCAAGGTTCTAACCTCACTCTCCACAGCCGAGAAATACGTGTCTTGAACTCGGTGTGGGCAATTCTGGAGAATATATAAGAAGCGGGGAAGTACCAGCATCTTAAACAAGGCAGCACGACCTACCAGAGACAGGGGCAGGGATCTCCAATGTTTAACATGTGATTTGAGCCGGGCCAGTGGGGGGCTAGATCGTGAAAGAGGGTAGGGCCAGATGTGGCATATATTCCTAGGTACTGAAAGCCCTCCACTGCCACCTCGATCATGCAGTTTGGTGGGAGACGGGGAACCTGCCCCCGGAGCATAAACAGTACCGATTTACTCCTGTTTATTTGATAACTTGAGTATTTCCCAAAGTTCGTGAAGATGTCCAGGACACCTAGGGATAGCACTACTGCGTCTTCTTACAGGAATTCCCTATGTCCCAGCACATTGTTAAGGCGGCGGATGTTTAGTGCTGTATTCCTCTCCGGCATAAATCCAGATTGGTCCAGATGTACAAACGATGAGATAACCGGAACCAGCCTGGTGGCGAGAACTTTAGCTAGGATCTTAGCTTCCGCGTTGATTAATGAAATCGGTCGGTATGAGCCGCATTAATCGCCAGGCTTCCCTGGCTTACGGATTACAACTATGGATGCCACCCTTTGGTCGCTGGGCAGTGTCCTTTGCTCATAGCTTTCGTTGTACATGGTGCGCAAATGAGTGGCAACGTGAGGGGCAGTTACTTTTAAGAATTCAATGGGAGTCCCATTGGGCCCCATGGCTTTCCCCGAGTGAATTTGGCTTATGGCCTTTTGGATCTCGTAATCCGTCAATTCACCCTCTAGAGCTTCTTTATCAGTCTCAGAGAGAGTTAATATATTGCTGTCAGAAAGGAGTTGGCGAGAATCCTCTGCAGTGTATTTGGTGGAGGGAGAGTAGATCTGTTCTAAGTAATCCGCAAAGGTCTCTGCTATATCCTTGGGATGTGTTATGGTTCTACCATTAGACATAGTCAAAGTTGACACACACCTCTCCCCTTGCTCTCTCTTTTCTAACCAGGCCAATGTCTTCCCAGCCCTGTCTCCCAGTTCATATAAGCGGTGTTGCATATTATGCATATTAAGGTGTTTGGTCAGCATATGTTCTCTTGTTTTGATCCTATACTCTTCTTGTTTTATTGTGAGGCGATGCAACGTGTCTTCTGAAGGCTTGTCGGTATTATCTAGTTCTAGTTGACGGAGCCCATCCTCCAGTTGAGCTAACTGGCGATGCTTTTTCTGGATGTATCCCACCTTTAAGGACAGTGCATGGCCCTTTAGGCTTCCCATAGAATTTGTGCTGATGCTACCGAGCCAACGTTTTCGTTGAAGTAATTACAGGTTTGCTGACATAGTTCTGTTTTTATATCCAGAATTTTCAGTAACCATGGGTTAAGGACTATAGTAGATCGTGGCTGCCTCTCCCAGTGTGTAAGTTCAATTATAACCAGATACTGCTGAGATACTTCTCGGCAGAACATGGGGGTTTTGGAAAATTGCCAATGGATGCTGCATGTGTTAGAAAATAGTCAATACGAGATGAGCTCTTGTGTGCATTCGAATAGTACGTGTACTGGATATCTTTGAGTTTTAATGCACGCCACACATCTATTAGACCCATGGCTGTAGTGAATTCTTTCATACGTACATTGGGACGTGTCGCTACCCGCCGGGGTTATCTGTCTATATCGTCATCCATGGTCATGTTATAATCTCCTCCCAGGACCAGTGTGCCCACTGGAAGGTCAGTCAATATTTTGCCGAGAGCTGTCAATTCTTCCTTACCCAGTGCAGGCGGTATGTACACTGAAATTATATTAAGCACCCTTCCCTCCCACTGGGCCTTCAGGACAGCAAATCTACCCCCAGGTATGCTTCACAATAATAGCTAGGTTCTTTTTAACTAGAATCCCAGTTTCCTGGGATCCAGTGGTAAAGTCAGCATGAACCAGGAGTTTGTAACCCCATTGTGTGAGGGCTTTGCTTTTGTTCCCAATCATGTGTGTCTCTTGCAACAGCACTATGTCCAGGGCCTGTCTTTTCAGGTACTGTTGGACAATTCCCCTTTTGATTTTATCGCCCATTCCGTTTACGTTCCAGGTAAGTATGGAGATCGACGAACCCCCATCATCCGATGTGAAGACAGTGAGAGTGCAACAGTTTAGTAAAAATGCATGCATAACGGTCCCCCCTGCTAGTACAATCAAGGCGTGACCTGGTTCTTCTCCCCAACAAGTGACATCAGGTGTGAACTCTCTACGTGCGAGTATGCATATACTACTTTGTAGAGCAAACATTACTAATGACAATAAACACCCATCCCTCCACCCCCTTACCTCCCCCCTCCCTGCCTCCCTGCCCGTGGATTTAGAACTACCCACTCCCCAACTAGGCAGAGTGCCTCTCCCCCTCCCGAAAATACCGAAAAGTATGGGTTGATGGTCCCCTCATTCCCGCCTACAGCTATTAGTGGCATACCTCCTGTCTCCTAGCTCCCAGCCCTACCCATGTAGGAACAAAATAACACATGTCACAGGTGGGTCTCTCTGACATTAACAATGCAATATCAAGTGTCCTCAGGACCAATAAGTGAATATCATAACAGGAACGTTCTCACCAATGTCTTGTAGCGTATATGAAGGTAGATTGTCTTGCAATCCCCATCGCCTGCACAGTTGTTTCACTGAAGTTGCAGCTAGTTGTCCTTCGCACTAGCGGAGCCTTCTTCTGAAAGAGTCCCACCGTTTTCTCTATGCATCCTGGATCCTGTGTTTCAATCCCGACGGTGGCCTCCGACTCTGCGCCATCCCTCCAGCCATTCCCATGCATCCTCCGGGGAGGTGAAGAACCACGTCTTTCCTTCTGATTCCACTGTAAGTTTCGCAAGGAACAACATGGCGTATTTTACTTCTCGGTCCCGAAGCTCATTCTTCACTGCCTGAAAACTTCGCCTTTGGGCCTGGACCTTGGCCGTGAAAATGTTATTTCTCTATTCTCTACTTTGAGTGGGGGCCCAGCCTGTGCCGTTTGCAGAATGATATCTCTGTCTCTGTAGTTAAATACACGGGCTATTAGTGGTCTCAGAGGGGCGCCTGGTTTTGGCCTTCCTCCCGGTACTCTATGCGCTCTTTCAATTGAGAAATAGTTGGAGAGTCTTTTGGGCTGCAGATGTTTCACTATAAGGTCTTCCACGTATAAGTCCGCCGCTGGCCCCTCAGCCCGTTCCGGCACACCTAAAATGCGGATAATATTTCTTCGGGCCCTCCCTTCATACTCATCGAGTTGTCGCGCCATCCTCTCATGTTGGCTTTGAAGTTCGACGACCTGGGTCTGGAGGTGTGCCGTGTCATCCTGCAGTGACGACGTGACTAGTTTGAGGTCTTTGACTTTCTCGTCCATTTTTCGAAAGTCTGCTCTCAGCAGAGATACTTCAATGTTAACGGAGTCAAGAGAGGATCTCACTCCACTAATGGCTCCTCCATTTGCTGCGTCTTCGGTCCTCCCGGACTTATTCCATGCGAACTTTGCGAGTCTGTTTTGTACATTCGCTTTCGGTCCCCTTCCCGTCGCCATGTCGGGCTTCATTACATATGAAGAAATTGTAGGTAGGAGGCGCCGTTCAGTTACCTCTGATCACCAGGGCAATAAAGACAGTACTTTCTCAGGCGCCCGGTCAGTTATATCAGGGACTTTCCTACAGGGACCCTAATATCACTATGGTATGAAGCTCCAGTGAGTAGGTATCAGATACTTATGGACGTCTTAGCGTCAGGGCTCTATCAGTAATTGACTCTCCCACCGGGGTTGCCTGGGCATGGATCTCTTTGGTTTCTGGCCCCACTTAGTAGTAAGGCCTGATCTCTACAGCCGCTTGTGTCTCCTCCAGGGCATCGGGGAGGGGTCAGTCTGCAATTCTGGCACCTTCAGCGTGATCCCCGATATCAAAGGGACTTTGGCCCCCTGCCAGCTCGCTCTTTCAGCCCTCGGCTATCCTGCAGTGAGTCCTCCTGGTTCCACCAGGAACTCCAGGGGTTAAGGCCAGCTATCACAGTGCAAGTCCGCCTAGATCGTCCGGAAGGTGTGCTATGCTTGACTATGCCGCAGGCGCTGCACCGACTTTGACTCACCTCCCCCGCCTGCAGTTCACTATGTATCCCCTCCGCAGCCCGTGCTCTCCGGGCCTGTATTCAGAACACCAGGCAGCTCAATATTCACTGCACCATACGCCGGGCCCCGGTTCCAAGTCACAGCGGCAGCGGTGCCGTGTCTCCCCTGCAAACAGTTTATCTTGCGAACGGCCACCTGGGTGCATTTAGGGGTGTGTGGCTACACCCACCGCCGGTGCCAACAGTCCAGGCCCCGCTTAACAGCCGCAACGTCGGCAGTGTCATACCACCTCCTCCGACAGACTTAAGACAAACTTAAGACAAAATCCTAACTTAAGTCTGTCTTAAGTCTGTCTTAAGTTTGTCTTAAGACAAACTTAAGACAAAATCCTAACTTCTGTGAATACCAAAAGTAGTAAGTTTAGGATTTTGTCTTAAGTTAGTTCTGTGAATTGGGCCCTGAGTCTGGTTCGCAACCGAATATGGCTCTGCCGTTCCAGGCATTCATATTGTCCAGCCACCATCTCATTTCCATGCGCACTTCCTCCGTCAGGGGCACCTGATCGGAATATTGTAGACCCCTGCAGAGGTGTGAGGCCTTCAGGCGTTGTAACGCTCTGTAATGGAGCGGACCCGGGAAAATCACCTGAATCGTGGAGGCTAGGAGTCCCACTAGTCTGGCGATCTGTTGCAATGAGGTTGAGGACAGGGCTAAGACTTGTCTCAATTCCCTGCAGATCTTGGTCATCTTTCGAGTGGGAAGACTCAAAGTGCGGGAAACGGAATCCACGACAAAGCCCAGGAAGGTTATATGCTTGGAGGGCGTCAGGAACAATTTCTTGGAACTGATTATGAAACCCAGGTTCTGGAGAAGGACTACTGTCTCCTGCAACTGCTGGGAGAGACGATGAGGACATTGCTCCAACATGAGGATCTCGTCCAGGTATATAATGAGGCGAAAGCCTTTTGCCCTCAACGTTTCCACCACCGGCTTGAGGACTTTGGTGAAACACCAGGGGGCTGAGGACAGCCCAAAGGGGAGTGAGGCGAACTCGAACACCCGGTCTTTCCACAGAAACTGTAGGAAACGACGGTGAGGTGGGAAGATAGGGACCACTAAGTACATGTCTTTTAGGTCCAATCTGACCATCCAATCGTCTGGCTGAAGGAGGTCTCTGAGCAGGTGTATGCCCTCCATTTTGAAATGGCGGTAGATCAGCCATTGATTGAATTCCTTCAAATTTATGACTGGACATTGTCCCCGTCCGTCTTGTCGACCAGGAAGACATTGCTGAGGAATCCTCTGGGATGAAGGTGTGAGGGTACCACCGCTCCCTTTTGCAGCAGATCCTCTACCTCCTGATCTATGAGGGCCGCTTGATCCTGTGCAAAAACCAGCTGTCGCGGTCGAGTTTCCTGCATGGGGGAACCGTAGAACTCTATGTGGAATCCCTGTATGGTGCACCCATGCGTCTGAGGTAATGACCCTCCAATTGTGCGCAAAAGCTGCCAACCTGCCGCCGATCGTATGGTGTGGAAAAGGAAAAAGGTTCACCTGAGTTAGGCACGGATTGGCCTCTGGGTGGTTCCTGTGCCGCCGCGGCCCCTGTATTCCCGACGGGACTGGCAAAATTCTTGGTGGCCCGGATCCTGGGCCTTTTGCCGGTGCCTTGTTGAGGGCCTTGTGTGTAGAAGCGGCCGGTCGAACGCTCTCTACCCCGTCCGGCCCCAACAAAAACTCTCGGATGGAAGACCTTTTTTTATTGAGGATTGTGCCTTATCTAGTGAGGTGTAAGTGGCAACAAACTTGATGAGCTCCTTGATGAACAGGTCACCAAAAAGACCACCTTGCGCCACTGCGCCCGCCTCGGACAAGGAAAGGCCTCCTAACTTGTGGTCAACCTTCAGAAGGAAGGAGCGCCTCCTTTCAGTAGAAAAGGTGCAATTAGCATTGCCTAGGAAGACAATTGCTCGCTGGGCCCAGTTAGAAACCCTTTCTGGGGAAAGTGGGGTACCCGCTAACTTAGCCTCCTCTGCCAATTCCAGGACTTTAGTGATAGGGCCCGCTATGTCGAGGAGCTTGTCATGACAGGATTTCCAGGACCTGTTGATCCCTGTCTTTGGATCGCGGGTGTACTTTTGCAGGAAGGTTGCCATCCTGGGGTCAAACCCCGGGGTCACTGTCACTTTGCCCGGTAGGGCAGGGCGTGGGAACTCCGCCCTGAAGCAAGCTTGTACCTCCTTGTCAAGGGGCCTACGCAAGCGTCCGGCCACGAATGTTGCAACCTTAGGTGAGGGGGTCAATTCTACCAACTGGGGGTGGCCAAGGTCCTCAGGTACCAACATGTCCGAGTCGTCATCCTTGGTTGCTTCTGGAAGAGGGTACTCTACAGGGCGCCACGGTCTAGAGGGGCCCGCCTCGTCTGCGGAGTCCTCCGTAGATTCCTCTTCCTCCTCCGGTATAAAAGAGGGCTCCGGGACCTCGGGGAGAGTAACTGGGGATCCCCCATATGGTTTGGCTAGAAATGCTTTTTTAAGGCGATCGAAAGAGCCGAGGTCCATGCCTGATGGGCTCTTGCGCTTCTGGGGGCGCTGAGATTCGCATGCATATGCAACTTGTTTGATGTGATGCTCGAATGGTCCCATGGCAGCTGAGACTGCCTGGTGGATGGATGCATCCACCGCGTCGAGGGGGAGAACCTGAATGGATTCCTCCTCAGTGTACTCTTCCTCCATGACATTAGTTTTTAAGTAAATATGTATGTGCAAAGCTAATAAGAAAAAACCCCAAGGGCTCTAAGCGCTAGTGATGGTACACTCTCTGGGGGTAAGGATTTGGAGTGCTCTGAGTCCCTAAGTTTTGGGCTAACTTTGAGACCTGTAGGGGCGACTCACCCTGCTGTCAAACGGGTGTCAACTTGCTCTGGGCCCGCCCCTGGGTAGCGCGCCCCTCCGCAATCCCCAAAAGTTTCCAAATGAGGGAAAAAACTTGCCTTACGGTGTTTAATATGGACCCGCTGGTGACAGGTGTAAGGGGAGACCGGCACAGTACAGACCCACGTGATCGGGCGTCAGGCCTTCCGAGAATTGCGAGGTGGTGCGTAGGCGATGAGGGCGGTTATGCGTGTCTCAATGGTTCCGCTGCTTAGGAGCGCGATGTGAACCAATGAGACAGACACGCCCCCCCATCAGGCTGTTGCACACCGCGCCCTCACCCCAAGTGGGGCCGCGAGGGGAGCGAAGAGCTCCCGCGGCCCAAATTGGTAAGAATAACATCAGAGAGGCAAGAAAAAATAGAAACCAAGCGCATATATGTCACAATATGAAAACAAACACGCGACAGAAAGACGCCGCAATATCAACAGCGGAAGAACGGTATAGAATGCCAAATAAGCGCGCTAACTTGTGGTCAACCTTCAGAAGGAAGGAGCGCCTTCTTTCAGTAGAAAGGGTGCAATTAGCATTGCCTAGGAAGACAATTGCTCGTTGGGCCCAGTTAGAAACCCTTTCTGGGGAAAGTGGGGTACCCGCTAACTTAGCCTCCTCTGCCAATTCCAGGACTTTAGTGATAGGGCCCGCTATGTTGAGGAGCTTGTCCTGACAGGATTTCCAGGACCTGTTGATCCCTTTCTTTGGATTGCGGGTGTACTTTTGCAGGAAGGTTGCCATCCTGGGGTCAAACCCCGGGGTCACTGCCACTTTGCGCAGTAGGGCAGGGCATGTGAACTCCCCCCTGAGGCAAGCTTGTACCTCCTTGTCAAGGGGCTTACGCAAGCGTCTGGCTCCGAATGTCGCAACCTTAGGTGAGGGGGTGCATTCTGCCGAGCGGGGGTGGACAAGGTCCTCAGGGACCAACATGTCCGAGTCGTCATCCTTGGTTGCTTCCGGAAGAGGGGACTCTACAGGGCGCCAAGGCCTAGAGGGGCCCGCCTCGTCTGCGGAGTCCTCCGCAGATTCCTCTTCCTCCTCCGGTATAAAAGAGGGCTCCGGGACCTCGGGGAGAGTAACTGGGGATCCCCAATCTGGTTTGGCTAGAAATGCTTTTTTAAGGCGATCGAAAGCGCCGAGGTCCATGCCTGATGGGCTCTTGCGCTTCTGGAGGCGCTGAGATTGGCATGCATATGCAACTTGCATGATGTGATGCTCGAATGGTCCCATGGCAGCTGAGAATGCCTGGTGGATGGATGCATCCACAGCGTCGAGGGGGAGAACCTGAATGGATTCCTCTTCAGTGTACTCTTCCTCCATGACATTAGCTTTTAAGTAAATATGTATGCGCAAAGCTAATAAGAAAAAACCCCAAGGGCTCAAAGCGCTAGTGATGGTACACTCTCTGGTGGTAAGGATTTGGCGTGCTCTGTGTCACTAATTTTTGGGCTAACTTTGTGGCCTGTAGGGGCGACTCACCCTGCTGTCAAACGGGTGTCAACTTGCTCTGGGCCCGCCCCTGGGTAGCGCGCCCCTCCGCAATCCCAAAAATGTTCCAAATGAGGGAAAAATCTTGCCTTACGGTGTTAAATATGGACCCGCTGGTGACAGGTGTAAGGGGAGACCGGCACAGTACAGACCCGCGTGAGCGGGCGTCCGGCCTTCCGAGAATTGTGAGGTGGTGCGTAGGCGATGAGGGCGGTTATGCGTGTCTCAATTGCTCCGCTGCTTAGGAGCGCGATGTGAACCAATGAGACAGACTTGCGCCCCCTATAAGGCAGTTGCACACTGCGCCCTCATCTCAAGCGGGGCCGCGAGGGGAGCGAAGAGCTCCCGCGGCCCAAATTGGTAAGAATAACATCAAAGAGGCAAGAAAAAATAGAAACCCAGCGCATATATGTCAAAAAATGAAAACAAACACGCAACAGAAAGACGCAGCAATATCAACAGTGGAAGAACAGTATAGAATGCCAAATAAGCGAGCGCGCTCGCACACATACACTGCTTAACAAAGCGCAACGTTCAGTAGCAATAAACAATACGCTATGAGGGTAATATGATCAAGGTCCCTCGCCCTGACGAGCGAAAGGAACAAGACTTATCTCTGCTGGAGAGCAGGAAAGAAAGAGGAATGGTGTTAGCAGAAGCACGCCCCTGTGACTGATAGGAACTGCTGATTGGTGGACTATATGTGACCCTTGAACTGCAGGGATCATGGGACTTGAATGTTTTTGTTGTTGAGTTGAAGTTGCTGGAGTATGGATAATAAAGAAAGATGAGCATAATCCTCGCCTCTGGCCCTGACATAGAATTGTTGAGGCAGACTACAGGTTGCTCCTGGTCTGCTTCCGTTGGAGTAATAAGTGATGCTTCTTGCCTTTGTGACACTCGTCTACTTCAGTAAAGATGGACAGAGTAGAAAACTGCACTGGTGCCAATCTTATTATTTTTAGGTGGGAGCCAACCCTGAAGACTTTGTGGGAGCATTCTGAAAGCTGACCTAAAAATGAATTTCATCCATGGCTTTCCATTGGATTTGTGGTTTGTAACTCACATTTGCGTGCTTTCTTTTTGATGGCTTTATTTGATTTAGGCTATCCAGCAAGTCTTTGTTCCTCCCGTGGAGCAGAGCCTTCTTTCTGTAGTCTTCATGAGTGCTCACTTTCTGTATACATGCTTTTGCATTTAGTTCTTATCCTGTCACATTTGCTGTGCATTCAAAAACAGGGGTCAAATGTCAGGCTCTGTCTTCCGAGGGAACTTACGGTTTATTTTCCTTTCTCTGACTTCAAGGTGAGAGGATTTATCTGACAATCTGGATGTGTGAAAGGAAAGACTTTTTTCTAGCACACAACAACATTTAAATATCTGTAATTCTGAAGTGTGCTGGAAACAAATAAAAACAAATCAATACACTAGCTGTTGATTTGCCGTACATTATCATTTGTGTGCTGTATATTTTTATAAGTAAAACAGTATGTCTGTGTAAATGTAATGGTCATTTCACTTAAAAAAGTGTTGTCTGTAATGGCAGTGCCCTACCACCCCATGCATACTCTATTCTACGCCACTCCACTTTACACACTCTTCTCCACTTTATGCCACTCTATGACCACACTTCAACACTCTATGCCACTCCACTCTACTCCAGGCCACTCAACACCACTCCACTCCGGAGACACTCTATGCCATTTTACATTATGCCACTCTACGACACTCCACTCTATGACACTCTGTGACACACTATGCCGCTCTACCCTACTCCACTCTGTGCCACTCCTCTCTACGAACACTACTCTACTCCACTCTACGACACACTATTCTACTCCCCTCTATGATGCACTACTCCACTCTGTGCCTCGTCACTCTACGTTAGCCACTCTACTCAATCACACTCCACTTTATGACAATCCACTCTACGACACTCTAGGCCACTCCACTCTAGGCCGCTCTACTGTACGACACTCTATGCCAGTACACTTTCACTCTATGCTACTCCATTCTACCAAACTCAACACTACAACATTAAACTCTACGATACTCTACGACACTCCACTCTAAGACACTCTGTGATACTCTATTCCACTCTACCCTACTACACTCTATCCCACTTTACTCCACTCTACAACTATCCACTCTATGCCAAACCATTCCACTCTATGCCCCTCCACTCTATGCCACTTTACACCACTCTACGATATGCCAATCTATGCACTCCCCTCTTTGCCCCTCTACTCTAGGTCACTCTACCCTACTTCACTATGTGACATTCCACTCTACACTACTCCATGCCACTCAGTGCCACTTAACGATAGGTCTCTCTGCAACTCTATTCCACACTACTACTCTACTCTATGGCACTCCACTTAATGAGACTCCATTCTAGGACACTCTTTGCCACTCTAAGACACTTTATTTTATTCAAGTTTACTCCACTCCATGCCACTCCACTCTAGGACACCTTACTCCACTCCACTTTACACTATGCCACTCAACCCTACTCTATGACACTTGACTACATGACACTTTACTCCATGACACTTTACTCCAATCTGTGCCTCTCCACCCCACCCCACCCCACTCCACTCTACCACACTCTACTCCACTGTACTCCCCTCCATGTATGCCCCTCCATGTACAGCACTCTGACACTCCATTCTACGGCACTCTATTACAATCTACGCCTCTAATCTACGCCGGTCTGTCTACACCACTCCACTGCAACTCTCCTCACCACCCTGCGCCACTCTACTCCACTCCATACAACTCTACAACACTCTACTCCGTGACACACTGCGCTCTACTCAACACCACTCCACGCCACCCACTCTAAGACACTGTACATATCCACTCCACAGCACTCAACTTAACTCTTCGCTTCTTTACTGTATGCCCCTCCACTCTACTCCCCTCTTACTGCACGCCACTATACATCACTCCACTCTGCATGACTCTACCTCACTCTACTCCACCACACTCCAGTCTACAACACTCTACTCCACTCTGTGCCACTTCACTATACTCCACTCTTTTCTACCCCACTCTATGAAACTCCAATTTACAACACTCCGCTCTATGACACACCAATCCGCTCTACACCACTTCACACCCTCCACTCCAAAACACTCTACATCACTCCAATACTCTCCAGCCCAAGCCACTCTCCTCCATGCCGCTAAGTCTTGCATAGGCAAGATGTTTTGGCTTTGTCAATGCTTTCTATGCAAGTCAGCTGGTTAGTCAAACTTGCCTAACAACCTACAAAATCATTGTGAGTCATAGATTACGCAAATGTAGCAACTATGAGAGCGATCTGTGGGTAACTGTAGATACCAAATTAAACTCAAGCAGCAAAAAAATAGAGAGTGCCTGATTCACAAAGGTAAACCTACTGTTTTGTGTAAGTTAAGTTTTGTTTGCTATTCACAAAGGTATTTGACTGGTATATCTTTACGACTGCAGAGTCTTCGCACATAAAAAGATAGGACAGTCCTGTCTTTTAATGTCCGGATACTCCGCAGTGAAAAAGTTACCATTCATAAAATACTTTTATGTATAGCAAACAATCATAAACTCTTTAACTCTTTCAGTGCTCATGACGGAATGGTTCCGTCATGAGCACAAGTGCTGCTGTGCTCATGACGGAACCATTCCGTCATGAGCACATGCTCAGAGAATCCCTCTGCTGCAGGCAGCAGAGGGATTTCCCTTTGTTTGTTGCCTGGGAGGTGGGGAAGAGCTCCCTCAACCTCCCCAGGCCTATTTTTAGAATTTGTGTCAAAGACGATCGCGCACATGGCGCGCAATTGTCATTGAAACAAAAACGAAACTGAAACTTAATGTCAGTGTTTCAGTGCTCGTGGAGCTCAGTCCCCCAAGTACCAAAACACTTGGGAGAGGTATCGTTGGAAAGGGGAGAATCTCCCCTTTCCAATGGTACCCTTCCCTAGTGGATCCCTGCTTGGGGATCACCCCAGGAGGGCGATCCCCAAGTAGGGATCCACCCACTAGCACCAGGGAGGGGGGAGCTGCCCTTTGGGCAAGGACCTTGGCTCCCCCATATTTTTTGGACCATATTCAGTCTTTCTGCATTAGCCCCCAATCTCCCCCCCCCCCGGGGGGGAAAAAAGCCCACTAGACGCCAGGGATTTTTTTTGGGCAAGTTTGAATTAGGGTGGGGGCTGCCCAAAACGGGCATGCCCATGCCCCCAACCCCTCCCCTGCAAACATTACAGCCTTTCTGCCCCCCCCCCCTAGGGGGCAGATGGGGCAGTAGCCCCCAATCTGACCCCCGGGGCGTCAAAAAGCCCACTGGACGCCAGGGATTTTTTGGGGCAAATTTGAATTAGGGTGGGGGCTGCCCAAAACAGGGATGCCAATGCCCCCACCCTCCCGCAAAAACTACAGCCTTCCTGCCCCCCCTGAGGGGGGCATAAGGGGCAGTAGCCCCCAATATGCCCCCCCCCGGGGTGGGGGCAAAAAGTCCACTAGACGCCAACGATTACGCTGGCTTTTTTTATGCGTGGGGGTTGGGGCTTCCCAGAATGGGCATACCAATGCCCCCCACCCCCCCAAAAAAACAGCCATAGTGTTTCTGCATATTGAGGCAACCCCACCCCCGATATCCCCCCAGGGCGGCAGAAAGCCAACTAGGCACGAACTTGTTTATAGCAATGTGCCTACCTGTGGATTTTGGGCCCTAGCGCAGCCGGCACATAGGGAAGCCTAGCAAACCTGTACATTTTTTTAAACTAGACACCCAGGGGAACCCAGGATGGGTTGACTTGACTGGCTCTCACCAGGTTCTGTTACCCAGAATCCCTTGCAAACCTAAATATTTGTAAAAAAAAAAACACATTTTCCTCACATTTCTGTGGTGGAAAGTTCTGGAATCTGCGTGGATCCTCAAATTT
This sequence comes from Triturus cristatus, assembly GCF_964204655.1. Taxonomy (NCBI): domain Eukaryota; kingdom Metazoa; phylum Chordata; class Amphibia; order Caudata; family Salamandridae; genus Triturus; species Triturus cristatus. The sequence continues at coordinate 512,971,533 of NC_140589.1, forward strand.
CCCACCCCGCGTTCCCCAAAGTCTTCTGAGAAAAATGGTACCTCAGTTGTGTGGGTAGGCGTAGTGCCTGCGACAAGAAACGCCCCAAAACGCAATGTGGACACACCACATTTTCACAGTGAAAACTGACCCATTTTTTGCAAAGTGCCTAGCTGTAGATTTTGAACCCTAGCTCTGCCGGCACCTAGGGAAACCTAGCAAACCTATACATTTTTAATAAATAGACACCCAGGGGAATCCAGGATGGGGTGACTTGACTGGCTCCCACCAGGTTCTGTTACCCAGAATCCCTTGCAAACCTAAATTTTTTTTTTCAAATAACACATTTTCCTCACATTTCTTTGGTGGAAAGATTTGTAATCTGTGTGGATCCACAAACTTCTGCCCACCCCACGTTCTCCAAAGCATTTGGAGAAAAATGGTACCTCAATTGTGTGGGTAGGCCTAGTGCCCGCTACAGGCAAGGGCCCAAAACCTATTGAGGCGACATCAAAATGACCTATCACAAAAAAACCTGGTTTTGCAAGAGGTGTCCCATGAGTTTTTGGCCCCGGGCTAGGCGGCCATCTAGGGAAACCTACCAAACCCACACATTTCTGAAAACTAGAGTCCTGGGGGAGTCTAGCAAGGTATGGCTTGCGTGGGTCCCCTAACGTTTTCCTGCCCAGAATCCCCTGCAAACCTAAAATGTAGCTGAAAAAATCAGTTTTTTCTCAGATTTCTGTGTGGGAAAGTTCTGGAATCTGCGTGGATCCACAAATTTCCTCCCACCCAGCGGTCCCCCAGGTCTCCCGACAAAAATTATACCTCACTCGCATGGGTGGGTCAAGTACCCGCGACAGGCAAGGGCCCAAAACCTATTGAGGCGGCATCAAAATTACCTATCACAAAACAACCTGGTTTTGCAATGGGGTCCCTTGAGTTTTTGGGCCCGGGCTCGGCGGCCATCTAGGGAAACCTACCAAACCCACACTTTGGGGAACGCGGAGTGGGTGGAAATTTGTGGATCCACACAGATTCCAGAACTTTCCACCATAGAAATGTGAGGAAAATTAGTTTTTTTTGTCAAATTATTAGGTTTGAAAGGGATTCTGGGTAACAGAACCTGGTGAGAGCCAGTCAAGTCACCCCATCCTGGATTCCCCTGGGTGTTTAGTTTTAAAAAATGTATAGGTTTACTAGGTTTCCCTAGGTGCCTGCAGAGCTAGGGTTCAAAACCTAAAGCTAGGCACTTTGGAAAAAAAGGGACAGTTTTCACTCTGAAAATGTGGTGTGTCCAGGTTGTGTTTTGGGCCGTTTCCTGTCGCGGGCACTAGGCCTATCCACACAACTGAGGTACCATTTTTCTTGGAAGACTTAGGGGTTAACGCGGGGTGGGTGGAAATTTGTGGATCCACGCAGATTCCAGAACTGTCCACCACAAAAATTTGAGGAAAATGTGTTTTTTTTGTCAAAGTTTTAGGTTTGCAAGGGATTCTGGGTAACAGAACCCGGTTAGAGCCAGTCAAGTCTGCCCATCCTAGATACCCCTGGGTGTATAGTTTTAAAAAATGTATAGGTTTGCTAGGTTTCCCAAGGTGCCCGCAGTGCGAGGGTTCAAAATCTACAGCTAGGCACTTTGCAAAAAAAGGGTCAGTTTTCACTCTGAAAATGTGGTGTGTCCTCGTTGCGTTTTGGGACGTTTCCTGTCGCGGGCACTAGGCTTACCCACACAAGTGTGGTACCATTTTTCTCAGAAAACTTTGGGGAATGCGGAGTGGGTGGAAATTTGTGGATCCACGCAGATTCCAGAACTTTCCACCACAGAAATGTGAGGAAAATATGTTTTTTTGGACACATTTTTAGGTTTGCAAGGGATTCTGGGTAACAGAACCTGGTGAGAGCCAGTCAAGCCACCAATCCTGGATTTCCCCGGGTGTCCATTTTTAAAAAATGTATAGGTTTGCTAGCTTTCCCTAGGTGCCGGCAGAGCTAGGGTTCAAAATCTACAGCTAGGCACTTGGCAAGAAAAGAGTCAGTTGTCAATGTAAAAATAAAAGTGTGTCCACATTGCGTTTTGAGCCGTTTCCTGTTGCGGGCACTAGGCCTTCCCACACAAGTGAGTTACCATTTTTATCGGGAGACTTAGGGTAACACAGAATTGTAGAGCTGTAAACTGTTATTACCTTTTGACTTTCGATGCATTTCTGCCTTCCAAATGTAAGACAATGTGTAAAAAATAAGTCATTTTGAAAAATGACCTACAATTCTCATGCTAGTATGGGTACTCACATTTTCGGAAATGTGCAGATATCTACTGTTTCTAAACTCTATATTTTGTTCCTATTTCATAAATACATAGGTGTCTTTCATACCGATTTTTCCATGTATATATTTTCCCAAATTAATTGCTCTATACCCGATACATAATAAAAAACCATTGCAAGACGCTGCTCAGTTATTGGCTCAGGGTTCGTCGGGGTGTTGGTGAACCTACAAGTCCTATATATCCCCACAACCAGAAACGTCCAGCGGATGTAACAGTATATTGCTTTCAAACAGTTCTCATAATTTGAAGAAGTTACAGGTGAAAACATTGGCACAAATGGCTACGTTTTTCAACAATTTTTCAATTTTTCCTATATTCAACTGTTAGTTTCTATAAAGAAACCTTGAAGGATCTACACAAATGACCCCTTGCTGAATTCAGAATTTTGTCTAGTTTTCCAAAATGTATAGCTTTCCAGGATCCATTATTGCTTTCATTCCCATTCCTACCATTAACTGGAAGACGGTTGAAAGCACAAAAAAAAGCAAAAATAGGCTATGTCTCAGAAAAATGCCAAAACTGTGTAAAACATTTTGGTTTTCTGACAAAAGTCTGCTTGTCCCTGAAAGCTGGGAAGATGGTGATTTCAGCACCACAACCCCTTTTGTGATACCATTTGCAGGGAAAAAAACTGATACTTTCATCTGTAGCCCTTTTATTCCTGGTACCCTAATCCACAAACCCTGGGTACCTTTAGAATCCTCATGATGTTGGAAGAAAAGGACGCAAATTAGGCTTGGATATCTTATGTGGTCAAAACGTTACAGGGGCCTAAGTGCGAACTACCCCAAATGGCCAAAAAAGGCCTTAGCACAGGGAGGGGGGGAGGGGGGGGGGAGGGAAGGCCTAGCAACGAAGGGGTTAAAAGAGTAAGTTGATTTTTGGAAAGCAAGTTCAGAATGTCTGCACCTTGGTTCCCTTACAAGTACTGGCTACTAATTTTCAAATACCTAGTTTAAAAGGTAACATGACATAGGAGTCCTAAGTCCCTAGATAAGGAGACCGAGGCCTTAAAAGAACATTCTAGATTACATCGGCATTAATACTCTGATAACTTTGTCTGCCATCCATTTGTGAAGTGTATTTTATTGATTAGAGAGTTTCAACAAATGTATACATTCCAAAGTTATTAAAGTATTGAATAAACCCATAGAAAAAGGTTATGTCGCTCCTTTATAATGTTCATATTTGGGGTTCTGTACATTTGTTTTACATTTTTGTACAGATGTCAAAATGACTGTGATATTACCACACTCTCCCAAAGTTGTGTGAAATTTTAAATCTTTTCTTTCGACTTTCTGAAATATGAATCGCACACTGCACAGTGTTAAATCTTTATATATATTCTTTTTTTAGTGGTTCCTCACAATTTCTTTCTTTCTTTATTATGTTTAGTTTACCCTGCATAGAGATCAGTACAGAAGTTGTGATAACGTCTCTGCCAAATCATCAGATAGTGACGTCAGCGATATTTCAGCCATTTCACGTACCAGCAGTGCCTCACGCCTCAGCAGCACAAGCTTTATGTCAGAGCAATCGGAGCGTCCAAGGTGCAGAATCAGGTGAGGTCACTCTTAGCGTTTACATTGGCTAAGCCAACATTTGTGATGCCAATTAAGTTAATCTGTTTCGATACAGCATTTTAAAGATATATGAGAAAACAAAGCAGGTTATCACTTTAAGATATCTCTAATTAGATTTTTTTTCTTGTCAAGAAGCATTGCTGAGGTAGAATTTCTGAACACAGTCTGACAAGTAGCTCAAGCTGAAAAGAGACTCAGGCCCTTGATGAGTTTTTGAGATTTGTGGTTGTCGTAAAAAGGATTTCTGAGTAAATTCGTAAAAAACGACAGTATAATGCACTGTGTTGCTCTTCTTTTACAGTGTTGCATTATAGTGGGTGCCCGTATCACTCTGTATACTCTTTGTCATAAGACCACTGTTAAAAAATGTCTGAGTAGGAACTAAAGATAAAAGATTTATGACATAGTTTTGTGGCTTTTCAGTACATTTTCCTTTTCTAGATAGTTTTTGATAATCAAAAACAATAATATATTATCGAATTGACAACCAGTTTTAAAGCACAAAAAATGCATAGCTGTGCACAAGAGTTCTACAGTTCCAAATAGTTACCCGTGCTCTACCTTATGCACGCACAGACTCATATACACCCACACGAATAGTGGTTACTGTTGAACAAGCAATAATAACTGAAATCTTATCATGTATATATAGAATGACTGATACCGTTTAGTATTTGCCATGTAGTGAATCGAGTTTATTTTGTAGCCCATGTCTGCAAATGTAAATACAGAGGATGCTGCAAAAAAGAAGTCAATCAACTTCAAATCAGTAGAAGGAATATCAGTGGAATCAACACTGAAGGAAACAAAACACTTATTCTTCAAAATGAATGTGAGGTTCCAAAACACAGCTCTATCTCCTGTGGTACTATGTTGGTTGGCAATAGCAATTTATGGAACCGAGTCTTTTCTCACAATTGTGTGTGTCTTGTTTGTCTGCAGTCTGTTTTTTGTTGGCTTTGCACTTTCTGTTCATCTGTGGCTATCCAGTTGTGTGCCCAGATATCCTTTTAGAGGGCATAGGTCGAGGTTCCATACAGCAACTGTGATGTTATCGGTCCCAAAGTGTTTGCTATGCATAATTTGTTTGTTTTCTGCTGCAAGACTAGACGCCATAAAAGCATTTTGACTCGCTTTATATTTTCTTCATCATCTTGCTGTTTTTGCCCTTATGGGCCGTGGCATTTTGGGCCACAGGGCTGTCTGGGTGATTGCAGTTGTTTTATCCTCTTTCATCTTTAAGTTTTTGAATAGTTCTTTAAAATCTTGCATATTCTGATTACTTGCATGTTTCATAATTGTACCAAACTTTACATATGTAACGTGCATCTGTTGTGGTTGGATGAGTTTCCCAATAAAAACGAGTTGAAAAGCGTTTGTATCTTGTGTGAAGAACATTAAGCAGGGAGCGGCTATGCAAAAGCTCAATGCAGTAATATGATTTACTTAATTGGTTATTTTCTGCGGTACCATACCCAATGATCTGGTTGTTTTCTACATAATTTTTGTTCTACTGTTTCCCTGCTACTAAATGTATCACTGTAATGTCTTCATTATCACCTCACTGATTTTCTGATTCTGTTGTTTTTAGCACTTTGGTTGTCTATTCTGTATCCTTTCTCATGTTTGCTGAGCTCTTTCAATTCGTCTTTATTGTTGTTAATGTTTTTCTTTTTCACTCACTGTATGAAATTGGTTTCTTCATTGCAAAGTGTGTGAGAGCTGCGTAAGTAATATGTAAACATTTGTCTTTTTATCCGATTTTAGCACTTGACTCTCTCAAGTGGCAAAGCAGAAAAGTCCAACGCCTACTGAGGGGAGGTAGTGTGGACTAGCAATCACAATTCACTGTCACAAAACAACCACAAAATTTCCACCAAAAGGAGAAGGGAGCAGTAAAAATGTCTGAGTCTCGTGGTGGCACGTGCTGTGTGTCTTAATATTGCCCTCACTCACACAATTGTGTGACATGCTTCATCATAGGGCTGCTACAAAACACCCCGGCACAGCCAACGCCTGGGGTGGAGGAATAGGGTGGGGAAGACAATACAACACAAAAGAGAAACAATGTTTTTTTTTTTTGATAATCAAGTTTATTGGCATTTATAGTAAACAAAGCATACAAGGACAGCATTAACTTATACACTGTAGCAAAGTCCATCAACAGTAGACAGCAGTACATCGGACCCAGGAGCAAGGACCCTGGAGGGGCCACCTCATGGATATAGCACAATTGTAAGGAAACTTGCATATTAATCAGAACAACAAATTTAGCCACTTGCCCCACACCTTTTCGAACTTCTCGGGACATCCCCTAGCCTCAAAGAGTGGTTCCTCTTGGGCCGCACACCAATCTACCCCTCGTCTCCATTTACGCACAATAGGGGGTCTGGCCTGGGACCAAGCCACCGTAATGTCTCGTTTAGCCACTGCAATCGCAGTGCCCAAGAAGCGTTTGTATGCTCTGGAGCCGTCGAGACCGTCAAAAACTCCCAGAAGGAGACGCAAGGGGTCATGGGGAACCAACCATCCCAATGTCTGCGTGAGCTCTGACTCAACACCCGCCCAAAAAGAAGCAAGAAGAGGACACTGCCTGACCATGTGGTAGAAATCAGCCGGGGCGTGACTACACCGAGGACAGGCTGGAGAGGGGCGTAGTTTTGCCCTGTACAGACGCACAGGGGTAAGGAATGCCGTGTGCAAATAATAAAGTTGAACAAGACGTAATTTAGAGAAGGTCGTCAGGGTTTTAGGAGCCATGGTCGCGTCTTGCCAGTCTGCTTCTTCCAAGGGACCCAACCAACCTTCCCAGCGGGTGCGGAGTGAGTCTAGGGTCGCGGAGCCATTGTTCACCAGGGAGCGGTAAATCCGTGACCCCCCCCCTCTACCCAGGTCTCCCATCATGACTTGGGCTTCTTGCGGGCTAAATTCAGGGAGGGAGGTGGCTGGTGGGATATGGAGAAACAATGGTTTTAAAGTGACTGGGAACATCGGAAGTGAAGGTGCAGTATGGTGTAGGTTCAAACTAGCTCGGAGGTGTCGCTGTGCCTATAACTTTATTCCTGGACCCTCCAGCCAGGGTTAAAAACGTGAAGGATGGTGGTGATTGGGAAATGTAATGTGTTCCTTACACCCCATAAAGGAGGACAGCTACACCTAATGCAACCTTTCACAACAGCTTTGGTGGACCACAAGCAAAGGAAATATGCAGATTCGGGGCCCCGCGGGGCACTATGAGGTGCTCCTCGGCCCGATCCTTGCATATTGAATGAGCTTTGTTCCTAGGCTTCCTGTCACGTTCTGCCAACTCTACTTTTTGTAAGGTGGTATACCCTGTTTCCACCCTGAGCACCCATCTGTCCTATTTTCCATTGGGAGTGGCACAGGGACCCCCAAAGCGCACGTGGCTCTACAGGCTGCCAGCTCTTTATTGGAGCCTGCATCCTGAGAGTGCTGCTCGTGCCTGCACTGATTTCTGCAAGTGACAGCATGCACAATGTTCCTGCCTCCATAGGGTGGGAGGCTAAGGGTAGGATTAATCTGTGCCCCATACACAGGCACAGGCAGAGAGTGAGCACCCTACATACTTTTTCCTGGCTCCCGGGACCTGTTCTCCAGCCCCCTCTCTCTGCATTGGGGTCTGGGAATGGGGAACCAGGCCCCAAAAAATACTGTGACATCCCTGGGGAGATGGGAGTCCCTGGAGGCAGAGAATAAGCACAAGAATGGGGGTGGGGCACAAATGTCCTCTTCCCAGGGGCAATAAGGTTAATTTAACAAAAATACACGTAGTGCAGATCTCCGAGCCCTGGCCCACCCTGGGCTTAATTCTTTAACATACAGTGAATGGCCACACACTCCCTTTCTCTATTCAAAGGTGAACTCTTAAAATGGACATATCTCAGGCTCTGTTGGCCCTATTTTTGTCACATTTAGCTCGTTCCGCTCCTGGTGACCAGACCTAGCTGCATGTTAACCAGACCTTCAGGCTTCTAAAGGGGCATATTCTGGAAGGAGCTGGATTTACTGGTTTGCTGCACCAGCTCTTCTCTTCTGCCTGACTTCTAGTGTTCCTCTCCTGCTGGTGGGACATCTGGTGCAACCCCAACCAGTCCGCAGAGCACACTCTTGTCCTCCCTCCCCAGATGCCAGAGCCTCCTGACTGTCTTGCAGAGCCTGTGGGGTCATGTCCACATGTTTCCATGGAGATGCTAGGGGAACCATCCAGGGTCCCACAGCAGGTCCTTTCCTCCAACTGGTCCTCAGGGGGCATAAGGGGCCAGCACCATTGGCCCCAGAGATACTAATCCTAGTCATGGGGTTGAGCTGAAGACAATTCCTTAGTCCGTCTTTGCAGGGCCTCAGGTGACTTGTCAGCTGAGTATTGTTTCCACCGTCATTGCTTCCCAGGTCCAGGCTCTTTTAAACTGTCACCCCCCCCCCCCCCCCCCCTTGCACAAGTGGTTTTAAGGGGGGGATGGAGATTAACAAATGCCATGCACCACTGTCCCCATCCTCCTGCACAGTATTTTGGGACAATCCAGCAGAGCAACTTCACTTCTTCTCTGGGGGCCTCGGCTCCACCCCTAGCTGATATGAGTGCCAGATCCCTGCCCACCAAAACTTCAATGGCGAGCCCCTACTGTGTTGGCTTCAGCTGTCTGGCCCTCCCCCTTTGTTCTCGTGGGCCTGACTGTCCCATCCCAGGTGCAGTGAGACAGGCTAATTATCAGATGCAGATTTCTCCCATGACCCTTTCATCTCCTAGGAACTAGGTCAATCACTGATAATTGCTCTTTTTGTGTGGGGTGGTCTGTGTTCTGTTACGGAGCAGAGTGATTAACTTGGCTCTGTAGGGCATACAAAGGCCTGGAATCTGATTGTAAGTTGAGCCAGAAAAAGATGACATTTCCTGAAGTCCCATAAGATGTGGACGTAGTGTGTTGTGAAATACGAATTCAAACTCAGCGTTCATGTTTTACCCTAGTTTAATACCTTTCTGGAGCCCTGTAGTCTCAAGTGGAGCAAAACTATACTGCGGGGCAGATTTAGCCAATTTGTATTATGCAGTGAAAAAACCTCTGAATTTCCTGTAAGCCCTTCAGACCTACACTATGAATGCCCTTTGTTATTATAAGGTCTGGCCCAGGTCATCAGCAATCCTTGCATAGACCCTTCTTTGACTGGCTAGCTATGCACAGATACTAGGCTGTGCACGACGGTAGTCTCAAATATGCAGCCAGCATACATGGGTCTGCACACATGTTCATGCGTACCCAGCCCAGTGCCTCTTACCCTAGATGTACCACGGTGGCCTTATCTTAAAAGGTAGACACTGGTGGTAAACATGCTCAGTCCAATTTCTGGGAATTTACAGTGAGTGAGACTCACCCACAATAAAGGTCCAAAAACGGGGTCGTCAAAACAGAAAAATACTGGTGGACTAAATGGGTGTAGCCCATTTGTTACACTTCCTGTCTGTCTCGGTTCACTTTCATCCATGATACTTTCATTCTTTTAGCTCTTCACCTTTTGCCCTACATGAAGTTTGCTCCTTTCCTCTTATGCATGTCTCCACACCAATAGCATTATCTGTCTGATAAGCTTTCCCTTCTAAAACTTTTGTACCTGTCCCATTTTCTATTAGCACTTCCACCTCGCTTTGTTCTCTCTTTACAAGTTGTTACCTTCCACAGACCTGTGACTCTTCCTCAGTCTTTGATTTGTTACTAAAATGTGATAGAGCTCTGGATTTTAGTTGCTCACCCTAGGGCAACGTGTACAGTTTATGGGAATCAAGTATGAGTACTGCAGTGTTGTTGCAAAGTACTGGTGGTAACTGACTCTGACTGTCCCTGGGCTCTGCCAAACCAGCCCCAGGGCTAGCGCTATGCTGAAAACACAATTAGAATACGGTGAAAACACATACATACCCAGGGGAACACTATGGGTTAGGGTACCTCTATTATTGGCATACTCTCCAATAAGGTCCTAGTACATAATAGCGCAGGGGGATTAAAACTGCCTTTAATTCCATAGTATATAATAAGGCATGGCAGTTTAGAGGTCAACAGCCCTTTCTGCACTTGCATGTATGCACTGCTGAAGCCTGAGGTCAGTTTAAAAGCAGCCCTGTGTTGAAGGACTGCTTTCAGCCTGTAAATTGTGTCCAAACTCGACTTTGGTGTTTGGGGCACTTAAAAGATGATAAACTACAATAATTTGGCATATTAGGTACCCCCACCCTCTCCCCTAGGTGTCCCAGGGGTTGGGGGTCAGGTACTTATAAGGAGGACCCTTATAAAAGAGGTTTTATATGCCTTGGTGACAGTGAAATTGCACATTTCACTTGCCTCATCGTAGCAAAGTGCTTCTCAAAATCGACTTTTGTGCTAGGAGCACTGGGGAGTGAGGATCTACATACGTTTTGTATATTCAGAACCCCTAAAGTCTCCCCTAGGTGTCCCAGGGGTGGGGGGCCCTGAAGATATAAGCAGGGTCCTTACAAACAATATTTTAGAAGCCCTGCTGTTGAAGAAATTGCCCAGTTTGTTTTCTTCATTGAAGATCCCCAGCCCCATAGGTTAACATGGCAATCAGTTATTATTTAATACCTAATGCTAGGCTTTACTGAAAATATAATTCAAGGATTTAGGAGAATAGTATTGACAAATCTAACAATATGCTGTTTTTGAATTTATCCTGAAATGTACAGAAAATAAGTTAAAAGACTTTCTTCTCTGTAAGCCAAAATTCAGCCTTCCAGTGAGCTGTCTCGATTGGCCAGAGTTAAGAGGATTAGCCAGACTGCTTTGATAAAGTGATAAGTGGCACCTGGGGTGAAGAGCCATTCTGGGAGGAGAGGGTTCTGCTGCATATGAAATCCAGAGCAAGGGGCAGGGGTTGTAAACCATGAGGTTCAAAGGCCCAGGGGGAGAGGCAGAGAAAGCCAGGTCCATTTACGCCCACCCCCACTGAACTCAGCTTAAGGAAGGAATATGCAGCTGCCAGGGGGAGGGAGGCTATGGAAACGAGCCATCGTGAAGGTTGGTTTGGCCAGCTCTTGCCTCTCTGTTGAGACTTCAGCCTTGTTGGATTTTGGAGAAATAGTGCTTTTTGGGAGACTATTGTGCCACACTTTGGAGGAGATGGTGATGCTCTGGGGTGTTGTCATGCACCTCATTAGACACGAGTTCCCTCCTGTGTGACCCCAGAGAACACTGAATAAGTATCTCAGAGGAGCAGTGCCTCGCAGATCTGCTGCTTGAAACCACAGAAGAAGAAGGTTCCATGCTGGAAGATTGATATGCAACAACCAGGCCCTGCACTCTGACTGACTGGGCCAGCTGCATAATCTGGAATCACAGCCCTCTGGACCTAACTTTCCTCAAAAGGGCTAAAGTGTGGACTCCCTGCAAGCTGTAGGTTAACAGAGCTCACCCGGACCATCACCACCAAGAATCCCCAGCCTGGAGTGACTCCAGTATATTTGTAAGAGTTTGGTTCAAGTGGATTGTGGGAATTGAAATCCCAAACTTTCAAGGACCATCGTGTAGCTTCCAGGCCCTTGGAGTAAGTTTGGGACACTTTGGGGCCCCCACAGGAACTTCAGGAAGATGATCCAGAAGTTTGGAGCAACTTTGGAAAAAAGCTCCATAAGTGGACTGAGTCAACCTGGCCAGCCAAGCTGGTGACACTCAACCTTGAGCCAGCCTGCCCTCCATGTTCATCCTGCTGAAAAGCTCCGAAGGTCCGACTTCCAGAGTTTGACTGGGAGCTGGTCAAAACCCAAACCCGGGAGCCCTCACCAAATCTGGCCTGGTGAGGAGCATCATTGAGTTATCCCATGAGAAAAAGCTCCATAAAGTTTCTAAGTCCAAAGGTAGAAGAGGTGACCAGGAGCAAAGGCGAGAGTCAAGTCCCACTCCTTCAACTGCGAGCCGACCTGGATCCTTAGTTCGTCCCACTGGAAAGCTCTGGTGAAATTCGGAAGTTTTCATCTAACTATAACTTCCTTTTAATCTTGGGGTTCTCTGGTGAATATATATGTAGATAGATAGATAGATAGATAGATAGATAGATAGATAGATAGATAGATAGATAGATAGATAGATTAAACAAAGGTTAAGTAAAGTTATTTTGGGTTTGGCAATAACACAGTAAACATGCAGATATAGCTGCAAATTAAAACCGAAATGCTTAGTACCACAATCTGTAATTTGCATACCAGCCATGTAAACCATAACTCAAATACCATATGCAAAGCTTATAACTTCACCCTTCATGTGACCCATACAATAACAGTTGTAAATATTCTTACAAATGTGATTAGATTTCACATTATTCTTAACAATATGATAGAGATGAAAATGAATGTAGAATTATTGAGTGGGTTGAGTATACATTAATAATTTACATTATGCTTTTGGTATTGTTACTTATTCTTATAAACAATGCTGCCTTTTTTATGGAAAAAAATAATTTCTGATGACTACTTCTTATTTCAGAATTCCCATTTTTTAAATATTCCCCCGGTGTCAGACTGAATGTAGACATTTTTAAACGGTACCCTTGTGCAGCGGGAGGCAGCATTGTGTGGCTCCTTGCTTTTATTCTGCTCCTGAAGTGACAAGCAGAGCCACATATAACTGCCACCCAAGCTTTCCGGTTTTGTTTCTTTCTGTTCCACCAAACACAGATCTGAACTACCCTCGTCTCTTCATGAGACTGCTTTCTTGAAATTTAACTTTAAATACCAGTGTACAAGGGAAAATATCACCCTCTAAAACCAAAGTGTTCTAACCTTGTAGAGATTGTTGCAAGCAAATGTCTGTGACAGATCCCCAACAGAATTGTCTTTGGTGCTTGGGGGTCATGCTAAGAATCTAAGGCCTGCAGCAACTGCACCTTGATGAATCCACAGGCCACCCAAAACTGTGAGGCTAAGCTGTGCATTGTTAAACACCAGAAGTTTTTGCGCTATGACTGGTCAAAGTCGAAGGGAAGGTCTAGTTCCTGCTCCAAAATTCGTTCCTGCAGCAGATCTTCCTCCTGGTCAAAGTCACTGGGTATGTTAAAAAATAAACATAAGAAGTACAATCGGGAATTGGCATCTTCCCGCGACCCTCAAACTTCTGAGAAAACATAAACATGCCTTTTGATCTTGCTCCAGTACTTGATATCCTTTGGAGCCAATTCCGACTCTCACCTCAGTGCAACCTGAATTTCCAGGTCCTTGATGACACCGCAGCAAATCCACAAGTTCCATGAAGTATGCTGTGTCTCTTTGGCTCCCTCTGGTGTGCCTTTGGGTTCCAAGGAACCGCAAGGACCTCCAACAGGGACCACACCGGCGGGTCTTCCGTTGGTGCCTGCTGGAACCTCTGGACCTATTTCAGGCCCCACACATGCTTTGGTGCTGACATTAGTATAGGCACTACAACCCATGGCAGACCTGGGAGGATCAATGCTGATGCCGCCAGATGACAAAGCACAACAAATAGTGCTCTCTAACTCCAAGCTTACTCTATGTTGACATCGATCAAGGCCATGCCCTAATTGCCGTGGGCCACAGCCTTTCAGCATCCCATGGGACTTTGGCACTGACTCTGATAATGACTACTATGATGAAGGGTATGTGTTTGCTCAAGCATATACTGAAGACATCTGGTGTGATGGGTGGCAACATTGCAGTGGACTGGATACTTCTCTAAACATCGGGCTGGTCTTTCTACCTTTGCTAGCTACTGATTTCAGTACCTCCATCTGAGTAGTGATGCAAAGGGCAGATAAGGTTCTTTTTTACATTTTTCTTTATTATAACATTTGCATATAGAACAAGGGAGCAGAAAATACATATCTGGTCCCTATGTACAGAAGACATAAAAACATGACAACAATAGATATGGTCATCAATTCCAACAGTGCTGTAAACAGATCAGGCCTGTGTAGTTGATGTCTTGGAAGTCTGGCCTGCGAGGCGCAATGGGAGGTGGTGTGCAAAATGTCACTGGAGTGAGAAGCCCTCCAGTGCTTCCAGGAGGCAGGTGCAGGCCTATGGCAGCTGAGAGGGAAGAGGGGGGAAGGGAAGACCCTGGGTCGGGTGTGCATTGAGAGGATCCACAGGACGGCTGACTGAGGACCATCTGTTTGTCTTATAGAAGGAAGTGCTGACCCTTCTGACCAAAGGAGCCATGGAGAGGGTACTGGATTATAAATGGGAACTGGCTGTTACTTCTGCTACTTTCTGTGCAAAAACGGTCAGAGGTCCCGTATTAGACCTTTGTCCTCTCAATGCCTTTCTTTGGAACTGCAAGTTCAAGATGCTCACTCTTACCCAGGCCGTGTCTGCCCTTGACCCTGGAGACTTGATGGTAGCATTGGACCTGCAGGACTCTTATTTTTAACGTCACCCGACCTGCAGGCCCACATGCATTACCTGAAGTTCCGAGTGGTGCAAGAGCATTTTCAGGTCGCTGTGCTCCTCTTTGGCCTCACCACTCCTCTCAGGTGTTCACGAAAGTGATAGCAATGGTTCAGTGCAACTTTGGAGGTCAGGGATTCCAGTCTTTCCATGTCTCGACAATTGACTTGAAGTAAAGCTCCTAATGTCCAACTCCATTTCAAGCAGGCCTGACTCAATCTTAGGTAATGGGAGCTGCCATTTTCTCAATTCTAGACAACGGGTTCGTCATTTTTCCCGATTTATGCAGAATCATTTAGGGGTGGGTAAAATATTCCATTCTGCCTTCAGAATGGGCAGAATTTTGGCTACCCCATGTTATTCTTGTAATGCAGAGTTCTGGCCAAATTCCGCCAATCGTTGGGTGGTGGAATGTGTTACTTGCAACGCGTGCCAAATCGGTAAGTTAGCAAGTGCGAGCTAGATTTGGCATCCCCCAGGGTGATTTTCAGTCGGTAGGAGGATATCTGGTGCGTGACCATTCGCGGTCAGAATGCTGCTGCTAGAGTAGAAAATCTACTTTATCCGCAGCAAAATCAACTCGAGTAGCTGAACCCTCTGGTGTGGTTTGTGCTGTTTTTTTTAGCAAAGGAAGTTCTCCTGTTGTTTAATCACAGCATGGGTAGTGCAACGCGCCGATTCCTGCATGTTTGCAGAACTCCGCAGAATTTTGCAGGCTTTTTGTAGAGCGCAGAGTCAAATTCCATGAGTTTCTCCCACCCCTAGAATCAATGTCATGTCTGCCACTGATACAGATGTCATCTGACCTTATCATTCCAAGAACTGTGAAAATGTCAAATCATTCAGACAATTACATAGATCTCACACCTGATGTGACAATAAGTTCAAGACAAGTGTCAATTGATCACAATACCATGGTCAAATAGGAGCACACACAGACATGTAGCCAAAAGAGTGTAGTCTGAATTCACGTCAATTTAACTTATGTGTCAAACCTTCCTAAACCAGAAAATCGAATCTCTGATAAGATTTACTATATAAGGACTGCCCCCTGACCACTTGTCAGGAGAAGGCCTTCACCCAGATTATCATACAAGATACTGAGGAAGACGGTCTTGAATGCTGCCAACCCACCACGAAGATGCTCCATTGCATCTGATGCAGCTAATGAGCTGAGTCCAGGAGAAGGGTCGCTGCTATGGCATAAATTGTTCTCTTGCAGGGAACATTGCCTTCACACTTCTTTGATAATCAGAGCTTTTGCTGGCAACAAGGTTTTGCAGTGAGTTGCTTCTTCCTAAGAAAGTCTAGATAGCAAGTTCAACTTTCTTTGCTCTCCAAGCATAGCGCATAGCAGTACGTTTCAGGTTGTTGGATTCTACCTGACATTTTAACAATGTTTGAAATATTCATTTTTTTTGTTCTTTGTTAACAGCATGCCTATGTGCTGTTTTTCTGCTATTCACCGTGGTTGTTTTAGATGTGCTGAGAAACAGGTACGCTTGTTGCAATAAATGCTTTTAGTTAAAAGTATCTATTCTTTTTAGTATTGTTGGTATGTGTGATATTGTAAAGAGAAATAGGTCTGTTTCCGATGCCACAGTGCTCCAGATCCCAATTTGGGTATTGTTAGTAACCGAAAAGCAATTATTCCACTTTAGCAATGCACTGGGTGGGGTTTTGTGGCACTTCAATAATCTGCCTTTCACATTCAGCATTGGTGCCTTGAACCAAAGTTCACCTGTGCCATCGGTGGGTGGGAAAACTAACATTGTAGAAATACGCCAGTCGTAGTTTATACAACAGTTGGCGCCAACATGGGGCTTCTATCTTACGGTTGTGCATTGAGTAATTCTTTCGGTATTTACGCATGTGAACTATTGGTACGTTATTACGGAGATAGACATAGTAATTATGGTTACCTTCTACTGGGGATAATGGAGCACCTATGTGAGGAGGTTTGTGAAGCTTGACTCGTAAAAGGTTGTTCCCCATTCTGTGGGTTTTCAAATTCTTTGACTCCATTTTCAATTGAATACATTCTCCATGGCAGCACCTATTGCAATAGGAGCCAACTACTAGGAATCAGTCACTCAGCATCTCAAGTCACGAGGTCTCCCCAATGCAGGGGTTTAGAGGGGGTTATGTTTGTAATTGCTGCACATGCGGCATATGCCTTTAAGACATTTTACCCATGGGTACAGTTCGAGCACCTTGAGGCTGCTTCAGGGCAGGTTCATGCTTACAAAGCAGTGGCATCGCCTGCCCATTTTTGGGCTTTCAAAGATTTGGAAATCGCTTTGGCTTATCAGGAACACTAGATTTGGTTTGCTGGTCAATTGTCACATATGCACAGAAATGATTGATTGGAGCAATGAAAGGGCTACATGGCGAGTCTTAGCTGGCTACACACCTGTTTCTCATTTCTGACCCTAGCAGCCGCTGAAGGTGATAGGAATTTTAAATTAGACTGTATTCTTATATAGGCAACTCATACAATATGAGCAAATCACGCTAAGCTCCAGACCTGCTTTCGCCACAGGCAGGTCTTCATTGGCAGTTCCCCATGACGTACCTAAACAGGTACAAAATTAGCACAGAAATGCACCTGCTGTGAACTTAGGAAGGAAGTTAAGGGGTAACGTTTCTACACTTTCCTCCATCATCCTAAGCAATATTAAGAGAGAAGCTTTGGTTCTCACTATATGCCAGAGACTTGGAATGGTTCCAGTTTAAGATCATGAACTGCAACTACCAAAAATAACTGTGGAAGTGTATGCCTCTAGAGGTCCTGTTACCCTGGGTACCTGACACATTAAGGTAGATTTAAAACTTAAAAATGATAATGAAGGTTTGATTGAAAAGAAATCTGCAATAAAAGTGAATACGAAACAGAGGGAGAAAGAGAAAAGATGGACTAGTTCCCGTGCATCTTGTAGGGGTGGTTAAAATTTAAGGGACGATAAAATTAAAACATTCTAAACAGTATCAATAATCTGATAGCCACTCTCCATGTTCTTTTCAGGACACTGACAGAAAACGAGCAGAGAAAGGCATTTTCCAAGTACCGAAGAAAGGAGGAGTATAAATGGAACAGTGAAGCAGGAGGCAAGACAGAGATCAGCATAAAAAGGAAAGAGGAAGGATCAGACTAAAACTCCATTAAAAAAGAAGAATATAGCAGGACTTTCTAAAAAAACATGCTGATACAGCAACGAGTCCTCCTGTAAAACAGGACTTGGGCGAGAGCGCTTCTAGACAGTGCAGCAGATGTCAAGATAGTGTGTCAGATGCTTCAGAAGTTTCTGGATGCAAATCCATCTGATGACTTCACACAAATTGAGACTCCAAATAAACATTGACATCCTTCTGATAGGGTTTAAGATTTGAATATACAACTTGAAGGGGATATACTACACACCATTTAAGTAGCCTTCTGGTCGCAGATGATTCATGATTATGACATCATCCTAGCTGAAGAGGACTGACCACTAGTGTTTATTAGGGAAGTGCCTCGGGTAGGAAGTAATCAGAGTGTCTTTATCTCTTATAGTGCCAGATGTCTTCAGTGAACCCTATATCAGTGAGTGGGCTGTAAGACAGGCTCTGGTCTTATACAGAAACCAAGTATGGTGGTATAAACACTCTATCACACGTCATTCCCTTACACAGTGAACTTCAAGCACAAGCTCAATACCCTCTCAAACCAGAAGCAAATTGTGGCATTAAATCAATATTAGATCAGATGCAATATTAGGGCATAATGCGCCTTGCATTTCACCAATGAACACAACTCTTTTTCCAATCTCTAAACCAGACAGATCCTGTAGGATTGTTTTAGACTTTAGGACTCTAGAATCACAGACATGGACATATGCAGTGCAAAATGCCCATAGCACAGGTGTAATGGCCAACATGGTGCGAACAAAAATAAAAACAAGTCTGGATATCACCAATTTGCACCTGAAAGAGAGTATCTAACTGCCTTTAGTTTTAACGGGGTGAAATTCTCATTTTGTCTTTTGCCTATGGGCTGTAAGAACAGTGCTGGCTTATTCTCAGCACATATTATGGAGATCTTACAACCAGTTCCCGAGGTCTTGGTTTACATTGATGATATCTATCCTAGAGATGATGAATTGGATATACACATGACTAGGGTGGACAGAAAAGTGACTATATTAACATCAAACCGTTACAGGATTAATTCTAAAAAATTGAAGATTGCCTATCTGATGGTGACTTTCCTAGGATACAAGTTATCCAGTGAGGGCAAGAGTTTAACTCCTGATTTCCAGCAGAAGTCTTCTACCTTGTAGCCTCCTGACACAATCAAGAAGTTGCAATTCCTTTTAGGATTTGTCAGCTTTGGCCGTACTTTCTTGTTGCACTACATAGAGTGAGAGAAGATAATGTGTGACCTGATGTTTCCCACGTTTTCATCAAAACAGTGGACAAATAAACACACTGATATCTTGTTTGCTCAGCAAACAGACATGCTAGTGACTTACTGCTGCATGCATCAACATAAGGAATTGCAATTCCTAAATGGCGATTTTTAAGGAATCGCTATTTAGGAATAGCAATTCCTTATGCGTGTAGGAATCGCAAAAGAAATTGTGATTCCTAAACATTACCTAATAGCGATTCGCAAATTGCGAATCGCTATTAGGTAATGTCACTCCATTCATTCCTATGGGCCTACAGGCCCATAGGAATGAATGGGAATGCATCCGCAAATTGCGATTACCAAATTGGAAATCGCAAATTGCATGCAATTCCAAGGGTTCCAGGGTGCCTAAGGCTCCCCTGATGCACACTGCAAAAAGGTAAGTGTGCACATTTGGTTCATACACATGCCCTATGTGTGTGCCAAATGTCAGTTCAGAGAATGCGCAAATTATCCTCAACTTGAAGCTGATGGTCATTAACGTTTCCTAAATGCACAGTTTGCATTTAGGAAAGGCTTGATGCATTGTGTTTCGGGAATTGCAAATTGCTCTTCCCTAATTGCATTCCTCAATTTTGTAAAAAATTGTGATTACCTAAGTTGTGAATGGAAAGCCTTTGATGCACCAGAAAAAGCCTTTTTGCCCTTGCAAACGGGCCGATTCTGTGAATCGGTCCATTTGCGAGGGCAAAAATGCTTGATGCATGTGGCTCAAAATATATACAAACAAGAGACAATAAGATCAACCTGGTTATTAGAGTCATATCAAGTCACTCAAGTTATAACTATGTGACCTACAATGAGGGACAGACTGTTACTACAGCATACAAGTCACAATTGTATTCACCAGTCAATGCACGTTATGCTTCCACTGAAAAGAGGCTTGCAGCTGTGTCGACAGCTACTTTGAAGGAGTGCCCTTTGGCTTAGGAGAAACAAATGATTGTAGTTTCTCCCTTACCAGCACTAGCATCAACCACCAAAGAACGCGTTCCTAATGCTCACTCCAAAAATCTGAGGTGGGTGCAGTGGGTCTCTTCCTTAAGTGCAATGGATGTAAAGTATCAGTATTATCCCACTCTTCACAACAAGATTTTCTCCAATATGAACAATATTTTGTTCTAGCTTTGCCTACCTTGCCCATTTAGTATTACCAGAGCATATTCTATACAGATAGCTCTGCACAAACGGCGGTAGGAAAAAAATGAAAGTACTCCGCAGTCTGCGCAGCATTGCATATTGTAGTGAAAAATGCTGATTTCCATCCACAGCGCATTCCTAGATGACAGCACTGTACTTGCATTACCAAAGTCTGTTTGACTTCTGTGGCTGAAATATATAATCTGCAGACAGCCACAACTGCTTCAAAGATTCAGAGGTTGTTACACACACACATAATATTGGACGCATTTTGCTGATATTGTGCAAACAATATTAACCCTTCTTTGACAACTGGTATTGTGCATCTCTTTAAGACCATTGGCTCTGGTCTGGTGACTGGATATAAAGCAGTAGTTAGACTGGTAAAAAAATGTTTTCGCTCTTTGTTCTCCAGCCTGTTTGGAGGTTTTCCAACCATCTTACTGGTAATCGACTGTTGTTTTGTCATCTTTTTCCTGTTATGACAAGTGGACCGAGGGACCGAGTAGCGCATCTGTGCTGTATCAGGAGTGATACTCTCGTAAGACGATTCTTAATAATTTCCTTGTATGCCCTTAGCGGCAATTTTTGAAAAGTGACTGGCATCTTTAATATTCGCTGCATTGTGTAAGGCTTAATGCAGTTTTATTTTTGTTTTATGTTTTAATCTTTTTACTCACCTTTATTTTATTTCAACTATCTTTACCAGTTCTTGTGCAGCGCCGAGGAGCCTGTGCCTCCCAAAGGGGGTTGCTGGACCCCAGCTTGTGTTCTTTTTCCTGTTGCTCATCACTATCCTTTCAATTCAAAGTGCCCTAGTGTGCTTCCTGCTATGTTTGGCTACTGCCCCGCCCTCTCATCACGGCCCTCAAATGGGACCAAGAAGCCTGTCTGCGCTTCTGGCATGCTGATGGCATGCCATCTGTGGCCCTGGTCCTCATTCCCCTCCAGGCCTACCCGAGAGCAGAGTTACTATCTTCCAAACCCAAAGGTAAGACTGTGTCTTGCATAACACTTAACCCCCAGTACACACATAATCAGAGGATGTGTCCTAACTGCAATTTCCCCAGTCGGGTCATAATGTTAATATTTTGCCACAGGTAGGAGACTCAACTCCACACAGTGGGGTATATTCTCAAGAACGTGCAATAATCATCGCCAAAATAGGTCAACGCAATGTTTCATATCGCCTTCTATCGCAGGAAAATAGTTCTGTGTTAACGTCCTATTCACAACACGGCGGTAACATGCGATAGATTCCGATAACACGTCAAATGTTTGCGTTAGAATCACCGGGACGGTGATAAAAATGTATATGCGAACGTGAAAAAAGCTGCAAAGGGCCCAACAGTGATAAAAATACAGCAATAAGTAGCGCCACGCCTGCAAGTCCCACAAGTCAGGCGGGAAAAAATCACTATAAAAACGGCAGCAAAAAACACAAACAAAACACATACAACTGTGAAGCACCATGGAGGTAGCCGGAGCAAGCACAGAGGACAACCAGAACCCCACAAGCCCCACAGAGGACCGGCCTGGGACCAATATTGGGGAGACGGTAGCAGGTGTTGGGGGACCGGACACTGCACAACAGGACCTGAGCCAACAGCAACAGGGTGAGTAAAGACCAGGGACTGGGGAGCCGGGGGGAGATGGGCACAATGGCACACATGCACAATTAAGTATAGTACATCTGTGGGCAAACCATGTCACAACTCCGACCAAGAACCCAATTTACACAAGTCTGCAACATCTCAGCACTGTATAAGCACAGAAGTCAAAGGCACACCGCCTGAAAGGTATAAGGGCCCGCAAAATCAAAGCTTAAGGGGCAACCCACCCACATTGCAGCACACACACATAAGAATCCGAGCACCTCAACATTGTCAACAATGTGGTACAAACTGCAACACTTTCACAACAAAACAGAGGACACAACTGCTGCTGCTTGTGTGCAGAAAATGGCCATTCACATTTGGCATAGAAGGAAACTGTGAGATGACAATGTACAAGTACAACCTCACATCCCTGATGGTGTAGAAATGTCAACTGTCCCGTATCAAATAGGCATCTCCCCACAAACAGTCACAATATACATTGTCATGCAGTCTGTTAGTAAACTTGTACAATGTGTGAACATACATGTGAACACAATGTCAATATGCATCTCCCATTCACATTGCAGAGGGACAATCAACACCCCCTGCAGAGCAGACCCAACAACACAGCACTGATGATGAAGAAGACCTCCCCAACATCGACACCAACGCCCTCCAGCTGCTCATGGACAGCCCTGGCACCCCACCCCCAGGAGCAGGGCAGCCCAGCTGCATCCAGGAGCCCCCACCCCCTGCACAGACCACACAGCAGGAAGCACCCACCAACACGGCTGTCTCCCAGGACCCCCACGACCAACACATGGCATGCCAACGCAGTGTGTTAGGGTGCCAGGAGAAGATTACTGATCAGGTGTGGGGGGGTCGACCTCATGGCAGCCAAACTAGATGTCATACATGGGTGTTGAAGTCCCATCAGGGACCACTTACAGTCCCTAGCAGACACCCACTGTTCTTTCCATGCTCTCCAACAATCCATGGCTGTCATCGCTGGACTCATGACTCTGAGGCAAGAACAACTGTCTAGTCAGAGTGGCTGCAGCGATGTCAGCCAGGAGTTAGGACACATAGGAGAATGATGGAGATCTTGGAGCGGATGCAGGAGGAAACAATGTTTGCCATGGCTGCACACCAGCGAGATGTAGCTGTGATCTTCCATGCCCTGCAGATCCTTGTCATGGCATTGCCACCACAAGGCATGGCGCAGATTGATGCTGGTGCTACTACTACATCCACATCTCCTCCCCCTGAAGTGTCAGTGCTACACAATGCGCCAGATTTTCCACCTCCATCCCCTGATGTGTGACTGCCACACAGTGATGCAGACAAAACACCACCACCCGCGTGTGAGGCACCTGACACATCAGAGGACGAAGATGATGAATCTGGCTTTGTGGCTAGAATGAAGTGGTAGCATTCATCTCCCCAATATGGCCGGGTTCAGCTTGGTTCTGCCCTCTGCATCATGCCCTGGAATAACACCTCCCACTGTCCCGCTATACACTGAGCGACACTCACCTTGGACCTCGACATGGACTGCCATATTTGGTTTGGTTACCCATGACTCAGCAATCACACTGCGGACTGTAGCCTTCCACTCACCATGAACTTGTCAAACCCGGAAGGACTCTGGCTGGCCCTCCACGGCCAACAATGTAAAGTGGGGTTCGCATGGCCCTGTACTGAACCAGCTTCAACACTCCACTGAATGTGAATAAAACATTCCAATTCACACAGATGTGTCATGGCCATGATCAATCAAGAATTAAAGTATGGATGAATGTAGGGACAGTGATTCCACAAAAAGGTACTCCCTGGCTAATGCTATCAATGCGCATGTATGGCCGTGACCCAGATAGGCAGTGAGACACACATTGTCTTTCAAATTAACACTCATCACAGTTGAATTCAAGTGAAGGTGCATAGACTTTATTAGCATATGTGTGTCAGTATGGGCAAGAGGAGTGCCACAACATGCAGACCAATGCAGCAGTATGAGGAACGTTGCCAAGCGCCGGTGTCCACTCCGGGGAAGTGCCTCACTTTTCACGGGTGTGTGTTAAGCCTCGTTGTTGTCCGCTCATGTATTCGGAGTCCAGGCGAATGCAGCCATGTCCACTGTTGTTGTGGGATATGTGACCAGATCTCCAAGATGCAACAAGGTGTCGGAACATGTGCAACGTGTTCCAATCTGTTGTGGCTGCAGGTACGTAGTTACTCGTCCATGAAAGCGATTGCAGCTTCGTAGGCTAAGATTTCCAACATGAGGTCGTTGTCGACTTCATCAAACAGGACGGCGAGGCGATCCATTAGCAGGTCCGGACAAATGAGCTGCTTCCACCCCTTTACATCAGTTAGCCCTACAGCCCAATAGGGGAGAGGTTCTATGTGGTCACTACACACGAGGATTTGTGCAATCTCCCAGGTCCAGCTGCCAGAATGTATGCCAAGTATCAAGGCATCCCATAAACTGGTATCACGGTGACTCTCCTGGTTGTGGGCCAACAGGGGGTGCACACACATGTCAAAATCCAGTTCAGCTACCGTCCTGTTGGATAGGTAGACATCCATGCACCACTCGAATGTGCACGATCGACAATTCAACACAGGCTGAACGCAGGTGACGTTGGCAAGGTGGAAGCTAAGCCAGCAACTGATCCGCAGCACTGCCAATGGCAGTGCCCCCAGTTAATGGAGCACTGTGTACGGTACAGTTCCACGTGACAGTGGTTGTGCATGTGACAAGGGTTGTGCACGTGGTGGCCGCCCGCCCCTAATTCTCCACTACACCAGAAAACTTTCAATCAATGTGGATTGATTGAAATTGTGGAAGATCATCGAATATGGGGAATTAACTTGAACAACTACTGGAATAACAAGCAACCTAGAAAACTGAGACAGGAGGTGCAGCACACCCTCGCTCCACCACAGCCTGGTGCCTGCCCCTAAGATGGTGGCCGTCTGCCCCTAATCTCTTTACTTCACCGGAAAACTCTCCAACACTGCAGAATTTGTGAAGACAAACCCATTGTGGAAATATTAATGATAACTAAGGATTAATCAATCAACCTAGGAATCTGTGAAAAAAATAAATATGGAAATCAACTGTGGGAGTAACTAATCGGACCCGCAGACCACCGCCCTTCATCACATCTCCGGAAAACTCACTCCACACATTCACCCCTTCCGAAGCTAGAAGAGATAAGCAGAAGAGGAACACCAACTCCTCCAATTCACATCTAACCCACACCGCAGACTCTAAGACTGAGCTCTTACGGTCACAAGGGGCAATTAAACCCTTTCCCCACTTCCCACCTAGCAACGGAGAAGGGTACCAACTCCTTCTCCTTACAGTCATTTCCTCTCTGACCAACAGACTGAACACAATCTCTGGGCAACCTCCCCAACAAAATCTAAAATGTCACCTTCCACCACCTCCCCCTTCTGCCCCCCACACCCTACGGACTGAAACCTCACGGCCCGAATACCTTCTCCATCATTTTTCCACCCAACCTCAAACCAAAAGCAAAAAGAAACCTCAAACAAACACTAATGAGACAACACCCGGAAATTCTTTTTGTGGACATATACCACAGCTCCTCCAAAGGCCAGCTAAAAATGGATCTCCTATTCCATACCGCAAGACCTGCTATTTGGAACGCTACCCTCAAATCACATCTGCTCATATCTAAAACAACTAACACCCCCCACAGCTCCAAACTAACGTTCACACTCCCAAACCACCCTATAAACAGCGGTTTCACCTCTGTGACCATCTACACCAATGGCACAGTCATGATCCAAGCCAACAATGACAACCTAGAAGCTTTCGACTCCCTCTTCCTCTCGCTCCACACCGACCTATCGCTTCTACACAGCCCCGCCCATCCAACTCCCTATCCCCTGATAGGTCGCCCATTCTGAAGATCGCACAAAGCAACCACAAATCCCCTGCATTGAAAGCCAGCCTCCCCCCTCCAGACACCATCCTCCCCCACCTACCCCCCTGATAGCTCTCAATTCTGTCCCCCCCTCCTCTAGCAGTCAGAGCCCCATCACTGATGAGGCTCTCCAACCCTCTACTGAACAACACACTCCCCCTTCGATAGCTCTCAATTCTCTCCCCCCCTCCTCAAGCTGCCAGAGTCACATCAACAATGAGGCTCTCCAGCCCCCTACTGAACAACACACACCCCTTTCTTCCTTAAACCCCCAGTCCCAACTTACAACCAACGAACCTTGCCCACAGTCAATGACTCCCAAATCTCACTCGCAACTGACACACAAGAGACCGCCGCTCAAACCACGCTGTGATCTCCTACTCTCCACACCCAGGACTACCCATAGGGACAACTTGACAACTTCAACACCAAAAGCCACCGCCAAGATTCCACCCAACACCCACACTCTCTGACGCCAATCACGCAAGGACCCCAAGACTCAATGACCCAGATTGACCAACACCCCAATCTGGAACCAGACACAAAGACCCCAATGATCAAGAGCTACAACGACCTCCCCAGACGACCCCACCCCTTCCCCACAGAGATGACCCAGCGACTTGCCCTGCTGGAAAGCCAGCTAAAAACGGTAATACTGGGCCTCACCAAAATCTTACGGAACCTCTCCACACCACAAAAGCCGAACAAACTCCCATTTTCGAAAGCCACACTCACCAACCTCAATCACACAAGGCCTCACAAGACCAAACGGCTCAGTTGGCCACAACCCCCCTCCTAAACCAGACACTGAGACCCAAAAGAACAAGAGCTGCAATGTCCCAGAGTGAAGCGATGGATCTTGCCTCCTCGTATAACACATCCACCACTGCCCCCTCCAGCTCCAAGATCCAGGTTATCACCAGATTTGGAGGAGACCGCTCCCCCCCAGATCCTCAAGACCCCCAGCCTTCCTAACCATTATCCCCAGGGCCCCCCTACAGAAAAAAAGCAAAACGGAGGAGGGATCCTCCACAAACTGCATGCTCATTAACTGCAGATTGGCCGCCAAACATGCTACAGAACTGGCAGAGACCATCCTCATCCACGACATAGACATCACGTTCATCACCGAAACATGGCTAAACGAGATCTCCCCCCCCAATTATGGACATGCTTGTGCCCCCGGGTTTCACGATCATCCACAAAGACAGAAAAAAACAACGAGGAGGAGGTATAGCAATCATACACAAGAATGACATCCCCGTGTCGGAAACCGATGCCCTAGAATATAACTCTTTCGAATGTCTCACTGCCACCATTAAGACAAGCAATAACAAAACAATACTCTGCCATCTCCTCTACCATCTGCCAGGAAACACTGCCTTATTCGGAGATCACCTCTTCGACCTGATAACTCAGTACTCACTCCGTGACTCCAACAGCATAATTCTAGGTGACCTCAATCTATACTGGAACGAAAAAAACAACACGCTAATCAAAACCCTAAATGATCTCCTAATCAACTACAACCTCACCCAACACTGCACTGAGAAAACCCACAACAGAGGCTCAATCCTGCATGCCATTATCGCACAACCAGATTTAGTCTCAATCGACCACACCTTGCCCATTGACCGGTCTGATCACCATATCATTCTCTTCCACATCAACCAAACGATCCAGTGTCTGCCCCAAACGCAAGACCACCCCCACCCCCTCCGCTGTGAAAGAAATCTAAGTCAGATTCCCCTTGAAAACCTGGAGGAAAGGTTAAACTCCCTCCTCCACATCCACAACGGCGAGCTCTCAACAACAGAACTCACCTTTCACTATAACTCTACCATGACCTCCATTATGGACCAAATAGCCTCCCTGACACTTAAAAGAGTCAGGAACATACTATCTAGATCATGGTTCAACACAGACATAAAGTTCGGAAGAAGAGAACTAAGAGCTGCAGAAAGACTCTGGCGAAACAACCCGTCCACAATCCTACGAAATAGACTCAAATCAGTGTGCGGAAATTATAAAAAACACATAATGAACGAAAAATCTTCCTTCTTTTGTAATGCCCTTGGTAATGCTAAAAACAGGCCCAAAGAACTCTTAAATCTCATTAAGCAACAAACTTCCAAACCCACTTCGACACTAGCTGCGCCCTCCAAAGACCTATGCGATAACTTTGCCAATTTGCTCAGTGACAAAATCACCAAGATAGAACTCTCCCTGGACGTTCATCGTAGTCCCCCTGCCAGTAAATTGCCACCAGTGACGGAAGAGACCACTCCCAAGCACCCCGCAAACCTATGGAAATCTTTCAATCCCATCTCTGAAGCAGAGATAATCAAAAAGATTTCCAACTCCAAACCCTCAGCACACTTCCTGGATCCCATACCTGCTCAACTGGCAAAAAGGCTCAAACTCTCCCTAGCCCCGCTCTGGACCGAGATTATAAACAGCTCCCAAGCACCGGAGTCATGCCAGATTGTCTCAAAAGCTGTCAAGTCACACCTCTGAACAACTTAAGACCCATCTCCAGCCTCCCTCTCCTAGCGAAAATCCTGGAAAAATGTGTTCTCCTTCAACTTACTCAACACCTGGACAGCACCAACCTTCTTGACCCCCACCAATCGGGTTTCAGAAAAGGATGCAGCACAGGGACAGCGATCCTAAATATAATAGACGATATGCACAAATCTCTTGACACAGGTCAATGTTGCCTACTCATACTCCTGGACCTATCAGCAGCCTTCGACACGGTTGACCACAATCTTCTCATTAAGACACTTAAAGAAAGGGTTGGAGCGGAAGAGGTGGTCTTACAATGGTTCACCTCTTTTCTACAAAACCACACCCAAAGAATAAAAATCAAAAGCTTCTCGTAGGACCTACTCCCTGTTAGCAGGGGTGTCCCATAAGGATCAGTTCTCTTGCCGCAGCTTTTCAACATCTATATGGAACCGTTTACCACCATATTAAAAAAATCCCTTTTACCTCTATGCTGACGATATCCAGATCTATCTGGAAACCTCCTTTATTGAAGACTTTCGGAGACTGAACGACACTCTGAGAGAAGTCCAGCACTGGTTATCACACAACCACCTGAAACTAAACCAAGACAAGACAGAAATCCTCATCATCTCCAACAAGGAGAAGAACCCCCAAATCACAGAATGGTTAAAAGCTATTGATGCTCTCAATCACAACCCCACCCCAGCCGATTCTGTAACTTCGCTGGGAATCACTCTGGACCCTCGGTTAGACATGAGTAAACACATCAAGAGCACTGCAAAGAGCGCCTTCCTCAACCTCAAACTACTCAACAACAAAAAAACCTTCATCCCTCCCAATGACCTCAAACAAGCCACTCAATCCCTGGTGCTGTCAAGACTGGACTACGGAAATGCAACCCTCACAGGATCAGCAAAATCTCACCTAGCTTCCCTCAGAATAGCTCTGAACGCATCAGCTAGAATGGTCACCGCAGTCAAGAAATATGAACACATCTCGCCTGCACTTAGAGAGCTAAAATGGCTCCCAATCGAAATGCGTGCCAACTTCAAAACTGCCTGCCTCACACACAAAGCGCTGCACACAGGGAATCCCGCCTACCTGGCCTCAAAACTCCAAAAGACCGGTCAGACAAGAAGCCTAAGGAGTACCAACACCCTACTCCTTATCCCTCCGAAATCTCACAAACAAAAATACGCATCTCGCTCCTTTGCAGGAAATTCGCCCAAAATCTGTAACTCCATACCAATCCATATCAGGACCAATCCCTCCTACCTACTTTTCAAAAGGCAGCTCAAAGACCTCCTCCTTAATCGGTCTCTCACGAATGGATAGCTAAAGCCTAACTAACGAAACCTGCCTTTAGCAGCACTCAGACACTTTGACACTAAGACTTACCTCATTAATCTCGCCTAGAGTCACACTGCTATCTTCAACGACATTTCTGTGAAGCGTCATAAGACACCGTACACCCTACTATGCTAGCATATCTTATGAAGGACAATGTTCTCTTTTTCGAAGATACTCTGTAATGGGTCTTGACTCACTGTACATATTACTGTGTAAATTTATCTTACGTGTGATATTGCTGTAAAGCGCTCTGATACCGTCGGGTCTAGCTAGCGATATGTAAAACTCTTAAATAAATAAATATAATAAATAATAAATGTTTCTGGGATGTTCCGCCATTGCGTTAGTGGCTCTTGTTAAAGCGGCACTATTATGACCTGTGCCAGTTCTATGGATGAAATGCCACATCTCGGATCAATGAGTTGTTTTAGTGTGCACCGGTTGTATGCCTGGGATGTTGTGGGAGTAAGTGTGAAGGCCATTCCATGCAAGATAACTTTGAGCAAGTACTCCTGTGTGTGGGATGCATTACGTTGGTCTCTCGTCAGGCTGTGCGTGGTGTGGGAGTCAGCATCAGCTGCTATAGTATCTGTTAGGGGTTGCCGGGCATATGCAATTCCGAGGTCGGAGGTGCAGATGTGCTTCCGCCTGATAGTTCAGACAAAGGAGCTTTCAGCCCTAGTGGAAGTTTGTAATCTGCTTGCATTCATGAAATGTGAAGTGGCTTGTTGGGGGTGGGGTGGGATGAGTGCGACTTTGGGAATTCATTTTTGACATGTCTTGCATATGGCTTATGAGCGGCATCACTGTGTGTTACATTGCCTCACAGCTGCTCCTCCCTCCCCCCGAACCCATATACTTATGTGCGCTGCACGATTGTATCACGTGCACTCCTACGGTACAGTATTGTCATGCCTGTCTGCGCATGTCCACAAGCCTGACAACGACGCTGTGATGTTGACCATTGAAGGTGGTGGGCAACGTGAATGTAGGCCTATGGTAAGGATAGGGCGGAAACAGATGTAGAGTTCATGCCTGGCTGAACCGGCACTGCTAATGTGGCTAGGCATTTTGCTCATGCTGCGGCAATACCGATACACACAACACTTGGCATGTATGATCCTGGACCCGAGCGGTCTTGTGCTTCTTCATTACTCCGTTCCTGCGAGCCCGCCCTCCGGGTGCATGCTACCTTGCAACATTGTCGCTTATGGGGGGGGACTTAGCTACATGTCCAAGCTCTTACCCACTGCCTGAGGTGACATGGTTGCATCCACTGTCTATAGCACAATGTAATGTGGTAGGGCCCGGGGCCACCATTCATACATAATGACCATACTGACACACTTGGATAGATAGTGGAACTGGCTACGGGCACGTGCGCCCGGACCCTTTTTATTACCAGGATCACATATCCAGTGACGCCTGAGCTGGATGGGTTTGCGGTGAGTGTGAGCCAGCGCTCAGGGAGTGGTTGGTGCTGGCAACAACTTGAACAGTGATCACTATTAAAGCGGAAAATAGAAAACACCAACATAACACAAACAACTGCGAACCATCATGGAGGTAGCCGGAGCAAGTACAGAGGTCACCCAATATTCAATCAGAAGGGGCCATGACGTGTGGTGCTCTGAGGTAGGGCACTAGAGCTGAGCGTGCTCATGTGAAGAAATTGTCAATGATTGTGTCACTTTGGGATATTCCTGCTGCAGTGGGGTGTTTTACACCTGCCTCATCTTCAGCATCATCGTCCCAGGTCTTCCACACTGCCTGAGGTGACAGTGTTGCGTCCGCAGTCCACAGCCCGTAACTCAATCATAAAGGGTACATGAGTTGTGGTGCACAGAGTTAGTGGCACCTGTGGCACTCAGCGGGTGGGCAGCCTGCGCTGATGCGTCGTCCGTGAAGGTCAGGAATGGATTTGATGGGTGTGTGAGCCCTGCTGACCGCAGTGTAGGCGAAGGCAGAGGTCAGCAGGGGCCCACAGCCATGTGGCATTGACTTGTGGTGCACAGAGTTAGTGGCACCTGTGGTGCTAAGGGGGTGCGCAGCCTGCGATGATGCGTGGTCCGGGCGGCCCGCACTGGTAGCAATGTCTTTTGCCTACTGAATTATGCCTCAAAAAGGCCACGTGGCGTTGACTTGTGGTGCACAGAGTTAGTGGCACCTGAAGCGCTCAGGGGGTGCGCAGCCTGCGATGATGCATGGTCCGGGCGGGCCGCACTGGTAGCAATGTCTGTTGCCTACTGGACTGCGTCATCTGCAATCGCGACTCGATCTGAATTGTGAGCCCTGCTGACCGGAGTGTAGGTTGAAGGCAGTAGTCAGCACAGACATAACTCCGTGGTGCTGGTCCTCTGGGGGCCTGTGTCGCAGATGCCAGTGATTGGCTGAGGAGGCCGACGGTCACGGCGGCGGCCTCGTGGCAGGGTGAGGGGTGCCGCACTGGCAAACGCGTTGGCCATCCCGGAAGTGAACCACGCTCAGGGCCTCGGCCTATTTATTCACACTCCTACGCTGAACTGGCGTACGCCAGACCAGCCCACTCCGCTTACACTTACAGGGGGGACGACACAGCTTCATGACCGAGGTCTTCCCCACTGCCTGAGGTAATATTGCTGCATCCACTGTCCACAACACTACAAACAGCAGCAGTATATGTCCACATGGACAGGTCTGTGATCTGCATACAGAGGTCTGTCCAGCACATCACCACCACACGTGGCATTGTGTGCATTCTTATTCATTGGTGACTTGCCTTCTTCACACATACTTGGTTCCCACCTCTCCCCACATTCTGCTATTGTGTGACTAAGGGGCCATGCCATTTACGGAACGTCCGCTGTCCTGTTCTGCACTGCCTCGGTGGTAGTCGGGGGGGGTTGGTCCAGGGGGGGTGGTCTGGTGGTGGTGGTGGTGGTGGTGGTGGTGGGTGTTGTGGCCCTCTTGGGTCTCCGAGATGCATGATCAGTACATCCATGACATGTGTTGGTCTTCAGATGTGGCTCTGGGCTGGGATCCCTTTCATACTGCAGGAAGCCGTCCTGCTTTACACCAGTAAAAGGCAGGTGTTAAATCCCTGCTTCTAACGTCCCTTATTGCCTGTTTTTGGCTCGCATCGCAGATCTGGCTGGTCATTGAGAATATCACAATGTGTGTTTTTGTGTGTTTTTGCACGGGAACACCTACTCTGCATACCATTAGCCTTAGTTGTCGCTCTCATCTGTGGCGATGATTTTTGCGGAAGCTTTCACTGGAAAACTGGCGATATCGGCAGTTTGCACCAGCTTGAGAATGGGGTGATGATTCTTTTGCCACTTTTGCTGCGCTAAAGTGCTGATAACTCTGCGATAAGTCCTTGAAAATATGCCCCAGAGTCTTTACCTCATTCCAGCCAGTCACTCACATATCTGCTGTTAAACACAAGGTTGCTCATCAAACACAGTCAGGAAATTGCAGATTTCATTATTGCTATTCCAGAAGGCTATGAGGTAGCTAGATGTGATAGGAACAAAAGGTGAGGTGCTGGTATAGCAATAGTTCACCTAAGTCACCTCAAGGCCACTTGTAAGCCCCTGCCACTTGCAGATTGTGAGGCATTTCTGTTCAATCTGAAGATTAGCAACACTTATATCTTTGATGCTTTGTTAGTTTACCGTCCGCCTGGCCTTAGAGCGTATATTTTAACTAAAGCTCCATTGGAAACAATTGAATCATATTTAGGGCTCCCAAACTTCACCATTTTGGGTGATTTTAATTTTCATCTAGAAGCAATAGAAGATAGGAACACAAAACTGCTTCTAGATATGTTGTCCAATCTAGAGATGAATCAACTGGTAAATGATGTACTCACAAATCGGGCCATTCCCTCAACGGTATTTTTAACAGTGATTCTAATTTAGCCATAAAGGGAGATTATCCCTCTTGCCTGAACTGATCACCGGGCAATATCCTTTACTTTAAATACTCTAAGAATCAATCCTTATGCTCACAAAGTAGCCACACCACTCATTCAGCGTCAGTGGAAGAAGATAGATACTACTGAATTGAATATGCTACTGACTGAATCTCAACCCACTTTTGCGAACCATATGGATATCGATCATGCTATATTTGTGTTTACTAGCTGAATCAATATGGCAATTACTTGCTTAATCCCTCCTAAAAAAACGAAAAACTAATCACAGGCATTGCCCACTTTACCATGGTACTCTCTTGAACTTAGGCTGCTGAGGCAGAGATGCAGACGGCAAGAATTACTGCCCGTTGAGACAGCTCAATATGAAAAAGATGATTAAAGACCACAAAAATAAAATAAAAGTGCCAAAGCCATTTTTTTTCCAACAAAATGTATTCTGCTAAGAACCTCCTAAGGAGCTTTTTAACACGGTCCACAGCCTTTCCACATTTGGCTCTAAAATTACTACGACCCCTGATCAACTATTCTGTGATATATTAGCGGATTTCATTTTGCTATAAAGTAACTAACATCTTTAAATAATTTACTTCCTTAGGTACTAATACCAAGATTCCAGTATTTAACAAGTCATCTGAGAGCTTCAGCCCCTCTATATTAGTTCAAGGACTTGCTATGTTTACCACATTTGCACTCCTGTTAGCGGATATGGTAACCAAGTTGAATCAAGAAGCCAAGTTGGGTGCCCGATCCGACCAATTTCCTCCTTGGGTCTTTCTCCCAGTTGCTAACACCCTATCAGCACAACTTGCAACTCTTTTATGCAAAATTCTTGACTCAGGCTGCTTTCCCTTAGCTTGGAAGAAAGCATCCATACTACTCTTTCTCAAAAAAGTGTCTCTTTACCCACTGGAAGTAAAAAACTGTAGGTATATCTCCTGACTTCCTCTTCCAGCGAAGATGTAGAAAAATGCCTACATTTAGAGATTATGGCCTTTCTGGAGTCAAGGACTATTATTGGACCAGTCCTACAGGGCATCAGATCAAACCACTCTAAGTAATTGGCTCTTCTTGAGGTGACAGATGAAATCTGGGCCATTGTTGACAATGGTGGAAAAGCAGCCTTAATTTTGCTAGATCTTTGGGCTGCCTTTGACATGGTTGACCACGTGCTATTGGTCAACCGTCTCACACAGATTGGTTTTGCCTAACTCTAAATTGACTAAAATTGTTGTTGTCTAATCAAGAGCAGATGGTGGACCTTGGTAACGTTTCCTATGATTCTTTTATAATGCTGTGCAGGGTCCCCCAGGAGTCCTTGCTAAGTCCAGCCCTCTTTAATAATTACATCACTCCCCTCATTGAGCCTATTAGATCCCATAGGTTCGCAGTCATCTCTTACGTGGACGACAACCCAGATTGTGGTGTCTCTCTGAGCCCTGAAATAGTTGCCTATAGATTTAATCTTTGCATGAGGAATGTGGTAGAATGGATGTAGAATAACTACCTAAAAATAAATTCAGATAAGATAATGGTTTTCAGCAATGATACTTCCTTTTGTAGTTCAGATTGGTGGCCCCCAGAGCTGGTCTCCCCCAGTACCAGTCCAAAAAGTCAGAAATCTAGAGGTAATTTTTGACATCATGTTGGTTTTCTCTGACCACGTAAACCAGGTTGCATGTGTTGGCTTTTTTACCTTGAAGATTTTTAAATAAATCCTCCTATTTCTTTCTCTGAAGTTAAAGAAATAGTAATCTCGACTTTAGTAATCTTAAAGCTGGATTACTGTAATGCATTATATGTGGGCTCACAGCAGAATATTCTAAATAAACTTCAAATGCTGCAGCATGCGGTTGCCTGTATCCTGTTGAATCTCCCTAACTTTAACCCCATCCTTCAGAGTATCCACAATCTCCATTGTCTACCCATTAGAGAGCAGATAACATTTAAAGCTCTGTGATTGGCCCATAAGGCCCTACACAACATGTTATGTGCCTGGGTTAGGCCTGTGTAGCAAGGCGGCTCATTTCTTACATTGTTCTATTTTTCATATTAATATTTCTGCTGTGACCTTTTGCACATATTTGCGTGCATGACAATGTTGGATTGGTTTCTCTGAAACTACTTTGTTTACATATCTAGCTTCGCACATCATTACCATGATGCCTCAAACATAATATGTAATGCCCTGCTAAACACTATCTACAAATGGTGTTATATCTTCATTTATGGGCTGACAGGGATATCGACATCGCCAATCTATACGCACATTGCAAGGCTGCTTTCTATTATAAATAAAGAGAATCCTAAAAGATTGGCAGAGGAGGGACTTCAGCTGACACCGAGGATCCCTGCATGCTGAGACTCCATCAAGCAGCGGGCTGACATCTCTCTTAGTGACTGTCCGGGTCGTGACCAGGACGGGCGCCTACATTCTCTCCCGCCATGTAATGGGGTTGGATCGTCCCTTGGGGAGATTCTTGGCTTCACACCTACACACACTCCAGGTACACTTAGAGTAGGGTTTTGCATAGTATGAGTATGCCTGATTACTGCATTTTTCATATGCCTGCATATATGCACTGTTTTAGCACTATGGTAGATCTGTATGTACTATTCATGCTTTTGGTGCTTGTAATCACTTTCATTTGCTTCTATCTACTGATTATCGCAGCACATGTACTTTAAACTAGAATAACGTTGGTTCAATAAATATATTGATATCGTCCCAGTGTGTGCCTTCTTCTAAAAGGCAAGTGTGAGATACCGGAAAGTCCCTTATTTATTACATTTCATCAAATACGCTCAGGTGAGTGACAAAATAGCATTCTGGGACTGGAAGTCCAAGTGAATCCCATGTGAGTCGCTGCCAATTAAAACCTTAAAATAGACTTTCTCAAAGAGGCACCCAATGTCGTAGATGCTCGCTCATGCTGTTTAAAAGCGCCTCCTGCTCCACATTAAATCTGCTCCAGTGCGCAGTGGCGGACCTGCTCGGGTCTCACAGTGGTGCTGTTCCTTGCCGGTCTAGGCCATATTATACTTGACTTGCAAAGGTTGCCCCTCGGTGGAACCGCACTCCCAGGAGCTGAGCATCATTTGCCAAAGTGATCGCCTTGGACACACTCCTCATGTCGAACTGTCGACGTGTTTCGGGACAACACTATTCTTTGTGGACAGATTGTGGGGATGAAAGGCAAGCGTGAGATACCAGAAAGTCCCTTATTTGTTTCATTTCCTCAAATAAGCTCAGGTGAGCAACAAAATAGCATTCTGGGACTGGTAGTCCAGGTGAAACCATGTGGGTTGCTGCCGATTAAAACCTTAAAATAGAGTTTCTCAAAGAGGCACACAATGTCCTGGAGGCTCGCTCGTGCTGATTGAAAGCGCCTCCTGCTCCTCTTACAGCTGCTCCAGTGCGCAGTGGCGGACCTGCTCGGGTCTCACGGTGGTGCTGTTCTATGGCCGGGCTAGGCCACATTATACTTGACTTGCAAAGGTTGCCCCTCTGTGGAACTGCACTTCCAGGAGGTCATCGCCATTTACCAAAGCGATCCCCTTGGACACACTCTTCATGTTGCACAGTTGACGCATTTCGGGACAACGCCCTTCTTCCTGGACAGATTGTGGAGATAAAAAGGCAAGTGTGAGATACAAGAAAGTCCCTTATTTATTTCATTTCATCAAATACGCTCAGGTGAGCGACAAAATAGCATTCTTGCACTGGTAGTCCAAGTGAAACCCATGTGAGTCGCTGCCGATTAAAACCTAAACCCCTTCTGTGCGCATGATGGCCAGGAGCCGTCGTGCGCAACAGTACTCGTGTGCGCAGGACGGCTCCCGTCCATCCTGGCACATGGCACCGGAAATCCCTCTGGTGCAGGCACCAGAGGGATTTCTCTTTTTCCCCTAGAGCCTCGGGAGCTGGGGAAGAGCTTCCCCAGCTCCCGAGCCCCCCCTATTTCTGTGAAATGACAATGTCAATTCACAGAAACCGAAACTAAAATGAGCCTTTTGGCTCATTTCAGTTTCACTATCTACGTGCTCAGGGGGCTATCTCAGCCTCCTGAGCGCTTAGAAAGATGGGAGCGGTATCATTAGAAAGGGGAGAATCTGGTCAAGGGCCTTTGCTTCCCCCCCCCAAAAGCAAATTGGGCAAATTCAATCTTTCTGCCCCGAGGGATGTGGGCAGTAGCCCCCAATCTGCCCCCCCAGGGGGGCAGAAATCCCACTAGACGCCAGTGATTTTTTGGGGGAAATTTTAATTAGGATGGGGTCTGCCCAAA
This sequence comes from Triturus cristatus, assembly GCF_964204655.1. Taxonomy (NCBI): domain Eukaryota; kingdom Metazoa; phylum Chordata; class Amphibia; order Caudata; family Salamandridae; genus Triturus; species Triturus cristatus. The sequence goes on from NC_140589.1 coordinate 513,009,057, forward strand.
ACGAGGATGCTAATGCTCCCACCCCCACCCCCGCCACAATTACAGCCTTTCTGCCCCCCCGGGGGGCCAGACAGTCCACTTGACGCCAAGGTTTTTTTGGGGGGCAATTTAATTAGGGTGGGGGTTGCCCAAAATGGGCATGCCAATGCCCCCGTAACAATTACAGTCTTTCTGCCCACCCTGGGGAGCAGATGGGGGCACTAGCCCCCAATGTGCTCACCGGGAGGCAGAAAGCCCACTAGAAACTAGGGAGTTTTTGTAGGGCAATTTTAATTAGGGTGGGGGCTGCCCAAAACGGGCATGCCAATGCCCCCACACCTCTTCCAAAATCACAGCCTTTCTGCCCCCTCATAGGGGCAGATGAGGCCAGTACCTCCCAATCTCCCCCGCGGGGGGGCAAAAAGCCCTCTAGAAACCAGGGATTTTTTTGGGCAATTGCAATTGGGGTGGGGGCTGCCCAAAACAGGCATGCCAATGCCCTCACCCCCCAAAATAAATGACAGCCTTTCTGTCTCCCCCGGTGGGCAGATGGGGGCAGTAGCCCCCAATCTGACCCCCGCAGAAAGCCCACTAGAAACCAGGGACTTTTTTAATTTGAGATGGGGCTGCCCATAATGGGCATGACAATACCCTCACCCCCGGAGAAATTCCAGTCTTTCTACCCCCCCGGGGGTCAGAAAGCCCACTAGGCACCAGCGATTACGCTGGCTGTTTTTATGTGTGGTGGTGGGGGCTGCCCAGAATGGGTATACCAATGCCCCCAACCCCACAAAGAATAGCCACAGTCTTTCTGCCCCCCTTGGGGGCATATCGGGGCAAACAACCGATTCCCCTTCACGGCGGCAGAAACCCAACTAGGCACAGACATTTTTTTAGCAATGTGCCTACCTGTGGCTTTTGGGCCCTAGCGCAGCTGGCACATAGGCAAACTAGCAAACCTGTACATTTTTGAAAACTAGACACCAAGGGGAATCCAGGATGTGGTGACTTGTCTGGCTCTAACCAGTTTCTGTTACCCAGAATCCCTTGCAAACTTCAAACTTTGTGACAAAAACATCTTTTCCTCATATTTATGTGGTGGAAAGTTCTTGAATCTGCATGGATCCATAAAATTCCACCCACCCCGCATTTCCCAAAGTCTTCCGAGAAAAATGGTACCTCACTTGTGTGGGTAGGCCTAGAGCCCACGACAGGAAACGGCCCAAAACGCAATGTGGACACACAACATTTTCACAGTGAAAACTGACCCTTTTTTGCAAAGTGCCTAGCTGTAGATTTTGAACCCTAGCTCTGCCGGCACCTAGGAAAATCTAGCAAACCTATACATGAAAACTAGACACCCAGGGGAATCCAGGATTGGGTGACTTGTCTGGCTCTCACCAGGTTCTGTTACCCAGAATCCCTTGCAAACCTCAAAATTTGTAAAAAAAAATAACATAGCATAAAACATAATTCCACCCACCCGCATTCCCCAAAGTCTTCTGAGAAAAATGGTACCTCACTTGTGTGGGTGGGTCAAGTAACCGTGACAGGCAAGGGCCCAAAACCTATTGAGGCGACATCAAAATTACCTATCACAAAACAACCTGGTTTTACAAGCGGGGTCCCATGTGTTTTTGGCCCCGGGGTCAGCGGCCATCTAGGGAAACCTACCAAACCCAAACTAGACACCTGGGGGAGTCCTGTAAGGCTGTAAGGTATGGCTTGCGTTGGTCCCCCAACATTTCCCTATGCAGAATCCCCTGCAAACCTCAAATTTAGCTGAAAAAATTACTTTTGCCTCAAATTTCTGTCTGGGAAAGTTCTTGAATCTCCGTGGATCCACAAATTTCCCACCACCCAGCGTTTCCGCAGGTCTCCCGATAAAAATGGTACCCCACTTGCATGGGTGGGTCAAGTACCCGCAACAGGCAAGGGCCCAAAACCTATTGAGACGACATCAAAATTACCTATCACAAAACAGCCTGGTTTTGCAAGGGGGGTCCCATGAGTTTTTGGCCCCGGGCTCGGTGGCCATCTAGGGAAACCTACCAAACCCACACATTTCTGAAAACTGGACACCCTGGGGAGTCCAGTAAGGTATGGCTTGCGTGGGTCCCCCAACATTTCCCAACCCAGAATCCCCTGCAAACCTCAACTTTCGTTGAAAAAATCAATATTTTCTCACATTTCTGTGTGTGAAAGTTGTAGGATCACCGGGCTGACACAAATTTCCTACTACCCAGCGTTCCTACAGGTTTCCCGATAAAAATGGTACCTCACATGTGTGGGTAGGCATAGTGGCTGCAACAGGAAATGGCCCAAATCGTACTGTGGAGACTTCAAAATTACCTATAACAAAACTACTTGGTTTTGGGGGGCACCTAGTTTTTTGGCCCCGGGCTCGCTGCTATCTAGTGAAACCTACCAAACCCACACATTTCTGAAAACTAGACACGTGGGGAGTCCAATGAGGTATGGCTTACATGGATCCCCCAACGTTTTCCTACCCAGAATCAACTGCAATCCTCAAATTTAGCAGCAAAAAAAAAAAGAAATATGGCACTTAGAATTGTCGGTGCTATACCCAAAATCCCTATGTTTTGGGCTCTTCCCAGTCACAGGCCCTTGCACCACCCTCAAAAGTGAGGTATAATTTTATTCGGGAGACTGAGAGGAACGCTGTGGCGTAGGACATTTGTGCCGGCACGGTGATTCCAACCAAAAATATGTGGAAAATTTGTTTTTATCAGCTAAATTAGAGGTTTGCAGGGCTTTCTGGGTAGGGAAACATTGGAGGACCCACGCAAACCATACCTCGCTAGACTCCCCGGGGTGTCTAGTTTTCAGAAATGTGTGGTTTGGTAGTTTCCCAAGATGGCTGCCGAGCCCGGGGCCAAAAACCCAGGTGAACCCACTTGCAAAACCAGGTTGTTTTGTGATAGGTCATTTTGATGTCTCTTCAATACATTTTGGGCCCTTGCGAGTGAGGTATAATTTTTATCGGGGACCTGGGGGAAATGCTGGGTGGTAGGAAATTTGTGGATCCACGTAAATTTCAGAACTTTCCCAGACAGAAATTTGAGAAAAAAGTGATTTGTTCAGCTAAATTTAAGGTTTGCAGGGGATTCTGGGTAGGAAAATGTTGGGGGACCCACACAAGCCATACCTCGCTGGACTCCCCCAGGTGTCTGGTTTTCATAAATGTGTGGGTTTGGTAGTTTCCCAAGATGGCCGCTGAGCCCGGGGCCAAAAACCCAGGTGACCCCCCGTGCAAAACCAGGTTGTTTTGTGATAGGTCATTTTGATGTCTCTTCAATACATTTTGGGCCCTTGCCTATTGCGGATACTTGATCCACCCACACAAGTGAGGTATCATTTTTATCAGGAGACCTGGGGGATCGCTGGATGGTAGGAAATTTGTGGATCCACAGAGATTCAAGAACTTTCCCAGACAGAAATTTGAGAAAAAAGGGATTTTTTCAGCAAAAATTGAGGTTTGCAGGGGATTCTAGGTAGGAAAACATTAGGGGACCCACACAAGCCATACCTCGCTGGACTCCCCCCTGTTGTCTAGTTTTCATAAATGTGTGGGTTTGGTAGGATTCCTTAGATGGCTGCCAAGCCTGAGACCAAAAACTCATGTGACCCCCCTTGCAAAACCAGGTCATTTTCGGATACATAGGGGGCATCTGCGTTTTTGGTCCCGGGTCCGCTGGACTCCCCCACATGTCTAGTTTTAAGAAATGTGTGGGTTTGGTAGGTTTCCCTAGATGGCCGCTGACCCCGGGGCCAAAAACTCATGGGACCCCCCTTGCAAAACCAGGTTGTTTTGTGATAGGTAATTTTGATGTCGCCTCAATAGGTTTTGGGCCCTTGCCTGTCGCGGGTACTTGACCCACCCACACAAGTGAGGTACCATTTTTCTCAGAAGACTTTGGGGAATGCAGGGTGGGTGGAAAGTTCTGCAATCTGCGTGGATCCACGAAATTCCACCCACCCCGCATTTCCCAAAGTCTTCAGAGAAAAATGGTACCTCACTTCTGTGGATAGGTCTAGTGCCCGCGACAGGAAACGACCCTAAACGCAAAGTGGACACACCACATTTTCACAGTGAAAACGGACCCTTTTTTTGCAAAGTGCCTAGCTGTAGATTTTGAACCCTAGCTCTGCCGGCACCTATGAAAACCTAGCAAACCTATACATTTTTTAAAACTAGACACCCAGGGGAATCCAGGATGCGCTGACTTGCCTGGCTCTCACCAGGTTCTGTTACCCAGAATCCCTTGACAATACCCCTAAATTTGTAAAACAAAACCCACATTTTCCTCACATTTCTGTGAACTTTCCACCGCAGAAATTTGAGGAAAATATGTTTTTTGTGACACATTTTGAGGTACCATTTTTCTTTGAAGACTTTGGGGAATGCGGGGTGGGTGGAATTTTGTGGATCTACGCAGATTCCAGAACTTTCCACCGCTGAAATATGAGGAAAATGTGGGTTTTTTGTACACATTTTTAGGTTTGCAAGGGATTCTGTGTAACAGAAGCTAGTGAGAGTCAGTCAAGTCACCCCATCCTGGATTCCCCTGGGTGTCTAGTTTTAAAAAATGTATTGGTTTGCTAGGTTTCCCTAGGTGCAGGCAGAGGTAGGGTTCAAAAGCTACAGCTAGTCACTTTGCAAAAAAAGGGTCTGTTTTCACTGTGAAAATGTGGTGTGTCCACGTTGCGTTTTGGGCCATTTCCTGCGCGGGCACTAAGCCTACCCACAGAAGTGAGATACCATTTTTCTCGGCAGACTTTGAGGAAAGAGGGGTGGGTGGAATTTTGTGGATTCACGCAGATTCCAGAACTTTCAACCACAGAAATGTGAGGAAAATGTGGTTTTTTAAACACATTTTTAGGTTTGCAAGGGATTTTGGGTAACAGAACCTGGTGAGAGCCAGTCAAGTCATCCGATCCTGGATTCCTCTGGGTGTCTATAAAAAATGTAAAGGTTTGCTAGGTTTGCCTAGGTGCCGGCAGAGCTATGGTTGAAAATCTATATCTAGGCACTTTGCAAAAAAAGGGTTAGTTTTCACTGTAAAAATAAAGTGTGTCCACATTGCGTTTTGAGCCGTTCCTGTCGCGGGCACGAGGCCTACCCACACAAGTGAGGTACCATATTTATCAGGAGACCGAGGGTACCACAGAATTGTAAAGCAACTGTTATTACCTATTGACGTTTGATGCATTTCTGCCTTCCAAATGAAAGACAATGTGTTAAAAAGAAGTCATTTTGAAAAATGACCTATAATTCTCATGCTAATATGGGTACTCACAATTTCTGAAATGTGCAAATATCTACTGTTTCTAAACTCTATATTTTGTTCCAATTTCAGAAATACTTAGGTGTCTTTCATACCTATATTTCCATGTATATATTTTCCCAAATTAATTGCTATATATCCGGTATATAATAAAAAACTATTGCAAGACACTGCTCAGTTATTGGCTCTGGGTTAGTCTGGTTCTTGGTGAACCTACAAGTCATATATATCCCACAACCATAAAGGTCCAGCGGATGTAACGGTATATTGCTTTGAAACAGCTGTCATAATTAGAAGAAGTTACAGGTGAAAACGTTGTCACAAATGGCTGTTTTTTTCAACTAATTTAAACATTTTCCTATAGTCAACTGTCAGTTTCTATAAAGAAACCTTGAAGGATCTACACAAATGACCCCTTGCTGAATTTAGAATTCTGTCTACTTTTCTGAAATGTATAGCTTTCCAGGATCCATTATTGCTTTAATACCCATTTCTACCATTAACTGGAAGGACGTTGAAAGCACAAAAAATAGGCTACGTCCCAGAAAAATGCCAAAACTGTGTAAAAAAATGTGGTTTTCTGACAAACGTCTGCTTGTGCCTGAAAGCTGGGAAAATGGTGATTGTCACCCTGAGTGGGAAGGGTATGCCCAGACGTGGGTCCCGTGCTCTCCATGCCACTGGAATCAAGCTATCCTGCCTGAAGAGGGGTGAAACCCTGAAACTGGTCCTAGGATGCTTGTTTCCAGTCCAGGGAGGACCTGGCTTGGCAGTTCGGGCTGGAATGTTCCCATGAGGCACAGGGTCAAGACTGATTTGCACATGGCTGGGTTCAAACTGGAACGGCATGAAGAGCAAAAAAACGACGGATTTAGGCCCAGATCTCTGTACTGGGGTGAATGTATGATATTGTTCTGGTATCTGTCCATCAACTGTTGTTTTTGCATTTGTCACCCTGAGTGGGAAGGGTATGCCCAGACGTGGGCCCCGTGCTCTCCATGCCACTGGAATCAAGCTATCCTGGCTGAAGAGGGATGAAACCCCGAAACTGGTCCTAGGATGCTTGTTTCCAGTCCAGGGAGGACCTGGCTTGGCAGTTCGGGCTGGACTGTTCCCATGAGGCACAGGATTAAGACTGATTTGCACATGGCTGGGTTCAAACTGGAACGGCATGGTGAGCAAAAAAACGATGGATTTAGGCCTAGATCTCTGTACTGGGGTGAATGTATGACATTGTTCTGCATTCTGTTCATCAACTGTTGTTTTTGCATTTGTCACCCTGAGTGGGAAGGGTATGCCCAGACGTGGGTCCCGTGCTCTCCGTGCCACTGGAATCAAGCTATCCTGGCTGAAGAGGGGTGAAACCCCGAGACCGGTCCTATGATGCTTGTTTCCAGTCCAGGGAGGACCTGGCTTGGCAGTTCGGGCTGGACTGTTCCCATGAGGCACAGGGTCAAGACTGATTTGCATATGGCTGGGTTCAAACTGGAACGGCATGGTGAGCAAAAAAACGATTGATTTAGGCCCAGATCTCTGTACTGGGGTGAATGTATGACATTGTTCTGCATTCTGTCCATCAGCTGTTGTTTTTGCATTTGTCACCCTGAGTGGGAAGGGTATGCCCAGACGTGGGTCCCATGCTCTCCATACCACTGGAATAAAGCTATCCTGGCTGAAGAGGGGTGAAACCCTGAACCTGGTCCTAGGATGCTTGTTTCCGGTCCAGGGAAGACCTGGCTTGGTAGTTCGGGCTGGACTGTTCGCATGAGGCACAGGGTCAAGACTGATTTGCATATGGCTGGGTTCAAACTGGAACGGCATGGTGAGCAAAAAAACGATGGATTTAGGCCCAGATCTCTGTACTGGGGTGAATGTATGATATTGTTCTGGTATCTGTCCATCAACTGTTGTTTTTGCATTTGTCACCCTGAGTGGGAAGGGTATGCCCAGACGTGGGCCCCGTGCTCTCCATGCCACTGGAATCAAGCTATCCTGGCTGAAGAGGGATGAAACCCCGAAACTGGTCCTAGGATGCTTGTTTCCAGTCCAGGGAGGACCTGGCTTGGCAGTTCGGGCTGGACTGTTCCCATGAGGCACAGGATTAAGACTGATTTGCACATGGCTGGGTTCAAACTGGAACGGCATGGTGAGCAAAAAAACGATGGATTTAGGCCTAGATCTCTGTACAGGGGTGAATGTATGACATTGTTCTGCATTCTGTTCATCAACTGTTGTTTTTGCATTTGTCACCCTGAGTGGGAAGGGTATGCCCAGACGTGGGTCCCGTGCTCTCCGTGCCACTGGAATCAAGCTATCCTGGCTGAAGAGGGGTGAAACCCCGAGACCGGTCCTATGATGCTTGTTTCCAGTCCAGGGAGGACCTGGCTTGGCAATTCGGGCTGGACTGTTCCCATGAGGCACAGGGTCAAGACTGATTTGCATATGGCTGGGTTCAAACTGGAACGGCATGGTGAGCAAAAAAACGATTGATTTAGGCCCAGATCTCTGTACTGGGGTGAATGTATGACATTGTTCTGCATTCTGTCCATCAGCTGTTGTTTTTGCATTTGTCACCCTGAGTGGGAAGGGTATGCCCAGACGTGGGTCCCATGCTCTCCATACCACTGGAATAAAGCTATCCTGGCTGAAGAGGGATGAAACCCTGAACCTGGTCCTAGGATGCTTGTTTCCGGTCCAGGGAAGACCTGGCTTGGTAGTTCGGGCTGGACTGTTCGCATGAGGCACAGGGTCAAGACTGATTTGCATATGGCTGGGTTCAAACTGGAACGGCATGGTGAGCAAAAAAACGATGGATTTAGGCCCAGATCTCTGTACTGGGGTGAATGTATGACATTGTTCTGCATTCTCTCAATCAACTGTTGTTTTTGCCTTTAGAATCCCCATGATGTTGGAAGAAAAGGAAGCAAATTGGGCTTGGATACCTTATGTGGTCAAAATGTTACAGGGGCCCAAGCGTGAACTACCCCAAATAGCCAAAACAATGCTTAGCACAGGGGGTGAAAAGGCCTAGCAGCGAAGGGGTTAAAATAGAGTTTCTCAAAGAGGCACCCAATTTCCTGGAGGATCGCTCGTGCTGTTTGAAAGCACCTCCTGCTCCGCATTACAGCTGCTCCAGTGCACAGCGGTGGACCTGCTCGGGTCTCACGGTGGTGCTGTTCCGTGGTCGGTCTAGGCCACATTCTACTTGACTTGCAAAGGTTTCCCCTCGGTGGAACTGCACTCCTAGGAGGTCATCGCCATTTGCCAAAGCGATCCTCTTGGACACACTCCTCATGTCGCACTGTCAACGCGTTTCAGGCCAACGCCCGTCTAGCTGGATGGACAGATTGTGGAGACAAAAGGCAAGCGTGAGATACCAGAATGTCCATTATTTATTTCATTTAATCAAATACGCTCAGGTGAGTGACAAAATAGCATTCTAGCACCGGTAGGCCAAGTGAAACCCATGTGGGTCGCTGCTGATTAAAACCTTAAAATAGAGTTTCTCAAAGAGGCACACGATGTCCTGGAGGCTCGCTCATGCTGTTTGAAAGAGCCTCCTGCTTCGCACTTTAGCTGCTCCAGTGTGCAGCGGTGGACCCTCTCGGGTGCGCTGTGTATATATATATGTATATATACACATATATATATTCACTTAAAAAACCATAGGTTTCACACATGTTATAGGTAGGTGGATATTTCACTCGTAATAGTTAGTTCTAATAACTATAACTCGCGCGCCCGCAATCCTCTGCTCAGGACGTCACATATTACATCACTCATGACATGGTCAGTGGCATCACTCTTGACATCACTGATGACATCATCCTTGTGATAGAGTGGCGGTCGCGCGAGTTATAGTTATCTGAACTAACTATAACTTTGGAATTTCATTGGTTTTTTACGAGTGAAATATCCACCTAACTATAACATGTGTGAAACCTATGGTTTTTTAAGTGAATTTGCAAGGTTTTTTAAATGCTAATTCCTAACTATAACGTGTGTGAAACCTATGGTTTTTTCAGTGAATTTGTACGGTTTTTTAAATGCTAAGTTATGTATGTATTATTATTTTTTTTATATATATTTTTTTTAATAAACTACGTATTAAAAAATGTCTTTCTTTTTTTTTATGGTTTTTCACCGTGCGCGCACAGTGCGCGCACCCCCGCTATTTAAAAAAATAAAATGTAAATGTTTTTTTCTGCCTTCGGGGTCCTTCAGGGACCCCCTGACAAAGGCTAGGGGGTCAGGAACTCTCTACCCTGCCCCGTTTTCACGTTCGCCACCTTCCTTTTCCACTCTCGCACTGAAAACAAACAAAATGGCAGCCGACACTTCCTGATTTCGACCGATTCGAACGTTGACTGACATGTAACAACCAATCAGAATTACGCTTGCGCATGTTAGGGTGCGCGCACGGTGCGCGCACGGTGCACGGCTATAGATATGTATGTGCTTTTAACTGCAATTTTCTCAGGGACTACTGAACAGATTGACTCCATATATGCAAAAGGCACATCCCTGACCTGAGGATTACCTCTCTGCCAAATTTCAAGTAATTCTATTCAGCCGTTCGGGCTGTACCTTCGACTAAAGGTCCTATGGGAAAATGCATGGGAAAAACGCGTTTTGGGACCCCCCTTTTTTCTCGGCCCCCGCTTGACGAATCCCCCCGTTACTTTCAGGGTAGGAGCTGAGCGGAGCGCCCCATTAGTTTTGAAAATTTCGCGAAGATTCGTCAACCGGCGCCAAAGTTATTCAAAATAGAATTTTGAGATTTCCTATGGAAATACGGTCCTAACTATAACTATATACTGGTGACCGCCAGTAGATAATATATCTCACCAACTCACGTCACGACTTTGAAAGAAACGAGTGCGGACCATAGTGCAATCTTCTTTCTTTATTTTGCTGAAGGGTTATTCTGCCATTACGCGTTCCAACCGACTAGCGGCCTTGATCACATGACAACGTTACTAAAATCAGTCCGTCTTTTTAAAGTTCTGAGTATTCACAATGTGATACGTAGACATAGAAAAAATATATATACAATGCATTTACTGGTTAATTGTCACCAAGTATTCCATCATTGTATAAATACACATCGTTACTTTTTTTTGTATCATTTTCTTCATTTTTATATTCTCTTATTTCCAAGTTCTGTTACGTATTTTTGTACAATTTCATGATTAACGTATCAAATGAAGATTCATTTGTTATTCATCACATTCATGTAATTTCATGCCAAAAACTAAAAAGCATATCTATGTGCAATAATGCGTGTAAGTGAAAAAAATCCTTCCCAGCCAGGGTATGTAAAGTACTTAATGCATAAAGTGCTAAATTGTGCAAAAGTGTGCAAAGTGGGAGCTGCTACAAATTCTAGCAATCAATGTCTAATTAAAAAGGGGATTTTCTCATCAGTCATTTGTGGACAAATTCCTCTTTCAAAAATGCATATTATTCCATGTAATTTTGGGAATTATTTCCCGATTATGACAAGTGTTTAAGGTGGCTACAGTGCATAATTATATATGTATACATAAATATGGGTAAAATACAAATAAATATAAACATATTAATATATAAATATGCATAAATAACTGTAAAAGCCATACATGTAAGATCATAATGAAAAAAATGCAATTCATATCCACACATAATTATACGCAAGGTGTTAAAATACATACCATATATCATGTAGCTAAAACCCCAAACTCATGAAAAACATATTATAAATTGAAAGCATGGATGCACTAAAAACTCATTCTATGAAGGGACTTATTCAAAGGCAATACTTACAATAAATTACCATAAAACATTCACGAAAAAATCCTCCAAAAATATCCTTTTAAAAAACCCTATGTAATTTACAAATATGTATGTATGTCCTCTGTTGTTTTTAGACTTTCTAGTATCTTAGTATCAAGTTCCAATATATACCTAGTTTCCAATCTCCTCAGCTTCTCCTCCCGGTTACCTCCTCTTTTGTGGGCAAATACAGCATCAATTAAAAAATATTTAAAATACTTTAATTCACTGTTGAGCATTTCTTTAAAATGTCTTGCCACCGGGTAGGTAGGATCCATATTAACTATTGCTCTAGTGTGCTGCAGGATCCTTTTATGTGCCTGAAATTTGGTGCTGCCTACATACTGAAGGCCGCAACTGCACTCCAATATATAGACACCATAATCAGTTGTGAGATGTTTATTAATAGCGTGCATTTTTTCACTAAAAGCTGTATGGCATGTGCTCTTATTTATTCCATATTTGCAAGCCTTACACATGGCACATTTGAAAAACCCTTTTGTAGCGGTTAATCAGGAGCTTGTTTGTATATCCTCTTGGCTACTTTTTACTAATGCGTTTCCCATAGAGGCTGTTTTTCTGTAGGTGATTTAAGGAATTTTAGGTAACAGATGCCCTATTACAGGATCATGTAAGACTATCGGCCAATTTTGTTTTATTATGCCTCTTAGCTGTTTCTCCTGTTTGGTATACAATAGGATTAGTCTTACTGGTTCATCATGTGCATATTTTGAATTTGATCCACTGTACTAGTCTTACTAACTGTGTTGATGAGGAGATCGGATCTAGCTTTTGATCTTGGCTTTCTTATTGCGGCATCTATGGTTTGAGATGTATAAGCACGTGCCAAGAACCTGTCTCTACTTAGCTGTTCTTGCTTTGCCAACTCATCGTCATCGCTACAGATCCTTCTGATCCTCAACATCTCCCCATAAGGTATACTCTGTATGAGGTGTACGGGGTGTGAACTTGTAGCATGCAACACTGTATTGTCTGCAGTGGGTTTACAATACAAAGACGTTTTAATCAAATTATTTTGTATATATACCAGCACATCCAAAAATGTCACCTGTTCTGGGATAATAGTGGCTGTAAAATGCAAATTCATACTATTGACATTAAGTTGTGAAATTAAATCTATATCACTTTCCTCTGTTCCGTTCCAAATTAAAAACAAATCATCTATGAATCTCTACCAACATATAACTTTATCCGTTAGTGTGTGATCATATTGTTGTTTGAGGACCAGCGCCTCCCACCAGCCCATGTGTAAACAGGCATAGCTGGGAGAGAAGCTGGCCTCATTGCCACACCTTGTATCTGCTGGTAGACTTGATTTTTGAACATGAACAGATTATTTTCCAAACAAAATGTAAGCATATTGACCAACATTCGATTATGATGTGCAGAATTTAGAAGGCGTCTATTGAGGAAGTGCAATCAATAAATAACCTGGTTGCCAATGCACTCTCTGAATTTTATTCAGAAAGTCACCAGTGTCCTGTACATACGATTGTAAACTTTTCACATGATCCTGAAGAAAAAAGTATAAATATCTGGACATGTTCTCTAAAAGACCCTCGCATGCTGCTATGATCGGTCGGCTGAGTTGTTTGTGCATGTTCTTATGAATTTTTGGGATGAAGTAAATTGTAGGTGTCAAAGGATATTCTTTCTTTAAATATTTAATCTCATCCTTGCTAAGAAGACCCATGCTTTCCATGCCAGAAGTTTCGAAAATAGACCATCTTGTATGCCTTTCATTTTTTGCAATGAACTTTTCCTGTAACACTTGGCAACGTTGAATTGCAAGAGTGCTTCCTCCATATATTTCGCAAGCGGCCATAGAACAATATTGCCACCCTTATCCGAGTTTCTAATGACTATTTGATTTTCCTTTTGCAACTTGTCAATTAGTTGCTGATATTTCATTTCATGGTTAGTATATTCTTTCTTTGCCTTTTGTACTTTAGATTGTAATTTAGATTACATTTTTTCACCTCTGCCACCACATGTTCATTAAAGATATCCAGCAAGTCCTGAGGCATGTTTGGGGTACATTTTGATTTCATTTTAAAAGTTGTGTTAGGTTTAGCTGATGTTTCATAAAGGTTAACGTTTGGAGCTAGGGTTGTGCATTGAAGTTCATTTGAATCACCTAGATTGAATTGGATTGTATTTTGACTCTGTAGACTCACAAGGTCTCTGAGTAAGGGTAAATCTTCTACAGTTAGATTTGGTTCATTTTCCAACAATGTTGGATTTGCTAGGATATTGCTGTCCTTGTTTGCAGTATTTAAGAGAAAATCAAATTTCTTTAATTTCAGTTTTCTTATAAACTTGTGTACATCTGTTCTTGTCTGCGTATAATCAAAATTACTCTCTGGGCAGTAAGACAAACCTAAAACAAGTAATTGTTGTTCCGCTGCCGTCAAATCAAGTGCGCCAGATTTATTATCGTGCTAGCGCTACTGATGGTCTTTGAATTTGATGCAGTTCCTTTTACTTCCGTTTCCAATATCCTCGACCGCGTGCTGGCTTCTTGTTTGCACCGTTTTCTGCAGGCTTTCCTTCGTTCCTGTCTTTTTTTGTTACATCGCTTTTTGCTGGCCTGCTGTTCCTTGGACGGAGAGTCTCTCTCCTGCTTTGACGTAAAAAATCCACTTCTTCACTTAAGGAAAGCTTGATTACTTTTCTACTGGACCCAGGTGCATTGGTGTCACTTTCTGACTCACAATCCAATGCTGAGCTTAAATCAGATGCTGACGCTGATGCTATGTTGGTATAACGCTGATTAATGTTTTTATGCTGCTCTGCTTGTTTGTTGATCCTTGCTTTCCTTAGTGTGTCAAATTTACTTGAGAACGTGAAGATTTGACCATTGTCATAGTCCTCCTTGTCTCTCCTGAATTTATAAGTTTTTCTAGATTTTATCTTAGCTTCTTCCTTCCTTAATCTAATCATCATTTCTTCGCGCAACTTTTCAGTGTGCTGGCTTTCACCCAAGGCTTTAATATCATCGTTGAATGCATCTATTTTTGTTTGCAATTCCTGCCTGTCGATATCTGCATACTTAACTAGTATCTGAACTAGTTTACGCGACGACTCCAAATTGCATTCAGCCCACTCAGCCATCACATGTGGGTTTGGTGCTTCACAGTTTGGGGCTAACATGATCCATAATCCCCTTTGGATCCTTCCAACATCCAATTATCTCTGAAGGGACTTGAACTCCCACCGCTTGGATTGATCCAGCTTCATTGCCTTTTCCAAATTACGGAATATATTCTTAATGCTCACTGTTGAGCCTCCACTTGAGCCTGCTGCCCCCTTGCTTTGATCCGATTGGGCTGTTGGAGAGTCGGAGAACATCTCCTCTGCAGCTGTTTTCCTATCTCGTAACGAGTCTCGTTACCTCTTCAGTGTAAATATAAATACTTTTGTTCACAGAGACCGTGCGGCCAAATAATAACTCCGCTCCAGTCCCCGTGGGCACACCTCCCTACCTGACAAATATCACAAAGTCCTTTAACGCCTATTTTGCTTGCGTGGATTTGGCGTTGCAACTCTCAGCACTCGGCTCTCCGTACGCCTTGAGCTCGCATCGGTCCCAATGCATGCAGCCGACAATCCACATAGGTTTAGGCTTGATCCATAGCGTCAGGGGGCTTCCATGATTTCCGTGACCCAGAACACTGCTACACCTTCTGGTTTTTCTCAGCGATGACAGCTATGCCCGAAGACGCTGAAGTCCAATCTCTGTGCTCGCCCGAAGGTTCGACTTGTCAGACACGGAGCCTGCTTGTAGGGATGGGATCCGCATATACCAGAGGAAGTCAATCCGGTCCAAATATCACTAACTCTCGTCACGACTTTGAAAGGAATGAGTGCTGACCACAGATAAGTGCAATCTTCTTTCTTTATTTTGCTGAAGGGTTATGCTGCCATTACGCGTTACAGCCAACTACCGGCCTTGATCACATGACAACGTTACTAATATCCATCTTTTTAAAGTGCTGAGTATTCACCATGTGATGCATAGACATAGAAAAAAAATATATATATATATCAGTGCATTTACTGGTTAATTGTCACCATACATATATATATATATATATACCCACAACAACCCCTACTCCTCACAAGAAGAGGGCACACACATGAGGGCTGCAAGATAAAGGCTGCATGGGTTAAACTGAGAAATACTTTATATGAATGATTACTATCTATATTTTTTCTTGAAGTCACCACATCCAATAGCACAACCAGTATTTTGAAGGACGAGCGATTTTAGCTAGATATGATGACCATAATGTGATCATCCTAACTAATTGGCTACTTGCCAATAGCATTGATTAGCATTGATTTCTATCAAATGTATATCTATTAAGGAAATTAATCTTTGCCAGTAGGAATCCGGATGTCGTCAGTGGCTGCAATGAGTGTTTTTTCGGTGCTGTATTTTTTCTGAATCCTGACTTGGTGTTTTTCAGTAGGTGATGTCGTTTGAGGTGGATTTTGAGTTGCTTATTGATGGCCTTTTCTATCAGTTTGGCTGGTTAGGGGAACAGGGAAATAGGACGAAATGTGCTCTGTTTGCTCAGGTCTGAGGATGGCTTTTTGAGAAGGGCGTTGACCACTGCATGCTTCCATTTTCCAGGGATATTTGTGGATGTGGTGGAGGTGTTGATAATGTGGGTGAGAACAGTGCTGATGGGTGATGCTCTATGGTTGTAGACGTGATGGGAGCATGGGTCTGTTGGGGCTTCTGAGTGAATGATCTGCATGATCTTCACAGTATCTTCTTTGGTAGGAGTTTTGCATTTGGTCAGGTGGCTGTCTAAGTTGGGGATGGGTAGTTTTCTGATGAAATCACTGGCGTCTGGTTGATGTGCAAAGTTGCTGTATATGTTTATGATTTTACAATGGAAAAAGTTTGATAGGTTGATACAGAGTTCTTGGGAAGGGGTGATGCTGTTGATGGAGATGGAGGGTGTGGTGAAGTCCTTGACAATTGAGAAGATTTTCTTGCAGCTGTTGGAGCTCCCTTCGATGCGTTTAGCTAGTGCTTATTTCTTGGTTTCTCTCAGTTGCCGGTGGTAGTAGCTGAGGGCAGGCTTGTAGATGGTTCTGTTGGTGGTTTTGTGGCTGACTCCCTTTTATTTTTAAGTTTTTGCAATGACGTTTGGAGTCTCAAAGTTGTTTTGAGGATCATCTGGCCTGCTTGTTGGTTCTTCTTTGCTTATTGGATTTGATGGGCGCAGGGGCATCTGCACAGTTCTTTTTTTCTTTAAACTCTTTTCATTCAACATTTACATCATTATGCCTCAATACATGACAGCGTATATATTTGTTCCTTAAGTTCCATAACATATAGAGCTCTAAAAGAACAGCAACTTAGAAGCTACTTGACAGTTTTCATTTAGAATGTCTTATTTCCAAGTTCTAGTAAAGTCTTGCCTTGGTCATCATATATATTTACATTCCACACTGCGGCCTCAAGTTCACCTGTAGGATTTCCATGGTCCACACACTTTTCCCCACTGCGGGCATCCTCTCCTTTTATATATTACTTGCTCCTCATTCTGAGACCAGTCTAGGTCAATCTTCCACTTTTGTATCGTTGGGGGGTCTGATTTCCCCCATGACCTGAATACATTTCTTTTTGCCACCCCCAGAGCGACCTGAAAGTGAAGAAACCTTGGCCGAGGGTAGTCTCGTGAGATATTTAGTAATAATTCTCTTGGGTTCAATCAGACTGTGTGAGATATGACTTGTGTCATTATAGTAGTGATTTGGTGCGAGACGTTCTGGATGATCGGGCAGTCCCATTGTATATGGTAGATCTGCACAGTTCTTGATCCAGTTGTTAAATTATTTTATGTCCTCGTTGATGTTGTCTGTGCGGTTAGGTTAATCGTGCTGAGGGCATTGAGCCAGTCTGATCTAAAATTTAGCCCCAACTACTTCTTGGTAGGGTGATTCTGATGCATTGACTTATGGTGTGTTGATTCGTAAGTGGGTGATGGAGTGGTTGCTCCATGTGAGTGGTGATACGGAGTTGTACTTGATGCTGTCACTGCTGGTAAAAACAGGGCGTCTAGTGTTTATCCTTCATTATGTGTTGGTGTGTGACGAGCTGGGTTAGTCCATTATTGTTCAGGCTATTGAAGAGTGCTGAGGAGCAGGGTTAGGTCCTGCCTTCTAAGTGAAAGTTGAGGTTCCTGAGGAGTATGAAGGATTTGGAGTCAATTAGAAGAAGGAGTGATAAAGTCTGTGATGAGGCTGGTGAAGGTATCTGCCGTCCGGGTGGTCGGTAGGCAAAGGTTACGTTCAGAGTGAAGTTTTCTGGAGATTTGCAGCTTTGAGTTCAGATGATCCATAAATTGAATGGCCCTCTCTGTGCACATTGAGCACTTGATGGAATGCTTGTAGATGACTGTGAATCCTCCTCCTGGCTTGTGAAGCCAGCCCTGTTGTGCAATCTTGTAGCCCTCTGGGATTGCAGTGGCAATGTCAGGTGCTGATGTGGAGCTGTGCCAGGTGTGTGATGAGGGGTTGCGTCCCTTTAAAGGCATGAATTTGTTATGTACTAAAACACTGAGTTTGTACGCTTTCTTTTCTTCTTCAGTGGTGTGGTTGAGAGCCATTTCCCCTGCTTGACAGGGTAATAGGTTTGTGGCTTGTTGATGTGGACTTGTCACCTGTGTATATGTCAGGTGTTTAATATTTCTGGAATTTTTAGAACTTGGGCACTGGCATTGAAAAAGGATCTGCCAACGGTTAGGTTGCAGTCATTGTAACTGAAGTTCATTCAAAACACAAATACATTGTGATGCAGGGCAGTGAATTAAATGCATGGTCCTTTACCCATGTGCAGTGCTATATGGAAAAGACCCAAAAGCATTAAGAAATCATGTAAGTGAAATACCCGATTTTTCTTTTACCACGTGTCGATGGGACAGCTCTACATTTTATAAAATAGACAGCAAAGATTCTTCTTATTTATCAACTAATATGCCTAGATAGTACCACTTAATATTTCAGCTATAATTAAAATCACTTAAACAGCCCTTATTCATTGTCTCTGAACTGCAATTTAAACAGGCAATATTTATGAAGTATTAAGCAGTTGAACCGTTGCTGTTTTATGTGCCTTATTACTAATAAGTGAATATGGACTTCGAATGTTGAGCACTGTTGTTAATGAAAGATGTCCACTTTTAATTTTGCATGCCTGCATGCTCTGACTATGGAAAGGTCGGAATCTTTAGAAAGCTGCCAAACTGATGGCAAAAGAAAAAGAAGAATATCATGGCAGTTAGATCAAGTGGATGAATACGAGGCGTGGAGATGCGAAAAGAAATTGCAAATGAAAGATATGAAAATGAAAAGCCATTCAGTTGCTGATGATTTGAGGTAAAGGTTAGCTCCCATGTTATTTCGTCACTAGTCTCCCTTTCTTCTCAGCGCTAGTAGTGTGTGACCCTTTTGCCGTTATGCAATAGACCAGGCTTCCTGCTCAGTAGGATAGTTTTAGTATGCATGTCTAGTAGAGATAGAACTGGTGGCTGGATTCCATGATATGTTTATGAGAGAACCAGTCCTTCACCTAATTCCTTTGTATCTTGAGCTTTTTTATCTGCTTTTGTTTTTTGGGATGGGAGATGGAAGAAATTCAAAGCTCTATTTAAATATTAACTTTCCTGTAGTTGCAGAATAGACAAACAGAATTAAAACAACTCAAGTTGCTGAATTGTTTTCACTTCATAAACGGCTTTTGTGATACTATTTGCTTGTGAATACTATACTGTTATATGCTATGCACAGATTAGTGCTGTTCAAGTGTACGCCAATATTAATTTCCTTATCGCCTGGTGCAGACCTGAACAAATCTTTTTTTTTATAAATCTTTTTATTTTAAAGATTGTAAACAACATTGTGATGACAACAAGTAACTTAGGGTCTGATTATGATGCCGGGCCGAAGTAACCAATGTGGAAGCAGGACCAACCGACTAGGAGTCGGAGGTCCGCTGGCCGCATTACGATGCGAATGCCATCACGACGGTCACATTCTGTATCTTTTGTATTGCGGAGTGTGCTGTGAGCTGAAGCACACGCCGCAATACAAAAAAAACCACAACTCTGACATATCCCTTCCCTATGTGGCAGGCACCATGCGGTGCCTGCCACATAGTGCAAGGATATGTAGTCCTGGGCCCATGGCAGAGGGCCACGGAGTAAGGGGGGCCAGCTAGGAGCCCCCCAAAGTCATTTTCAACCAGCCTTTTCATGGCAGGTTTACCGCTGTGAAACAGCCGCCGGAAAAGGACTTTGTAATCCCTATGGTGCTGCCTGAGCAGGCCCCGCCACCATTGTAGGGATTACAGACCATGTGGCGAGCTCCTTGAGCCCATCAGATGCGTGGCGGTCGGTCTCTCCACCTGCCCTATATCTGTCCGCCATCCTAATGCACCGGACGGTCCTGCAGGGTCCCATGGCGGAGGAGTTGCCACCGATGGCCTGACGGTGGCAGTCCCACCGCCATCGTAATGAGGCCCTTAGTACATACCACTGAGACACAGTACAACACTGACCAATTGCGACGTGCTTTCAGACTCTCATTATATCCCGTCCTTCCTGACAATTTAGCATGTTTTAGCCACTTGGTACATGTTCTTTTAATACAGCTCGGTCAATAGGTGCATATAACATCCCCCTATATTCATTCCATTTTCCACAAATTTTGGTCCATTTATTTGGGCAGCCTCTGCTTTTGCATAACACTTTTTCTGCCTGCATACACCAATCTATGTCTATTTCCCACTCCTTCAGGGTGGAGTGGACGCATCCCTCCACATCTTGGCTATGTTCTGCTTGGCCAACCTAAAGCCCTCTGTCACCCAGAGATGATCCTTACTGTTCAGGTCTGTTTCATCCCAAATATTTAACAGACACCGACATTGACATTGCACCCCGTACACATTCATAAGGCAGGCCGTCACCGCCCCCCAACTATTCTGGAGTGCCGGGCAGCCCCATATCATATGGATAAATGTGCCCTCCCGGCCACAGTCTCTGGGGCACTGCATCGACTCAGCCCTGCCCATTTCAACCATTGTTGTACATGCATAGTAGACCCTGTGTAAAAGTTTTTGTTGTATGAGTTGAAATCATGAAGGCACAGCTGGGGATGCAATTACCTCCTGCCATTCATCTTCCAAACTCCCCACATCACCCAACTAGTTTTCTCGGAGTTGAGTCAAGAGTTCCCGGAAGTTACATAACAGTTTACGGTGAGTTAGAGAGATCGCTTTTCTCGCCATATAATCATCTGGCAGCCTGTCTTCCAGTGGGGAGGACTCGAAGCTCCTCATCCTTTGGCAGTGCCTTGTGTCAGGCTTGACTAATATGTAGATAGTGATACGCCACCGTGTGTGCTACCTAGTAGACCCACTGTAGGTCTGCAAAGGATATAATCTCCCCATATGCCCACAGGTCCCCCACTCTCAACAGGCCTATTAGATCCTGTTTGTCGAAGCCCTGGTGTCCGGCTAATATGCCCAATTTCGCCGTGTGCCACAGCGGGGTAGCACTAGTGATATTACCCATCAAGCCAGTGCCGTTAATGCTGTATGCCATACTTGAAGCATAACTGAAGTTGGGGTTGGGAACGAATTGGCGCGCCTCTCCCCGTATGCCGCTCTGAGGTAGTCCCCAGGTTGCATATTTCACCTGCCCATTTTATAAGTGGGTTCATCCTCAGGAAGATGTACCCAATGATTGATGTCCATAAGTTGGGCTGCCCAGTGGTAGTTCTGGAGGGCTGAAAGTGCTATTCGGACGCCCTACCAGCCCTGTGTCAGTTTCGGAAGGAATATTCTAGGGGAATACCCATCCCATAGGAGAGTTCAGTTCACAGTGTCCACAGCTTGAAAGTATGAAGGCTGGACTGCGGATCGGGTATTGTGAAGCACATAGAGAACGGAACTAGACTCTAAATAAAATGTGTACTGTATTAGTTTATTCCAAGTACTTTCATTAAAGGAAGTCAAAACAACAGCTATCCGTTTACTTTTGATGGAAACTGTAACCCCAGATGCCTCATATTTTGAATACTCCTCAGGTGTGTCATGTGGCTCCACGCCAACATCATTCCACTGAGGAAGTGACATGCAGAGTCACATATAACAACACCCATTCATGCTTACTTCTGTTCTGTTCCTTTCTTTCTGCAACACCAGGCTCGGATTCGGAGCTACCCCTTGTCTCTTCATGAGACTGTTTTCTCACAATATAACAAGAATAATGAGTTACCCCTAAAACCACAGGGTTCAAACCTTGCAGGAACTGTCACAAGCAAAAGCACATTCCCACCAGATTTGTCTTTTGTGCAGGTCTCCATGAACTGTTGCAACTTCACCTTGATGAATCCGAGGGCCATTTGGACTGGGAGGCAAAACTGTACGTCGTCAAGTACCGGAAGACTGTACGAGGGGACCAGTCAACCTGAAGGGAACGTCTTGTTCCCAATCTTGCAGTCTTTCCCGCAGCAGATCTTCATCACTGTCGAATTCCTCGGGTATGTCAAAAAAGAAACACAAGACTCTGGAGCATTGACACCGGAGAGAGAAGTGCAACCAATAATGCTTTCTAACGCCAAGCTGACTCTGCTTCAACATCAGCCAAGGCCCCATTCTGATCCCACTAGGCTGGAGCCTTGTGGCAACCCTATTGGTCTGTTACATTGCCGTTTCCTCAAGGAAGTGCTCGGATCAGCCACAATTATATTGGTACAGATTCCGATAACAACCGCTATGATGAAGGGGATAACCTTGCTCAACCCTATAGTGATGAGCTGCAAGATGCTAGTGAACTGGATACTTCTACAGACACTAATCTCTCCACCTTCACCTGCTACTGAAGAGAGTGCCTCCTTCACAGTTGGGATGCGGTGGGCAGCTGATGTACTTGACCTCCTGTTGCCCACTACGGATGTAAAATCAATGGTCTTACTGAAGTCCTCAGACAAACTAATACTGCCGAGCCCCTGCTACCTTTTAATGAGACTCTCACAGAATCCCTTCTTGGGACATGGTCAAAGCCATTTTCTGGAACTGTTAAATACATAGATAGTGAGGTGCCACTGCTCTGCTCTGGGTTATCCATCCTTCCTAATGCAACATCCAACTTCAGCTTGGTGATACAGGCACTCCTGAGCAAGGTCAATGCCAATTCCTTCCCTACTGCTCCACAGGATAGAGAATCCAACCATCTTGACACTTTGGGAAACTCATTTTCTTCTCCACCATCCTGGTAATCAGGTATGTAAACACCAGCTGCCTATTGGGCCACTATACACATACCCTTTGGGATTTAATTGCTCATGTCCTTCTTGCTTTGCCTTATGACTTGCACCTCACCCTCACACAAGCCATTCAGGATGGCCATGATGCTACAAATTTCACGATTCGTTGTGGTCAGGTCTCTAGAGATCGCCTTGGTTGGGCGATTGGTACTAGTGTGATGCTCAGAAAACATGCCTGGATGAGCTCCACAGAGTTCTCCAGGAATTTCCAATCTTCCAGAATGGAAATTCCCTTTGATGGCTCTCTCCTCTGTGGAAAAGATAGCGTCGGCTGTAGCAAGTTAGAGCACTTGTCTTTGGCAAAGTTGAAGCTTCGTTTTGTTATTCTTGTGAAGTGAAATTTCGACCAGTGCTCTAACTTGCTAGAGAGAATTGATTTTTCACTCCAAGAGCTGGTCCCCATCTTAGGTGTCTTGCCTGGTAATGGTATGGCATTCTTCATACGCTCATGAAGCACTACTGCCTGAGCGTCCAAGTCCATTGAGCTGGGCACTTTGCCTGCTCTGTCTTGCAGGACTTTTTGGCTTGAGCCAGTTCACAAACCCACCACCTGGGAGGTACTTGTTTGGTTTCTATTCAAAAGGTGAGGAATCTGCAGTTAGAGGAATCCAGCAGAAGAACAAGTCACTTAACCTCCTATAATTGCCTTTCAGGTCCATACTCTATCGAACTTCAGATTCCTCACAGACCATCACATCCTCTGTGTTCTCTGAACTGGCCTTTCTCCATCCAAAAAGGTCAGTCTAGAGATCTGCACACTGATCACAGACAATCTGCTGATGGGCTCTGTGTCTGGGGGTACAGGCATCCTTGAAAGCAACTGACATTTGTGCTCATGTGTGGCACTTATATGTGGCTCCGCATGACTCTTTCTGAGTGGAAAAATGTCGGCCCAGAGCCACACAATGCCACCTAACATCATGGGGGGGTACTGCTAAAGATTTTCGGAATCCAGTCTGATGCCAGGGGAATATTCAGTTTGATTTATTTGTGGTTAGATAGACTATCCACCAGAAATACTGTTAACTAAGGTAAGTAACTAATTTCATTAGTCTGTTAATCAAAAGCCAATACTGGTCATTTATGGAGCCATCTTATGACGTTTTCTCTAATTGTTCTTCATCACAGAACATAAGCAAAAATATTAGCTTCCGAAAAATGTTCATTTCGAGCTTCAGAGAATATAAGAATCAACATTTTTACATACATCTCATTTTCGGTTTTTCAAATCAGCATTGGCTAGCAGAACATTTGTGAGATTTAGATGAAAGAAATGCCTGGCATGTAATGCATAAAGCCTCAGCCATTGTATGTGCCAGAATGGGTAGTCTATTCGCAGTTCCTCTGCAGTAGGGTATTATGGTTCTGGTCCCGATGCAGAAGAGCTGGGAGACTGCCATATGCTCAGAGCATTCAAGTTCAAAACATAATCATGAAAGACTAAGAAAGCTGCTTTGCTGTGATCAAGCATGGAGTTCATGACAGAGTCTGCCTGCCATTCAAGAGTAAATAGCAACTGGCGCAGCAAAAAATGTGTGTTATGAAGCAAAGAAAAGTCAACAGATTATGGCACCGATTTAACATGAAAATGTCAGTCATAAATGACATTAAGGCTGTACGTTTTTATTAGAAAATAGAGCTTCCTCTTTCTCAATTTTAACAAAGCAAAAGCTTACAGGTCCTTCTCTAATATAGCTCGTGTATAAGTACTGACAGAGAAATTTCCTTTTAATTGTAAGTGTTAATCACCTGCTAATCCCAAATATTAAACGATATTACGAAAGCTTGGTATACTCTACGTTCACTCCTAAGCTGTCCGGGAGCACCTCACTGCATTGCATATTTTAACATCTAGCTCCAGTATTTCCTAACCCCTTTGCTGACTGCAGCTTCAACTGCTATCATATGCTGATCATACTCCGATCTCCTCATGGAGAACCAGCAAAATGAGCAACTGCAGCAGTCTACCGTAGCTAGAGATTTGTCTAACAAATAGTGGTCTTGATTTGAATGCTTGAAGTCCAAAGCTCTACTCGACCTCAAAATATTATTCAGACTCTTATTGTGCTTTTCGCTAGTCTTTTATACTTCGTGATAAAGTACAAATAAGAGAAATTGGCTGTTACTATAACCAGAACAAAGCCTGGGAGGCCTTCACTGTGCAGAGCTTTGATGGTTTAGGACCTAATCAAACTCTTATTCAAATTTTGCTAGAAACCTTCTTATATAGTTTTCAGTGGAATTTTCAGGAACATTGAACTAAGTTGGGAAGTTTGAATTTCTGCAGATAAGTGGGAGTCGATGCCCTTGGTATTGATGGTTTGCTTGTTTAACTGTGGAAACGTGTTCTGTTTAAGATACTATGACCTAGATCCACAAAGTTCTTTGCATTCTCAAAGCCACCACATGTGACCCTGAGGGTATGAAGAATCAGTTTGCAATAGCCACCAAAAATTACCACCCTTGTGAATACTGTGCATTGGGGTAGTGAAGGGGGCAAAGGGTCATTCCTCCCTCCTTGCAACACGCAAAGTCACGAGTAATTGCTTTGCAACTCACTTGCAAAGCATGGAACTTCTACTGCCAGATGATGGCAGATGTTAACCATTTGCAAAACATAGGCTGTCAATTTTCCTAAGAATGTCCTCTCCATTCCATCATTTGTAAATGTATAGCCATTTGCTTCCCCATACTTTTCAATCACTTCCAGTATCACGGACATTGACGTTCTGGCTCAGATGCCATTAGGATTATGTCATCTGCATAAAATAGCATCTTGATTTAATTGTTGTCATAGCCAATGCCTTTATTGTCTTCTCCTTGACAACTGAAATTGCCAGTACCTTCTGTGCAATGTACAGAGGACAACCCTGCTTAATATCCGTGTGCATGGCCGAGTACTCAGAAATAATCCTATTAACCTTACCTGTCCTCCCGATCCTGAATCAAAATACACTATGTGAATGCTAAACCTCTATCTAACGAATTTTTGCAAGAGTGTAATTCCTGTTCAGGTTATGAAAATCTTCCTTTGTGTCTATCGAAATAAAAAGACCTACCTCATTGTCTACTCTTTTTTAGGCATACCTTCTGGCAGTAATCCTATTCAGTGCATGATCTTTTAAAGAATAAGGGACAGGAGGTATTTGTCAAGGGTGACGAATGTCAGGGTTGCGAAATGCCATGGCTGTCTAGCCTTCATGCCACATTATTTCTCTTTCCTAAACCAATATACACCCCTTGCCCATGTATTGCACTTGTACAGGTTCTTTCTCATCCCTGCTATTCTTTGTATCACTGTTTTTCCGTCATTCACTTTCTCCTCCTTTCCCCGTTTTCTGGCTTTCTTTCCCTTGATCAAAGGCTGGTGATATAAAAAGATAAGAGCTGGTCCCTGAAAATTAGATCAGTCTGTATTTTCCATAATATTGCTCTTTAGCCTCGTTTGTTATTACAAAAAATAGTTAGTAATGCTCTCAGGTGTCTTTTACCCACCCCAGTAGTAATCTTTTAGTTATATACCCTACAGAGATGTGAGGAAATCTGCTTACATAAACTATAATAACAAACATTAGGTTTCGCCTATGTGATTAATAAGAAGCAGCTTTTTGTTGTAAGTTGTAGCTTGCTGAGTAGTTGTACAATATAAGTTACAGAAAGTGTGTTAAAGTGTTATGACTTGTTTATGTGGAAAAAGGCAATATATTGTGCTGTTACTAGTGGTATAGTGAGGGTAAGTAATAGCAACATTTTGAAATATGAAATGAAAGAGGGAAATAATAGAATGAATTGATGTAATACTATATTATGTTTAGAGGAGTTCTGACAACTTTTGAACCCGGTGCCACAGGACCTGCTGCACCATTCAAATCATGACCCTATTGCCTGTAAGGTAACTGCACTTGTGACTGCCTGTCTAGTTGTTAAATATAGCGATGTTTGGTGTTTAGAGGAGTTCCAACACCTTTTGGCCCCCATGCCACTGCACCTGCAGTGCCATTGAAATCATGGCCCTAGTGCCTGCAAGATACTGCACTGTGACTGCCTGTTTAGTTGTAAAATTGAGCAATATTCTGTGTTTAGTGGGGTCCCTAGACGTTTTGCCCTCTATGCCACTGCATCTGCTGCACCATTCAAATCAAAAGTCCCTTTTAACTGCAAGGTAACTGCAATTGTAACTCTCCGTTTAGAAGTCAAATATAGTAATATTGTGTAGTTAGAGGAGTTATGACAACTTTTGGGACCGGTGCTTCAGCACCTCCTGTACCAATCAAGTCATGACACTATTAACTGCAAGGTAACTGGACTTACGTTTGCTTGATTAGGAATACATTATAGTAATATTAGGTGTGTAGTGGGGTGCCTGGAGCTTTTGGTCCCGGTGCCACTGAACCTGCTGCACTATTGAAATCATGACCCTAGTGCTTGCTAGATAAATGCACGTATGGCTGCATGTTTAGTAGTAAAATAATGCAATATTAGGTGTTTAGAGGAGTTCTGACAACTCTTGGACCCTGTGCCACTGCACCTGCTGGACCATTCAAATAATGACCCTGTTGCCTGCAAGTATTTTGCAATTGTGACTGTCTGTTTAGTAGTCAAATATAGTAATATTATATGTTTAGAGGAGTTCTGACAACCTTTGGCCCCGGTGCCACTGCACCTGCAGACAATTCAAATCATGATCGTAGTGCCTGTAAGGTAACTGCACTGGTGACTGCCCGTTTAGTAGTAAAAAATTACAATATTTGGTGTATAGAGGGGTTCCTAGATATTTGGTCCCCGGTGTCAATGAACCCACTGCACCATTCAAATTAAGACCCTGGTGCCTGCAAGGTAACTGCACTTGTGACTGCTTATTTAGTTGTTAAATATAGCAATATTTGGTGTTTAGAGGAGTTCTGACAACTTTTGACCTCGGTGCCACTCAACCTGCAGTACCATAGAAATCATGGCCCTAGGGCCTGCTTGATGACTACACTGTGAATGCCTATTTAGCAGTAAGATTTTGCAATATTCTGCGTTTAGAAGGTTCCTAGAGCTTTTGACCCTAATACCACTGCACCTGCTGCAGCATTCAAATCAATTCCCTTTTAACTGCAAGGTAACTGCAATTGTGACTGTTTGTTTAGTAGTCAAGTATAGTAATATTATGTGTTTAGAGTAGTTCTGACAACTTTTGGGACCGGTGCTTCTGCACCTGCTGTACCATTCAAGGTATGACCCTGTTGTCTGCAAGGTAACTACACTTATGGTTGCCTGTTTAGGAATATATTAATGTAAAATTAGATGTTTAGTGGGGTGACTGGAGCTTTTGGTCCCAGTGTTACAGCACCTGCTGCACTATTGAAAGCATGACCCTAGTGCTTGCTAGATAACTGTACTTATGGCTGCCTGTTTAGTTGTAAAATATAGCAATATTAGATGTTTAGAGGGGCTCTGACAACTTTTGGACCTGGTGCCACTGCACCTGCTGCACCATTCAAATAATGACCCTGTTGCCTGCAAGATAACTGCACTTGTGACTGCCAGTTTAGTAGTAAAATATAGCAATATTTGGTGTTTAGTGGGGTGCCTAGAGCTCTTGGTCCTGGTGTCACTGCACCTGCTGCACTATTAAAATCATGACCCTAGAGCTTACTATATAACTACACTTGTTGCTGCCTGTTTAGTTGTAAAGCAAAGCATTATTAGGTGTTTAGTGGAGGTATGACAATTTTTAGTCCCGGCGCCACTTCACCCGCTGCACCATTTAAATCAAGCCCCTTTTCATATGCAGGGTAACTGCAATTGTGACTGCGTGTTTAGTGGTAAAATGTAGCAATATTAGGTGTTTAGAGGATTTCTGACAACTTTTGGGCCCAGTGCCACTGCATCTGCTGCACCATTCAAACCATGACTCTGTTTTCTGCAAGATAACTGCACTTAGTACTGCCTGTATAGTAGTAAAATATAACAATTTTAGGTGTTTAGTGGGGGTGCCTAGAGTGTTTGGTTCTGGTATCACTGCACCTGCTGCACCATTGAAATCATGACCCTGTTGTCTGCAAGGTAACTCCACTTGTGACTGCTTGTTTCGTTTTAAATTTGAGCAATAATATGGGTTTAGTGGGGTCCCTAGTGCTTATGGCTCCGGTGCCACTGCAACTGCTGCACCATTCTAATTAAGTCGTTTTTAACTGCAAGGTAACTGCATTTGTGACTGCCTGTTTAGTAGTGAAATATAGCAATATTTTGTGTTTAAAGGAGTTCTGAGAACTTTTGGGTCGTTACTACTGCACCTGATGCACTGATGCATAAGGCCCTACTACTTTTACAGGAGAACATTGGGTAGAAATCATGGGAGCTCTGGTGTTAGTCCGACCCAGCTACTGTAGCATTTTCTGATCTAGTACTGGAAAAAAGGAGAACCAAAATGTACAACTTGCCCCAAACAAATCAGCAAGTTTGCGTATAGTGTTGGGTAACACCAATCAGAACACCTTGTACCTAACAAATCAGTCTCAGTGTGTAGCTAAAAGTAAAATAATAACTATGTGTACAGTCTTTGTGAGGAAAGAGGCAGAATATTCGTGAGAACTCACCACCATTATACGTCAGGGTGGAAGCTCAGGTTTGGCAATGCCAGAATGACCAAACATATCACATTCAGGCAGATATATTGTGGAGACACAACCAGCAGTATTCTTGTTGAAGGTAATCTCTGGGCTCTCATAAGCAGTCAAAGGATGGATACTGACCTGGTTGACTCTTCTTTTACCAGTGGGCCTGATAAAGATAAGTACAACCCCTTTCCATGGCTACAGGTCCATCCAAGGCTTGGAAACTGATTGAACTACTGGTGCCTTCCAGATGGTGACCCAGTATTAAAAGAAAAAGCCAAAGGGAAAAATTATTACAGTGTAGATTAGGAATTAAGACCACTAGAAGTAAGAGGTCACCAGGATAGTCGGCTCAAGAATCCAGGCGATCAAGGAAAACTGAAAACAAAGGCAGAGGAGAAAAAATTAATGCAACAATTAGGAAAAGATTGGAAACTGATGATGAATGTAACCAAAAACGTGTGGTAAGCACTGACTTGCATCAGTCTTCACCTTAAACACTCTCCAGAGATGAAGATATCACACAATTGTTTTTGCTGGCTGTATTGAGTTGGGATAGTTGGAATAGGGAAAAATGCCCAATCTACCATCTTGGTTTGGTCAAGAGATAAATAAGACTCTACCTCTCTACTTCCTGAGAGGTAGTTTGTTGCACAGGCAGACATTGTTGAGGGAGACAGCGAGGACTTCAAGTAAGGTACACTAGGAACAGAGATTGCACCATCCTTGACCACTGCACTGCTCCGCAACAGGGAGCGGTGCCAAAGTGCAGCGGCAATAAGGCTCACCAAAGTAGCCCCCGCCATGCAGGGCACAAACACTGCCAAGCAGTCCACCAAGATCCAGTGAATCCTGTACAGGAATCAATGTGTACAATGTGGCATGAAACAAGCTTCTTCACCCTCAAGAGAGCCTTGATGATGATCTTGCTCAAGGTGTGTCTTAATGTGCAGCCATTGGGTCAGGCATAGCTCAACCTAGCTCCCCACTGCACGTTTACCCTTGCAATACCCAAATCTGCTAGGCACTGACTCACTTAACTAAGCTGCTAAACATCTTTCACGCCAAAAGGAATTGTCCATTTCCAGCTACACGACTAACAGATAATCTGGCAATGTCATACGACTGCACACTGACGTAGTTATGTATTGCATAAAACAAAACACTAAATCTAATTATAAATTGGTGTGAACAGATTCATCGGTGTCTATGTGATATATATTCCACCTTTTACCTCTGAACTCCGTAAATTATAAATGATATTCCACCATTGTAATTTAAAATTAGGCAGTCAATCCACACTACAGTTTTCCTTCACTATACATAAAATTAATATTTGCACGTAAAGCCTTACATATTGTGTGAGTTTATTAATTACATCATGGTATTTATATTATTCCTTGACCAACCACGTCTAAAACACAAAGAATGGCTGAAAAATAACAGCGAGGAACGTGCCAACCTTCTTTAATGATTACGTAGTTTCATATTAACAACGTCCTTCCGATGTTTAAAGAAATATTTTAATTTGGCAAGTGGTGCCTTTAGTTTCATTTGCTCTGGAAAGTTATTAGCATTCATGAGCTGTCTTAGCTAGGCGTGTCATGGTGGCTAATAATTGGCGCGTGATTCTGCTTTCCACCTCCCTGTAGATAATGTTGGTGGCCAGTGATGCTGCCTATAACGACGACTCTGGTTAGCAGGACCGCTTTGATATGAATTGTATACTTTTGCAAGGAAAACAAATTATTCCATTGCTGCTGATGGGTGTATGCGCGCGACCACGGAGCTCAGTCACAACCAGAGATCAGAACGGCAGGCGTTTACTGCCTCTCCCCTTTTCAATATAATTGCACCAAAAGACGATTAAAAACCTTTCGGGTCTGGCGATTGTAGGAGGTGAGGGACGCATCATGTCTTGATTGGATTTCGCCGAGGAAACAAAACGGGTGAGTTCAAAGCAAACCCTGCCAGTAAAATAATAACATTACTTACTATTACTGGGCGTAGCTAGGGAGGGGGCGGTGGGGGCGGTCCGCCCCAGGCGGCACTATTTGGGGGCGGACAAAGGCATTCAGGTAAGGCTCGGCTTGCTTTCGTGGACGTTCGGAGACGGGCAGAGAAGGAATAGGACTCGGGCAATGTCCTCTTCTTTTTTGTGCTGGCAGCTGTCCCCCCTCTCTTCCTATTATTCCCTCTCTTTCTGTCTTGCTCCTCACTTACTGAAAACCGTGACTTGAGGAAACGGTTCACAACCTCTCTTTCCCTCTTTAATATAGTATTGAATTCCCTGTGAAATGGATCCAAAAAAGACAAACACTCTTGCGGGAAATGCCCTTTTTCTGACATTTTTCTATTCCAAAGTGCAGCGGGATGGAGAGAAATAGAAGGCTTTAAATATGAGAAATAAATACATAACTAAATAAAGCAAGACAGTTGCAAAGTGGCCAGATTGGTTTTATCACATCCAAACACATCAGCCTCACTTTACAGAGTTTGCAGTGAAGCGCTACTTTTGTTTTCTCGTCTTTCTTTGAACAGCATTGTTGTCCCCAGGTGGGGAAGTGCACCATTCCTGGAGGTACTGCAATACCTGGTTGATGGATGGATTGTAAAACAAAATGTGTACCATGGCCCTGTTTATGGATGTGGTCTTTTTAAACCATACTGCTTACGTTTTGTGAGGATATAAGCAATGGACATTGAAACGGTTCCCTTCAGGGCTCTGAAGTCATGTCCTTAACTTTTCAGGTAAAACCACTCGCTGATTTCTGAATAGTGAGTGAGAGATCGTTAAGGTAACCATGTTGTTTCTGCTTACATTTCACATGCTTTACTTAATCTTGCATTCCCTATGAGTGTTTGCTTTTACTTTTTTTTTTAGGCAGCATATTACTCTTATCAAGTGCATAATTTGAATTGAGCCACATCCAAGTGTTTATAGCGGGCACAATTAGGTTGTAGCTGAAGGCAGTGCGAGTTTCTCTCAGTGGGGCTGTATGGTGTTCAGTGGGGAGAGGATGTGGCACTAAGGCCAGAGCGGTCGAATTTGGAACTGGGGAACTGGGTTCAGCCTTCATGACCAGTCCACCAGACCACTCTACTGAGGGAGCATATTCCCATGCTAGACCTTAGAAGGCCCCACTAGACCTTAGAAGTCTTGATGTCTTAGCACAAGCAGGTGCACCCTAGTGGTGTCAATTGTGAGTTAACCTTGAAGGCCTGTCCACCACACTCCATACTGAAGTTCATCTCCAGTCTTGCGGGCAGGCCTACGAAGCAGCACACCCTAGAGCAACAGTGATCCAGTCACTGTGACACTGTCACTGAGATCACATGAACCTTGAGCAGGTTAGGGCGGTGTGAACGGTGTGACCGCTCTGGGTACCTATTTTGGGTGGGTGCGTAGTGTTTGCAAGTATATTATGGTTTAAAAAAACTTGCTGACTCCTCCCTGGCCTCCAGCAATTTTCAAAAAGAATAAAAATGTCATGATAACTTCGGTGATTAATGTTCTTCCCAGACAGAGATCCCAGTTTTGTCTAGTGGAAGGGTTGACTCCTGGAAAGGTAGCACAGAGGGTTAATGTGCCTGCTGCAAAGAACATGTACCATGCAGATCACAAAGTGCACTGCTTTAATGGGTGGACCATGATGAATGGTCATTTAATGTCAGCTGTAGATGATAGATCCCTGAACAGTGTCATGTATGTGCATGTTTGCATTGTGCTGAGGGGATTACCAGGTAATTGTTCACGCAGCTCTCTGATGGATGTCACATGCGGTTTTTCTGAGTCCCCAGATAGATCATGCAGTCTGTGTGTTCTCTTTTGTACTGTCAGTCACTGCCAGTCACCGGTGTATTCAACTGTGTAGCCTTGGACCGTGTCATGTATGTGCATGTAACTTGCATGATTGAGATAACTATTAGCGGCAATACTACGTGTCTCTCGGTCCTCTTTCAAGTGCTTGCCGTCCTTTTTCCCCAGCAACCCCCCCTCCCAGGGGCGGCAATCTCAGGGATAGCCCCGGGCGCCACAAGCTCTAGCTACGCCTCTGCATGTATGGTTCGTGCATGTTCATTGGGATTTATTTCTTGATGAGCGCCCTGTGTGTAGAGGAGACCTAATCACGTGGACCGCTTCACATAGAAGACCAATGTTAGCAACTTTAGAGATGTATACAGAGACAATACATGGTGGTGGTAAGTGGCCAGAGGTCAGGAGGGCACCGAGAGCGCATCAGAGGCTTCACGTGTTTACTTTTGCGGCTGTGGAAATCTGCATATGAATGGTTCAATTCTGAATCGCAGTCAATAAGGGAATTCATGTCATTTTTATCAGATAAAAGGATCATTCCTATTTGGTTGTGTTTTTAAGTGCAGGCCGATGCTATTATTGACAGAGGTCCATCATGTGTCTCGTGGACATTGCTCTAACGAGAACTTTGTGTTTTTAGGTCTCAAATAGCGTTGCAGCGCAACGCGCTGCCATCACTTTGCGAGGCATGCAGTATACACTACAGCTGGGGGAAGCTCCGCCCACTTTCCATCCATAATTTTCATTGGCTTCAAGCATAAGTTTGGCATTGTGATTGCTTTTTGGCTTCTAAGTCCCGCCTCCTGATTGCCATGTCGTCAGTTTTGTCCATCCGAGGCTTTCAGCCCCTTTACTTTAAAAATCGTTTTGTTCCCCCTCTTCTCCCCGTTCCCTCCTGCAGTCTGTAATTTTTTTGACCACAACCACCCCACTACCCCCTCCCAATCGTGCCTTCTTTTATGACCGCACTTCTGTTTAAAATGCAATAGGGCTCGTGTAAATACGAGGCCTATTGCATTTTCAGTGCTTGTTTGTTTTCTGATTGGTGGCTGAATTTGCACTCTTTGTCTCGCATGCGTGCGATGCCTTACATCATACTCATGCGTGACAAAATAGTGACGATTCACTCTGGGAGGCAGAGACAGCACAAGCAGCAGCGAAGCAGCAGCCGGCATGGCCAGTCACCGGGCGCCTCTGCTTGTTTACTCTCCCTCCCATTGTCCGTGCCTTCGGGCTTGACTGCTGACAGACCAGGTAGGACTTCAGAGCGTGCACCAGACTCTTCGTTATTTGTTGAATGTCAAATTAAATTGAGACTGACTGTTGAAGGCATTTGACACGTTACTGCCGTAAGCTTTGAAAGTGCTGTCTTAAAGCGATGCTTTTACTTTTGATATTTAATGCAACTTTTGTGCTTTATGTTCTACCACGGCGCTTGCCTTAACTTAATATGCAGGGGCACCACGCTTGGAGTTCTAGCTCCTTAGGCAGTGGCGTCCGGGACCCGGCTGGGCAGGCTCCAGGCCTGCTCCCTCGACGAGGGGCCACGGCTGACCCTCTCCCCGTTTGTCTTTATCTGACTGAAAAAACAAGACACAGCCAATTACTCTCCACTGCCGAGCTAACCCAGTTTGTGTTTATCCACAGAGCAGCGGGCGCTGCCAGACCACAGCTGGCGGAGATCTGTGCTTTAAAATGGCACCGTTGCATAGTCACGCTAGAAACGCAGGTGTTCTAGCTACCCGCTACCGTAGAACATAGTTTGCAAGGCCGGTGTCACAAAGAGATGTTGGTTTGGGCTGTGATTTCAGATCGTGGTGTGTGTACTCTGGCATTGTTTGTATCGAGGGCAGGGCACGTGGTATCCGTACTTTAGCTGAAAGTAGATGAAACCGATTTTATTTTAACTAAATTAACAGTGCAAAATCCCAAGTGAGTAGGTCACGTATCACTGTGCGCTCCTATTGGTTCCACCCACTGCTCATAGGTGGGCTCTAGATTGCACACTATAGTTAACGTAAGATCACACCTCCCAAGGGAAGGGTCACTACCCTCTGATCACTACTTCTGCCCGGATTTAATATGACCACTCCAAAAGCGGTAGGTACCGCATGCAATACTGGAACTTGCCTGCACTTACGTGTGTGTGCAGCTGCGAAGTTGTGGCGAGAGGATTTTGAGCAGCCTCTGTATACACTGTTGTCACTGTAAACTTACCACATAGGCCACACTGCACTCCTACCATCCGTCCATCTAGAGATACTGTCTAATCATTAGGCGTCGTGTCACTCACTCGTTTGCTTCGCATTCGCGTATTAAAAATGCACAAAAGTGATGGAGAGAGTGTTTGCATTAATCTCAGCCACTGGCAGTGACTCCAGCCACCATCCTTCTTTTGCCCCCCCCTTACCACCTAAGAGTAGACCCAGCCATATGCAGATCAGTCGTGATACTTCTGCAATAGGAGCAGTCCATGCTGGTGTGCAAAATAACGATGGACTGAGCTGCAGCCCGAGTCTTTACCGGTGCCTGAGATTCATTCAAGCACTCCATCACATTCACACATTGGCCCAGCTATAGAACAACAGAGCTGTGCTCGGTACCTCGCATACATCACAACACTAGCCACCTAGGCCATATTACAGCACACAGTGCCAGAAATCAGTTGTATATGTGATTAAAAGTAGTTCGTCTAAGAGTGCAGTTTGTAGGAAGTCTGCAGAAAGCATTGAACGTTATGTTGCATTGCTTGAAGGTGTTTTATATAGCGCAGCATTAGCCATTTCAGTGACTGGTTGGCCCTTTTAGGTATCTTTCAAAGGCCAGGTGGTGGTTGGCCCAGTTGAGGGAGCTCCCGTGAGGAGTTAGTTTTTGTGATCTGCAGCCCGTGCCAGTATTAGTACTATAAGTTAAGTTGTGATGTTTCACTGTTAATTGTTTTACCCCTGCAAGCTTGATGTTTTTCGCTGTTTATACCTTCATAACTAGTTCGTTATTTTTCCAGTAACTCTTCCTATTTTTCATGCCTCTCATAAGTAACTTCTGGTTCTGTGTTACCATCACCAATGGCCGCATAACAACAAAACTTATAGTTCCAAATAGTTTAACACTTCATATTCTCTTGTGTTCTGTACCTGCCGTGCCTAATACCCAATTTAATGCTGTGTTGGCTTTGTTGTAATTTGTCCTGGTGACCTACTGATCACAGCAGTTGTTATCGGTGAGCGTCTAACGCAGTGAGGCAGTTCTTCCGATTGTGGTAGGGTTAGTCTTGCGAGTTTGCAGAGTTGAAGGATATCTGTTCTTCCTCTGTCCTATTTCTTGATGGTCAGCGTGCAAGAATGTTTAGCCTCTATGATTCCTCCTGGGCTGGCAGCGAGTGACCACACAGCAAGGTCTCAGAAAGTAGATCACAAATGTTCATGGACGGAGATTCAATCTTCACTCCTTTCTCGAGCACCCTGACCAAGTCTAAGGCACTCTGACGCATGTGTGGTTTGATCGGTACCATTAATGCATTTACTGTTCCTATTATGCAGTTCTTTATTGACCAAGTGCTAGGGTACTCCAGCGTTTTCAGGCTTTTCAATAGTCGTTTGCACTTTTCTGCCCTGTGTTAATTTAAAATGGAGTCATTTGTTTAGTGTTCAGTTCCCACAGACCCACTTTTTAGGCAGGAATCTGTTTTCGATGCTTGAAAGGCGGTAAGGGACACAGCAATGTGCCCAAGAGCAGACGGAGTAGCTCCTGAAGAGTAATAAAAAGGATTGTTTCCAAGTTCAGTTACTAACTTGCTGTGTTTGAAAACATGTATTAAGCCATTCTCCATTAAACTCACTTTACACACATATTGCACCGTTTATATTTCTGTGTGGTTTGTCGAGCACGTTAGAATGTATCTATTAACCGAGCTATATACATGCACACGGCCGCAAGTGTTTGAGAAATATTTACAACCACCACCGAGTTTTGTTAAACAGTGCCTCTAATGGAGGGGCTGTATTCCCTCCAATTAGTATTGAGGGAAGTCTCTATCCTCTGTTGTCCGGATCTTCTAATGCTCCTAAACTGCAGTGCAATGCCTGCTCTCTTTGCCAGTCCAATGCATACTGCCTTCAAAGCCAAGGACTGGTCTGCTTCTGGCTAAAGCGGCCCCTGTGCTCCTGAATGGACCAACACACTGCGAGGTTCAACCCTCCTTTGCTTACTGTTCTGCCACCCCAAAAAGCCATTCTTGGTTAGGGGATTTTTCTAACAAACTCTTGCCATTGTAAAATGAAGAAATGCCCTTGATTTTGTGTAAACATCTGAGTATCCCCTGAGATGGCACACCTTGTAAATTCATGAGAATTATTCCTCCCACTTCTACACATAAGGGGGGTGGTGGTACTGAACGTTGCCTCTCAGCTGTTACAGTTAGGGGGCATCCTGGAAAAAAGGATTTTAAATCTTTCAGCGGGGCCAAGGTGGTTATGTGCAAGCTGGGATCACACATGTACCCATTGGTAACAAGGTTTAAGCAGCAGTATTACTCAAGGAAGGAATACACCGCTGCGATTCAGAATCGGAACCGAGTTTTGCAACAATGGGTCTAATTTGAGTCAGCAAGCAAGCTAGTTAGTACGTGCCAAACCCCAGACCTACTTAGTTCCTCTCTAGTTATGTTCCTTTCCTTTTTTAAAGATGGGCGAGCCAACAAATTAACAGAGAGAGCTGATTAAAATTAAAAAATACAAACTATTACTTTAACGTGGTAGCTTTGACGTTAAAAAGTCGCTTTATAGCACTGCACTGAGAAGTACTTATTAAAAGTAATAGATTTTAAATATGAGCTTAGAGCCATTTCTGCCTCTGTACCCACTATGGCAACAGTGCCTTTAGTGAACTGACAGGCAACAGCTGTATTGTGAACCCTGTATTTGGCCCCGATTCTTAGATACAGAGCAACATTATAGTCTTTTCAGTCAAACAGAATAGGTTTTTGTGCAGCTAGTATTCTGAAATAAAGTATGTGAAAGTCCTTTCATATGCGATAATGAAGAAAAAGGAGGATCAGTGAAATAAAATCTTTGCCTAAGATCACACAAATAGGTTAAGCGGTGAAGCGGCGATTAATCCAGGTTTTCTAGTTGTTCATTCCTCTCCCTCCCATCCATTAGCACCATCTAGTACTGTGCTTGGCTGCTAGCTGAGGAGTTCAAACTCTCTCCTTATTGGTTTGAGACGAACGCCAACATGTTTCCTACTAGAAGAATTTCCCCTATAAATGTGCATTGTTCAAGCCCCCGTAAAATTTGACACAAATGTCACTCAGCACCACACACTTCCATGCCACACAATTTAACTCTACACATTTCCAGTCCATAACACATGATTCCACAACAAACAACATATTTCAACTCAACAACACAACTACATACATCCAATCCACACCACAAAATTCCACATCATGCCACATAATTCAACACACCACATAATTATACACCACAACATACCACTCCACCACACAATATCCCATTCCACATATTTACACTAACACACAGTCCCACTACACATAATTCAAGTACACTTAATACCACATAATTACTATCCACATTTTTCCATTACACACCATACCACATAATTCCACTACACAAATCCATACCAGACAATTCCACCACAGACGATTCCCAAACTAACAATTCCAAGCTACATAATTCCACTCCACACACATCCACTCCAATCCAAAACACATGGTAAAACACATTCTCATTTACAACGCCAATACCTCTAACTCTCTCAAATGCGAGACCAATTTGCATTGCAAATGCTTCTTTTTACTTACTACCCACTATTTAAGTCTCTATTCTTGTTTGGGATTTCGGTGAGCTGATAGTGTATGTTTTGTTGTGTCTGTACAGTTAACAGAATTATTTGAAATATCTGTGTAATGAGATACTGAATTCACACATAACCTCTATCACACGAGCACATCTTTTTTATTATGAGCTGTACCATTTTAGCCTGCAGCACTAAAATATTTAAAAGGAGACAGTACTTAAAGACACTAGTAGAAAGAAAACCACAGTATAGAGGGTAGATCATGTAATTTGCACTACTGCTGAATAATGTTGCACTGATTCGAAGTTTTGCGCGCCAGTCTTGAGTCAGCATTTATGGTGCAAAACATAGTGTGTGCATGTTAGCTTGTGTAAACAACGTTTTTGTATTTTGTATATCCAACAAGTTACTGTAAAATGACCCGACACATGTCTAATTTATGTGATCTTGTCAGGCTTCATATGCTAAATGCTGTTATTTTGCGGCTACTTGTATACGTTTCTACTCTGTTTGTTATGCATGAAGTGTTATAGTTGATTACATTTTTTAAATGGTAGACTGAACCCGTTTATGCGATTGGCACACATGCATTCATGCTTGCCTCCTAATCTTCACATGATTTTCCTAACATGAAGGATGCCTGTTGTAGTGCTGTGTGTTCAAGAAACCTTTATCGGCATTGTAAGAACACATGCAGACCATATATTCTAGGTACTATTTGTGATAGTGAGGGTCCAGGGTGGCAGACTTTTAATTATTGTTGGCCAACTGTAGTTAACAATGACATTCTGCATTTCTGCAATAATGATAATTAGACCTGATACAAACGTTCTTTGCTGTTACATTTCTCTCTTATGTTGCTTTTCTGTTGTGGGGGTATGATTTTATGTTTTCAGTTCACCCTATCATTCTTTATTCTTTTTTGAAATGCTGTGTCATGGTGTTGGGAGACTTTGTGGTCTGATGATAGCTCTATCCATAGCTTGAGCATCCTCGACCAACAGAGAGCTTGGATGAAATACTGTCAGGAACTCCACGGGGCAATGGCTCATCAACCCACTCCTCGACTCTCTTGTGCCTATTCACTGGAGCTTTGGGGATGCAGTGCTGGTGTGACACGGATACTTGGTGAATCCTGGTCAC
Organism: Triturus cristatus; assembly: GCF_964204655.1. Classification (NCBI taxonomy): domain Eukaryota; kingdom Metazoa; phylum Chordata; class Amphibia; order Caudata; family Salamandridae; genus Triturus; species Triturus cristatus. The sequence continues at coordinate 513,048,911 of NC_140589.1, forward strand.
CTGAGTCCTGGGCTCTGCCTGCATGGATCATTACAGGACCTGAACACGGTATTTCTCCACCTGTGCTAACCATTGGCAGTACTCGTTGGAACATCCTATAAAACAACTCTGTCTTACACTTGTTCTCTGGCCCCTTATAACTCTCCAGAGAAGATTTTGGGTGAGTCCTGAATCCCTACTGAGATACGTGTGCTATGAAGCTGCAACAGTTGAGTAGTATTGTCCTCAGCCTATGGATGCCATGTTGTTCTGATTCTCACTGAAACATGCATCATCATTTTCCTGATTACTAACCTATCATAGGCGTAATAAGTAGGACGGGACTTGGAGGAGGAGTTGTAGCAAAACATAAAAACTCAATTCACTGTAGAAAGATTGCCATTGACTTCTTATCCTCCTTAAAGTCTTGACTATTGAAATGAAAACATAATAGTATTCCTCCATCAGACTTAATATCATGTATCACCTGCAAAGAACAAGTCGATTTTTACTAAAGAACGCATGGAACTCATTATGAATCCGCTTATCCTCTCAGATACCAGCATCTTTCTAGTTGACTTGAACCTCAAATGTGGTGAATTCAACCTGCTCTCATCATATCTGTTGGACTTGGCCCTTTTTGCAGGGTCATCCCTGAACTTTTTGCCTTCCTCCTCTATTTTGTCTGACCTGTTTTTGTTGGTTTTATGACTCTGGGCACTTTACCACTGCTGATCAGTGCTAAAGTGCATATGCTCTCCCTATTGTAAATGAATGTATTGATTAGTGATTCCATGATTGACTGATTTGGTTTACTTGTCAGACCCTAGTATAATGCACTGAGTGTGCCCAGGGCTTGTAAATCCAAATGCTGCTGGTGGGCTTGCAGCACTGGTTGTGCCACCCATAGAAGCAGCCTTGTAAAATGTGTCTAAAGTCTGTCATTGCAGAGCCTGTGTGCAATCTGGTACTGTCATGTTGACTGGGCAAGTGCACCCACTTGCCAGTCCCTAAAACCTTCCCTTCTCTTCATATCAGACACCCCTATGGTAGGCCCAAGGGCAGGGTGCATTGTAAGTATAAGGTAGGACATGCCCTGATGTGTGTGGCATGTCCTAATAGTGAATTACAGCCATTTTCGTTTTTCACTATTGCAAGGCTACCTGTTCTCCATAGGCCAGAATGGACTGTTAGAAATATTACATGTTTATAATCTTAACTGACTCAGAGAACATGGTAGAAATTCGAGTTTAGTATGCCTGAACTCAGAATGGTAAAATACATCTTTTAGTGTAGGTGGTTTTAACATTCTGTGTTTGAAAATACCACTTTTAGAAAGTAGGTTTTTTCTTGCCTAACCTTTCAAGCCTGCCTCTGCTAGGTTGTGTATTCCTTTGTCTGGTTTCTGTGAGTGACAGCACTGGGGGATTCCAAGAGACAGGATGAGTCAGCCCAGTGGTGAATAGAGAGATCTGCATCTAGATGGGAGGGAGGGGTTACACCTGAACCTTGAATTGGGCTGTTCCTGCCTTCCACAATGCTGACTCCACCTCCTGGGGAGCGGCTGATGTCTCTGCCCTGCACATTGAATGAAGAGAAGGAATCCTGTCAACAAAGTGCTCCAGGGCTGTACTTGCTTTCCACAATGCTGCCTCCACCTTCTGTGGGGCGTCTGATGTTTCTGCCCTACACTGTGAAAGGAAAGGAGAAGTCTGGTAAACTGAGTGCTCAGGAACTGGTTTGGACCAGGCAAAGGCCCCTCTCCCCTCAGAGAACAAAGGATCTTTGGGTATAAGTAGTGGGACCCTGATCCCAAGAATTTAGATCACTTTTGGAACAAGACGAAACCTTTACTGAGGAGCGGAACCTTAAAGAAACTGAGGAGAGACTATCCCTAAGCTGAAGTGCTGCTTGGGGGATTGGCCTGTAGTGGTTTGCCTGACTGCCAAAGGAAGGAGAAGAGACTTTGTGTGCTTATTTCAACTTGTAAGGATCTCCAAGGGCTTGGAACAGAGCTTGCCTCCTGCTGAAGTCTCAGGGACAACAGACTTCAACCCCCAGCTCCCCAGAGTTCTTTGGAAGTGCCTGCTGCTGTTTTGGGCCTTCTGAGGGACTGCGTGTCGCAAGGAGCTGGAAGCGCGACTCAACGAAGCCGAAGCGTGTCGCCGTCGCTGCTGCTGCCGTCGCACTTCTGAACAAGGGTGTTGCCGCTGGAGTTGTCGCACTGCACCGCTTCGAGAGCAGCGTCTCGCAATGAAGAGGAAGCGTTTTTGCCATCGCTGCTGCCTGCCGTCGCACTTCTGAACAAGGGTGTCGCCGCTGGAACTGTCGCATTGCACCGCATCGAGGAAAGCGCCTCGCATCCCAAGAGAAGCGCGCCGCCGTCGGAGCTGCTGCCATCGCATTTCTGAACAAGGATGTCGCCGCTGTAGTTGTCGCATTGTGTGGAAGCTTCACGCAAACTGGGAGAAGAGTGTCGCAGCTGAAGCTGTTGCCGTCGCACTTCTGAACAAGGGTGTCGCCGCTGCAGTCCACGCATCGAACCGAGAACTTCTCGCATCCCCGGAGAAGCGTGCCGCATCTGGAAGATCTCACGTCTTTATTTCTTTGCACCAGAACTTTGCCGCATTTCCATCGCTGCGACATTGCTTGTCGTGGAAGCGCAACATATCGTAAGGTACATTGACGCAAAGTGTTGCATCTTAAGAACTGAACTGAACTACCCTAAAAACCACCATCTTAAAGTAATATTATTGTGTATTTTTGTTGTTTATGGTCTTGTGGTAAATCTATATAAAGTATACTTATTTTTTATATAAAACCTGTGTGGTGTCCATTTGTAGTGTTGTCACTGGATTACTGTATGTGGTCACAAATGCTTTACACACTGCCTCTGATATAAGCCTGTCTGCTCGTGCCAAGCTACCAAGGGGGTGAGCAGGGGTTATTGTAGGAGTGTACCCCCTTACCCTGACTAGAGGCAAGGGTCCCTATTTGTCACAAATACCTACCTGTACCAACTAGAGACCCTCAAATCTAACAATATCTTTCTAGACATTGCCTTTCCGAGCACTGCTCCAAATCTACACATAACTGCGCAAAAATAGAATTTTGCTGAGCAAGTGACCCAATCCTTCTAGATTGCCACCATCACCCCTTAATTCATTTCACATTGTTACTGTATTATAACATAATTTGCAATCAAAGAAAAAAGGAGTTTACTGGCTTAGAGACACTAGATATTTTGACCTCAACTTCATAGCAGTGCAGCTTCTTGACTGACATTTGCCAATTAATCCCAAAGATGATTTCAACATTCCAACTGATAACCTCAGTGACTGCTTGCCAGGTACTCTGAACATTTAGTCCCACTTATAAGTAAATGAAGAATGTCCAAACTTTCTGCCCTATGATGAGCGAAAAGTGCCTAAAGAACAATAGAATGTAAATGTAAAATATCACCCTTGCCCTCTCACTCGGAAGCTCACATGACAGCCGAAAGAAGAAATAAGAGTAACATCAACAAAGCCATGGCTACCCTTTTAAAATCCCTGATTATTTTCACAAAAACCACTCAAAACAGCTAATTGAAATCATCAAAACTTGCAACAATACTTTCCTTACCGTAAGATTTGAAGACCCGGAGGCCAAGTCTGATCAATTAGTCAGATTTTCTTTTTTAAAAAGGTGACTCCATAGAACTATATTTACTTCATCTCCCAGAATGACCATAATCTTTTGTGCAAACATAAGACCAAATATTCCACATTCATGCCCCTCTCTGAATTTGATCTAGTAAAATCATAGCCAAAGTTAAACCCTCAAATATTTTCCGTGACCCAACTCCTTGGTGTAAGAAAATGGATTATTAGTTGGAGGGGATAGGAGTCCTTCCAAAGTAATAAGTCACAGAATCTTGTCAGATAAAAATCAGAGTTTAAATAATTTAAACCTAGGCTCAACCCATGGTAGCTCTGGCACAGAGCAGACAGGCTTTACTTAGTAACATGTGTAAAGCATTTAGCAACATTATCAAAATGTATGCAGAAGAAAAATCCCACAACCAATTTTTAAAACTCCAAAAAATTGTAACGATGAGAACAATTACACCCACATCACTAAAATCCAATAAGGGAAACAGAGATACAGGTTTTTAAAATTTTAAAGCAAAAAGTGCTTGGATCAGCCAAAAGTCATGGTTTGCACTTGGTAGGGACCTAAAGGCAATTTCAGGCCGACCGCAATGGAACAAAGGTCGTTCTGGTGAAAGTTTTTACCTTCTAACTTAGTCTTATTTATAAAATCAAAATCTTCCAACAGGCAAGGTTAAAGGCTGTATCCAACGAAGGTGGATAGCCGTTGGGCAAGGTCTTCCTGAAGTCATTGGTTTTGGAAAAGCTCAGAGCGTGAAAACTCAAATTTCATTCCTGGTTAAGTCCTTCCATTGAGCAAATAGTTTTCGCACATTTGTCCTGTCAAGATTCCCACCTTTGGACTTAATCTCTTTTTTTGGAACTTGAAAATCTCTTGTGGGATAAGGTTGGAAGCTGTGGTTGAGTAGTTTACACCGAAGCCAGATACCTTAGTTGCTAGGGCCTGCTAAAGTCTTCTTTTGGGCAACAAAACTCTGAGCACGACCAGCCTGATTTTCCTGCTCACCGAGGTCACGCCTTGTATGGATAGCCTTGGGTGGCTCCAGTCTCCCAGACGTTGAACATTTTCTAATTCCCAACTTTTCCATCATTTTGGAGTAACTCCTCCTGGTCAGGTCACTTCCCAGGTTCCCAGTACCTCGAGGACAGCACTCAGAATCTAGGACTCTCTCCAGCAGAGGCCGCCAGCACAATTATTTCAGGGTCCACTTCTAACTAGCCGACTAGGCACTGTAGGAATTGTCCTTTTGCAACTTTTTGTGTCCCTGTACAGACATAAATGGTCATCCAATTAAGGCTTTTTGTCCACTTCTCAGTCCCTGGTACAAGTGGGATCAGGCACAGCACTTAAGGCCTTCACACAGGTCACATACAGTCTTTTACTGTTCTTCCGCTGGTCCAGATGTATTTCAGGGGGAAGGGGTGGAGGTGCTTCTTTTGTGCAATTCTCTAGATAGTTTATGGGGTGATTCTGAACTCTCCCTAAACAATGAGAAAAAGTACCAAGAGGTAACTCATCATTTCAAACTGGTTCTGTGTCCAGCTCCCTCCTCCTCTAGGACTGAAGGCAGGAGGGCTAAAGTATCCTGGCATTAAAAGACCCTTCTTCTCCAGGCTTCCCTTATCACTAAACTAAATCTCCTCCTGTCACATTCAACTCACTGAAGTTCCTGGACCATCCTTAACTCCTCGTCATGGGTTAAACTCTGTCACAAACCGTACCAAGCTATCCTAACAGACCCAAACCATGTTCTCTGCTCTGGAAGCAGTATTTCATACCTCATTAATGGCAGCACTGACAGGCTAGCTACAAATGATAATTAGCATGCTGGAGATTCTGGATGAGAAAGTACGGCTTTCTAGAAGTCACTTTTCCTCTATATTTATCAGAAATACAACTTCACCATTTAATAAATAGTGATTGAATAGACTTTGAGGCTTATTCTAAACCGAAGTTACAGAATTAGCATTAAAACTTTACTTTAGGGGGGAGGAGCCTAGCGCTTGACCAAGATGGCCGCGTGAGCTCTGAGCTCCCGAGACCCTCGCGCCCTCCGTCGACTATCCTGTCTCCAATCCTGTCTGTATGCATGGCATCGTGTAGATGACCTGTCAGGGAGGCGATTGATGCTACCCGCGGTCGAATCGCCCACCGGGAACCGGAGTTAAGCATGGCGGAAGATTGCGGCCTATCTCCGAGGGATGCCAGGGGCTAGAGTTGGCAGGATGCCCGACTTCTAGTTGAACAACAACGGCCAGGCGAGGTGTGAACTGTCGGATGGAGGTCCCCGTCCTTTCACTTTCGTTTTCTCTCCCTTTGTCTGCCCTGCCCCTGGAGAGCTCTTGGTGGCTTTATTATCCTTTGGACGCTTTACATGCTACTCTGGCGGCCCATTGCAGAACTGATCACTCCTGATTCCTCTCGTTGAGAGGGGGCGTCTTATCTGAACCGACCCGCTTGGCACCAACCATGTCGGGCAAAGCAGAGGTGGATCGGCTGAAGCCTAAGTCTACCAGGCGGGGAGCCTATACTCAAGTCAATAATATGGACCGCTATGCTCTGCAGAAGGGATCACCGAGTGGGTCGAGCCAGTCGCCGGATACCCAGAAGGAGGCCTCGCCCTTGGCCCCGGAGCTCTCGCTGCAGGATGTCATGGGCGCGATCGAAGGGATGCAGACCTCGATTGGGAGACAGTTTGATGCCCTGGCGCATAAGGTGGATGCCATTTTGGTGGATGTTAACCTGATCCGTGCGGACTTGGGCAAAACGAATGAACGGGTCAAAACCCTGGACCTCAAGACCACGGGCCTCGCCGATGATGTCACGGAATTGCAGACCGAGGTTCGTAAGCTGAGGACCGAGAGTGATCTCGCCGCCCGCCGGCTGGAGGACTTTGAGAGCCGGGCCAGGCGCAACAACGTGCGCGTTATCGGGGTCCCGGAGTCCTCGGATGAGGCTTCGGTTGACCTGCTCGTCGAGGACTTGGTGCTTAACCATCTGCAGCCTAAGGGTCTTGGAAAGTTCTTTGCGGTTGAAAGGGCCCATAGAGTGCCGGGTGGGAGGCCCAAGGTGGGAGCCCCACCGAGGCCGATTGTCGCCCGGCTCTTTCATTTTCGAGATCGGGACGCTATCCTGCAAGCATCGAGGGTGACGGGCCCGGTCCCCTTCCAGAACGCGTCGGTGAATTTCTATCCGGACTTCACCCAGCAGGTGCAGAGGCAGAGACAAGGCTTTCTGGGGGTGAAGAGGCGACTTCGGGAGAGGGATCTGAAGTATGCCATGCTCTTCCCTGCCAGACTACGTGTGGTGTACGAAGATCGGACATTCTTCTTTGAGTCTCCTGTCATGGCCGATGAATGGCTGGACGCTTTGCCCCGGCGACGGCCGGGAGAGGACACTGCCGCGGATGGGGAAAATGGCCGGGATGGGCAGGGCTGATTTTTCGGAGCCGGTCTGACTCGATTTGACTTTATTTGATGACTTGCTCACAGTGCAGTATATGCGGAGAGTTGCGGGAGGACGAGGGGAGCTCTTTCCTCCCTTAGGGTGCTTTTTGTAGATTTTGGGTTTTTTAGGGCGACAGGCACACTGCAAGTTGGGGGGGCTTTGTAAGCTGCAGCAGGGGTGCAGGGTGGGGGGGATGGTTGGGATTTCGGGGTTGTTGTTGGGGGGTCTGTTTCTGCAAGGCGTAGTGATCATCTTCGGTATTGTCCCATGGTGGCTCTTCGGGGGGGGGTGGGCCTCCTTGTGGTTGGGGATGGGGGGTAGAGGTTTAAGTGTTATTAGCTGGAATGTTAATGGTTTGGGGGATCGCATTAAGCGCGGGATAGTCTTGCAACACTTGAAACGGTCAATGCCAGATGTTGCCCTACTGCAGGAGACACACCTTATAGGTAACACGTGTTTTGCTCTTAATAGGAAGGGTTACAAATTCATAGCTCATTCGGGTTTCTCCTCCGGGTCTAGGGGTGTGGGCATCCTTGTCAGGGCCTCGTTACCATTTGAGGTGGACTCCACCGTTGTTGACGATAGGGGGAGGTTTGTGGCGGTGGCGGGGAGGTGGGAAGGTAGAACTTTGGTTTTAGTTTCGGTTTATGTCCCTCCAGCCCTGCAGGCCTCCACGTTTGTAGATCTGGGTAGGGCCTTGCTGGATCTCCCGGGGGGTATGTTAGTGGTAGGGGGGGGACTTCAATGCTGTTGGCTCTGGACTGCTGGATAGGTACCCGCCCAGAGACACAGGGGGGGCTCAGAAGTGGCTTCCAGACTTCCTAGACACACTCGGCCTGATAGACTGCTGGAGGCTCCGACACCCCGCACAGCGTCAATACACCTTCCACTCTGGGGCGCATGGTAGCCTTTCTAGGATTGACTATTTGCTCACTTTGGCTGTGCACGCCCCCTTGGTGTCTGAGGCCAGGCACATGGCGCGTGGCATATCGGACCATTCGCCAGTGTGGATCAGGCTGGATGTCGGCCGAGAGGGAGGGGGAAGGGTGGCTCCTATCAACCCCTGGTACTTTCGAGATTCCAAGATGCGCAGCGCACTCGTAAAGACAGTAGATAATTTTTTCAAGGATAATCAGGGGTCCGTGGACTCGGCAGTGTCGCTCTGGGAAGCATTTAAGACCGTGCTGAGAGGGGAGGCCCTCTCACTTGTAGTGGCGGCCAAGCGGCGGAGAGATGGCGAGGTTATGCAGGTGGAGGAGGAGATCGTGGCTTTGGAGTGAGCGCTAGAGGAGGAGGTAACAGCGGCCTCACTGCATGAGCTGAGCTTGAAGCAAGCCGAGTATAAGGACCTTGTGACAAATGCCGCTAAGACCCTCAGTAGGGAACAGCAGGGCCGCCTGTATGATGTTGGTGATAAGGCCGGGAAGCTCTTAGCTTGGCTGGATAAAAAAGAACGGGTTAATAGAGTAGTGCCGGAGCTGATGGGAGAGGGGGGAGAGGTGATTGTGGAACCTGAGGGGATTGTCCAATGTTTCTCTGACTATTTCCGTAAGGTTTATGCCTCAGTGTCGGATAGGCCGCCCGAGGACTTGTGTGACCTCCTGCGGGATATCGCTCTGCCCTGTCTTTCTGCTGTAGATAGAGATGATCTTGATGGAGACTTAACGGTCGATGAGGTGGCGGGAGCTATTCGCGCGCTGAACTCGGGCAAGTCCTCTTGCCCGAATGGCTTGCCGATTGACCTGTATAAACTGTTCCCGGATAAGGTGGCCCCTCACCTGCGCGCCATGTTCGTGGAGGCGCGGGGGAGTGGGACTCTCCCGTTGGACCAGAGGCTGGCGACAATTGTTGTGATACATAAAGATGGTAAACCCCGAGATAAGTGTGCCTCATATAGGCCCATATCACTCCTCAATGCCGAGCCGAAGATCCTGGCTAAAATCCTGGCGGGCAGATTGGTCAGGGTACTTGGAGACTTGATTCATCCTGATCAATCCGGTTTTATTCCGCATCGCAACACCGCGTTGAACCTTCGGCGCCTTCATGGGGTGATCGCCAGGGCTGGCACGCTGCGAGAGCCGGCCATTGTGGTGTCTCTTGATGCCACGATGGCCTTCGATACGGTCGAATGGGAGTATTTGTGGGCTGTGCTAGCCAAGTTCGGCTTTGGCCCTGGTTTTGTGAGCTGGGTGAGGTTGCTGTATGAGGGACCCCTTGCGAGTGTGGTGGTAAATGGCCGGGCATCGACTCCGTTCCGGCTTGGGAGGGGGACTCGACAGGGCTGCCCCCTGTCGCCTCTGTTGTTCGCTCTTGCTCTTGAACCTCTGGCGGCGTGGATACGCTGGCACCCGGATATACGTGGCCTTCGGTGGTCGCCCGAACACGAGGACCGCATTTCGCTATATGCTGATGACATCTTGTTGTACCTTGCCTCGCCCAAGAACTCACTCATAGTGGTCTGTGACGTTCTTACGTCCTTCGGTAGGAATTCGGGTCTCGTCATCAACTGGAGTAAATCGTATTTATACGTCCTGAGTGGTGAGGTTCCGCCGGTCCCGCGAACTTGTTCGATCCAGATTGCTCAGCAGGGCTTCGTGTACCTGGGGATCTTTATCTCCATGGACCCCACCCTGCGGTATGAGAGAAACCTGCTCCCCCCCCTGGCGCGCCTGCGGCGGGATGTTGAGGGCTGGCGGAGGCTGCCGCTCTCCCTCGTCGGGCGCGCTGCCTTGTTCAAAATGATGTCCCTTCCCCGGTTCCTCTACGCATTGCAAAACACTCTAGATTGGGTGCCGGCCAAGTACTTTCGGGAGGTCGAAAGCCTCCAACGGACGTTGTTGTGGGATGGGCGGCCGCGGATAGCGATTGCTAAATTGACGCTTCCATGGTATGACGGGGGTATTGCGCTTCCAGACATCCGACGCTATTACTGGGCCACCCAGTTGTCCGCGATTAACCACGGTTTCTATGGCCGGCCCTCAGCCCTGGTTATGCCATGGACAGATGGTTGTTGCGCGGTGGAAACTATCTTAGGGCGTTGTATTCGCGGTCCCTCGACTCATCCCTCACGGGGCCCACTGGGGTGGCGGTGCGTGTATGGAAGATGGCGACTGACTCTCTGGGCTGGAAGGATAGGCTCACCCTAGCAGCCCCGTTGTTCGAATCTGAAAGGTTGGGTAGGCTTTGGCATACGAAAGGGTTTGACAAATGGGACTTGATCGGCATCTCCAGGGTTGGAGATATGCTGATTAAGGGTAGGGTGAAGTCCTTTGAAGAGTTGCAGAAGGAGTACGAGTTGGGGGCGTCTGAGTTTTTCCGATATGTTCAGGTGCGTCATGCCCTGCGGTCAGTCCTCGTGGAGGGTGAGAAGGTGCCCGAGTCCTCTCCTTTGGAGGACCGGATCCTTGATGGCCATATGCCGGAGAGCACGATCTCGCTCATCTACAAGAAACTGATAAATGTTCGGGCTGATTTGCTACTGGGGCTGCGGGACCAGTGGATTAGGGACGGACTCGAGTTGGATGATGAGGACTGGCAGTCTGCTGTTTCCTCTCCTAAGGAGGTTGCGATCCCGTCGCGTCTGAGGCTGGTGCAGCTCAAGATCCTGCATCGAGTGTATGTGACGGGGCCGCGACTGGTTCATATGGGATACTCTGAGGAAGGCCTATGTAGGAGGGGATGCGGTATGGTGGGTACTTTCCTACATATCATCTGGGAATGTGGTGTCATCACGGAATTTTGGAGGCGAGTCCATGCGGTGATGGGGGAGGTGACGGGCATTGCTATGCAGCCGGAAGCGCGGTGTTGTCTCCTGAATGTCTGGGGGCCTACTGACCATGATGAGGCACAGACCCAGTGGGTGACCCTGGGTAACATGGTTGCTAAGAGGGACATCGCGCGCTTGTGGGGTTCCAGGGGGCCCCCCACGTTAACTGCGTGGAAAGAAAATATGGACTGGAGTATGCTCAGGGAGAAGACAGTCTATTGCGCCAGAGGCCGCCCTCGGAAGTGGCATGCCATCTGGGGGCGGTGGAATCAATACAGGGGGGGAATATGTCTTGCCCCTGATCTGGATCCTCCCGAGGAACAGCTTTCTCCTTGACCTTTCCAGCTCAGTATGCAGATGTGATGGTTAATTGACTTCTTGGGCCTCTGCTTTTCCCCCTTTTTCCTCTTATTATAGTACTGTGACTGTTAGACGATTGGGGTCCGGCTCCCCCTGAGGGGCTACCACCGTGGGCATTCAGTGTTGTTGCCTTGCTGGGGTTTGTTGTGTGTTTGTAATTATTAAAATGGAACCTTCTCACTGCTCCTGCAATGTACTGTGGACGATTCTTTGTATTCTCCTATCGAAGCTGCCGAACCTCCGGGTTGTCGGCTGAATAGCTGTGTCCAGACTCTTGAAGAAATAAAGGTTTAAAAAAAAAAAAAAAAAAAAAAAAAAAAAACTTTACTTTAGTTTGTCTAACAGAAATGCCACAGCACATATGAAGTGAACATAGCTTTTGGGTGGAATCATTCCAGGAACATGCCAAACTTTCAAATTGAAAACACCCTGCTGTGTGGGCTTCAAGACCTTCTGAGATTAACTTAAAATTTCAAAATAGGTTTCCCGCCTGGCAGGTTTAAAGCTTCCATAGTCAGTCTACAAATGTAAGCCAGAAGCCTAGTGTTCTTTGACTGCATAGTGAAATACACAATATGTGCTGCTGTCCACATGTGAAATTTTACTTTTCCATGATCCCCTATTGCATCACAGCATAGATACTTGCCGATTTCCCGACTCTGGGATTGTGGATTGTTCTCTGTGGGACCTTCCCTGTGAAGGCTACATACTTCTCCACATTGTGGTTTGTGCTTATATTTGCCAGTGTAAATACTACCTTGATTTACTACCTCTGTTTGGCCATGTGTATTAAACCCTGTGATGTTGTCCTTCTGACGCTTTCCTAGGTGTTGTTAACTATAGATGACATGTATTCTTTGCACGACAATAAATGTAATAAGGCATGTATTTTGAAGTCTTGGTGATGATCCTGCATTAATTACGGATTGAAACATTGTCGACCTTAAACACTCTGACCCTTTAAATATGTGTATATGACTGGGTGCAGTAGTGTTCTCCATGATTTAAATAAGTGCCCCCCCCCCCATTGTAGATACAACTGGTGGTCATTAAATGTCTCAGACCTGTTTGTTTTCTTGCTTTTACCACCCGTTGAGGTTTACCCCAGTGGGGTTATTCTTCCACACATATATATGTTCGATTAAAAGTGTACTACATATCCATTTTTGATTACTCCTGACATTATTCTTGTCTTCAGAGCATTGTTATCTATTTATTGACTTGGGACCTTTGTTCCTAAAAATACTTACTAACCTTGGTCCCTATCGATTCTTGGGTTCCCTTGTACTTATTACCTACAATCACTCTGATTTGACCCACACAGGGATAGTGGCCTTCCGAGGTTAGCAGACCATCATGTATTTTATCACTTTTAAATGAAGAAAACTTTTTTTAATGCACCCCTTTTTTTTCAAAAGAGGGAGGACTGCATTAAAAAAGAAACATTTATTTTTTGAGAGTTACCAGTGGTCCCATGGACCACAGTCTACCCCCAAGCTTCGAATAAGTGTTCTCCTCATGAAGTACTTTGTTGATTTAAGCCTAGACACACAGACATGAATTGGCCAATCTTTATTTTATTTGCATATGGTACTGAATAGTTTTGAATTACTTCTGGATGAGTACAAAATCTTTAACCAGTTTAGACTGATCATTATTCCACTAAGCTTTTGACAATAGGTATTTCACAGGGAACCACAATATCCGATCCAATCCTTCCACTACATCCTTTAAAAACTGATCAAAAGACTACTCCTGAATGAACTTTAACAGCATCAACCTGTGATCATGCTCTTGTTTTTATTAATACCCTAATTCCTGTTGTACTACACTGATGCGTTTTATTGTATGCTTTTACGTTATTTTACTCTAGTCCTCTAGGGCTCCTTAACTGCATTAACTTGTGATCTCACTCTTGTTTTTGTTAAATTCCCTGAGTCTTATTGTACTTCTCTGGTGCGTTTTATTTTATGCTGTAATGCGCTTTGTGTTCTAGGGCACCGCTGATCCCCCCAACTCTTAACCTGTTTGATTTCCCCTTTGTTGTAACTTCACCTACTGTAACATTGTGTTTGTACCCTTGCTTTCGCCAATTGTGTACAGCGCTCTGATACCCATTTGGGTCTTGTTCGGGCTTTATAAAACAATTCAAATAAATAAATAAACCACAATGGTACCAGTGGTTGGGTAGGTAATTTTTAATACTGAATCAACACTCGTTGGTAAAAGCAGATTAAAGTATTGAGAAACAATCTTTATATTCCAAAACGTAGGTGCACTAAAAGGTTTCTTGGCAGCTTGACAGAAATGGTTGAAACCTGTTAGTTAAGATTTGAGGTGACTTCTCAACATCACTTTGGCAGGGTTTAGAGATAATGTTGGAATTAATATAATACAAGGTAATCTGTTTAGTCAGGTGAACCTCAGATAAATTATGTATACTCATACTGTAGTTCATATGGAACCTATTCAAAACACATGTTAATTCTTCTAATTGAAAGGTAAGTATTAGCCCACATAAATACACTAAAGGTAAAAAGCAGAACATACATTTATCACAGGAGCCATTGCTTTTCTCTGTTTCCAAAGTACAGCCAGCTACTGCAGAGCTGAGACACTAACATTTCAATGAAGAATAATTAAAATATGCACAGCTTCGCCATCTTCAATGGTCCCTTGTGAAGGTTAGAGCAAGGAGATGGTAACTAGCAGGAATCAATGCTTTAACAAAAGATGAAACTTAGAGAAAAACGTAATACTGCGGTTTCATTGGCAAAAAATCAATCTAACTGCATGCATTTCTGAAAAATCTTATTTGTTCCTCTTTTTACTAATGGTAAGACATGTTTTGAGGCCCTGAAGTAGGGGCTTCGACCATGAGGCTCACCTCTGCCAGGCTTTGGAAGCATTATTCTTTATATTAGTAGTAACTAGTGGCTGTGGAACATGCATTATGATTGAGTGGGCTGCAAATCTGGAATGCCAATTTTGTCCATCTTTGTAAAGAAACTATAGATCTTCACAACTCAGAACTATTGGTACTATTTTATTAATACCAATCAATATTCTCACTGTCTGTCTGGCCAGATCAAGCCAGTTACACTTTAACAGCTTTTACACGCTTATGAAGCTTAAAGGTTTTTTATTTATTCAGCAATTTATATATGATGGGATTGCCATCGTTTAATTTTTAACTGTTCTCAGTTGTACATCATTTATTTGTGATGTTTCAACCACAAAATTAGGCAGCTATTTGACTTTATGAAGATACATTTTATTTAGATAATGCATCTTTGGGCCCATGTAGCTGTTGCATTGCTTTTCTTTCGCCTTTGTTTATAAACACTGCTCATCTGTTCTGTCATTCACTTCATGTGTGTTCACTTTTAACCACGGCATAATTTTGAATCTATGCATAATGTGACAAACTGTACGTAGAGCACATATTTTTATAAATAAGTGTTCATTAAAAGCATGTGCTGCAGACCTGAGCTAGTAAAAACATTACATTACCTCTGAAATAGAATATATTGTTGTAAATGTGAATGTTCAAGTTATTCAAACAATTTAAACCAATTTGCAGATTAAACAATTGCATTTGTTTGAGGTAACTGCCCCTCTCTTGATCCACAGCACTGGCCCCTATGGGCCTATAATTTCCAGACTGCTAAGTGCTGCTCGTAGTGTAGCCAGATCTGGCTGAAAGGCATCTTCCTGACGTGGGTTACATTAACAGCCAACTCTTTACACTCTGCTATCATGTATGTACAAGTGCAGAGTATCCAAGTGCTCTGAAGTAAACACAGTGCCCCTTCCAGCCCATAACGAAGCAACTCCTCCATGCACTATCTTGGAAGCATAACACTACAACAGAAGCACACTCTGAAGCACAATATTCACCCTCACCACATAACTGAGGGCAGACGATTACCTGCTGATGTGCAATTTGTACAAAATGATGATGTTTCGCCAGCATAAATGGTGGTTCAAACCATGCACCGCCAGGGCATTTGGATGATTGGCAAGTGCTGCATCGCTTCATAATCCGGACAGTTTGCAAGGTCCTCTGTAAGGTCAAAAGTCTGTACTCACAGAGCCTAATAGCTAGCTCAGCGTTCTGTGTCCTACCCATTCTTATTACAATATATAGAGAAAGCTGCATTATTTCTTCCCTCCCAGGACCCAAGATAATACATGTGCTAGATCCATGCATGGGTAAAGTTATCCTGCCCATCAAAATAATTCTAAAATGCACGTTGCCCAAGTTCTTACACACAAACATACAAGAGTGAAAAGTGAAGCTGCTGGAATCTCTGGAACGGCACTGACCTGATGGGTAATAGCACAGCAAGAATCGCATGAGTTTCATTCTCCCTCAGTATCACGCTGACTAGCCGTAACCACAGAGACCAGCAAACAAATGACGTCACACTGCTCAAAAGTGAAAGTAATAATTAGCCCCGCCCAGTTCCATTTTTTAATACTAAAAACAGAAAAGGGACAGTCCACCTCACCTGACGTATTCAAAATATTCACGTCCCGAAACATTTACTGAAGCATTTCTCAATACGCTATTTGCATGTGAGTTGGGTGTTAATTAGCAAGACTGCATCTTCTTAGTAATGTTTTGTAAATTATATTCACTACACTTCCTAAAATGTCTTTAATGGTATATGTTTTATTAGAACATTGGAATGTTGGGAGCTCCATTGAAGACAATGTAGTGCTCCATGCTTTCACGGGCCGGTAAAGGCCCACAAAGCAACATTCCAATGTTGTTTTCAAAGGCCTCTCGGAGCCCGAAGGAATTTAAACCCCTCGAACTCCGAGAGGCCTTTGTTTTATTTGTTTGAACATTCTGCCCTCTAGTCGCAGAATGTTCTAATAGCATTATAGCCCTTCGTAGCTGGGCTATACCGGCTAATAAAGTCCCGCTCCCTTGTTAAAGTCATTCACCTTCGGCTCGGGCCTTTAACGTTGTAGCGGGCCTTTAATAGCCGGTATAGCCGGCTACGGCGGGATATAATAATCTTATTTTGATAAAAGTAATAGTGCACACACTCTAAATGCGTTTGTGTATTGTATTATGGTTACTACAAATGTTTTTATATTAAACTTCCCGTCTGTAAACCCCTACGACACTCTGCCTGTGTGTTCGCAATACAAATTGGTGTTGATGGTAAATACGGCACCCGACTGAAACCTAAAGCATGGCCCCATGTTTCAAACATGAATGTGGTCGCAGTGCTAAAACAAAGCGCAGCACCCGGTATATATCAAAAGTTAAGCGCATAGCGGCCAATAAAGCGGGCCCCATGGTGATTTAAAAAATAAATAAAAAGGGCGCATGCTATACCATGGAGCATGATGTTCGTGCCTAAAAACATATGTGCGCCGTGTGAGGAATTACTAACAGGAAATTACTAGCAGGCAAGAAAACAAATAATCACTAAAGAAACAGATAACATCTCATAGCTTAAGTAAATTATAGTTGGCCGGTGCTCCTTGGCATAAACGGGAAATGTTGCATTGGGAGCACCACCCTATAGGTAGACAGGAAAGAAGAACAATGCAGGAATGAACCAATGGCAAGCAGCAGGCGGGATTACACTCAGTACGAGTGATTGCCCCAGGTCTTGCAGACAGCGGATGCGGGCTGATGCTCGACCTAAAAATATTAGCGGGAACATTGGTCCCCACCCCATAAATTCATGGGTTGGAGCCTCATTTATAAGTGTAAAGTTACTACTAGTAAGAAGTCGAACAAAAGCAGGCAAAGATCTCCTTATGGGAAAAGTAAAATAAAAGTGTATTCATTATTAAAAACAATAGTTAAAATATCTTTAAGATCCATTTTAATGTAACCTAATTTGATATATTTATTTTAAATTTATAACACAATGTATAACAAAATAACAAAAAAAAGCTGCAGCACTATTAACTTAATTTTAAATTCAATATTTCATTCATTTAAATATATTAACTGACATTAAGATGATTTTTAAAGATTTATTTGAAAACAGAACTCCAACCTGTGGGAAAATGTTTACATTTATTGTATTTAAAAAAGTGACAATTATGTATAGAATTAATTTTAAGTTATGTTTATTTTTAAAGTAAATAGTTCACAAACATATTTTAAAATAAGTATTTTTTATTTACATATGTTCTTAACTTTTGAAAAAAGCTTATATGTTTTTAAGAAGTTTAAATTATATTGGGGGGGTGTTGCAGTACTAGTTGTTGGCAATATGTAGTGCAGGACTCACTCCAGGCTTGATCTTTAATATTTAATATCTTTAATACTCCTTTAGGTCCTTTCGGCTGAGGTAACATTAGAAGTTAAATTTGTATATTGGAATGGACTGGTGAGTGCATGTCACTCCATAGCCCTCCCTTAAGTCCTTTTTAGCCTTCACTTAACCTTCACTTAACCTCTCCCTACTCATCTCCTATTAGGTAAACAGTAATTCCTCTTTTTCCAGCCACTCCCCCGTCCCTCCCACATGTAGTACTAAAACATTAACTTGAATATGTAGACATCTCTGCACAGAAAAGATTTGAGAGGCAGAGACTTAGAACTCTAAATGCATGTTAGTGAATAGCATTTTGTAGTACTTGAGTAGGACATGAGTAGTACAATTGCAGTACTACTAAATAAACTATAAAATGCAGTTTGAAATAGTATCCTCAGAAAATGAAATAACTATATTTGATAATCTGTTCCATTGCCTAAATGGTTGAATAAATGAAACGTGTCACATCTTAAGATATCTCTGCATTTTGTATACCTTGCCCCCCTTTGAAATGAATGTTTCATATTGAAAGTTTTGTGACAAAAAGATGCACCCCTAGACTCCAGCACAGTCGTGTTGTTTAAAGATTTGATAGCACTGGTAATTATAAGCTTTGTAAAGAAATATTTTGTCAAAGTGATGCAACCGGGTGTGAGGCATCAACAGTCCCATCCCTTTTAAAGATAACTAATCTTAACCTGGTGTACTGAATTTATTTTGTGCTGCTAAAAGTTTACCTCCATTAGCTAAAGTGATGACAAGCATAGGGGACCTTTAGTTCAAGACTCATCTTCATTTACATCACGTTTTATCTCCCCTAAAGTTTGGGTTCAGGCCATGTTTGGGCACTTGGCTCTACTGAGGGTCTGAACTTGGTAGATGAAGGTATAAGCACCTTTCTGGTAAAGCAGGACTATTCAATAAGGTCGAACTCCATGGTCTACAACATCCTCTTGGTTATGATCAGTATGATATTCAGTGCTTTTTGCTCCACCATCTTTTTATATTATTCCTTTCTCTGTAGACGTGCACAATGAGTTTATGAGGGTAATTTACTCTTACCTCATGTTGAGGCCAACTGTGCAGTTCCGGAGGGCTCTTTTCCAGTCTTAATATTAAAATAGCTATTTTTTTAACTTTATATCTGTATTTACCTATTTTTGCCAATCATAGTGCATTGTTTCATTATGGTCTCTTAGCACCCAGTAGTGATTCAGCTATTACAAGTGTGGAAGAAAACTCCAGCTTCGGTTTCAAGCGTGAAAATGTATTTATTTGAAAAGAAATTGCAAGTCACAGAATAAAGTATCTGCAGTGGATTGAGGCTCCCCAAATAAAGACACGGCTCCCTTTTATAACTTGATGCAAAAGCTTTTAAAATCAGTCCCATGCCTGACTCGGGTATCGTTCTTATTTTTGTGGTGGGAGCTGATCCAGCTTTTCACTTTGAGGTGTTTTATTCTTGGGTAAGTTTTCCAGCAGTGAATGGAGATGATGACTTGTTCCATGTATACACTCCCACTGCACCACCTCATGCATATCGGCCATACAGAACTCTTGAAGTTCTGATTTTGGCATGGCAACACCGTATTTGGTTTATTGGTGCCCTACCCCACTCTGTGACTCTGGTCCGTTTAGGTCCTTTATCGATACCGGGGGTCACTTGGCCGGTTTTAGCCGGATACTTACCACATCCACATTATCTAGCAGTCCCAATTGACGAACTGCGCATTTTGCACACCTCCTTAATTGAGGTGCATAGGGCTCTAGTACAATACGTCTCGCGCAATCTCCAGGTGGGAGCACCTGGGGTTGCAGCACAACCAGCTGGACCTGGCGGACTCACTATTAGTCCCGTCATGGTTAATTTAGTTATGGGCAGGCGTCCACAGAATAAGGATGATTTACCTTACTGGCTTGCTGAGAAATTTGACAAGCTGGAAGCGGTATTTCCAAATACCACACCTGTGGAAAAACACAGAATTTTAACTATTAGTTTTCAGAAAGACTTAATACCAGAAGTAACCGATTGTGAAAATTGGGGTAAAGTGTTCATGGCGGTGTATGCAAAGTGTTTTGGCACACCCTCTATGACTGTGCTCCCCTCCGTGATTAAGCGTGTTCAGAATAAGCACGGACCGGAGGCGGCAGTGAAGTTGGGGATGAGGTTGGTTGGAGTGTTCGACGTAGTTGTTGATCTAATCCTTGCTAATGTCAAGGGAGATGCAGTTAACTTTCAAGTGTCTAATGCTTTGCGCCTTGTCCCTGAGGAAGAGAAACCCCACGGATTACCAAAAATTATTGCAGATTCTTATAAGACCATTGGACGCAATAGTGTGGGTGTTAAGCCTTTTGCTAGAATACCAGCACAACCGCAAACACAGACGGCACAGTCTACTAAAGACGACTGTCCTATCATTCCTAAAAAAAAATTGGAAAAATAAAAAGCAGGGGAAGCAACAACTGAAACAAGGGTCGCGTGCAGCGTCACCAGTACCCGAGTCTTCTGAGCGCACTTATGATTTGCGCAACCGCGCGAGAATTAGGTCCCCTGACAGGTATCAGGATCCTGATCAATGTTCTCCTCGTTCTTCACAGGGAACATCGGGCTCACAGGCCGGTGGCGTGGAATGACAGGAGCGTGGCAGAGGTCGAGGTGCCCCGCAAGGACGTGAGCAACCTCATCAGGCTGACGGAAAATGGAAACCAGACGATTTTCCTCGTCAGCGCCCACAGTTTCAGAAAAAGAAAGTTGCTGCTTTAACAGCGAGATATCCCAGACGGTGGGGACCCGGCTCCAGAACCTATCATGGGCAGTAACGCTGCTAGACAGCGCAGCGGAGGCTACCATTGTGCGGCAAGCACTGCGTCCATTTCTGGAGGCGACAGCAACTGAAACTTTCATCACAGTTGAAACGGCTGACCCATGAGTGGCTCCCCCTGACAGATTATATGATATAGTTCTTCTGATTGAAGATGACATACAACGTGTAATTAAAGGGATTTTTGGGGGAAATCTGACTTCTTCTTATGACATTTTATTGGCAGAGGCAGATTGGCCCCCGCCTTTTGTTCTGGCCGCTCCGCGGGGAGAGGAGGTTATACTCCCAAGTTTTTCACATACCGTCTCCAAGGAGCAAGCAAAGGCTTTTGCAGAAGAGTGGGCTTTGGTGCTTGCACCGGCTCTGTACCGTACTCAGGTGGGCTGGGATAAAGATTCTCCCTCGCATGAGATACCATTACGGTCTATGCCACAGCTGCAACCCCAGAATCCCCTCTGGCGGGAGGCAAAAGCTCCAGTTTCTGAGATTCTAGAACAATTAGAGTATCAAGGAGTGATTGAGACATGTGTGTCACCAATGAATAACCATCTTTTTACCGTAACTAAACCCTATGGGTCGTACCGCTTAGTTTTGGATTACCGGCATTTGAACTGTCATTGTTGCACCTGTGCGGTGCAGAATACCCATAGTTCTGCTCTAGTAGACAGTCTTGTTCGTAAAAAATATAAAACTACGCTTGACATTTCCAACGGCTTTTTCAGTCACAATCGGTCCCCTGAAAGCAGTCAATGGACTGCCTTTACCGCCGGCGGTAAACAAAAACAATTTCGGCGTTTGGCGATGGGCTACAAGAACAGCCCGGGTGTATTCGCCACTCAAGTCGTCTCTTTGTTAGACGGCATAGACCCAGATGCGTACAGATGATATTTATCTCACGGATGACGAATTATGGCCACATCTTTGTCGCGTGGACCACATCATAGTTTTGTTTGCGGACTACGGCTATAAATGTAACTTTGCAAAATCACATATTGCAGAGTACACAGTATTGTTCTTGGGCTACGAGCTCAATAATGAAGGTAGAGGCTTAGCGCCTCACTTCCTGGAGAAATGCGCACGTCTATGTCCGCCCTACAACTCTGAAAAAACTACAGTCTTTGCTGGGATTTTTAAATTTCGGTCAAACTTACATTCCTGAATATGTCCAGCATATCAAGCCATTGTATGCTTTGATACAACCTAACTTTTCCAAAGCCTTCTGGCTTCCGGAACATTCAGCTATCCTGCAATCTTTGCAGTCTGATTTTCTTGAATCTAAATACTTGTTGACACGTGATAACCACACAAACCTGGTGATACGAATCGTGGCAGGCGCAGTGGGTTTCACTTACTTGACATTTAATGAAAGTGACACAGTACCTATTGCTTACAAATCACATTTGTACACTTCGGCTGAACTGCGATTTTCCACTGTTGAAAAAGTCTTGACAGCTGTGCAGAAGGCGATCCTGAAGGAACGTGTACTGGCACTGGGAAACGTATTTTGGTAGTGACACCATATCCTGCTCTTGAAGCAGTGACGAAAACAAGTGTGCCAAATTCAAGGCTTTACATCCCCATTGGATACAATGGGCTACTTTGTTGACATCTCTGGATGTCACATTTATCTTTGACTCCTCGCTGCAAACACAGGAGTTTTTACAGTATGAATTTGTTCATCCTGCTCCTCTGTCAATGCGTCCGTTAGAGGAGTACCATTGTATCATTTACACCGATGGTTTGGCGCAACTAGCGACCGAGTCAAAGCATGATTGTTCCGCAGCATGCGCTATTGTGGCAGGTGCCATAGTGAACGGAGAGTTCAAGTCCAGTGTTGTACACACACAGGCACTAGGTGACTGTACCGCCCAATTAGCGGAGCTGCGTGCTCTGGTAAGTGCTCTGGAGTTTGCAGATCCTACTTTAATTGTAAGTGATTCTTACTACTGTGTTCAATCTTTCAATGACAACTTATTTTTTGGGTCTCAGAATGACTATCATGATTCTAAAGGCAGCGCAATTAAGCATAAAATGGTTTGGGTTTGAGTCGCAGATCTTAAAGAACGTCTGCCTTTCACACATGTGATTCATACTCTTGGCCACCAGCGCGTAGGAGTACACGCGGTCGGCAATAGTTTGGCTGATGTAGCAGCTAAATCAGCAGTAGCCATGTGTTCAGTTGCAGCAGTTACAATATCCATGAATAAGATTGATAATGACATCCTGGCAGCAATAGCAGCTACAGAGCAGGGTGGAAAATACCCACAGGGTTTCCCTTCTAAATACTCTTATCATTTAAGTCCTGATAAAGTTCCTTATGTGAGAATTCATGACGTTGGTGACAGCTTGATTCCCAACGCAGACCACAGACTTACGCTGATAACAGCCGCTCACGAAGGCATGGCTTCGGCCCATGCTGGAGTGTCTGCGACTGTTTCTATCTTGCAGCAGCATTACTGGTGGCATGGCTTATATAAACAAACCCGTAATTGTGCTTTCTTGTCACATTTATCAACAGATTAAACCCTTTACGGCACAGGTCTTCAAACTGTGGGGCACGCCCTCCTGGGGGGGGGGGGCATGGATGGGTTCCCAGGGGGGCGCAAAGGCCTCTGCAAGCACATGTAAATGAAGACACCTGGAAGTGCAGCAATGTTTATTTGCTGCATTTCCAGGCTGTCTTCATTTACCATGAAGCCCTCAGAGTGCCGTGGGGCCAGAGGTCAGTGGGTGTTCTGCTGGGGGCTCGGCTGGGCAGTGTCTGGAGTCTTATTAAGACTCCTGCACGCCCGAGTTTTTCACAGGTCTTTAAAGACCATTTGCATACCTTTGGAAACTGGTTACGGAGGCTTAGTATTTTTTCTTTTTCCAGTACCCCCTGTGCCCTGACTCTGCCTAGTCCTTACATTTGTATTGTAAATTTACTGCTGTAGGGTGAAAAGGCATTTCATGAAAAGGAATATACAAATGGGTTGCCAATAGAAAAAATCCCAGCCTTGTATGTTTAAAGAGCCTGAAAAGACCTTGGTTTGACACTAAATAGGGTCTTAAATAAAAAAGAATGTATTCCTTTGTAATTTGACTTTCTGTCTGTTCCTTTTATTTTCAGTCATGAAACATTCAGGCAGCCCTAGAACACATTTAAAAGTGCTTTATATTTGCTTTTTGAAGTACACACAGATAAGTGCTGAAAATAGGGCTTTCGGTGACTGTTTATTTTTGTACCGTCTGCAACATCAAAATAATGAGCTGGCAACCCTAATCAAAAGACTGGAAGTTTGTTGTAGGATCAGCACATTATTTCCTTCACCCTCGATTCCCTGATTAATTCCATAATAGCAATAGTTTATCTTATACTTGAAACCCTTCGCCCCATCAATAACATGCTGATTAACTTCAAGTGTCTGGGAATTCACCCTGCATTCAGACAACTCACTCCTCATTCTCACCCTTCACTTTTATGCTCACCCTGCACTAACAGCGCATAGTTATGGTTTTCCCGCATTTGCCACATAATCCATCGTCTGCTGCATAATTTGCAGATTGAAAAATGCAGCAACACATGTTACCTCACAGTGGAAGGCACTTTCTAAAGGTTGACTGGTCACCTTTCTGTTGCTTATTGCTATATGTAGGTGTTAATGTGGTACTTATGAGGAGCAATAAAGGCCAGGACAATGTTAACAAGTGTAAAAAATTTCAAAATAGTGCAGTCATGCTATCACAAAATATGCAGCATAATTCGCCTTTGCTTGCCACAGAATTTAGTCAACCATGCTGCATAATTTGGCCTTCTCCTGCCGCATAATTCCAATGGCCCTGTTTATAGTGCTATGAGGTCCCAGCCTGTGGCAGAAAGCATTGTGGATATGTAAGTAATTATTATAAAACAGTATTTACATACTCTAAGCTAGGCTGCTGCAAAATGATGCAGTGATTGAGATAAAACAAGTTCTTACAAAACATACTTTTTAGTAATAAGTAATCAAACTGTATATAATGCAGACATTTTTGTAAGTGTCTCCACTATTCCAGATCCCAGCTGATAACTCCTTTACATTACATCTTAAAAAGAATAGATCTTTTCCACCATAAAGCTTTAAGCAGATCCACTGGAATTATTCAGCAGAAGAGGACAACATTATGCGGCAAGTCTGACTAAATTATGCAGCAAGCTAAGGTAAATTATGCGGCACAATGCACCACGTTTTGTGGTTAGCATTACTTCATTATTTTGTCATTTTAACTCACGGTAACGCTGTCAGGGAAAATATTTCACCTCATTAGTACCAGTGTTGCACCCAAATACAGCAGTAAGCAACTACAAGATTACCAGTCAATCTTTGCAAAGGGCCTTCCACTGCTCCGGAACACTTTGTCACGCTTTAAGTAACTTTTGTTCCGTTTGAGCTAAATCAAATCAAATCAGGGACATTTGTATCGCGCACAAATCACTCATAAGAGTCTCATGGCGCTTGCAGACAGCTCTGAAAAGAAACGGACTTGAACTAATTTCCAAAAAGCCAGGTCTTCAACTTTTTGCGGAATCTGCTGTGGTCTGGCATACTGCGAAGATAATAAGGCATTTTATTCCAAGACGCTGGAGCCAAAGAAGAAAACGCGCGGCCCCCTTGCCTAGCAGTGTGAATTCTAAGGGGGGTCAGCAGGGCCGAATCACTAGAGCGCAGTGTCCTGGATGGTTGATACCAACGTAACTTTGACAGCCAATATTTTGGGCCGATTCCATACATATGTGTATGAGTTAGACATAGTGTTTTAAAAAGGGGTTCGTTTTTTCACTGGGAGCCAGTGAAGAGTATATAGACATGTTGCCGACGGGAATCTGTAAGGGCGATTAAGGACTAATCTGGCAGCCGTGTTCTGAAGAATCTGAAGTCTGTTTATGAGATCTACATTTATTGACAGCAATAAGGCATTGTCGTAATCCATTCTGTTAATGATCAGTCCTTGTATTAGAGGTCTTCGTGCGTCTAAGGGAAGCCATTTAAAACCTTTCGTAGACTACGCATAACACCGAAGCAGGTGCCGACGACATGATTAACATGACCACATATGGATAAACAATTGTCCATGTAAAATCCTAGATTACGGACCACGTTCTTATGGGCAGGACACGGGCCCAGCCTGGACGGCCACCAGTCCTGCGTCCAATGGTCAATAGCTTTGCCAAAGAGCACGATCTCGGACTTGCCCCCGTTTAGCTGGAGATGGTTCAAACTCATCCATTTATCAACATGGATCAAGCAGTTTTTAAGACGTTGCTTAGTGTCGCTAGGGTCTGGCCCTAAGGTGACCAGAATCTGCGTATCATTTGCGTAGGATATGACATCGAAGCCATATAGTCTGATCACTGCAGCTAAAGGGGTCATGTAAAGATTAAAGAGGGTGGGGCTCAAGATAGAGCCCTGTGGGACACCCATCTTTACTGGTCTCTCACAGGAGGTGGTGTTTCCCATCTGGATGGTAGTTTTGCGCTCTGACAGGTAGCTGCTGAACCATTTAAGAGCCTTCCCTCTGACACCAACCTCCCAGAGTCGTTGTTTAAGAATCTTATGGGAGATGGTGTCAAAGGCAGCCGACAGATCGAGCAGTAGAGCTAGTCTAATATTGTCAGTAACCTCGATCAGCGCAGTTTCCGTACTATGCGCTGTTCTAAAGCCGGATTGAGAGGAATATAAAAGTCCATGGCTTTCAAGATGGTTCACCAGCTGTTGATTCACAAGAGACTCCAGCATTTTCCCAAAATAGAGCAGTAGGGATATGGGTCGATAGTTTAAAAGTCCCTTAGGGACGCCGATGGCTTCTTTAAAATTGGCCTGATTCTAGCTGCCTTCCAGGACTTATTAAATAAGTCAATCAGTCCAGCTAATACTGTAGGTGCCATGATAGAGAAAGTTTTTGAAGGGAAAGCGTCAGCGGGAGAGCCTGATTTTATTTTTATCATGACCGAGGTAACAGACTTACGGTCACATTCCATAAATTCATTTAAAATACAGGGAGGGTCGGGTAAGGGGCAAGTAAGTTCTTCAATGTAGGTACGGTCAGATGTTGAAGGGAAGGTCCGATGAATATTCATAATTTTTTCCTCAAAGAATTCAGATAAAGAATCAGTCCAATCTTGAGAAACGGACACTATGGGCTGATTTATAGGAATGGTGAATTCTTTGAGAATATGATGGAGTTCCCTAGAGGAATTTTCTGCCATTTTTATCCGGTTAATCAGATAAGATTTTTTGGCCAGTTTTATTTCGTTCATGTAGCCATGGTGCCGTTTCTTATAGTTTTCGCGATCTACAGAGTTTTTAGTTTTCTGCCATAGTTTTTCGGCGATTCTACACAAACGTTTAGTAATTTTTAGTTGATCAGTGAACCAAGGAGCAGTTCTGATCTTAAGCTTAATATTCTGTACAGGGGCAATTAAGTTCAATGTAGTCAAAATGGCTTTATTAAATTGTAGAGCTACATGATTAACACTAGCTTCAGGGTCTATTGGGTCGGGACAGAAGTTATCTTGAAATAGAGACGAGGTTACTTTGCGCCAGGGCCTGCGCAATACGAGTTCACCATCTAAATTAATTTTTTCTTTTGAGATAGTCGGAATGGCAAATTTCAATAGATAATGATCGGTTCAGGGGTTTCAACGATCATTTCCGATACATTTGTGAAAAGAAGGTTAAGTGTGTGGCCTGTGCAGTGGGTGGACCCAACCACCATCTGAGCAAGACCAAGGGTACTCATGTTATAAAGCAATTTGTCAGTGTCAGGATTTGAGAACATTTCTGCATGATGATTAAAATCTCCAATCAGGAGAAAATTATCAGAGGCTAAAACATGGGGAGCAATAATTTCTAATAACTGGTCAGAGAAGTCTCCCTTTATACCGGGGGGCCGAAAGACCAGGGCCCCTCTCCAAGACCCCCTTAGAAAGACCAGTGATCTTAAAAGTGCATATTTCTATTTGACTGCGCAATACATTTTCCAAGGCAGCAATTGTTAAAACATATTTATAAGCAATTAATATGCCTCCCCCTCTTTTCTCATTCCTGTCAATTCGAATAGTATTATATTGAGGGAGGAGGGCAATATGTAGATCCGGAGAGGCATATTCCTGTAGCCAAGTTTCTGAAATGAAGCATATGTCAGGGTCTATTTGGTCTAATAAGCTCCATATCGGATGTTTAGAGACGGAGCGTGCATTAAAATAAATAGCTCTAAGTGGTGTAGTAGAGGCCTTATGTTGCTTCAAATCCCGGGAGCTGATCGGTGCCTTAGGGTTAATTAAAACGGAAGAGCACCTAATTTCTGGTAACCAAAGCAGGTACGTTTCCCATGTGCCTGAGCATTTTGTAAAAGGGGCATTTAAATCTTTTAGTTGGTTACTCGTGTATTGAATAAAACCCATTTTCCCCAGGCAGACAGAGGGAAATAACCAACAAAATACAATAAAAGGAAGAAAGTACCTAAGTCTAAAACAGAGACCCCGGACCGGTGACAGGGGGAAAGTGTAAGGCGGTTGGAGCGCGTAAGGAAAAGGGAGAAAGAAGCTTGAGTTAATCGGGGCGAAGGAGCATAAGACTCATGTGGAATGATCTGTTTAAATCGCAGTTTCCTATACTAGATGGAGTATTGTCCCATGGGTACAAAAGGGAGTTACAATATATAAATACATTGGGGGAACAGTTCACGTTGCACGCAGGGTTCATTGGTTTAGAGCTGTAGATTATTATTTTTTTAGGGACTTTTATGGGGGTAAACACGTATAGTACTTCGTAATGGAGTTTGAGATAAAACAAATTTTGACCTTTGATTAGTAATGTTACACCACGTATAATTATGGCTTAAAGTGATAATGGTTATTGTTTTGCTTGTTATTACAGTGACCCCTGAGGAAGGGCAATTTAGGCCCGAAATGCATTGGGTTTTTATACAAATAAAATACTGTCTTGGATGAATTTGCGTCATTTGTGTTTTTGGAAGAGGTTCGGATGGCCCACCTTGAACATAAGAAAACAGAAAATTGGCATTCCATTCCACGTGTGGATGTATATAACATTGAAAAGTTGAAACAAGTGATTTATATGTTTGGATTAATAGGTTTATATGGACAAATGTGGAATAATTATATGACCGCCACAAAGGCGCAATTTAGATGTGCGTTTGGTTGGGGTGAGATGTCGCCCCAGTTTTGAGAATGTTCTTACCCAGGTGCCATTTGGGCAGGGCACCAACCAATCTGCACGCACTCTGCTGGAATAATGGACAAGACTAGAGGAGTCATGATAAGATGGTGGGCATCCCTTACCCCCAAAAGTTGAATTCCTGTTTCATGTGCCAGGAGGCTCTGCACTTCTGGAACTGGCTGAGTCATCAAAGTATCTCCATGGTAACCAACCAAATTGCAGGATCATTGAATGTAAGGGCAAACATACTCAGCCCGCATTGCCTAGCAGATCACAAATGGAAATTACACTCCGAGGTGACACAAGGCGTCTTCCAACAATGGTGAGAACCCCGCCTCAATCTTGTCACCATCAAGGACATGCAGAGTCAAAGCATTTATACTTTGGAGTTCCCAAGATGACTCTCCCTCAGCGATGCTTTCCATCTAGAGTGGGTCTTGGAACTCCTGTATGCCTTTTTTTTCCTACCTCTCTTGCCGAAAATTCTGAAAAAGATCAGAAACACCCTGGCCAAAATCATCTTAGGGGCTCCGGATTGGTCAAGGAGACTGTAGTACCTGGAGCTTCTGGCCATTAGCATCTGTCGCCTGATCAGGCTACCACTTCGGCAGTATCTTCTGTTGCAGCAGCATGGCAGAGTCCTATACGCAGGCCTACACAACCTACACCTTGATGATTGGTAACTGAGTGGTGACAGAGGACAGCTTTCAGCCTCCCTACTGCTTTCAGCCTCCCTCGCATTGTAGTGGGTGTAATCTAGGTGGCCAGATGGCCATCCACAAAAAACATTTATGCTGGACAGTGGTAGATGTTTGTGACTTGGTACATCTCTGGGCAGATAAAACCGCTGCAAGCCCAATTGTCAAATGTATTGGTATTTGTTCTAACTTTGGGCCGGCAATCTCTTGTTGTGGCCTGCATGGTTAAAGGTTATTTATCTGCCATTTAGGCCTTTCTGTTTTTACCAGATCAACCCTAATTTTTTGAATCACCTGTTGTGATAAGATTGCTCCATATTTACACCAAACCTTTTGTGATACCACACCGGTACCTTAATTTGGTTCCCAAATACTTGAAATTGAAATGTATTTTAGTGTTTACGGCTGACAATACAAACCATAGCTTGCTTTCACACAAAACATTATACAGACATAGTTAAAAATAGAAAGTTTTTACTCTACAAACATAAGACACATTAATGCAAATCTTCCCTTTTAAAAGCTGGCTCTTAATACAGCTTGCCAGGTTTCTGCTTTGACCCGTGGTGCTCTTTAATAGAGGATCGAGTGTTTAAGTTAATTTTCTACTTTGCCTTAAATTGTTCTTTGCAAAGGGATGTACAACTTACAGTATTTTATTTTTGCTTAAGTGACGACCAAAGGCCCCAACTTTTCTTCTGATACAATGCAGTTTGTTTTGTCATGTAATCCGAAAAGTCGCTAAGGAGGAAAAAGATTTGTTCATCTGGGTGGTTGAACTGTTCTCTGCTCAGTATCGTGTTGATTGTTTTTGACCTTATAGAAATGCGCATGTTGCAGTTCAGCAAGAAATGTTTAATTTCCCCTCTAACTCCACCCAGGCATCTGTTTGAGGTTGCTGGGTTTCTTCTGCTCAAGATGTCATTTAGCAGTAAGCATCCCACTCTCTCAAGACCAAAGAGCCTTCTCTCCCTTTCATTAGATAGCAAGATGAGGAATTGATGAGCACTGTGTGAGGGATCATACATGCCAGGGTAGCTACTAATGGAGAGTATTTTAAGGGCTCCAAGTTTCTGGTCTCTTGCTAGACTTGAAAATTGTTAATTGACAATAGAATACATTTTCCGTTTTGACAGCACATCCAGGTTGCTAGGAATGAGGTAGTACCATCCGGAGTCTCATAGCATTGCAAAAGACACTGTTCTTAGCGAAAGTATCTTTCTGTCACGTGGTGTTCATAATCATATTGGCCCATATTTTATAGGCGCCATCTAGCAGCTGGCTTCACATACTTGATATCTACCCCATTGGATCCAATGTCCAGCTGTCATCTGCATCCTTTGACTCTAAAAACAGACTCTCATAGCAATAACATCAACTCGTTGCATGAGTGAGTTGCAAGCACTGGCTGTCCAACAATCAAATATCCCCTATTTCCAGAGTAACTGGTGCTGCTGACTAGACTGGCAATTCAGCCCGTGTTTGCGAAGCATTTTCATATCAAATCTATCCATCTCCCTTCTGACATTCATTGCTCCTTTTCATCCCTTGAAAGAGGAAGCTAGAGTCCATTGTTTGGATCCCAAAAGAGCTGTGAGCTATCACATTTGTCGCACCAAGGAACATTGGGTGGACAATCAGCTCTTTGTGGGGTTTGTTGGGGTAAAGATTAGTGACAGTCAAGGAAAGGACAATTTCAGGGTGGATTGTTTTCTACATCAAAATCTGGTACGCATTGGCCAACAAGAACGCCACAGAGGGCTGAATGAATCATTTCACTAGGGCCAAGGTTTCTGTCAGTGCATTGACATGCAGAGTGCCTGTTTTAGACATCTGTCAGTCTGATACATGGGCAACAGTTCACACATTTACAAAGCCCAACTCTTGAGAGCCAGGTCTGTCAGGAGGGACATATTGCCTGTTCAGTCCTGCAGGATTTTTTTTATCTGAGCCTTTCCACAGACCCACTACTTTAGGAGGTATGTTCTGGTATCTATGCACAAGGTGAGGAATCTGCAGTTATAAATATTCATCAGAAGAGCAAGTTACTTGCCTCCAGTAACACCCTTTCTGGTGGATACTCTATCTAACCACAAATTAGTCACTGACCCTCCCACTTCACCTGCAGGATGGACTCTTTTCTCTATCTTAAACAGGTCCCAAATTAGAGATCGGCATGCTGTGAAACCTGATCAACCAATGGCTCTGCATCCAATGGTGCGGACAGAGATCAGAAACATAGTTATAAGGCGGTGATTATGTAGGGCTCCAGCGTCACTTCTTACACAGGACAGAGTAGATACAAAGCTGCATGACGCCACCTACTGGTACCAAAAGAAATTGCTAAAACAAATTCTCCAGATCAGTCTGGTGCCTGATGGTATTCATAAGGTGAGCAATCTGCGGTTAGAAAGAGTATCTATCAGAAAGAACGTTGCCAAAGGTAAGTGAATTGTTCTTATTGTTTAGTGGTTTTGGTAGACAAATAAAGCTAGAAATTGTATATATGTTGCTGCTGGAGAGAGTGTTCTGTTTAGTTCTGAAATAATGGCTATGAGCTGCTCTTTATTTTCTGTTAATTTTAGGAGGGCATGGTTTTTCTGGACAGTGAATGACGCAGTTATGGTTTTGATGATTTGATTAGCTTTGGGACGTCAAATAGTGACTGGTAAGGGTGTGCTCCTTTGTTTGGGTTCACTTTTATCTAATCCCTTTTTCATTATTTTATGGTGTGGTATTAGTTTATAGTTGCATGCATGTTTTACACGGTTGTATGGAAACGGTAGCTCTTACTGCGTACCTTGCCCATTTTCAAGTGTCAAAATGAGGACATCTGAAAAGGAATGACTTGTGTGCTGTGCTCCCACTAGGTACTGCGCCTTTTCCCTTCAAAACCAAATCTTGTAATTCATGAATTATATGACTTGCCATACACACCAAAGGATCGAACATACAATCGTACCTACAAATACTATAAAGATGCGTGAGTTCATTTTGTATAAATGAAAATGTGCTGTGCACACATGTCAATACATTTAACATGTTTCCCAACTTTAAACACTTAAATAAGTAGTATTTACTCCCCCTTAAATGCATTTATTGATAATTAATTTTTATGACATGTGGCTTATCAAGCAGATATATTAAGGTGTGTGTGTATGGAGAAGCAAATCATACCTATACATGCAATATTTATATCAGTACAGTATTATTAGTAGTATATATAGCAGTAGAGTGCAGTGAACAATCTGAAAATGCATGTTCATTCTTATGCATTTAAGTTTAGTTTTTTAAAGATTTAGTTAAACATTTGGGTATTTTTATATGTGTGTTTATAATTTGGACAACAACAGAATATACGTATGCGTTGTAAAGTGGAACCACAACTAATTCCCTAAGATCTTATTATAAACGTGCTCTAAAAAGTAGGGTTTTCTAATATGTATCATGTGCGTGCTCCTTAAATTTACATTTTAATCGCTGCCTTGAGCACTGTTGGTATTGAACTGCAAACACTAATTGATATGCACATATATATTTTTACTTCATAACTATAGTTCGTTTACCCCTAAAATGCAAAGCAGACGGATGGGGACTTCAGGGAGAACCATCACCAAGAGCACAAGTGTAAGTGGAGAGATTTACAAGCTGGAACACAACGATGGGAGCCAATCAGACACAGCCGTCGGGACGGTTGGATCAGGTGGGAAGAAGAGAAGGTCGAGCTTGAGTGCCAAAGTGGTAGCCATAGTATCTCGCAGAAGTCGAAGCACATCTCAGCTCAGCCAACCCGGTAAGTGAAGAAAGTAACCCCTCTCTTTGCAAGAAGCTGACTACCTGCATGGGACGATGACCGAGAAGGCATTCATTCACTGAAAGCTCTTAATGCAGTACCAGGCAAGTAAGAGTTTAAGAACCATTTCTCTCTCCCAGTATACAACATTGTCCTTTGGTATTTATATGTCTTTTAAGACCAGCTGCCTCCCTTTCGTTGGTATCATGTATTCCTACTGAGCTCTCTGTGTGCATCTTTATATCTATATATCTATATAGATTTATCTGTATCTCAATATCTAGCTATCTCGACACATACACTCACACCGTCATGCAGGTTTTGATGTGCATTTTTATGCAATTAGTTTCATAGAAGTCACACAATATGATTTACGTAAACAGTGTGTGTTTTCATGCTTCTCTAATCAAGCCGATTATTGTTTGGTTATATCATGCTACTTCTCCTGTGCCAGGTTTTCATGATTTGAGGTAAAATTACGAAAAATATCTTTAGAGTTCAATAGAATGTTAGTATGAAAGCGACCTTCAGCGCGCTCAGCTAACATAATGTCCGGCAATGTTCTGTTGCGTGCAAGAATGGATGTTACCTTTTTTTTTAAAGAGAAAAATAAAGAAGAGTGCATTTCCTTTGAAAAACATTCATAAATGTAGGTCAATGATTTTGACTAAGTAAAGAGTGAAGTGTAGTATCTCATCGTGGTCTTTAGAGGCTTCATTTCTTTCTGCTTCTTACAAATATGTTAAAAGCCTGATATCTTCGCTGCCCGAAGCAAAAGAGTATGTATAGAAAGAAGAAAAGAAAGCAAAAACGTAAGGACGGCTTTAAAAAAGTGGTTTGAGTCTGGCATATTTTTGTGTGGGATTATTAGTCGAGATTATCTACCGGGGACGGTGAGTACAAATATTTTTCACAACTTTAATGATCATTAAGGGCTTTTCCTTCTTTCTAAAAAGAAGTTTAACGCTGCAGTGAAAGAAAGCTATTTGTGTCGATATTTCACGCTTTTACAAATATATTAATTCTAATATGTACCTACATCGCGCAGTATGGATACAGACTGAAGAACAGCGAGTTAAAATATGCATTTGGGTCAAGTCCTAGCGTTAGTAGGATCATTTGAAGTACAGAATTGCAAGTCATGATAATTCTTTGCTGCTTAGAATTTAAATAGGCCATTAATATTCTGTCTGATTATTCTGAGTTGAAGAGGCTGTTTTCTAAAGTGGGGTGCAATCATCTTGATGCAACCATTTTTTTTCTTCTTTTATTTTTAGGACATTTATGTAAGACAGGCCTAGGAAGAGATTTCAGATGGTTAATGTCATTCAGTAAAAGTGTATTGCTTATTAAAAAAGTAATTTTCTACTAAAAGAGTTACTAAAATTGTTTTGCTAGAATTTGTCTGTTGACAATTGTGTACTAATATGTAACATGCTTATACATAAACCACAAACTTGTTTCTGTTTATTCGAGCAGAATAGCTTTGTGGGAGTAACTCTTTTGCGGCACTCAGGGGCGCTATCAGGTTTGGGAGACAATGTACATAATAAATCTTTAAAATATATCTTTATATTCGGTCCTTAATGAAAAAGCACAAACGGTGCTATGTCCATCCCTCCTCTCGGTGGCAGTGTCTCACAGAATATGCGTGTTTGCATACCCCTTTGGACCAGTAACATCCTGTAATCCTTGCCAGGTAACAGTCTGTGGATTTGGCCATACCATGACCCTGCCTCAGAAAGCCAGACAGAGGGTGTAGACCATTGTGAACCAATGTTAAAAATCTTGGCAATTCTTACTGTCCTTCCTGCTTTGACAGAAGCTTGTACCACTTGATCAAAATAATGAGTTACATTAGTTAGAAGTAGGGATATGATACAATGTTTTTATCTTAAACTCACCTACAGGTTAGGCTACTGTTGTTGATGCATTGATGCATTTATGGAGAAGTGTGGCTCAATGGTTAGAGCAGCAGACCATGATGCAGAGGTCTGGCCGGGACCAGGGTTCAATTCCCGCCTCAGTGGGTCTTGGGCTCAATTTCCCCGGACCCGATAATTCTTGCCTCGGTGCTTATTCCAATCATGGGTCCCACTCTGCAACTCTGGGCAATAGCTTGCTTAATCTCCACAACGGCCCCAAAAGCGCTAGGATGCCTGGCTTCACCTTGGGGGTGCCCAGGAGTGGGCACTTCACAGGGAAAGGCCAGGAAGGGTTCCACAGCGGTATGTGCACAGCGCCTGAGAGACCCTTTTGGGGGGGTGCGGAGCGCTATATAAATGCACTACATTTACATTTCTACACACCCTAGAGCCTGTTTTCGAAAGCCCAATGTTTGTCAACAATTGGAAGCTAGAAAAAATAGTATATACTTGAACAACATAAAATCACATCAGTACACTGGCTGCCACCACAGGTGAGAGGCCACAAGCTGACTGGTCATGAAGTCTAAACTTCTAGTCATCCTTAAGAGCAGAGTTGAGGCACCCATAAAGGCAGTGTGAGGGGAAGTCATTAGTATGCCATGCAAGAGGCAGGCACTAATGGGAATTGTGAGGCGATGGCTTGATTGCCATCATGGAGGACCTGGCAACGAAAGACTGTTTACACAGCGCTAGTATTGGTATTATGTTAATTTCCATTTCTAATGCGGCATTATCACCCAAGGGTCTCTAGCTGCAATGCAATGAATGCAGAGGAAGTTCAGTTAAAACAGTCAAAAAAAGCATGTGTGACTCGCCAAGTTTTCAGACTTTAGACAATAATATCAGCCAGCCAAGAAACGGTGGGGGAAGCGAATTGCAGAGTTTTGGGGCGGCATACGATGAACCTTTAACTTAACGAGACCTGCTGTTACAAATCCTGGGGATCACAGTGTCACTCTGTAAAATGAAGGGATCTCCCTTGGCAGTATTACTTGATGTGTTTTTTTAGAAATGAAGGTGCAATGATATAAAGGACTATTTACCTCAAAGTAACTTAAAAAGAACACTTTGTCTTATGAGCAGCGAGTACAAATGTTGTGAAAGCAGTTTAACCTGAGAAAGCGAGTGGATACTGTAAGGACTGTCGGTGGGTGCTGTAAGGAACAAACACTGGTGGACAGTAAGAGCTTTCTTCAGTGGTTAATGTGAGTGGCCTTCAGTGCTGGGCTGTGTAAGGAGGCACGTATTGGACACGTGAGTACCTGTCACTATTTGGTACTTTAAGAAGCTGACAGTGTGGGCACTTTAAGAGATGTTTCTGGTGAGCAGATAGATAAACGGGCACTGCTGATGCTGAAGCTGAGAGCTGCCACTGATATAAAGTGTAAGGAATTAGCCATTGTAGGCAGTGTGAGAAGCTGGCACTGGTGCATAATTGTTAGAATGTTTTTGAGCAATGTCATGAACTACTTTTGTACAACAGCCTAAGAGTATGTCACAGGTGCACAATATGAAAAGCGGACACAGCTGGGCTTTTTGAAGTATGGACATTAGTGGGCTATGTGAGGAGTTAACACTGATTACCACTGTGAAGAGTCAGCATTGTTGAGTAGTATTCAGAGCTCCAATTGTTTAGAAGTGTGAGTAGGAAGCACAAGCTGACAGTGTGAGGTATATGCAATGGTGGACAATTTGAGCAGTTCACATTGATTCAAAAGATGAGACTAGTGTTAGTTTGCAGTATGAATAGCTGCCACTTGTGAGCAGTATGGATCAGGCTCTGGTGGGCAGTTTGGTGAGTGGGTACTGATGTGACTAGTAGGCAGTGTGGGAAGCTGGCACTTAGTGGCTATGTGGAAAACAGACCCTACTGACCATGATAAGCAGATGATACTGGTGGATAGTATAAAGAAATGTCACTGATGGGTAGTGTGAGACGCTGCCATTGGAAGGCAGTGAGGATATGGTACTGGTATCAGGTACTGCTGATAAGTGTGAGGAACTGGAATGGATGTGCAGTGAGCGCTGAGTTTTGTGTCTCATAAAGGGGCTGGCATTGGTGGGCAGTATGAAGGTCTTAATGCCCGACCCCTCTCAATCTGGAACCATATGGGGTTGTGTTGCACTATGGAAAAGACAGGGTTCTTCTGGGAGGATCTTACTGGACCTTCATCATAGATAAGAGGAGGAGATAAAATCAGATCTTCCTAATTTTACACTTACAAATGCAATCTACTTGTTAACTTTTATGTGTTTGGCATAATACTCAGCATATGCAGACAGTCATTTTGCTAAAAGATGAAGACGATATATGTCAGGGTATGGCCAGGTGGCCAACATAGGTACCACAGTCTCAGAGCGCTCCTGCTGCTGTAAGTGAGATCAAGCATGAATAGCATGGGTGGGAATCACCTGCATCTGAAAAATATCCTGAAGTACTCTTCAGAAAATTAAGATCCCTAATCTGCACTCTTTTTAAGAACTTATCACATGAATGCTGAAAACTCACAGAGACTGAAAATTAGTTTGTCTTAAGGAATGGTCAGTTTGATGCTGCAATCCAGGCTGCACTGTCTTTGTTGGACTGTGACTTTGGGGGCTCCTAGGAGACATCCTCAGTATGATGAAAGGAGTAGCCACTCTGGTGAAATGAGCAGGCAAATGCGGCCTGTTATATATTTTGCAGTGTCCTGCAAGATATCTGAATGAAAACATGGCTGCCCTTGAATTAAAGACATTCCAGTGATCCCTAGAGAGGGCATTTAATGATACCAGAAGCAAGACGAATAATAATATTGAGTGAAGGAATCTAGACTTACTGCTCGGGGCTGAATATAGAGTGATCATGATGACCAAACAGAAGGTAGAAGTGGGATTGTAGAACAGAGGCAATCACCACAGACAACCCTTATAGGAGCTGTTGTAGGAAATTGAAACAAGAACACCTTAACTTGCCACAAAATTTGAGGAAATAATCATTACAAGCCTTTTTTTTGACCACCTATGCCCAGTCCTACTCAATGCCCTATCGTGAGTCCACTCTGCCTCTCCTCTTGACACTTTGCCTGACCCCACACGCATAACTCCATCAACACATTCACACCTCCCTAAAATAACTTCCCACAAGGACTTTAAGTCTGACCCCCAACAGGGTCCTCCTCCTGTCCCATATTTGCCTCTCAACCCCCACCATACCTAACAGGGTTGTCGTAAATAGAGTATTACGCACTCATAATTTCTATAGGTATCAATAGTATCATGCATAAAGCAAAAGGCTGAGTCCGTGGTATCAGGTTCAAAAGGGCTTTATTCCAATAACTCGAGTTATAGGGAGAATA
This sequence comes from Triturus cristatus, assembly GCF_964204655.1. Lineage (NCBI taxonomy): Eukaryota > Metazoa > Chordata > Amphibia > Caudata > Salamandridae > Triturus > Triturus cristatus. The sequence goes on from NC_140589.1 coordinate 513,087,193, forward strand.
GTTCCATCACCACAAGGGATCAGGAAGGGTCTTCTGCAACTTTATTCACAGTATATATACATTCAATATTATACGTAAGCAGGAGTGCGTCAGGCAGAGCAAGAGAGAATGAGATAAGAGCATGTGGGCGTGTAAGGAGGCGTGAAGGTGGGCGTCCATGTGGGCGTCCACTTGATGAGTCATAGGAGTCATAGGTGAGTGTCATAGGTGGGTGGATACCTGGAGGGGGTTGCGTGATCAGCTGGAACTTTACTGGAACTTTGCCTTACTTGTGCTCAACTCGAGCATGACGTGTAACTGACGTGTAACTGGGGGAAGGCTGCTGTGCAGTCGGGGAGTCTGGAAGAGAGGCCTTCAGTATCAGGACGACCAGCACATCTTGTATTATCTGATATCTAAAGTCCGGAGCAGGAACTGATCTGTGACATAGGTTGCCCATCACCAAGAGCCGATGTGGCGTCTATTTCTTCATTCACTGCGTAGGCCTTACGTGGGGGCTATGGGCTTTTCACTGACGTGAGCTTTGCAATCACACAAAAGGGGACAGAATGGCTAGGCTCTATCCTTTGCAGACGGGTTGTGTTTATTCCTCCTTATCCAGGCAGGAATGTGATTCAGTAGGAGTAAGCAGATAACCGTGCTCAATACTGTCTCGGCACCCCGGACTGGGCCCCTTTGGCTGAGGCCCAAGTGTACGAGGCCAAGGATACACAGCTGCAGCTCTCAGAGCGTCTGAGGCCTGAAACCTCTTTTCGGGCTCTGGCTGAGCCACAAAAATGGGCTTTCATGAAAATGACACGAGTGCAGGAAAACATGATGCAAAACGTGTAGGCCTCAATGCAGATTTGTCGTTTCTCACATGGGAGACTTGATGGCAGGCCACGTTATAGCATAGGCATCATGGTTGACAGGCCATGGAGGGAAAATGCATGGCATACATGCATGTGCACAAAAACGTTGGGGAACACATAGGGGACACATAGGCCTCATCATTTTTATTTTCTCAGGGTGCTCCCTCTCAGCACAGTATCTCAGCTAATTAGCACAGATATCCTACTCCCCCATGTACCATCATGTGACATCTCAGAGATTTCCACCCACCCACTGACCTAACTGGCATCATTCCACCCACCCAAATCACACACAGACCAATCCACCTTCCCACACCAACCTACATCCAGCTCAACCCAGTGGCGGCTCGCAGAGGGACTGCTGCGGGGCAGTGGGGCGGGGGAGGGGCAGGGTTGGGGGTAGTGGAGTCGGACATATGACGGCAAGGAGTAAAGTAAGTAAGTAAATAAATAAAAACTATTTACCTTGCGCTCGCTGCATTGCCGAGTTGGCGATGCAGCAAGTGCAAGGTAAATAGTTTTATTTATTTATTTATTTATATACTTACTTTACTCCTTGCCATCGTATGTTGACTCCACTACCCCCACCCTGCCCCTCCCCCGCCTCACCGCCCCCCAGCACTCCCTCAGCGAGCGGCCACTGGCTCAACTTCAAATTTACCTAGCATTCTCCCAGCACAATGAGAACCCTCTGGTAGAATTCAACTCCCTCACACCTTATTGACACCTACACATATGATCAACCAACCTCACTGCTCCCAATACACATCTCCTCATGGCCTAATAGCCTCTCACACCACCTTGCTCCCTTCCCCACCTCGATCTACTACACAAGAACTCTAGACATATATTGTATATACCAGAAAACCATATTCACCCCTCACCCTAACAACACACTTAAATGACCAGTCTCAACTAACGCAGGTCAGCCCCTACTATTTACATATCCCCAACAACTACTTGGACAACAAGCCCTCTGTTACCACTCGGTTTACTTTTTTTCTCAACATAAAACTGAAGTACAACGATGGCACCTGTCCTGACCCCAATCAACCATTCCCTCACACACAGCCCTACTCCTCTTACTGCCCCTATCATCCTTGTACGGGGACCTTTTCCCTTACACTGACAGTCCACCCAACAAACTACACTCCCCTCACACCTTGCCTATACCGACTCACTTAAATAACAACTCCCAGCCAGTGCCGTACATTCACTACAACTTTCACAACACCACCTTGCCCATAAATGTCTTGAACCAGTCCTAAAACACCAACTGGTTGTACCAGTCCCCAACTGAGAACACAGGATCAACATCTCATCATGCAAGACCAGTCTACAGTGGTCCGCAACTCACCATCATTGACTATGACAATCACCATACTATGTCAAATGCTCTAAATGAACACCATAATAGCTCACACTCCATCACAGAATACTGACCATGTCATTGACTTGGAGCAAACAACAGCCCGCTCAAAGCAGGCATTGGCCAACAGGAACCTCATTCGTAAAAATACTACAACTCTTTATAACGCTCACACTAAATTAGTTTCCTCAGATTTATAATGCAAGCTTCATAGTTGTAGATCAACAATGAGGCACAAACTGAAAATATCAGACAGTATCACACACTGCAACCTTGATCTATTAATCCTCACAGAGACCTAGTTCAATGACACATCCCATAACATATTTGATTGTCTGCTTCCTCCAAATTACCCCATCATCAGAAACAACCATGTAGCTAGAGTCGACAGAGGCATTGTAGCCATCTTCAGAGACTCCTTTATGTGCACGAAGATACTGAACCACTCCTTTTTCACATTCCAGTACTTACCTACGCATGCAACACAACTTCCCTTTCAGCCTAAATGTCATTTATCACCCACCAAGCAATAACGCAACTTTATCAAAGAATACATGGATCACGCAAATGACCAATCAATGCAAAGCGACAAAGTCATCTTTCTTGTAGACTTTAATCTTTACTGGGGCACCAGAGAAAACTCTACAGTTAACCAGTTCACCTCCTTTCTTTCTGGAAATGATCTTACCCAGCACAACCTAAAATGAACACACCTGAAAGGTTCCACACTCAACTTAATGATCCACAAAGATGACTTGCTCCTAGTGGAAGAAACCATACTGGTAAACTAGTCCCATTACTTCCTTATTCCTTTCTTGTTATGACTCTCTCATTCCATGACCAGAGGCCAACCAAAAAGAGCAATTTCCTGGTTTTACTACAAGAACATCAACATCAGCAAACTTAGCAACACCACACGGAAGGAACTCCCACCCATAAGCCCCATCACAGATGTCAATGACACGATAGCTCATTGTTTTGTCCGTCTCTCAGTCTGCTTGATGAGGTAGCTGCGCTCCAAAGCAAAAAGAAAAAACCCAAACTTTGAGCTCAGTCGGCCAACAAGGCCTTATATGGGTAAAGAAAAGTCCTAAGTATACTGGAGAAGAAATGGAGGCAGTCACCCTCCACCACCAGCCATACGTGTCTACAAAACACAAGGTCACTATACAAAAGACACATCTTCTGTGAGAAATCAAATCACTTTAGATCCCTCCTTGACTCAGCCAATAACCAACCTAAACAGCTCTTTGATATGGTGAAAACCGCCATCAGCTTCTCCATGTTCACATACATTAAATTTGATGACCCATCACTGGAGAGTTTGTACTATTCTGTGACTCAAAAGTAAAATCGCTTCTTTGCCAAGGTGATCGTCTCATCCCTACCACAGTGTGGAAATCCACGAACACTTGGCAATTATTTGACATAATTAGGGAAGAACATTTAATTAAAATCATTATAAAGACAAATAATTTAACCCCTTCCATGCTCATGACGGAACGGTTCCGTCATGAGCATCGGTTGCGCTGTGCTCATGACGGAACCGTTCCGTCATGGCCCCGCCCGCGCTCGAACCCTTCAGCACCGCGGGGGAATTCCCGCAGCGCTGAAGGGGTTAAACCACTTTGTGGACTCTATCCTGGATAACATTGCTAAAGACCTTTATACACACACGCTCCCCTACTGGATCAACTTGGTGAAACTCGATCTCAGCCAAGGAACATTACCTGACTCCCTTGAGTCTGGATCAGTCACCCCACTCCTCAAAAAAACATCTGCAGATGCGAATGACCTCAGCAACTTCCCCCCTATCTTCAACCAACCTTTCCTTGCAAAAAATCATCAAATGTGTAGTGGAGCAACTCACCTAACTCATCAAAAGCAACAACCTCCTAGATGAATACCAATCGAGCTTCAATCAAGGCTGCAGTACTGAAACCACATTGCTACAAGTAGACAATACTGTTCTTTGTTTACTAGACTATGAGAATTCATGCCTCCTAAATTCTTCTCAACTTATCAGCAGCCTCTGTCACCACCTTATGCTCTTAAACACACTTAAATATTGAATGCCATTGATAACGTGGGTGTGGTCCTTAAGTGGTTTTAATCATTCCTCAAGGGAAGGTCACTGAGGATAGAAATTGAAGATTGTTTCTCAACACAGATGGCCATTGATCAAGAAGTCTCTCAGGGCTCTATCCTTGCTCCAAACTTCATCAACCTATCAAGCCTCTAGGAGTCCTGCTAAGAAAGGCAGGGATCTTTTCTTCTATCATCAATATGCTGATGACATCCACATTTATTTGAAGGTCTCCTCTCCAAATGGCATCTCTCATCTCACCATCACTGTAAACTCTGTTCAAGACTGGATGACTTCTCGCAATTTGAAACTGAGCTCTTTCTAAACTGATTCCCTCCTAATTTCTTCAAAATCACCACTTCTGGTGTAATTCTAGATGGACAGATTCAACATCCTTAACAGCAAACACACCATAGTTGGCAGTGCCAGATCCCAAGGAGTCATCCTAGACAAAATTCTCAATGTATAATTGCAAATTAGGACCATGGCAAGAAATCACTATTTCAACTGAGTCTTCTCTGGGAAATCGGCCGCTACAGTTTAAACCAAGATCTGAAATCTCTTGTTTAATCACAGGGACTTGCCAAAATAGACTATTGTAACTCTCTTTTCACTGTTCTTCCCAAGACCCATCTCACCCCATTCTTTTCTGGCTGCCCGTTGGATTCAAGACCATATACAATATGGACTGTATTACCCATAATGTCCTACACAAATCTACTCCTCGTTACCCAACGGAAAAACTTAAACTATCTGGCGACTACAGTCCATTGCAAAATGCAAAGGACTTCTGCTAGAACCTCCAACTTTTAAAAAGGAACAAGTCATGGCACAATCCTTCTCGGGAAACGTGACTAGACTATACAACTCTCCACCTCCAAGCCTATGCTGGACCGCCAGCTGGTGATCTTCAAAATGGAGCCGAAAGCCCTTCTGTTTCAAAGCTTTTTTACTTAATGACATCTCTGCTAACCACTCCAGTGGGAACATGCTCCCTCACCTCTATGAGTTAGTCTCTGACAATTGCCCTGAGATTAACTGAACTACATCCATTTCTGTAGACTTTACCCACTTTATCAGTTGACATCCTATTCACTTCCGCAGTTTATGGTATGTCCTAGAAACAATTTATTATTCTGTATCTTTTGTTATGACCTGCTAATTTGTAACTTTGGACCTTATGTAACAACCCCTTGTAATCATCGGATGTTATAATTGTTGACCTTTTGTAATCGACCTATGTTTTACTGGAAAGCGCCTCATGTTGCAACTTTATGTAACAAACCTATGTAAGGATTGAGTAGATTTTAATTTTGGACCTTATAAGAGGATCTATCTTTTCGAGCACCTTTGGGTAGTGTCCACACTATATAAATATGCATATATGAATAAATAAATAAATAAATATTAGGCATACTTTGAAGTAATCTATGGCAAAACAAGTGCAGCAAAGTAACAGTGGAGAGGTGGCAGTTGTTTTAGTTGGCTAAAGGTGATTTGAAGGAGAAAGAATTGAAGAGGAACAAGTGTCAGAATTCACCACACCAACTAGAAATCTGAAGGACCGGGTGAGCTGGAATTACCCAACGGCCTCCATAAGCAGAGCAGTGAGTAATATGATGGGCAAAACAACTCTAGATGTACGCATATAGATGATGGTGGAACAAAGCAGTGCAGAGAAAATAACTAAGTTAAAGCATCTGAAGGACTGCTGCTTCAGAAGGCCCCAAAGGGCCCCTGATTGAATGTTCGATATCTATGAATTATCTTTAAAACATGTGACTTTTTGTTACTTGCCCTTCTTCTCCATAATAATTGTTAATTGTTGTGTGAGAATATCTTGATTAAGTGTAACATGAGACTGACTACAATCTTTTGGAACAGAAATGTGAGGTTTTTTAGGGGTTAGCCATCCTCCAAGCCATTGCAATAGCCTTTGTTCACTACGGCCTCCCCCCCACACCACCCAATTTTGCTTCCAACTGGTGTGGCTGGTCTGGTGTCTTACAGCCCCTGTCCTCACCACATCCATCCTTCTTAGTTACTCTACACTCTCTGCTCCAGCCTGGTCCATTTTGGTTACTGGACAGTATGGAAATCTGAAGCTTAACCAAAGCCACAACTGGGTACAAGCAGTGCCTCCCTTCACTGAAGGAGAAGGGCCTCTACATGGTGGGGATGCTTACAAGTAGACCTTTTTCCATGAAATATGAACACTACTGAGAGACTATGAATGACGTTTTGCTATAACTAATGCACCAAGCGGGTATTTTGAAATGAGTTGAACATGGAAATTAGCTCTTGTATTGGCCTGAATGTTTGTGCAAGGGCTATCTTGATCAGAAAGATCTGTGGGCGAACATTCAGATTTTACCGCAAACACACTAGCAGATCCAGTAAAACGACATTACTATGCCAAGCAGGGCATGCGGGTGACTTAAGGGGCAATGGAGCAGGAGAGGGTTGTGGATGGTTAGGTGTATTAAGTTGCAAAAAACGCAATATTTTGTAAAACAGCCAACATTCTCAAAGACCTTCTAAACTAATGGGGGTGGAGAAAGGGAGAGTGTGTGTTTTCATCTGTGTAAATATTTAGACTGAGAGCATCTGCACCCAGCTGCGACCCTTGGCAACCCCTAAATGACATCCATGATCCTAACAATAATTACTCCCTTGTTTTAAAACTTACTCTAATCCGCTCTCTAAGCATAGCATTAAAGCCTACCCTAAACCTAGCACTTATTAATGCCCCCTACTTTTTCTTGAAAGCAAAATAATACATTAGGGTTTATTTTTTGTGGGCTAGGTGGTATATATGCATAATATTGGTGACTTTTTTTTTTTTTTTAGTTTTATATAGCGCGAACTAGACCCAAGACATTGGGTGTCAGAGCACTTTACATAGCACCAGTTTTGTTACAGAAGGACACATTCATTTTTTTGGGGCACGGGGAGATTAAGTGATTTGTCCAGAATCACAGGGTGTTGAGAGTTGTTGCCGAGACTCGAACCCGGTTCCCCAGCTTCGAGGTCGACCGTTCTAGCCGTAAGGCTACATCCTCTCCCCATTTTATTGTATAGTGTTAAAAATGGGAATCTCTAAATGACAGAGCTATGCACCTTTGTCCTAGAAGGGTCCCTTCCTTCTAGTCAGGGTAAGGGAGTTACACCCTTTGGATAACCCCTGCTCACACCCTTGGTAGCTTGACACGAGCAGACAGGCTTATCCCAAAGGCAATGTGTAAAGTATTTGTACCCAAACTCACAGTAACACAGTGAAAACACCACAAATGGACACTACACCAGTTTAGACAATTAAAGTATCTTTATCTAAACTGAACAAGACCAAAACGACAAAAATCCAACATACAGGTATCAAGATATACTTTTAGAACAATTATTTCAAAAATAGAACTTGTAGAAACAAAATAGCTCCACTTGGGGCTATTACGACATCATGACAAGCATAAATCCAAAGTACGGCGCCGACCGCAAGGTGCGCATCATCAGGCACAGGGGTACACAATGTGACCCCCAAACAACAGTACCTTGAAACAATGTCAGTAGATCATGCACAGCGTTGTGGAGGTGAGGCACCTGTTCCGAGGCAAGGCCGGTTCCCGGTTACCATTGGGGAGACGAGACGTCGAGTCCGTAAGGATGTGAGGCATCGAGTCCAGAACAGGGAAGTTAGACGGCTTTGGCGGTGAAACAGAAGGGGGATGGGAGCACACTGCTACCTCCCAGCACAGTTCGCCCCTTTGCATCCTGGTACATGCAGTTCAATTTAACTGCTTACTTGAAATTTTGCAGAGTGTCTCACCAAAGTTGGTGCAGGTTATTGCTGTTAATCTCTAGACACATGTGTTTCTGGATTTCATCCTTCTTCAGTAGAGATAAAACGAAATTCTTCTGGGGTTTGCTGAGAAAGCTGCCACAATCCTCTCAGGTCTCTGTACCTCTCCCTGGCGCACAGGTGCCTCCCATGAGCTCGTCAGCCCAGTGGCTCAAGGGAGCCTTTTTGAAACAGAAGGGGGATGGGAGCACACTGCTACCTCCCAGCACAGTTCGCCCCTTTGCATCCTGGTACATGCAGTTCAATTTAAATGCTTACTTGGAATTTTGCAGAGTGTCTCACCAAAGTTGGTGCAGGTTAGTGCTGTTAATCTCTAGACACATGCGTTTCTGGATTTCATCCTTCTTCAGTAGAGATAAAACGAAATTCTTCTGGGGTTTGCTGAGAAAGCTGCACATATCCTCTCAGGTCTCTGTACCTCTCCCTGGCGCACAGGTGCCTCCCATGAGCTCGTCAGCCCAGTGGCTCAAGGGAGCCTTTTTGAAACAGAAGGGGGATGGGAGCACACTGCTACCTCCCAGCACAGTTCGCCCCTTTGCATCCTGGTACATGCAGTTCAATTTAAATGCTTACTTGAAATTTTGCAGAGTGTCTCACCAAAGTTGGTGCAGGGTAGTGCTGTTAATCTCTAGACACATGTGTTTCTGGATTTCATCCTTCTTCAGTAGAGATAAAACGAAATTCTTCTGGGGTTTGCTGAGAAAGCTGCCACAATCCTCTCAGGTCTCTGTACCTCTCCCTGGCGCACAGGTGCCTCCCATGAGCTCGTCAGCCCAGTGGCTCAAGGGAGCCTTTTTGAAACAGAAGGGAAATAGGAGCACACTGCTACCTCCCAGCACAGTTCGCCCCTTTGCATCCTGGTACATGCAGTTCAATTTAAATGCTTACTTGAAATTTTGCAGAGTGTCTCACCAAAGTTGGTGCAGGTTAGTGCTGTTAATCTCTAGACACATGTGTTTCTGGATTTCATCCTTCTTCAGTAGAGATAAAACGAAATTCTTCTGGGGTTTGCTGAGAAAGCTGCCACAATCCTCTCAGGTCTCTGTACCTCTCCCTGGCGCACAGGTGCCTCCCATGAGCTCGTCAGCCCAGTGGCTCAAGGGAGCCTTTTTGAAACAGAAGGGGGATGGGAGCACACTGCTACCTCTCAGCACAGTTCGCCCCTTTGCATCCTGGTACATGCAGTTCAATTTAAATGCTTACTTGAAATTTTGCAGAGTGTCTCACCAAAGTTGGTGCAGGTTAGTGCTGTTAATCTCTAGACACATGTGTTTCTGGATTTCATCCTTCTTCAGTAGAGATAAAACAAAATTCTTCTGGGGTTTGCTGAGAAAGCTGCCACAATCCTCTCAGGTCTCTGTACCTCTCCCTGGCGCACAGGTGCCTCCCATGAGCTCGTCAGCCCAGTGGCTCAACGTAGCCTTTTTGAACAGAAGGGGGATGGGAGCACACTGCTACCTCCCAGCACAGTTCGCCCCTTTGCATCCTGGTACTTGCAGTTCAATTTAAATGCTTACTTGAAATTTTGCACAGTGTTTCAACCAAAGTTCGTGCAGGTTAGTGCTGTTAATCTCTAGACACATGTGTTTCTGGATTTCATCCTTCTTCAGTAGAGATAAAACGAAATTCTTCTGGGGTTTGCTGAGAAAGCTGCCACAATCCTCTCAGGTCTCTGTACCTCTCCCTGGCGCACAGGTGCCTCCCATGAGCTCGTCAGCCCAGTGGCTCAAGGGAGCCTTTTTGAAACAGAAGGGGGATGGGAGCACACTGCTACCTCCCAGCACAGTTCGCCCCTTTGCATCCTGGTACATGCAGTTCAATTTAAATGCTTACTTGAAATTTTGCAGAGTGTCTCACCAAAGTTGGTGCAGGTTTGTGCTGTTAATCTCTAGACACATGTGTTTCTGGATTTCATCCTTCTTCAGTAGAGATAAAACGAAATTCTTCTGGGGTTTGCTGACAAAGCTGCCACAATCCTCTCAGGTCTCTGTACCTCTCCCTGGCGCACAGGTGCCTCCCATGAGCTCGTCAGCCCAGTGGCTCAAGGGAGCCTTTTTGAAACAGAAGGGAAATAGGAGCACACTGCTACCTCCCAGCACAGTTCGCCCCTTTGCATCCTGGTACATGCAGTTCAATTTAAATGCTTACTTCAAATTTTGCAGAGTGTCTCACCAAAGTTAGTGCAGGTTAGTGCTGTTAAGCTCTAGAGACATGTGTTTCTGGATTTCATCCTTCTTCAGTAGAGATAAAACGAAATTCTTCTGGAGTTTGCTGAGAAAGCTGCCACAATCCTCTCAGGTCTCTGTACCTCTCCCTGGCGCACAGCTGCCTCCCATGAGCTCGTCAGCCCAGTGGCTCAAGGGACCCTTTTGGAAACAGAAGGGGGATGGGAGCACACTGCTACCTCCCAGCACAGTTCGCCCCTTTGCATCCTGGTACATGCAGTTCAATTTAAATGCTTACTTGAAATTTTGCAGAGTGTCTCACCAAAGTTGGTGCAGGTTAGTGCTGTTAATCTCTAGACACATGTGTTTCTGGATTTCATCCTTCTTCGGTAGAGATAAAACGAAATTCTTCTGGGGTTTGCTGAGAAAGCTGCCACAATCCTCTCAGGTCTCTGTACCTCTCCCTGGCGCACAGGTGCCTCCCATGAGCTCGTCAGCCCAGTGGCTCAAGGGAGCCTTTTTGGAACAGAAGGGGGATGGGAGCACACTGCTACCTCCCAGCACAGTTCGCCCCTTTGCATCCTGGTACATGCAGTTCAATTTAAATGCTTACTTGAAATTTTGCAGAGTGTCTCGCCAAAGTTGGTGCAGGTTAGTGCTGTTAATCTCTAGACACATGTGTTTCTGGATTTCATCCTTCTTCAGTAGAGATAAAACGAAATTCTTCTGGGGTTTGCTGAGAAACTCACCAAAGTTGGTGCAGGTTAGTGCTGTTCATGCTGGGAGGTAGCAGTGTGCTCCCATCCCCCTTCGGCTTTGGCAGTGAGGCGATGCGACGCTGAAGAGTTAGTCAAGTCACCCTTGTCAGTTATCGGCTCCACGATCGCAGGCAGCAGTTGCTGACGGTGACGGCGTCTGTGTGAGCGCTGGCATCAGGAAGACCGATAACTGCAGGCATTGATAGGTGTCGGAGCTATAGTGCAGGCGGCACGGTGTGTCGTGCACTTCACGTGCGGTGCCCCTAGCCTCTGTTCAGGTCGCGGCATCACTGGCGGCATCTGAGTTGTTTTTCTTGCTTTGCAGCACCAACCACACAGTTCTCAGGGCCCATGAACTTGAATTGGCACCCTTTTGAATGCAGGAGTCCACAGAGGAGCCCAGGTGCTGGTCATCGAGTTGCAGGTGAAGTCTTTGTGGCCCTGAGACTTCAGAACAGGAGGCCAGCACACACAGGCCCTTGGAGGTCCTTCTTCAAGCAGGTTCACTGTAAAGTTCCATTCTCTGTCCTCTCCTTGGCAGAAGCAACCACTGCAGGCCAACCCGGCAAAGCACACACAGCAAAGGGTCAGTACTCCTCCTTACATCTCTCCAGCTGTTCTTCTTGGCAGAGGTTCCTCTTGAGTCCAGAAGTGATCCTATTCTCTGGGCTTTAAGGTACAATACTTATACTCCATTTTCTCTGTGTTCTGTTTGTGGCAAGGCTCTCTGAGCCCAGTTCGAACCAGTTCTGTCCTCTCTGGTGCAGCATGTTCACAGTAGGTGGAGACATTATTATGCACAGGAGCCACAGCCTATTCAGGTGCAGATGAAACACCTCTCACCACTCTAAATGCAGCCAAGTTCCATTCAGCCCAGCTACGAGTCACCCAAGAGAGGCAGGACACACATCAACCCCACTTGTGGCTGTCTACAGTGAATGCACAGCCCCAGCTCCTGTCACTCCAAAATCAGACAGTCAATACACAAACAGCAGAGGCACACAGAATGGTTCAACAAGACAATGTCTACTTTCTAAAACTGGCATTTTCAAACACACAATTTAAAAACCATCTCCCTAAAAAGATGTGTTAATTCTTCGTTCAGGGAGCCTAAACTCCATTTCTTTGTCTTGTCCCAATGGAAAGTTATATTTTTCAGGTCAAAATGGCAGTATACAACTGTGCGTGCAGACACTACAGTGGTAGGTCTGAGACACATTTACAGGACTACTCATGTGGGTGGCACAACTGGTGCTGCAGGCCCACTAGTAGCCTTTGATATACAGGCCCTGGCACACTCAGTGCACTTTATTAGGGACGTACCAGTAAATCAAATATGCGAATCATGGATAACCAATCATAGTAACAATTTACACAGGAAGCGCGTGCACTTTGACACTAATCAGCAGTGGCAAAGTGCCCAATGCATCTAAGCCAGCAAAAATGAAACCCATCACACTGTGAAAAATGCAGGAGTTAGGGGTAAAAATTCAGTTCAGGGGAAGCCAAGCTAAGGATGCCAAGTCTAACATATGTTAATTATGTATCCAACACACGCAGTGCTGGTCTAAGCAAGCTTACCTCACAGTTAAAATGAATCCACAATCATCGTACAACTTATTGAAATCGACAATAATAAAAGAAGAATCACACCCAAAGTAAAACAAAATTAAAACCAATGGACAGATCAAAAAATCACTTGCAGGATGAATACATAAACAGAAAACGATGTCTGTTCCTTTAGAAATTATCAGAGCCGATGAAAAATTAGATAGAAAACACCCAAGCAACTATTATGTGCAGGGCATCTGCTCAGGACGTCAAAGTTGGATTCAACCACAGTGTTCACTTAATTATTCCTTACAGAAGGCCATGTTTGGGCTTGATTTAATGTGAATGAGCAAAGAGATACAAAGTTGGGCGCCACCTCAACCCTAACTAAATGCCGAGTACCCCTTAAAAGAGACGGGTGCATATGTATGTACTTGACCAATGTTCTGAGTGTCCCTCTTGTAAAGCATTTGGCTGCCCTTGGGCCATGTTTGCGCTATATAAAATGAAAATAAATAGAGTTCTTGCATGTACTCACAACTGCGAATCCTTGAGTAATAAAAGCTGAAAACATGTTCAAACACACAAACGTGGATACTCTCGGCATCTATTGTACATTGCAACACCCATCTACTGTTAATAAACCATAGTAACTAAAGGGCGTGACGTTGCTGTAATACACTAATCACCAAAGTAAATGGAAATCCTTGAAGAGTATCTAGCATGGCTTTTAGTGGGGTGGGTCTCTCTGGGTCTCAGACCTGTCATTAATTTAAACCTGACCTTGAAACAGGTTCCTATTGGGCTCTTTATTTATGTCCTCAGCTTTATAGGAAAAACACTGACCCAATTCTGAATGATGACTGTAAAAAGCTTTAACATAATCAGTGTCAGCCGTGTAGATCCTGTGGACATTTAACTTTCTACATAATCTTGCTTTCCCTAGGAGTGTTTTCTTTTTATAGGAACACATCAGCCGCGGCCAGCATTAATTGCTGGTGGGGGTGCGGGGTGTCACGCGGGGAGGGGGGTTTAATTTAATTATAAATAAAAAATGTACCTGTCCACCGGCCGGGTCCCAGGTTTTCTCGACTCCTGCTACTGGAAGTTATTACCATTTTATGTTTCTGCTTCTCGCACTGCGAGAAAGCAGTGGGGCGATGCTCCTCCGCTCTAGTGGAGGAGCCAACCCTGGAACACATGGTCACCTCTAGGTGTCTGTGTGAGTTCAGGTTTTTTTTTCGGGTGGGGGTTTTTAAAGGGCCACAATAGTTTCTCACAGTGCATGTTAGTGGGTCAGAAAGATGTTCGGAACAGTTACTCGTCTAATCCTTGGCCTCTCTGCAGAGCTCACGCAGCAGTAGTCATGTTTGGCAGATCTACTTGTGAGTCTATGCAAATGTGTGTGAAAAGAAACACAATATTGACTGGGCTGAAATAAAAGAAACACAGCCAGTGAGTGGGTGTGTTGCATGTGGTGATGGTGAAGTGAAGAAAGTACATACAGGAATGAGTGAAAAGAGATTGCTAAAGAAGGAAGAGATGAGGTGTGAGATATGCAGATGGAGGATTTCAGAAGGATGGGGCAAAAAAGGGCATACATATTTATCACAGTGAGAGATTGCAGGGGTGGGGGTGGGAGAGTGGTACAGATGGAAGAATCTGAGTGATCAAGGCACTAACCCTTTAACAGACCTTACAACGTTTAAATCACAGTCTCATCTTTTTAGAACATAAACATTTTCAATTCTATTCTGTTCAATAACTTTATTTCGGCCACTAGGGCCATCAAAGTGCAGGTAGCAATAAAACAAATATTATACATTTATAGTTAAAAGTTTTAGATTTCCCAAATTCATATGTTAGAACAATAATAACCGCTGGACACACAGGAGTTGAAAATCTAGCAGAGAAGTAAAAAGCTTTGTGATACAATCTTCAGCCCATTAAAAGAAAATAAAAGCAGCTACCTGGGGGAGGGCTGCACTCTAAAATTATGACAAAACTACAAATATGAGACTAGAGCAGTGAACCCAAATCATGGATAGAGTTAATAAACCTGTCTACTTTCAGTTCATTTCTACTTCTCCAGAGGTACTACTTTAAGATAGCTCGTCGGGTATGCCACATACAATTTAAAAATCGGGAAACAGCAAAGACTGTTGGTGGATGGGTGTCGTACTTTAAAACTCTGGAAGCCTCTGCACAGCGCACAAAGCCCAGGTTCTTACAAAGTTGGATTAGCCAACGCTTGCGCGGCGACCGATAGGCTGGGCAGCGGAACAGGATGTGTATTTCAGACTCCACCTTATAATTGCATGCAGGACAATCCACCTTTTGGTCTTTAGCCCATTTGCTGGTAATCACTAGTAATGGGAGGGTCCCTAATCTAAATTGCACATACAATTTCCTGGCCAAAGGGGATTGAATAGAATCCAGAAAATGTTCCTTGCTGTATGTGTTTTTAACAGACAAAAAATCTGCTGTCAGGCGACCACATGTGGCACTTTCTTCTAAAGACATTAGGTTAAATTGTCTGTAGCATTTAACTAGTTCTAGCTTAGAAATCATAGCACATGATACTTCGGGAGTTCTCCAGATGCCCAGCTTGCCTAACTTAAAGGCAAGATCCCTTATATGGCAAAGCCAGGGGATTTTCTTGGTGGAACAGATGGTCAGGAGCTCATTTAACTCAGCCCTATGGACGGACAATTTCTGGGGTCACCCATAGCCTCCTCCAGAATGTTAGGGGTCTCAGGGCAATCTCTTCATCAAGGGGCTTGATACCCATGTCCATGCGGGGGGAATAAGGGGGGTACTACAAGGTAGGCAAACAAGCTGCCGCATAAAATTGTTCTCAGCCTTCGTCAGGTTGGTAGTAGAGCAATGCCCCCACAATTCTACCCTGTATAGCGTGGCACCCCTAGCTTGTGCTTTATAGATTTCCACCACAGTGACGGCTGGTTTAAAGACTGAGCTTCTATACATTTTCATTACACCGCTCACTGTCTGGGTTAGCCTAAGTCTTGCTTAGGCCAGCTGGGACCCCATTCAAAGTGCTCTGACAGGGTAACTCCCAGGTAGTCAAATATCTTTACTCTTTCAAGAGGAGTGCCATTTAGGGAAGGGTTTGGCCTAATCATGCTGGGAGGATTGAAGACCATATATTTAGTTTTAGTTAAATTGATCTCCAGCCCTTGCAACTTGCAGAAATTGGCGAAGCCATCAAGAGTGCGCTGGATACCCATTGATGTTTTTGAAAGTAACAAGGTGTCGTCAGCAAACATCAGCACAGACACCCTCCCCGATACTAGCTTTGGAGCATCATTGTCCTTTATATTTATAAGGTGGTCAACAGGGCCGTTAATAAAAAGACAAAATAAGGTAGGAGCTAGAACACATCCCTGCCGGACCCCCTTTTGTACAGGGAAACGTGAAGTAAGTTCCCCGTATTTTCCACAGCGTACTTGGGCAAAATTTCCCAGGTGGTGCCTCTCTATAACGTTGAGAAGGTAGGAAGGAATCCCAAGATCACTCAGCACCTTCCAGAGTTTCTCCCGAGGGATAAGATCACAAGCCGACTTCAGATCAACAAATATAAGATAGAGGCTGCTACCCTCTATAGTCACAGTTTTCCAGAAAAGTAGTTGTAGTCTGAATATCTGGTCTACGGTTGACATATTTGATCTGAAGCCGGCCTGGTAGGGACTGAGTATTTGTTCTTCTTCCATCCAACCCTGGAGACGTTCCAAAAGCACCCGGCTGAGAAGTTTTTGGGTGATGTCAATTAAACTAATTGGCCTGTAGTTAGAGGGTGAAAGAGAACAACCTTTTTTGAATATGGGCACTACTTCCGCACCACGCCAGGTATCAGGGGGATCCAAACCCTTCAGGATGGCATTAAATAGGGCACACAGGTATATTTTGGGTTCTTCCCGGAAAAGGTCCCCCGGTATTTTATCTAGACCTGGCGCTTTGTTGCGGTGTAACTTGTTAATGGCATTTCCCACTTCAGTCATGGTAATCTCTGGTAACCCCACCAAATGGTCCTCCGCTGTCATACTGGAAGTAGTGGAATTAACTGGCCACCATCACCAATGGCATACAGGGACCCAAAGTGGGTCTCCCAAGCTTCAGGCGCTATGTTGGCCTCTATGGCCGATCTCCCTTCCCTGTCGCCCGAGCTTACTATTGCCCAAAAGGTTTTTAGGTCTTTGTCGTTAAGGGCAATTCTAAGAGTTTCCCACATTTCTAATTCCTAGGTTTTTATTTCCTGGTTGGTGGTCCGTTTATACCTAGCCCTGGAAAGTTTGATAAGTGTCCTGTCCTTCACCTTCACCGCATCCAGGAGGTCCTTCTTGGCCTTGCAGCATTTGTCGTTAAACCAGGAGCATTTATTTTGGTTAGTTTTCCACCTGCGAACAGCAGGGAAGAATACATCCGCAAGTTTCGTGGTTAGCTCGGTATGTATTTTCCCTACCTTTTCGAGATTCACATTGGGCCCCTCCACCTGTATTGCCTTCCACATTTTGGATATCATTGGGCTTGCTAGCTGGTAAACTTTGGCCAGCTTGGAGGGAGCCTGTTGTATATAACCCCATCTAACCTTTGTTCTATTGTTTGTTAAGGTTAATGAACCTATCCCGTTTGTAGTAGTAGAAGGGAGTTTAGCAATGCCAAGGTCTCATGGTTTTTCAATTCTAATTATACACAACACAATTGTTGTTACTCATTTATCTGATTCTGCTAATGAGCATTGGCAAAGCCAACAGATCTGGCTCATTCTAGGCGCATCTCTGCAATTATAGGCACCAAAATATTGGTTGGGTGGTGCGCCATGGAAAGGGCAGGATTTTAGTTTAAGCGGCAGAATTTCCAAAAATAAACGCAATGCAGCGTAGCACCCAAAGAGGCTGCACTGTGTTGCGTGACCGGGAGAAGGCAGGAGAGCACCATATCTTCAGAGATATGGCTCTTTCCTCCCCCTCTCCCTAGCGCCGGTGCTGATTTCAGCTGCCGAAAGCCAGGCACACACCCTAGCGAGCTGGGATGTGTGCTTGAGTCTAGCATAGGTTTTGTACAGGAAGTGTACCCTTCCTGTACAGAATACCATGCCTAGACAAGTTTTAAAGTGTTCCTACTTTGTATGTGTGCTGCATAATGCAACATACATGTAAAGTCGGAAAAGAAAGGAGAAATAAAAACATTTCTCCTGTTAGCGCCTCCTTTGAAGTAGCGTTAACTTTTGGCGCTAAACCGTGTCTACAATTGTTTATAGATAGGGTTTTACATAAAAAGGCATGGGTTGTTGCATGGGAACACCCATGTACCACCCATGTAAGCCCCCTTGGCGCTAAGTAATGCAATGTAACACTTTGAGCTATTTTTAGGGTACTTTCCAGCGCAGTTTTGCACTGGAAAGCAAATTTAAAAAAAAACATTTTGTGCTGGTTAAACCCAGTGCAAAATGTTTGAAAATCTACCTCTATGTGTTTTAAGCGACGCCTTTCTTTGCATAGGTCATGTTCCTAATTACACGTCTTTGGCTATAGCCCTTTTAGAGACACCACACACACACACTTTTTTCATTCCATTTAAAGACCTGCTATTTTGGAATTGAAATAATCTCCAGTGGCAGTCCTCAAATATTTAATCATAGTTAGATGGGAAGCAATGGTGCGATGATCCTTTCTGTGTCATTCTGTTTCCACACAATCCTTGTGTCTGAAAGTCTGTCCTGTAACATTGGCTGGCTGGCTGGCTGGAAATGCACTCCTGAGTCCTTGACTTGGTTATCAGAGCCCAAGAATCCGCTGCCACTGACAGGGCAGGCTCACAGTTAAGTGCGCGTTGCTCGTCGTCAGGAGGATGACCGAATATGGGCTGTTCAACAAACAGCAGCCTGCTGCTATGAACGGGCTGCTGCAGGAGCTCAGATCGGCACCGTGCTTCAGTCAGTTGGGAAACCTTCAGTGCTTGGTGCTACCCGTGCGCGACTTGAGAGTAAGGCGTGTGGTGGCTGAAGGTGCATAAAAGCTGCTTAGAGATGAGATGAGAATACACACCTTCCAGTCTGCTAAAGTAAGTAGGACAATGTCTCTGTGTGTTGTATGTGTCTGTCAACACTGCACCCGCGATCATATATGTGGGATTGCAAATTGTGATTGCAATGTAGGAACTGTTACTAGGGTTCTAAAGTTCAACATGTGTTACATATGTCGTAGGTAGGTATGTGTTCGAATTGTTGCAGTAGAAAATCGTGTTGTTGTTGTTAATCTATAGTAATTACTCTTCGATTATCAGTAAAGGCAAAGCAATTAGATGCTGAGAAACGAGAACCTATCCTCCAGGACGTACCCAACAGTAGTGCAGCAGGCGCAGTGGCAGCAAGTTCCATTGCTCTCGAGTTCTAGTTGTTAATTGCCAGAGCAGAGGGTGGGGCCCAATTTCTTGGATTACTTTGGGACCCATTGCAGCTTTGCTATACTACCCACCCCAGTGCCAGTCTTAGTTACAGGAATTGAATTTTGAAGGCAAACATGTTCCTATTTAATAAGGCATTCATGTTAACTTCCTGTACACGTTCCTTCTACCCGTGTGCAAGGTCGATCATTAGTCCTACCTTGAGAAACTAAAGTAGCCGTTCCCTAACTCTTTATAAAGCGATTTCTGCAACATTTTGAAATTGTATGGCTTGTTGATGCATTTTGATTGGTCACGTGTTAATGCAATTAAGATTCTGCAGCATTATCTGATCTGTCACTTCCTTATAAACAGTGCCACCCTTTGTTAACAAAAGGACCTTTTGTTGTAAATGGGTTGCTTCATACTATATAAAACCACTTGATGTTTAGGTCTGGCATTGCCGTTAGCTTTAGATGTCTCGCCTTTTTTTTTAATTTGCAAATAATATGTAAAGTACGTATGTAGAGTGGCTTTCACTCAGCATTCTTCATCCGCCGGTCAGATAAATTGTCATTCACATTTTGTTTACACTCCCCATAGCATGCTGCAGCAACATGGATCAGCCCACCTCCAGCCATTGGCTTCCTTCGATATAAGAGAGTGTCAGCATTTCGTTTGTGCGCATCAGTTATTAAAGTTGTCTCATTCAGTGGCTGTATGCTAAGCGAGTGTGACCTTTTTTAGTACATTATTTTTACTTTGGAAATGTTAATTTCCATGTTTTCCCTTTCACGATTGCCCTGGATGGCAGCGGGCCTCTTGTTACTGCTTGGAGAGTGCCACATCACGCACGGGCTCGGGCAGTACTTGGGAGGCCATGTAGGAATCTTTTTTTCTCCATTATTATCGAAGCTGACTCTCCAGTCTAAGACAAACGCACAATATGCCTATATTAAACTGATTCTCAAATTGACAATTCGTTGTCTTCGTTGAAGAACTGTAAACAACGCCCCTTCCCGTAGCCCAGTATTCCTTCGAAGCCCGTTCACGCTGCATCATTCTCATTGTGTGTTGACCTTATTTGCCAGTGGCCACAGGCAAGTGGTGGTCTTGTTTCTAGATCTGTGCCCTGTCCTTTTTAAGTTTCTATACAAAGCAAACTTTGCCCTAATGACACTACACCGCTTTGCAATAAAGCAGCAAAGGTTACGCATTTTTTTAGGCACAGAGAAATTCCGCGATGTTTAAGATTAACAGGATTTTGAGTCGAGGCCAGTTTTCGAACCAGGTTCCAAAGTCAACAGAATTAGTCGCAAAGTACCATCTCCTCCAAACAAACGGCCCGTCAGAATAATAGGTTATTTACAGCACTTTCAGCACCGAAGAGTATTAAATGCAGGTATTTCTAAAGGTATGAAACGTTATCTTCCTGCACAAGTCGGGGGTACACGCGGGTAGACGGCCTCTACCCACTCTTTTCACAGGTTAGACGCGTCTACCCTGACAAGTGGTTGGGCCCCACAGAAATATGCTAAACGTGTCCGGTGTAATTTCCAGTCACCGGGACACATTCAGCAGCGCCTGCACATTGTCTGCTTTTGTTCAGAGCATCAAAGTGCAGGAGGGGAAAGGGCTAATCAGATTCCATCTGTGTCCATAACAAAGGCCGAAGTTAAGGGGCTAACAACAGGCCTCCTTTTGTTGGAGTGTCCTGGCTGGGAGCTATGGGGTGCTTCGTGCTTCACATTGAAACTCAATGGAGGGGAAACAAAGGCCTGTTGTCACTTCACAGGTGCTTAAGAGAGGCATGCTTTTGACTTTGTGCAGTCCTTGAATATGAGAGCTATGCATACACTGTAAGAATGTCAGATGTGATGGTCTGTCCCAGTATTTACCCAAACAACAATTTAAATACCACAGTTTTGTTTTATTTCTTTTACAGCACTATAGCAATACTCATCCCAATGCAGGGTGTCAGAGCGTTTTACATCATACTTGCACATTATACATTGTAAATCATGTGTGTGTAAATCAATGTGTAGGATATGCTAAATAAGACAGTGAATGTTACACTTGTAGGAGCCAAATGTACTTCACAGATCACTGTGCTTATTGGATTACAATTCATCAACTGCGCGTAACAAAAGGTTCTCTGTGCTAAAAGCAGTAACATACTTACCTATTTACATATACTAAAAATCTGTCATCTGTGTGTTACATTATGTGCTTTGCATGAGGCATATTAACCCTTTATGCCACTTTCATACAAAACTGAGACCAGGCAAAACACAGATCTCTCCAGCAAGTGCATTAACCTTTAGTTATCTTACAATTATTATTATTCCCTGAGATGTAGTTGGCACACAAAGATCTATGCAGCAAGTGCCTTAACCCTGTAAGATATTTTAAAATGCAGACTTTGCAACCAATTAAGCAGAATTGATTTGCTGCCAGGTTTCTCCATGTTGCCAATTTCTTTGTGGCAGAGTTTTAAAAAACTACATGTAGAAGTTGAGATCTAGATTTTGCATCAGGGTTGCATCACTTTTTTGGCACAACCCTGACACAAAACCTCATTTGTTAAATATTGTAATGCACTTAAATGCACTCAAAATAAACCTGCTAAACATATGTGTAAGGTCTTAAGATCTGATGTTACTTCTTGTGATGTTACTTCCTGTGAGGTCATAGGTTGTTATGCCACGTGCGTTGTCACACGCCATGATGTCGCTTGCATACTGCCTAACTTGGTTAGTCCCTCCACTACTGTTTTTAGGACTTGTGCCCTGGTTATCTCCTCAAGTTACATGCAGGTCGGAATTTTATAGTGACATTTTACATCAGTCTTGATTTCTTATCATTTTATTGCTAAATATCAGATGTTTTCCCACAACTGTTTAAATCCTTTAGGCGTTGCTGTTTGTTATATCGCTTTGGTTTCTCCTCTTGATATTAAAGTATTGCAATATGGGTGCCACAATTGATGTAAAGGCACATTTGTGACAAGTTGTACTCCATTCCACAGAAAGCATCCCTTGTTTTACCCAGTCCCATACTGCTGTCGCTCATCTTGTCTTGAGAAGAGAGCAAGACATACAGATGTCCCCTCCAAGAATTTAACTGCATCTAAGTTTTCTGCCAGGTCTTTTGATTTCTGGGACCCACAGAACTCCGAGATCTCTGATGTTACAAGGCTGGAGTCGTAGAAATGTTGGTTCCGAAATATACTCCAGAGAAACCTATTTGGTTGAAGTAGAAAATGTGCGAATGAGGCAATTTAGCTACGTATATCATGTTGCCAGTTGGAACACAACTGTCTTGATGTTAAGACCTGTAACTAAACTCACCTTTGTGTGGAATTTTGTTTCCTTGTACACATCTGTTAACTTCAGTGCCTTTATCTATCGGGTACTCTCTCCTCTTATGACCATTAATGGCCCACTTTTTCATTTTAAAATGCTTAAAAATGTTAAATTCTCTTTGCCCTTATGTGGCTGAGCTTTCATCCCTAAAATATTCGAGCACATTCTGAAAGAATGGCGACTAATGCAGGGCAACGGACAGTCCTTCACACTGCGTATTTCGCTATTAATGGAAACCTACATTGCTTAGGCATTTATTATGTTTTTTTCCTTATGTGTACAAAGCGTGTCACACTGTCGCCTATGTTGGACCGTTTTGTATTAAATTAAGCTTACAATGTAATTGTGTGAAATGTTTACTTACTGTGTGTCTGATGCTTGCATTTTCTTTGTTTTTGATACGGCTGCTGTTTTGCAAGAGAAAACCTTGTAATGATGTTACACGTTCTATGACGGTCTTCAGGAAACTTTCGAAAACCTGGTTATTTGCCTCTTAGCTGGATGTTGGCACTTTCTCCTCCTCCCCCATCCGCCTAGCGCCTTAACACCTGTGGGTGTAAGTGCGCTTTGTAAATATTATCCTATCCTATAACCTTTCTGTGGTAGTGGATATTCAATGCTGCTTCCCTAAATTCTACATTCATGTGTAAGGGTAGTTTGCTCTGTTGCTCTTCAAGCTTTAACTGTTTTGATTTTACAGCTTAATTTACTGCTTCGTGCTGGGTGATGGATTAATTAGAATATGCCAAAATGTGAGGGAGGTACTCTGATACTTAGAAAAGGGACGGGTCTATGAAACATAAAACAAAGAAATCCCCTTTCAAAAGACTAGAAAGTGAGTGGGGAAAATATATGTGTAAATCCTGTAAACCAGCTTCAAATACGGATCATGTGCTATAGGTATTCCATAGAAAAAAATATAACAGAAGTGAGCTACATCAATAAAAATAAACAGAAGTTTTTCCAGAGAAACGCTGTTCGTTTGCAATTGGATTTGATGTGTTGCAATTAAAATCAAAACTTAAACATATAGTAAGATGTAAATTATTTCATTTAAACTCTTATTGTTCTGGAAACAAATGTTAAACATTCTTGTAACACAAACTCATAAAATGACCAGCCTTTCTAAAAAAATAATTTAATCAGTACTTTCCTATCATTATCTTTATCCATTTCATTTTTGAAGAAGACAGGTAACAAATAAAACAATTTTAAACAAATTTAAAAATACACAGAGAAACAGTTTATTTTTTTAATTTGTAAAAAAAAAAGTATTTGTTACTTGTCTTCTTCAATAATGAAATGGATAAAGATAATGATATGAATGTAATGATGAAATTATTTTCTTAGACACAAACTTGCAGTTTCAGCAAACGTCTGGGCATACCCATCCCACTCGGGTGACAAATGCAAAAAGAACAATTGATTGACAGAATGCTGATCAATGTCAAATATTCACCTCAGTGAATGTTTGACATTGACATGTTTGATCTCTATCTGGGCATAAATCCATCGTTTTATGCTCCCCATACCATTCCAGTTTAAACCCAGCCATGTGCAAATCAGTCTTGACCTTGTTCCCCATAGGAACAGTCCAGCCCAAACTGCAAGGCCAGGTTCTCCCAGGACCAGAAATAAGCATCCTAGGACTGGTTTTGGGATTATACCCCTCATCTGCCAGGCGAAGTTTGAGAGGGAGGAAATTCCAAAGCTTGGGCGCCAGAAAAGACGTGGAGCGACCAACCCAGCATGATCTCCTAATCCTAGGGACCTTGAGTAGGTGGGCAGAGGCTGAACTTCATGAAAGCAGATCTTCATGAAAACAGAATCCTAATATTGGCCATGAAGAGTACATGGCAGGAAGTGGTTACAGTGATCAAGTCTGTTTTTAAACGTATTTCATTAAAGTCATCACAAATGTGTAAAATGTGTAAAAATGTAAGAGGTGAAGTCACGATCAGTAAATGGTTTTGCTATGTGATAATATTATAATGGTTTAGGAATTTCTGGACAGAGGTAAAGAGGCAAACAAGGATATATTGCCACTGCATCGGTACCAAAATCTTCAACATATTCTGAATGGAATTAGTTTTCCATTTGCTCAGGTTTACAGTTTGCAAACAAAGTAGTTTCATTCCGTTGTACCATCTCACCGCATTTTCAGACAGTGTCATGCTGGGGCAAGGCCAACAATCTTTGTTGGTGAGCTTACCTTGTCTACATCCTGTATACTGATGATCCCTGATTATTGCTGCTATGTTCTATCTTCTACTTTTGGACTCCCAGTATCTTGTTTTCTAAACCAATCACTCTAAATCAAATATGACACTGTAACTACCACTAATCAATTCCCCATTTTCTGGGTTCTTACATTTCACAAGTTGCTTGCTTTGTCTCATGACTTTGCATACTCATAGAGAAGTATGACCATCTAGTGTGGTTTCCTGTGTTCCCAGTGCAACTCGTTTGTTTGTCTTCGTGGACATGCTGAGCAGAAAGTCAAAATCTACAGTCACCTAAAGAAGAATATTTAATCACTAAAGGTTAACCACTGTGTTAATTTCCACCCAGGGCTATCCTACATTTAGCCAGTAGTAAAGCCAAAGTGGCAAACATAATTGTGTCTATTTTTCTTTTGTAGGTGTGGGACAGAAACCTAATAAGCGTACTTTGGGAGTAAACAGCAGTTGATCGCTGAGTGATTCATTAATGCGATTGACTGTTTCTTTCAGTATGTCAACAACACCGAGCCCTCCCATTTCATAAGTAGGTAGTCAGCTTCTGTAATATGGCATGCAGGGCAATTTTCTAATCGGAGGGCTAATATTGTGCACAAGGTATTATGTAAGGCATTATTAATGTAGATAATTAAATTGCATCAGTTGAAATCTATTATTCCTTGATTTGTTCATATAAAAGGCCATACCACTTTCCCATTCCACATCTTCAAGATTCCAATGTTCCTTCCAATGTTTTGCACCCATTTTACTTGTAATTCTGTAAGGGGTCTTGTAGTAGTTACCTGCAGTGCACCAAGCATGCATGAAACCTTTTCACCACACATCATCAAAGTGTTTGCAATATCTTGTTTGTTTCAGGCTTGCTCAACCTTTGAGGACACATGTTGCACAAATAAAAAATAGTTGCAAAAGCACAAGAAAGTACTACAAACAAAACCCACTCACATTCTAGTCATCCACATTAGTCCCATGCTCCAACACTGTAATTCTGTGATATGGCATAATTTCAGGAATTTCACGTAACAACCATAACATGAAATTCCCGCAACTAGGCCCATTATGGCAGCCTACTTAAAATTTCACAAAGGCCTATTTCAAATCAATAATCTTTAATTCTGTGAAGCATCAAACTAAGCAATACATTTAGCATTGTGTTCGTAGGCAGAATTACCATTGGCACATATGAGGTTAAACAGGGCTTGTAACAAAGTTGAGCCATTTCATAGACGTTCATTTGAGTAAAAGTGAAACAGCTGAAGCGAAGGCTTCTTCAGCACTGTTGCTGGATGAATATTTTGTTAGCGAGAGGCATTGCAGACGTTCAGTATCTGGCACTTGGCAGAAGAAGCAGTGGAGAAGATGAAGCTGATGAGTCTTTTACGCTTCATCTTTTAGTTATTTATCTTTTATGGTTATAACAATGAATAAAGAAGATTAATTGTTTGATTGATTGATTGAGTCTTACTTTGTGATCAACGGAGTGGTGAGAAGAATGATATAGGGAGGAAAATAGATGGAAGGAGTGATGTGCTGGAGCATTGAATGGGGGAAAGCATGTGAATCTGAATGTTATATTTTTTATAGTGTAGTAGTTATCATGTTCACGGTCATTTTTATGTCTAACTTTCAGACAGTGTTCTGCAGGTTGTGTGCTTTCTTTCTTTATTAAACCTACTACGCACTTTTGTCGTCTACAAATGTTGCAACTGTTCTGTATGGAATCAAACCACAGACACAAGCATTTGAGCATAGGAAACATTATACACACCTTAACAGAATTCTCAGATTGTAACTCCACCAAAGTTATTTATACTATCAAATGTCCAAGTTACTAGGTTTACATAGGGTGGACTACTCAAAAGGTAAATGTCATTATCATTCAAAACAAAAGTATGATCAGACGACAGATCCAGAATGCCCCTCTGGTTACACACTTTATGCACATGTCCCACTCAGAAAAGGCATTTGTTTGGCAAGTGATTGATCAAGTGAAACTTCCCCCAATAGGGGCAATATATAAACAATATTCAATAGATGTGAGTCCAAACGGATAATGAAATGTTCAGCCACGACCTTTGGTTTGAATACTTTAGATGAGTGGCACTCACTAATTTGAGGTCTTTCTTTATCTTGGTTCTTTTGAATATTATGGCAATGTCTCAGGAATATCTTTGTTATTACATTGTATCTGTATTTTGAAGTGTTTATTTATGACAAGTGTTTTCTTCTTACATACAATGAATTTATCTGTCACAATGTTACATTTACATAATTTGTCAATGGCTGTCCAATTTTTTGATGAGCAATAAATTATGATTGTAGTTTTTATTGTTACCCTGCAGTTTTTCTACGGGTTTTTGGTTTAACATGGTTCACTTGTCATGGACCAGATAGTTGTTTTTGTTTTGCTATGTTTTTTTATTTGTACCCATTAAAAAGTCAACTTTTGTAGGAATTAATCATTTATGTACTTTTTCGAAATAGTTTGGCCGCCAAAGATGTTACTGATTTGATGGATATCCATTTCATTCGGTGCAACACAATCCTTTCCAAAATGGCTGCATTATCCTTGTGTAGCATTTTATCCCCTGAAAATGATCGTCATCATATGCACGGTCCGCTTTCTATGTTTAGTTCATTTAAGAACCCATGGAGTCCGCTTATGACTTTCTCACTCCTGCGTTCTTGTAGTTTCAGCTCAGTCATGCTGTCAGCAGGACTCAGCCCTCCACGACAGACCAGGAGCTCGACTTACTGTATAATATCAAGTGTGATTGCTATGAAAAGAAGAGGTTCACTGCCTCCATGCTTGTATATCCATAGTTCATGGGCTCTTTTCCTTACATTTCTTTACTTTTCTACCAAAATGAGAAGTTGTGATACTCACCATTGCTAATTTTAAACAATTAGCAGCTTCCTCTCTCTTTACGATATACTCAAGCCACTTACATATCAAGTACTGACATGTAACAGACTGCCATGAGTAAGTTGTTGTTTCTTCCCCATTAGTAATTAAGTTGATATATTTTGTTGGCTTGGGTCTTTTTATTCATGTTTTAATTAAATTACTATTGCAGATTCATGACAGAGAAAACTCTTCAGTTTGTAAGTTGCATGGAGTATGCACTATATTACACTAACACTCTTTGTCACTACTCCACCATCTTAATCACATTTTTTGTCTGTTGTACCTCCGGTTATTTTCTGCAGGGACAGTTTTCCACAATTTAGTTGGGTAACTAAACAAAAAAATGTAGGAGACCTCCAATGAAGACCTTTTTTGAGTCCTCTATCCATCCTTTGTGTTTGCAAAATATAATTTTTATTTGTGCAGAATCTACTTGTTCTAAGTGTTTTTTGTCCTGATAATGACACTTTAAATCCTCCTTTGGGTCAAAAACGTCATCAACAGTATTTGGGCTAAAGACAGTCCAATTCAGAAGTTGGTCAATAAGGAACTGTTGTTCTATAAAACATGAATTAATACATAACTACTATAAACCATTTTTTCTATTAGCGATATTAGCGTTCTACTTATTGTCCGTTGCCTTATTTATGATTGTTATTGTTTTTATCACTGCGCCCTCTTTTACTGTGTGTTCACTTTATTTCACAGAGCACATTTTGTCTTATTGTAGATCCTTATGTATAAAAGCTGTTTACAATCAGGGCCAATGGAATTAAGCGATTGTGTAGCGATTTTTGCTTAGTTGTAGATTTGCCGAAGTTGCCATATAATCCATCATCTGCTGCATAATCTGCAGATTTTAACAAAAGAAAATTTAGTTTCTAGCTCAAATGGTTCAAAAGTTAGTAAAAACGCAGTGACACCTGTTGTCGTGCGGTGGAATGCCCTTCGCAAAGGTTAACTGGTCACCTTTCTGTAGCTTATTGCTATATTTGGGTGTTAACTGGTCCTAATGAGGTACGACTAATGTCCAGTTAGTGTTAACAAGCTTACAAATGACAAAATAATGAAGTACTACTATCACAAAATTTGGCTGCTTAATGCAGCATAATTTGCCTCTTCATTCTGCATAAGTCACTCAACCCTGCCACATAACTTGACCCTACCCTGCTGCATAATTTCAGTGGCCCTGGAGATTGTTGCACATAATCTAGGTCTCCTAATCTTTACATTCAACTGTTTGCGTGCTTGGATTTTTATGACAACGACAGTTGCTTTTCAGTGGTTTGTTAAATGAAACTTAGAAGAACACACATTGTTCTCAAATATTATGTACACTGTCCTTGTTAGGTTTAAAGGCTGCTTCTGCAGCTTTTATAGTTGAGGATTAATGCAGCAGAAAAGTCCTTTGGGCCATTTTCAGCTTCTATTTTATTGTATGCATTTGAGCAAACTACTTTACCAAAGGACCTCTGATTGTTGAAGTACAATTTGATATGCTGAATTTAAATGCATTCTGACAATGTACCATGAACTACATTACATTTATCTGGAGTGGGTTGCTGTACTTGGACTCCATTAAGCATTGTCATGTTTGTCTATTATAAGTAAGTGCAATGGAAATGCTTCTCACATGTTCATTGGTCTCTGTTGTAGCATTCATATTGCTCAGAAATGTCCATCGTTCATCACACCAAATAAGGTATACCTTTGCTCAATTAAAAGTAATATCTACCAATTCTATTTCAATGTGTTCTTGCAGAGACCACTATATGCAAAATGCTTAGTCAGCTCTGTTAAAACCCTTCATTTGTATAAACTTAAATTATAATTACACAGAAACACCGTGTGCTCATGCACCCAATCTGCTGCGTGTTGGAAATTGATACTCCTCTCCTTTCCTGTTATCAGTAAAAGTTTACATCAATATTTTGAGTGCTGGTATCACTCTTGGTAATGCTCATTGTGTCATAAAACAACATTTCTTTATATGCTGTCAAAACAAACAGATTTCAGTACTGGCATGGCATCCTGCTCTACAGGAGCCCAAGGCGAAAAGTACGAACATGCTTATTTAATTCTATTGTGTTGTAGGGAGCCTAATTTGGATATCCCTAACATTTCTTAATTAATAACTCTCTGAATGCAAAGATACTCTCAGCTACTTGGGCCCTAAGTGCTGAAACCTAGTCTGACCATATACTAAGAATGTATCAATCACAGATGGGATCTAGCTCTGTAACTCCCTCTATGCCCAAGCATCAGTATATGATACTTTGAAAAAACCTTAGTTTATTGGGCAGCTTTAACTAAGCTTTTATGTTGGGCTACATTGAGTCAACGTTATTTCTGTTTTCAGCCTACTGGGACATTGTTATCTCCGGTTTGATAGTCTACTATGCTGGGCTGCAGAATATTTGTTGCAGATGAAAAAACAGTGGCATTGCATTTGTAATTCACAAAAAAGGAGTATGCTGTTCCTCAAGGGTTAAATTGATAAGAAAAAAGAGAGAGATATATATGAGAATGCATACCGAGAGGTCAGTTATACCCATCACCTCAAACCAGTAATGTGGGTCCTAAGGGGAATTCCCTTTTTCAGGAACTAGGGCCCTCACACACCCAGCCAGCTAGGTGTCATGCTTCATCATTGGGCCTGCTCCTTGTTGGGTTGGCGCTGCAATACCCAACGGGCTCCCAATGAGGGGCTCTTTGGCGGAGATCTTTTGTTCCTTGCCAATTAGTGAGGTGTGAGTGAGGGGCCTAGAAAGTGTAGGTGTGTGTGAACAGTGAAAGTTAAAACAGGTTAGGTAACCAATATCATTTATTTAACTCTGGTTCCTACATGATTAAAAGAAAAAGGAGAGGCGGTTTTGTCTGACATAATGGATCAGAACAAAGTGGCACTCTACTCCAATAGGTCAAGATGTTTCTTGCCTTGACAGTCCTACCGGGTCTATGGCAATTCATCAGGACCAAAAATATAATGTGAGACTACCTACACACCGTGGTATATGTGAAAAAACTACCTACCACTTAATGTATTGCTGCAGGTTAGATACCCTTAAGTGTGTTCTAAAAGGGTTACAGCATATACATAAATTGCGGGGTATACTGGCATTCAATATCTCTCTATTATTGATGGTTACTTAAAAGAAAGAAACCCTTTATTTCAAAGGGAATAGTTCACCTTGACATTATATTTATTTGTTAAAAATAGATTCCGTGACCTAGTCGCCAAATAAGCAACTTGGGAGAAAAGTTCATATTAAAACATTGGCTCTTTCAAGGAATATAGACTCACCAAATCAATCTATAAAGCCACGCCTCAACAGTATCCGGCGGGCTAGAACACCAGCGGGCTCAGCATCCTGGAAAATGTATATCAGTGGAATAGATAAAGCAACCACATAACCAAAGTCATAATTATCATTCCAACGCACTGGTTAAAGTGGGTGGCAAACGTGTGTCCAGTAAAATGGCAGATTTATTAAAACCCCCCAGGTGGAGATGTTACAAAATGCAGGGAACAGCGTGCATTAACACTCGGGGAGAGTAAGATGCCTCATAACTTATTACATACTGTAGCAGGTCCTGGTGAAGATCTCCCGTCATAATACCTGCAAATCTAAACATGGGGGTGTAGGCAACCTGATTAAAATAAGAGAACGAGTGCACCTAAAATTACAGGAGCGCGTGTCAGTATTAATGTCCAACTGGAGGTAGAAACACCGCATAGTGACTTGTGGGTTACTGCCCAAGGGAAGGACCCACCACTGGGTCTCCTAGTATTGCCACAAGTGAATAAAGACTCGACGGAGGCCTACAATAAAGGGCACCCTACTTACCCAAAAAGGCGGTGTCGAAGTACTTAAGACCTACCAATCCCCGTCGGAACCGGGTGATGTCCAGGGGGCGTCTTTCTCATCAAGATATACAGCCCCCAATGAGTGCGGCATCCCGGAAGTGACGTTACATGCGTCACTAGCATCTAGAGCGGTAACATCTAGAACGCTAATCTATCTAATTGAAGGAAGGGTACTAGAAATAAATATCAAAACCAGCGGCCATATTGAAATGTGCATAAAGGAGCCGCAAGTCTATTAATGAATCCCCTTAAGTTGCTGAAAAAATCCCCAGCTTATACTGATCAGTGAGAATTCAGTTGTGTTTGGGAGCCCGTTGGGTATTGCAGCGCCAAGCCAACGAGGAGCAGGCCCAATGATGAAGCATGACACCTAGCTGGCTGGGTGTGTGAGGGCCCTAGTTCCTGAAAAAGGGAATTCCCCTTAGGACCCACATTAC
Source organism: Triturus cristatus (assembly GCF_964204655.1). Classification (NCBI taxonomy): domain Eukaryota; kingdom Metazoa; phylum Chordata; class Amphibia; order Caudata; family Salamandridae; genus Triturus; species Triturus cristatus. The sequence goes on from NC_140589.1 coordinate 513,119,049, forward strand.
TGGTTTGAGGTGATGGGTATAACTGTCCTCTCGGTATGCATTCTCATATATATCTTTCTCTTTTTTCTTATCAATTTAACCCTTGAGGAACAGCATACTTCTTTTTTGTGAATTGTAGCTTGGGCACTGTATGCTGGACCTCTGCAAAAGCCCTTAATCCCCCCCTTTGTTAATGGCATTGCATTTGTAGACATCAACCTCTCTTGCTCCCACAAAGTTATGACTATGCAGAGTGATGTTCCTTCCTCGAAATGTCTCTGCTCTTGAGAATTAGATCACAGCCATTTAGACAATTGTAAGAATTCTTTGTGACAGACAAGTGGATGCTGAGAGAGATGAGGCTGGTTGTTGCAGCAAGTTTCAGTTATGGGCTCCACAATCTGAAATGATTCCAACAAATATTATCTGGAAACCATTAGAAACACCTGGCCCTTCAGCACATACAGCTATTATGATGCGTCTGCAGGACTGGGCTTGTATTCGGTCTGCAAACCTGGTGATTCTAGTTGGATGATAGATTTCAAGATAGGGAACATTGATCCTACAAGGTGTATTCATCTCTCCTCAAAACCACTGCTTTCTGAGGTTTTCTGTAGGCAACCACCATTTTCACCCATGCATTTGCCACATGGATCTGGTTTGTTGCACAGCATAAATACTTGTATTGTCTCATTCTAAATATTCTGCAATGCCAGGCAGCAGAGAACATTTAGATAAAGTGCATCAGAGTGTGTTACAGTTTATAATGAACCATCAGAAGATCCTGCTGCAGAAATTACAGGCAACAACCCAGAGGTACTTGGAAGTGTAGGGAGCAGTGGTAGCTACAGCTGGACTGGTGTTGTGGAGACACCCTTCATGTACCATCTGCTCCACTGGTGCCTGCCTCCTGCAAATCACATGAATTTCAGTTTCTAGTTCCTCATGGAATTTTATTATAACACCAAATTTGATTACAACAGTTATCAACCTCATGGATCTGGGGGAGTTGTGGGGTCTATATTCTGCAGAGTCAAAGCTCCATGTCCAATGCTGGTCACTAACTCATCTCTAAGGTTCATGCATTTGTGGAGCACTACTTCATTTGGCACTATACTATATTACTTTGAATAGTGTTTAAGACACACATCAGTTGTCTGGGTTAGGGACTCCTAAGCTCTCTCTTGTATTTTGGAAACATCAGTAGTTTTTCTATCAGAGCCCTAATAATGAACAGATGAAATGTGTTAGACCTGCCAGCCTTAGAGTGGTCGTTCCCCCGACATTTTTCCTGTCTCCTCCATTTTTCCTTACCTTGTTTTTGCTGGCCTTAGGATTCTGTGCACTTTACGAGTGCTAACCAGTGCTAAAGTATTTGTGCTCTCCCCTCTAAACATGGTAATATTTGCATATCCCCAATTGGCATTTTAAATTTACTTATAAGTCCCAAGTAAACTGGCACTACATGTGCCCAGGGCCTATAAATTTAATGCTACTAGTGGCCTGCAGCACTGCATGTGTCGCCCACTTAAGTAGCCCTTTAAACATGTCTCAGGCCTGCCATTGCAGAACCTGTGTGTGATTTTTTAAACTGCCATGTTGACCTGGCAAAATATGCCATTTGCCAGGCCTAAACTTTCCTTTTTAATGTATATAAATCACCCTAAGGGTAGACCCTGGACAGCCCAAAGGGCAGGGTGCAATGTATTTAAAAAGATCAACATAGTTTTATGTCGTGATAGTGAACTCTTAAATTAGTTTTTCACTACTGCAAGGGCTATCTCTCCCATATAAGTGTCATTTCCAAATGAACAGAGATAACCACTTCATGTTTGCTGTCCCTGGAATCATAATTTAAAATCTTAATTTATGGCGATTTTGTACTTTAAATTGTAATTCTGAAAATGTGACTTTTAGAAAGTTGCCATTTTCCTGCCATTTTGAAGCCTGTCTGTGGTCACATGACTGAGTGTAGCTGACAGCTGTGCTTTGTGTATTCGTCCTAGACAGCCACATACAATAGGGAGCTTAGTTGTGCCCGGATGGGTCATCAATGGCAGGATGGGAGAGAGGAGCTGGGCACTGCCCCACTACACCTGAATATGCTGTGTCCTGCCTCCACACAACGACAAAGGGCTGCGTACCCCCTGCATTTAGTGTGGAGCTAGGGTAGGGAAGGCAGGATGCCTGGCAACTTCAAAGGAAAACCTCTAGAAGCGTCTCCCCAGATCAAAGGCACAACTGAGTATAAATACCGGCTATCAGACTCCACCACTTCAACACACTTCTGAACCTTAGGATACTCTACCAGGAAGAAAGACCGCTGTGCTGCTGCCCCTGTGTGTTTGTGTCTCTGCTGTCTTTGTGGACCAAGCAGAACCAATGCATATCCAATGCTGAGTGGCACAACCCCTAGCAGCAGTGCCACCCCGCCCGCTACTGTATGGATTAGTCCTCTTGCAAAGACCCACATCGTCGCCTCAGCCCTCATCACCTTCAGAACTGCTCTTGCACAACACATCCTTAGCACAGGCCCTCACATTACCCATTCACCGCAGCCTCCACAACGGAGTCCGTATCGCAGCTCTACGGAACCAGTGCATCGCCTGACTGCGCGCTGAATCATCGTACTTGTACCTTTGCGGTCCATGCCACTGGAGTCAAGCTATCCTGGCTGATGAGGGCTGAAAGCCCGAAACCGGTCCTAGGATGCTTGTTTCCAGTCCAGAGAGGACCTGGCCTGGCGGTTTGGGCTGGGCTGTTCCCATTGGGCTCTGGGTCAAGACTGATTTGCATATGACTGGGTCCAAACTGGAATGGCATGGTGAGCAAAAAAACGATGGATTTAGGCCCAGATCTCTATACTGGGGTGAATGTATGACATTGTTCTGTCCATCAGTTGTTCTTTTTACGTTTGCTTGTACCTTACCCTGACACCTATTGTTGTTGATGCTTTACCAGGACTCACACCCCAGTCAACAAACAAAGCAATTTCTTACAAAAGGAGTCACATATTTTCATCCACAGTTTATTTCTGCCTTTATCCTAGGATTTTTGTTTGAGACCTGATTGCAAGTTGTTTCTTTACTGGAGCTCAAGAGTCCAGTGCTCTGCTCCCTGAATTCTACTTAATTGCTGTTTATGTCTCCAGCAGCAGGAACAGGGCTGAATAGTCAAGCCATTCCAGAATTTCTTTTCCTCATTTCCCTTGCTACCCAGAGACATGCCGAAGAACATGCAGAAGGAATCCTAATGACTTTTAAATTGCATTGATGTACCTGTTCATCCTTCCTCTGCAGTAAGTAGCGGGCCCTTCTGTTTTCCACTTCACCCTTCTGTCTCTATAGTTTCAGAAAAGGCACTCCTCCACAGTTCTCCGTCTTCACCTGAAGGCATGAAATCTGACCAATCGTAGCTCCTGAGATGGGCATTCTTTAGTGAGGTATAAGTATGAATGCCGTAGTCCAAGTGACCAACCACTTTTCCAATCGGTAACATTAGGAACAATTAGATTTTTGCAGAGATTTTCTTTACTGTGGTTATCAGTATAACAAATTCTGTCACAATGAGTCCTCCATGAAGGCCTTGATATCCCTCCTGCTGTAGAGTTTCTCATTGGGTTATCGATTAGTTTAGTTCCTGATTAGTTTTTGTTATCATCCTCTGATCTCTCATTGCCCTCAGGGGCCTTATTTTGTAGCTTTAGTGGAATTTCTATTAGTACTATCAAATAAGATGTGTTTTTTTCATGGTAATCTCATCAGCAGGATATATGGGGCACTTTAGGAGCATGAACCAACCATCTATTGGTCATTATAGACAAGATTGCTCCTCCAAAAACACCCCCTTTCACCACCCCCTGGATTTTCAAGGACTGTCCTCTGCTAGTGGGCTGAACATCTTACCAGAACTCACTGCAGACTGTCCAACAGGACCACTGTTAGACATGAGGTCTCTAGTTGGCAGAGGTATTCACCCTGTCCAAGAAGGGACCACCACTCTAGTCAAGGTAAGTCGGATACACACTTAAAGATAACCTTTGCTCATCCCCTGGTAACTTGGCACAGAGCAGTCAGACGTATCTAAATAGACAATGTGTAAATAATTTGTGGAGCACACACACACACACAGTAACACAATGAAAACACTACAAAAAGACTCCACAAATGTTTAGAACAGTAGATTATGGTTTTATAAATAATTCAAGACCAAAAAGATAAAAATCCAATAAGTAGAAGTTGAGTTATGAATTTTTAGAGAATATAAAAGAGTTCTAGAGGTTAGAAGCAGTAAGCGCCAGTGGGTGTTATCTGGTCACACTGGACAGGGGCAGTTCAAGCCGATTGCGATGGAGCGCAGGCCGGAGACAAGAGCCACGCCGGCCTGGTGAATAGAGTACCTTGACCTTGGTCACAAGTAGCAAGTTGCAGGGTGCAGATGAGTGATGTGTTGATGTCGAGACTGCAGTTGAGGTGCTGCGTTGATTGCCTTAACACAGTGGTGGCGATGCATCCGGTCCATTGAGCAAATTGCCGGTTCTGAGTATGGCGGTTCCAAAGATGATGCGGCATGCTAATCCACTCTGGAGGGGCGATGTGTCGATGTTCTCCATGTAGTGGTGGCGATACGTTGGTTCCAAATTGGTGGTTCAGCGTTTCCAAATGCGATTCGCAGGGTTCTACTACGCGCAGACTGGAGATCTGTTAATACTCTCTGGTGCAAGTATCTGGGTCCACTACTAGTAAACCAGGAACATTAGCAAGGGTAGAAACTTTGTTATCCCTGAGTCTCAAGCAACAGGAGGCAACCAAACAAGCCCTTGGAGATCACTTCAGTTGTAAGGCAGTGTTCAGCTCTCCTTGGCAGTGTCACAGTATAGCATGCAGCAGGACAGCACAGCAGAAAAGCAAGCGTTCAAAGTCAGCAGTCCAACAGAGGTTCAGTCCTTGATACAGCACAGCCGTTCATCTGACAGAGTTTAGTTGTAGGTCCAGAAGTGTCTGATTTGGCGGGGTTAAATACTACCTACTTTTAACCAAAAATGCCTTTAAAGTGGGTGTGACTTCAAAGAAATGTTTTTGAAGTGCACAAGTATCATTTCCTCCTCAGTACTGGCTCTACACTATCTGTGGATGGTAATGAGACCTTTGTGTGGGTTCAGGCCACTATCTATTCAGGTATACAGATTGTCAGCCATCTTTCCCTTCCTGCTCAGGAAGAGCCATCAGAATGCAGATGAATGCAGTTTAGTACTCAGAAACACTTAACCTTCCTATGTTTGTGGCTGTCTAGAGGGAGTGCACAAAGAGTAGCTGTCACCCATCCCAGACATATATTAGAGACAGGTTACAGGCACAGAAATCAGAAAGAGCAGAGAAATGTCCACTTTCTAAAAGGGCATTTCTAAAATATTAAAGTTAAATCCAACTTTACCAGTAAAGAGAATATCATTACCATTCCAAAGATATGAAACATAGCACAGCTACTCCTTTCTAATCGGAATTTACAGCTTAAAAGTGTATGAAGGAATTCCCAATGCTAACCTATGAGAGGAGTAGGCATCACAGTAGTGAAAAATTAATTTGGGTGTCACTACCAACACATGTAAAACTTAAAAGTGCATGACCTACCTTTAACATACAAAGCACCCTGCACTATGGGCTACCTAGCGCCTACCTACGGGGTGATGTATGTGTAATATAAGGGGAGTTTAAGGCTTGGCAAGGCATTTTAAATGTCAAGTCGAAGTGGCAGTAAACTGCACACACAGGCCGTTCAATAGCAAGCCTGTGACAGGTTTGAAAGGCTACTTGTGTTTGTGGCACAATCAGTGCTGCAGGTCCACTGGTAGCATTTAGTGTACAGGCCCTGGGTATATGGTATACCACTTTACAAGGGATTGACAAGTAAATTAAATATGCCAATTGTTAGACCTGGCTTTTACAGCGGTTTTATCCTCATATGTTTTGCTTTGTGGCCTTCTGTTTCTGACCTGATTTTGTTGGTTTTATGACTCTGGGCACTTTACCACTGCTGATCAGTGCTAAAGTGCATATGCTCTCCCTGTAAATTGTATGCATGGATTGGCGTTTCCATAATTGTCTGATTTAATTTACTAGTCAGTCCCTAGTACAGTTCACTGTGTGTGCCCAGGACCTAAAATCAAATGCTGCTAGTGGGCCTACAGCACGTCTTGTGGCATCCACATAAGCAGCCTGTAAATGTAACTCAGGCCTGCCATTGCCGTGCCTGTCTGCCGTCTAATACTGCTATGTCATCTTGGCAAGTGCACCCACTTGCCAGGCCCTAACCTTCCTTTTTCTTACATGTTAGTCACCCCTAAGGTAGGCCCAAGGTACCCCTAGGGGCAGGGTGCAGTGTTTGTAAAAGGTAGGACATTCCCAGGTGTGTGGCATGGCCTGATAGTGAAATACTGCCAATTTCGTTTTTCTCTATTGCAAGGCTATCTGTTCCCATATGATAGAATGGGGAGTTTGCTTATAACATCTTATAAGCCTAACTACCCGTTGGAACAAGGTAGATAAATAAAGTGTTGTATGCCTGAACTCATAATGTTAAAAAGGATTTTTTATAATGAGGGTGAATTTTACCTTTTGTGTTTGAAAATACCACTTTTTGAAAGCAGGTATTATCTTGCTTAGCTATCCAGTGTGCCTCTGCTAGGATATGTATTGGGTTTCTGGCTTTGGAGTGACAGGGGCTGGGGATGTGCAGTGGCTCCAGAGAGTCTGGATAAGTCAGCGCTAAGCTGAATAGGCCTGGTCTGCATTTGGAGTGGTGGGTGGAGTAACACCTGTACCTGAATACGGCTGTTCCTGCCTTTCACAATGATGGCTCCGCCCTCCTGTGGTGTGCCTGGAGCCAGGGCTCAAACTGACAATGGAGGTTGTTGTGCACTTGCAAAGTGCCCCCAGAACTGGTTTGGACTAGGCTCAGATCCCTGGGCCAGGAGAGAACAAATAGATTTGCTGTATAAAAAGAGGGGCCCAGACCCCAGACTTTTATATCACTTCTGGGAAATCAAGAGGAACCTTTGCCAAGGAGAAGAGCTGGAAAACCTGAGGGGGAATACTGCCCCTGTGCTGTTTGCTGTCTGGGGTTGGCCTGCAATGGCCTCTTTCCGCCAAGGAAAGGTAAAAGGACTTTGCTGTTTGCTGTGTCCCCTGCTTGAGGAAGATCTCCAAGGGCTTGATGAAGAGCTTGCCTCCTGTTCTGAAGTCTCAGGGACACAAAGACTTCACCCACAGCTCCCCTGAACTCCCTTGCTGGGAGTTCGACCTACCAAGAGGTGCCTGTAGCTGTTCTGGGCCTCTGGAGGTTGTTCAGGCTGTTGGGAGCTGGAAAAGCAATGCAACAACAAGAAGCGTGACACATCCGCACCTGTTCGACGCATTGCTGAAGAAACCATCGCAGCACCTGCCCGCAGCTCGAGAAATCGCTGCACGGCTCATCGAGTGCACTGGTCTCTGAAGTCCGAGATCACCGCACCAATCCCGACGCAAACTCTGCTGTGCGGCTGCAAGAACCCATGCATCGTCCCGGATCGTCACATCACATCTAGGCGCCAGGTCTGTTGCATCTTTGGGGGACGCAGTATGAAACCGGTGCATCACCTCCCCACTCAGTAAGAAACCGACGCATCACCTCCTCGCCGGTAAGGAATGGACGCATCACCTCCCCTGCACGGCAGTAAGGAACCGACGCATCACCTCCCCCGCAGCAAGGAACTGACGCATCACCTTCCCTTAGTGTAAGGAACCAATGCATCACCTTCCCTGGGGCCCTATTTGTTTGTGTGCGTAGCGCATCCAAGGTACTTCGTGTGAAAAGTGTTGCCTCTGCAATTTGCTTTGAACTGAACCATTTCTACCATTTGAACGTCTTATTTTTATTACTGTATTGTGGATTTTTGTTGTTTGGTCTTGTTTGGTCTAGATAAAGATTACTTATTTTTTTATCTGGAGTGGTGTCCATTTGTAGTGTTTCACTGTATTACTGTATGTGTTCACAAATGCTTTACATGCTGCCTCTGAGATAAGCCTGTCTGCTCGTGCCAAGCTACCAAGGTGGTTGTTTCAGGAGTGTATCCCTCTTACCCTGACTAGAAGCAAGGGTCCCTATTTGGACAAAGATATCTACCTCTGCCAACTAGAGACCCCCATTTCCAATACCAATTATAAATACACCTATTTCACCAGGTTTAGGGGAGTAGCACATGCACATGCACTTTAGCATTCATCAGCAGTGGTAACGTGCTCAGATTCCTAAGGCCAACAAATATAAAATATAAACTCCAAGCATGACAGGTCTAACACATTTTTTCCCAGGTGACAGTGGGGAGATCTACCCAACCTCTAGGGAATTCTCATCACTAAGGCGGAAAAACCTGGATAGACCCTCAGCATTGGCGTAGGGTCCCCCTGGTCTCTGTTCCACCCTGAAGTCCATACCCTGTAGGGACATGGAACACCTCAACAGTTTTGGATCCCCACCCCTCATTTGCATGAGCCACCTGAAGGGGCCTGCGGTCCATCTGAATCAGGAATTAAGTGCCAAACAGGTATGGCCTCAAACTCTTCAGGGTCCAGACCACAGCAAAAGCTTCTCTTTCTATAGCACTCTACCTTTGTTCCCTGGAGAGTAACCTCCTGAAGATGAAGGCTACAAGTTGGTCTAGGATCTCCTCATTTAGCTGTGACGAAACAGCTGCTATGCCATGTTCTGGGGCTTATGTTTGAACAATAAATTTCTTGGAGAAGTCAGATGCCTTAAGCACATGAGCTGTGCACATGCCGTGCTTTTTTGGCATGCCTCTTTCGAAATCGCATTTCTGGGTTGCTTCTTAGAGGTCAACTCTGTCAAGAGGACAACAATGGTGCCATATCCCTGGACACACCTTCTGTAGTATCCAGTGAGGCCCAAGAATGCTCTGACCCCCATCTGGGTTTTGGGGGCTCCCAGGCCATTATAGTCTCTATCTGGGTTTTGGGGGCTCCCAGGCCATGATAGTCTCTATCCCCTGCCCACCTGTTGTCCCAAGTACACCACAGACCCCTGCCATTTCTGGCACTTATTGGCCGTGATAGTCAAGCCTGCCTGTTGCAGAGCCTGAAGAACTACCTGGCGGTAAAAAGCTGATCCTTCCAGTTGTCATCCAGAAAGGCAGCACTGAAGGCCTCCATTCCAGCAAGAACCTGGTTCACCAACCTCTAGAAGGTGGCAGGGACATTTTTTAGTCCAAAGGGGCTCAACCTAAACTGATATTGGCCCACTGTAGTGAATAATGCTGACCTCTACTTTGCACCCTCTGTTAGGGTGATCTGCCAGTACCCTGATGCAAGATCAAAACTACTTTAGTGCTTGGCAGCCCCTAACCGGTCAATCAGCTCATCAGCTCGGGAATGGGATAAGCATCTGTTTTTGTAACTGAGTTGAGCCCTCTATAGTCTACACAGAACCTCCGGTGTGGTGCCCGGAGGGGCAGGTTTTGGTTCCAGAGCCACAGGACTGAACCAGATGCTAATGGAGGGTTCTATCACAGCCAATTCCAGCATTTTAGAGACTTCACTCATACTACTGGCCCTCACCTAATCCAACAACCTGTAAGATTTATTTTTAACAGTGAGGTTGTCCCCTGTGTCCACATCATGGGTACACAGGTGGGTAGACCCAGGAATAGGAGAGAACAGGGAAGAGTATGTTTCCAACACTTAGTGGCAATTTCTATGCTGTTCAGGAGTTACACTGAGGGAAAGTATTACTCCTTCCACATACCCATCTTTCTCCTTGGATTCTAAGAAGTCAGGGAGAAGCTCAAACTCCACCCCCTCTTCTCCTTCTGTCACCAGCAGCATGGTGAGCTCAGACCTCTAAAAGTGGAGTTTGAGGCGATATGGAGCACCTTGTGGGGTTGCTTAGGGGGCGCTTGAGGTCTACCATGTAGGTGGGCTCACCCTTCATCTCAATCACTTCATAGGGCCCAGTCTATCGGTCCTGAAGGGCCCTGGGCTCCACTGGTTTCATCACAAACACTTTCTGCTCAGATGTGAATTCTACATTGGAAGAATATTGGTCATACCACTGCTTCATGACATCCTGGCTTGCTCCTACCCCTCCTTCACCAAACTCAGAGGTCCTCTGACAGGGTCCCCATACAGAAACTCAAAGGGGTAGAAGCCAACTCCCTTCGGTGGTACCTCCCTGTAGGTAAACAACAAACATGGCAAGAGTATGTGCAACTCATTCCTCAAGGCCAGGTAGGCCTCTAATCATTCCCTTCGGGGTCTTGTTGAATCTGTCAACAAGCCCTTTTGTTTTGGATGATAAGGAGTGGAGAAGTTGTAGGTTACACCACACTCCTTCCACATTGACTGCATGTAAGCAAACATGAAGTTGGTGCCCCTGTCAGGCACCACTTCCTTGGGGAAAGTCACTGGGGTAAAAATCCCCCATCAGGGCCTTTGCCACTGCAGGTGCAGTCATGGTCCTCAGAAGGATTGTCTCTGGGTACCTAATGGCATGATCCACCAGAACCAAGATAAACCAGTTGACTGAGGCAGTATGGGAATCGATAGGCCCAACAATGTCGATGCCCACCCTCTCAAAGGGTGTGCTAATGATAGGCAAGGGATTAAGGTGGGCTTTTAGCCTCTGCCCTCTCTTCCCACTGGCCTGGCAGGTTACACACATCCTCCAGAATGCATCTGAGAAAGTCTTGATTCTGGGGCAAAGAAAGCGAGGAACACACCTTGCGCAATTCTTGTCTTGTCCCAGGTGTCCTGCCAGAGGAATTTCATGAACCAGCTCCAGTAGGAAGTCTCTGTAGCACTGGGGGGCCACCAGGGCCCTCTTTGTGCCATGCAAAGAATCATTAGGCTCACTGTAAAGGATGTTATCGTCCCAGGAAATGTGATGCCTCCCAGAGGGTCTGGATAGTGACCCTCCCTGTTGTCTGCCACCACAACTCGGTGGAATGCATTGGGAATCGCTTGCTCTGGGGACACCAGCTGACTCCTTACTAGAGTCATGTTGGTACCTGTATCCCTCAGAGCCTCAACACCCTGCGGATTGATGACGACCCATTGCCTATACTTTGCTGTATTGGAGGGCACATGGATCATAGGCACCATCTCACTATCACCCTGGGACATTGGGGTACCCCACTAAACTCCCCCAATTAACTAAGACAAACTCCTCTTCCAGCACCACACTAGACACCCCTGGAACCTTTCCTCCAGTGGGAGCTGATGCTCTTTTTGGGCACTTGGGATCCCCCTTATAGGGTCCGTAATCATAGCACTCATAGCACTTGATGGGATTGGGCAGCTGACTCTTGTCAGGGTAGTTTTTCTTCTGGTGGCCAAATTGGGAATGAGAACCTGAACCTCACCCAGCCCTTCAGTGCCTAGCCAGCGCAGTCTAAGCAGTCCACCCAGCTCTGTGACGTGATCTTGTGACTCACCATAAACCTCTGTTGGTATTTCTCATGTGTCAGCCCAAATTTGTTTACTAGTATGGTCTTCATAGCAGTGTGGTCTCGCATCTCTAGTGTGAGAAGTGTATCCATCCCCACTGTGGGCATGTAACTCCATAAACTACCATCCCAGGATTCCTCCGGGACCTTTTTCACTCTTAGAGCCACTTCATAGGCTGCAAACCATTTGTCTATGTTATCCTCCACCACATAGCTGGGCACCAAATCTTTTGGTACCCAGACTCTGACGTCAGTAGTAGACACTGCTGTCATGCAGCCACCATTACTGATGGACTCCACTTGTAGTGCTCTCTGAGTTATAACTGCTGGGTTAGTTACCTCTCCACTGTAGTCAACCTCTTCTCCTCTAGATCTTGTTCCTTCTCAGATTTCAGTTTAGCAAGTTTCTCTTCCTGCTCTGACTTCAATTTGGTAAGCTCCAGCTTTAATTTCCTTTCCTCCCTCCTGTCTGCCAGCTCCTCTGCGGGTAGGTTCTTGAAGGACACACTGCTCTCGGAATCACCATGGTTTCCAGCACATTGTTGGCCCCTTCCACTGGCAGTTCCGGAGTCATCTCAAACTCCGAAATCTGCTCATCTTGATCCTCTGGAATCTCCTGCTTGTCCTCCTCTAGGTCATCACCCCCTGCTACGTGGTTCTCCGCCCAGGCTCTCAAGAGCCTTCTTTAGCTCCACCCTTTTTAGTGAAACCCCTAGTAGACACCTGAAAATTCTCTCAGAAATCCTTCTGCTGAGGGCACAGTGTAAGACTCTAATGTAGCCAGCTCAAAATCAACTACTGCATGCTCAGGTTCTGCTTCTCCAGAGAGAAACATGGCTTTGCAAAAAATAAAAAATGCCAATCGAGGAGAATTAAACAAGGCTCTAATTGGTCTTAGTATAGAGTTGTAGTGAAGAATGAGTTATAATATGGTATTGTACAAAGTCCTATCCTCTCCGCTGAGCACCAATGTTAGAAATAGGTTCTCTAGTTGGCAGAGGTATGCCCCGGTCCAAGTAGGGACCATCACTCTAGTGAGGGTAAGTCAGATACACACTAAAAGCTAAGCTGTGCTCGCCATCTGGTTGCTTGGCATAGGGACAGGCTTATCTAAAGAGGCACTGTGATACGTATTTGTGCAACACACACACACACACACACACACACACACAGTAAAGCAATGAATCCACCACTAAAAGAATCCACACAGGTTTAGAACAATAGATAATGATTTTATAAATTATTCATGGCAAAAATCCAATAAGTTGAGTTATTAATTTTTAAAGAATAAAAAGAGTTCTAGTGCTTAGAAGCAGTAAGTGCCATTGGGGGTTAGCTGATCCTACTGGACCATGTGGCAAAGTCAGCAGTTCAAGCCGACCGCTATGGAGAATAGGCCGGGAAAAAAGCCACGCAGGCCCAGTGAATAGAGTGGCTTGATCCTGGTTGCAATCAGCAAGATGTGGGGTGCAGATGAGCGATGCTTGGATGTCAGGCCTACAGTCAAGGTGATGCGTTGATTTTCTTCACGCAGTGGTGGTGATGCGTCAAGTCTGTTTGAGTGAAGTATCTGTTTTGAGTGCGGTGGTTCTGTAGACAATGAGCCAAGTTAATCCATGGTGGTGGAGGGGCGATGTGTTGATGTTTTCCACGGAGTGGCCCAATGCATTGGCTCCAAAGCGGTGGTTCTAGACGTGATGCAGCAGTTCAGAGTGCGATTCACCAGGTTCTGCCCCTGCCACAGGGTCAATGCACCAGTGCTGCTACACACAAACAGGGGATGAATCAATTTCTCTTGTGCATGTATCTGTATCCACTTCCAGTGTACCAGGCACTGGAGCATGGGTAGACATTGATATCCCTGAGCCTCGAGTAACATGAGACAAACTAACAAGCTCTTTAAGATCACTTCAGTTTCAAGGCAGAGTCCAGCTCTCCTCAGCAGGTTCAGAAAGCAGAAGTCAGCAGGGCACCACAGCAGAAAAGCAAGCCTTCTAGGTCAGCAGCCTAGGAGAGTTTCAGTTCTTGATGCAGCACAGCAGTTCTTCTGACAGAGTCTGTTTGTAGGTCCAGACGTGTCTGATTTAGTGGGGTCAGAGACCCAGTACTTATAGCCAAATATGCCTTTGAAGTGGGGGTGTGTTGGACTTGGCCCTTTTGGCAGGTTCACCCCTAAACGTTTTGCCTGCCTCCTAACCTTTTCCCTGTGTAGTGTTGGTGGTTTTAGGCCTCTGGGCACTTTAGCACTGTGGCCCAGTGTAAAGTGCGTGCACTCTCTGAGTGCGTGTGGTGAGATTGGCCTGCCCTCCCATAGGAATGGATGGGGGATATGTGTTTCCATGGTAATTCCTGGTATGAAAGGAGTGCAGGGGCGAGTTTAGTATGTATGAACTCGTGAGAATAAATGCTGCGCAATGGTATGCGCAGATTTATGGTGACTGGTGGAGAAATGGCACTTTTAAGAAGTTGGCATTTCTGTATGCTATGTGTCTGCCTCTCTGATGTGAATTGCATGTCTGGCTTGTGATTGACAGGGGCTGATGAGGTGTGGGTGGCTCCAGGAGGGGCAGGGTGAGTCAGCGCTAGGCTGAATAGGGACATCTGCATCCTGAGTAGTGGGAGGGGAAGTCCCTGGTCCCTGAATAGGATAGTGCCTGCCTAGTGAATGCTGGCTCCAACCCCCTGTGGTGTGTCTGATGGTGAGCCCCCACTTGACAAAGGGGAGAGGAGCTGAGCAAAACAAAGTGCTCCAAATCCCCCCTACACCAGTCCTGACTGGTATCTCCAAGCCCTCTGCTGTGACAAAAGAAAACGTGATCTAAATATATGGGCTGTGACCCCAAGAAAGGTTCTCAGTGGTGGTGCTGTTTCTGACTTGTGGGGGGGCCTGCTGCCGGGCTCCAGGAGGAACCGCCACTAGGGACTGCCTCCCTGCTGAAGGGCCCTGTGATCTGGCCTGCCTGGGACCAACCTTTGCCCCCTTTCTCATGAAAGGTTTTCCCTGGACCTTTGGACTTTATCTCTGGGCGCTTTCCATGCATTAGGGAGAGGGCTGGGGACATTGCCCTAGCGCTTAGAGAGTGCTTGTCTTTGTCATTTGCAGCTCTGGGCTGCTGCCTGTGGATTCCCCTGCATTTCTTTATTTTGCGGGAGCCCACCCCGCGTTCGCGCTCTATAGCGGGTGCCTACCCTGCATTTTTGGTGACTTTCTACTTGTATTCATGCGGGAGCCCACCCCTCGTTTATACCGCCTTGTGTGCTCTAGCGGGTGCCCACCCCGCCGTTTTGCTCTTTATCGCGGGTGCCCACCCCGCTGGAGTGCTGTTGTGGCGGGTGCCCACCCGCCATTATATTTAATTTAAACGAAGGCGGGAGCCCACCCCACGCTTCGGTGAAGGAAGGAGGGAAGTGCCGCATCCAGGAAAATTACCGCCGCGGCACCGAGGGATTCCGGAGTGTTCACTGGCAACCGGGACTCCCACCACCACGTGGCAGGAAGTCCCGGCTCCAGGGAGATCGTGCTCCGAGAGGTCCCAGGAGGAGGAGTCCGGCAGAACTCTGGTGAGTGGCATCGAGCGGGGATCCTGTAACCACGAGGAGAGCCCTGCAAGTGCTGCAGCATTCTGCTGGTAGAGGCGGAGGGGGCCAGAGGCACATTGTCGGTGCCTGCCCCCGCCGCAGAGGAAGAAGTGCTGCCGCCGAAGCCTCTCCAGCGGAGGAGACGCTCAGAGTGCCGCCACAGGAGTAAAATAGGTGCCCCGTCAGGTGAGTGGGGCTCAGCTGCATGGTGGTTGGAGGGAGTGTCAGGGCACATTGTTGGTGCCTCCCCGGGCCAGTGCGTGGGTGATTCTTTTCAGCTGCCCCACCTATGATAGCAGGCAGTTGCAACGTGTAGTGTTTACAGCGCCTCACAGTTGCGCCGCCGTAGTGGGCAACTGCATCTTGGGGGCATTTGTGTTTTATTCCCCGCATTCCCCGAGGAGTCCCCGCAGGGGCCCTGGGTTGATTAGGCACGTGTAGTGCCAGTGTCATTTTGTCCTCTCCAGCTGCCCTGTGAGAGCGCAGGTAGCTGCAACAACGTGGGGGCCTTTTTCATTCCTCAGGAGGAGGGAGAGAGGAGCGAGAGACCCTCCTGCCCTAGCGCTCTGTGCACTTTTATTTCGCTGCATGTGCAGCCATCCCTGACTTTTGCTGGACCTAGGGCCTTTTGAGCCCCTGAGAGAGGCCAGTTGGCCTGTGGACTGTCCAGTGTGTGGTGCCCCCAATTGGGGCACACTGTGTTTATGCTTAGGAGATTTATGCGCAATGTTCTGGCCTAATGGTGATACCTCATGTGTAATGTGTTTATGCTTAGGAGGTTAGTGCACACTGTGCTAATGATGGCCCTAAGGTGATCCATGTGGTCTATGCTAATGTGATTCATGCCTGACATGATTTAGGCCTCCTATATTTTATGTTACAGGATCTAGTTCTCAGTTCAGTATTTCACCAGTAGATACTGGTTGTGCTCTACATTTTATGGTTGTGCTCTACATTTACTATTTGTGCTACATTTACAATTGGTGCTTTTTGATGGTTTTGACAATGGCCCCATTGGCCCTGTCGTGTGTAAATAATCCCCTGTAAATACTGCCTGGTGCCCGTTGGCACAGTGTATATTGTGTGATTATGATCTAGTGTGTTTATGACAATACAAAGGCTATTTTTGATATAACCTTGTGTGGAGTTCCTTTTGTGGTGTACCTAGTGGGTTGCTGCTGTGTGTGTGTGTTGCGCAAGCGCTTTACACATTGCCTCCGGGATAAGCCTGACTGCTTGTGCCAAGCTACCAAGGGGGTCAGCAGGGATTATCTTTGGTGTGTAACTCCCTTGCCCTGACTAGAGTGGTGGTCTCTGCCTGGCTTTGGCGCAAGCCTTAGCCAACCAGAGATCCCATTTCTAACAGGGTGACTTCAAGGAAGGGTCTTTTAAGTGCACAAGTATCCTTTCTGCCTCAGCCCTGGCTCCAGACTATCTGTGGGGGGTAATCAGCCCTTTGTGTGGGTTCAGGCCACAACCTATTCAGATGTGTCGGCCCCTCCCTCCCTTCCTGCTCAGGAACAGCCATGAGAATGCAGATGAATGCAAATGAGTAGTCATACACCTTCCTGTGTTTGTGACTGTCTAGAGGGAATGCACAAATTGTAACTGTCATCCACCCCAGACGTGTATCGGAGACAGGCTGCAGGCACACAGAGCAATAAGAGCAGAGAAATGTCCACATTCTAAAAGTGTCATTTCTAACATAGTAATGTTAAATTCAACTTTACCAGTAAAGAGGATTTTTCATTACCATTCCAAAGATATGAAACGTGATACATCTAATCCTTTGTAATCAGGAAATGAAGTTTAAAAGTGTAATACGGATTCCCCAACGATACCCTATGAGAGGAGTAGGTATCACAGTAGTAAAAAACAAATTTGGGTTTTTATAACTACCAGGACATCTAAAACCTAAAAGTACATGTCCTACCTTTTACTTATACAGTACCCTGCCCTATGGGCTACCTAGGGCCTACCTTAAGGGTGACTTAGCGTAATAAAAGGGGAGTTTATGGCTTGGCAAGGGGTCTTCAATGCCAAGGCAAACTGGCACTAAACTACACACACAGGCCTTGTAATGGCAGGCCTAAGACGGGTTTGGAAGGCTACTTCTGTGGATGGCATAGGCAGTTCTACTGGTCCACTGGTACCATTCAGTTTACAGGCCCTGGGTAAATGGTATATCACTTTGCAAGGTACTTACAAGTAAATCAAATATACTAATTCTGTACATTTCACCATGTTTAGGGGAGAAGCACATGCACTTTAGCACTTGTCAGCAATAGTAAAGTGCTCCTAAGACCAGCAAAAAGAATCAGAATAAGGGTGACAGGTCTAAAAGCCACCCACCCTGGAGAAGGTGATGCTTAAGGCTGCTGAGGTGTTGGACTTTAAAATGCCAACTACTGAGAGGAAAACAGATGTCCTCACTGGGTGTCTTCCTTCTGTGACTTCAGCTTCTCTCATTCAATAATGCTCTCTTGGACCCAGTACTAGGAGCATGGGAGAAGGCCTCCTCACTGCCAGCAGTGAATCACTTTGTTGCACACCAGTATCATTCGGCTCCTGGTGATTAAGCCTTCTTGACTTCTCATCCATCCCAGAAAGCCTAGTTTGCTCAGCAGCACAGTCTGGTGACACCTTTCTGATGGTCCCTTCTGACAGAGAACCAGAATGGATGGAGGCTTTTCATCAGCGAGTATGGCATTCAGATCCAGTAAGGACCTGGCTTGGCAGTTTGGGCTGGACTGTTCACATGAGGCACGGGGTCAAGACTGATTTGCATATGCCAGGTCTAAACTGGGGTGGCATGGTGAACAAAAGAATGATGGATTTAACCCAGATCTAATGACTGGGGGTGAATGTTTTGATTTGTTCTGCATTCCGTCCATCAATTGTGTGTCTTTTGCTTTCTCGCCCTAAGTGCGCCAGGTCTGTCCAGGCGTGGGTCCTGGGCTCACTGTGCCACTGGAGTCAAGCTATCCTGGCTGAAGAGGGGTGAAACCCCGAGACCGGTCCTAGGATGCTTGTTTCCGGTCCAGTGAGGACCTGGCTTGGCAGTTCGGGCCGGACTGTTCCCATGAGGCACAGGGTCAAGACTGATTTGCATATGGGCAGGTCTAAACTGGGGTGGCATGGTGAGCACAGGAATGATGGATTTAACCCAGATCTCTTGACTGGGGGTGAATGTTTTGATTTGTTCTGCATTCCGCCCATCAATTGTGTGTCTTTTTCTTTCTCGCCCTAAGTGCGCCAGGTCTGTCCAGACGTGGGTCCTGGGCTCACTGTGCCACTGGAGTCAAGCTATCCTGGCTGAAGAGGGGTGAAACCCCGAAACCGGTCCTAGGATGCTTGTTTCTGGTCCAGTGAGGACCTGGCTTGGCAGTTCAGGCTGTACTGTTCCCATGAGGCACAGGGTCAAGACTGATTTGCATATGGCCAGGTCTAAACAGGGGTGGCATGGTGAGAAAAAGAATGATGGATTTAACTCAGATCTCTTGACTGGGGGTGAATGTTATGATTTGTTCTGCATTCCGTCCATCAATTGTGTGTCTTTTGCATTCAGATCCTTTAATGCCAATTACCTACTTGCTCGATATAACCATACCTTGTGGAACATGGTGCAAATGATACTCCCTCATGTACCATCTGACATGAAAGAACACTTCCAGGAAGTCATAGCGGATGGCCAGAATGCTTAGTGGCACATCGTAAAATCCAGCTTGGATACAGCTGAATCAGCAGCCAGAGCGATGGGCACATCCATCTCAGTACAACATGCTTGGCTTTGGAAGTCAAATTTTACCTCTGATGTTCAAGCAAATCTCTTGACTTTCTTTCGCTGGCATTCAACTCTTTGAAAATAAACCTACTCTGTACTGGAGAGGTTTAAGTACTGCAAAGCTACCACAAGATCATTAGGTTTGCAGCCTCTGTGTGCTAGGGACTACAGAAACATTTGTACTTTTCGAGCCTCAGGAAGAGGAGGATTCTTTCATCCCCATCAGTACTCAACTCTTTGGAGATAAAGCCGACTCTGCACTGGAGAGGTTTAAGTCCTGCACAGCTCCCTCAAGATCCTTATGCTTGCAGCCTCCACCTGCTAGGGACTACAGAAGTGTTTTTCTTTTTCGAGTCTTAGGAAAAGGATTCTGCTTTCATCCCCATCAGTACTCACCATTGCTATTGCAGCAACAACAGCAGAAGTACCTGCTTATTAGGAGGTATGGTGCCATGTCAGGTCAAAAAATCGAGGATCTACACTAAAACGTTCCTCCTCTTCCTCATCCTCCTCCCAGGCGCCAAAACAAAGCAAGTCTAGTTCTCTTCCTCAACCACACACAATGCCTGTTAGAGGATGTGTGTCCCATTTTTGGCAGGCCTGGGAGGCCATCATTTTGGACCAATGAGTCTCACAAATTATAGAAAAGGGTTACTCCCTCCCCTTCCTACAGGTCCCGCCTACAATTCCACCCCTTCTGTAATTCCCCTCCCGGCCATCCAGCCAACCTGCAGCAGGAAGTGGGAGATCTTCTCCTCAAAGGAGCAGTGGCATTAATGTTGGAGGAGGAAAAGAGCCAAGGCTGTTCCACATGTTACTTGCTGGTGCCCAAGAAGGCACTATCCTTGATCTCGGGAGCCAGAAATGTTCCTGAACAAGTAAAAGTTCAAGATGCTTACCCCAGCTTAAGTTCTACTGGTGTTGGAGCTTGTAGACTGGATGATGCCCTTAGACTTGCAAGATGCGTACTCCCACAGTCCCATCTTGCAATCTCATCTGAAGTACTTGTGATTTGTGGTAGGGTCTGTACACTACCAATTTATGTTACTGCTCTTTAGTGTTGACATCGGCATTTTGGCACCTTGAGTCTTGGCAGTTGTGGTGCCCATCTCAGATGGGTGGGCATCCCCTTCTTTCCATACCTGGACGACTGGCTCTTAAAACCCAGTTCCCTGGAGATTCAGTTGCGCCATTTGAATCTCTGCTGTTGCCTTCCCCGCACCTCCAGTTCAGAGGTTTTTTACCGGAACCCAACCTTCTGCACTCCTTTCCACCTTCACAGAGTCCACAACATCCTGGAAATGACTCCCTCTTTCCACCTAGGTGCAACAAGCACAGTCCTGAGAGTCCTGCAGTTCCTAGGACTGCTGGGTTCCTGAACTCTACTAGTCACACACACACATTGGCACATGAGGGTCCTGCAATTGTGCCTCATCAGGCAGGGGCAACATTATGGGGGAAATCTGGCAGACTCCATTGGGATCTCCCCCAGCGCTGCGGCAGAAGTGGCGTGGTGGGGAAACAAGGTGAACATGGCCTTCACTCCTCCGCCAGCTGTGGCTACATTTGTGACGGATGCCGCCACCCTCGCGTATTGTGCTCATCTGCAGATCAAAGGCCTCTACTCTTTTTTTTTTTTTTGTCCTCATTTCACCATATAGCACCAGCAATAAAGAGCAGTAAGCCATCTATGGACCTGAACTCCCTCTGGTATCTGCATTTTGTATTAGCTATAGACCTGCCCAGGTCAACTTCTTTTGAAGCTAGGTGTAATCATAGGACCTGGGGGTACTAGATCAATCTCAAGTCTCTACCCCAAATTAAAAGTGGTGACCAAGTTCTGAGTTCCATACCATCCAAATGTCCAAGATCTAGTCTGGCAGCACTGAATGAGGCCCTCAACCATTTTTCGTACAGTGGGGGTGATGGATCTTTCCACAGCTTGCATATCTCCCTTCTGGCAATAAGGATTAAATACATAATCAGACCTTTCTGTATTGCAGACATCCAGTTCATCAAGTCATTATTAATGCCAAAAATGACTAACGGGACGTTCAAGTTAATCTTGACTTTGAAAACGGCTTGGAGTGCATATTCCACTTGCTGCCAGAAGGGCCTTAATTTCACACAATCGAAAAAAATGTGTAGATGATCAGCCGGGGAGAATTCACATCTTGGGCATTTTGCAGATACATGGGGAGCAAACTTGGCTATTTTCTTGGGGGTGTAATATAACCTGTTGATAACATAAAAATGGTTCTTTTTTAATGAAGCTGGTTTAATAGATTTATATAATATAAGCAGTGAAGGTTCATATAGCTCTGCAGCAACACTGTCCAGGGCTGACAGGTTCCAAACCGTCTGTTGTGTGGGAGACTCAGTTGTATCAATTTCCAAAAGTCTTTTATACCAAAGGCCTGCCTCTTTTTTGATAAGGTTTGTATTTTGGAGAAGAGACTCTATTTCCCAATTTCCACCTATATGTTCTCTCTCTGCGGCAAACCAAGAGACCAATTGAAGATATTTAAACTTTTAAAATGAACTACCAATTCGGGACTTTAACACCTCCCATGGATGGACACCTTCTGAGGAAATGAGGTCAGCCCAGATCATAAGACCAGCATCCTTTATAGGTTTCGCAAGGCTGTCTTTCAGGCAGGCGGGCAGACCGGGGGAATCCCAGATTGGAGCAAACTCTGAATAATAACAGATCCCCCACATTTTCCTGATTTTATACCACCCAGGCCTCTACTCTGGGGAGGAGCAGGTTCTTCACATCAACCTGCTAGAATAGCATTTGATGTGGCTGACGCTCAAGGCCTTCCTCCTCTCCATGTTCGGTTGGTCTATCCAGATCTTGACGGACAGCACAACAGTGAAGTGGTATGTCAACAAACGAGGGGGAGTAGGCCCACACCTCCTTTGTCTGGAAGCATTGAGAATGTGGTCTTAGGCTCACCGCCAAGGAATATGGCTAGTCAGAAATTACCTAGCAGGATCTCTGAATGCCAGAGTCGACAGTCTGAGCCAGAATCATCTCGCCAGTCACGAGTAGTGTCTTCTGCCCGAGGTAGTCCAGTGTATCATCACCCAGTGTTATATTCTTCAGGGGGACTTGTTCGCTTCCTCTGAAAATACTCAATGCCTGCAGTTCTGTGCCCTCCAGTATCCAATGATGGGAGCCTTGGGTGAGTCGTTCCAGTTGAAGTGGAGCTTTCAGCTGCATTACACGTTTCTCCCCATACCCTTGTTTCCTCAAGACCTGAGGAAGAATTGTCAGGTCCGGGCCCAAAGATTGTCTGACAAGGGTGTGGCATGCAGAGCACCTCCACTTCTCTACATGTCCTCTGCCACCAGGCCGGATATTCAGGCCGGATCTTCTCTCCCAGTCAGGAGGAATTGTCCTGCACCCTTGTCTCTGGGGCCTACACTTATATGCTTAAAGAATGGCTGGGGACAACTGAGCTCTTTTCTGCTGCCACCAGAGATGGGTGGTGTCCTCTTATCTGCTTGTCGCCCCTCCACAAAGTTGGTCTGTTCTGGCAGATGGGGCAACTCGTTGCATGGTGTGAAGACAACAGTGTAGGTCCCTTGCAGGCCAACTTATCCCATGTGTTGCAATTTGCGCTTTCCTTGGCTCAGAGAGGATGCCCAATTGGCACCGTTAAGGTTTATTTAGCAGCCTTGTCTGCTTTCCTGTGTCTGCCAGATCAGCCGTCCCTGTTTAAGTCCCCAGTGGTCATGTGATTTCTGAAAGACCTGACTAACATTTTTCTGCCTACTCCCTTTGTAGTTCCTCAATGAGACTTGAATTTGGTTTTTACTTTTATGATGGGGACTCCATTTTGAGCCCTTTCACAGTTGTAACCTTAGTATGTTAACTATCAAACCTGTGTTGTTGGTTGCAATAACGTCTGTTAGGAGGGACAGTGAGTTACAAGCCCTTACCTGTCCACCTCCTTTCATAACATTTTTCGCAAACAAGGTGGTGTTGCTAACCGGAGCTGCTTTCCTTCCCAAATTAGTTACCCCCTTCCATCTTGCTCAGTCCATTACCTTTCTGACTTTTTACCCTCATCCCACAAAAGTGAAGGAGTGGTTGCATCAGTTAGATCCAAGGGGAGCGGTCAACTACTACCTTGATCACACCAAGGACTACCATTTGGATGATCAGCAGGTAAGTAACTTTTTCTTTGAGGACACAAGCTCAGCTCAGGAAAAATCTGGATTTTGTAGCTGCGGCATTCACTAAACTGGTGAGAACACTTGCTGTCTTGTATCAGTCCAAGGCTTTACAGTTCTACACAGTCAAATTGTTTAGTTCTTAAACTTCCCCACTGAGTGCAAGGCTGGAAGCAGTAGCCAGAGAGAGCTCAAAAAGGTCACTTACATTTACTGCAAGGTCCGGTCAAACTAGTTTTCAGCATGGCAAAAAGCTGCAATTGGGATTAACTTTTTTTTCTTGCCCACCTTGAGTGCACCCTCTCCCTGTCCTCCAGAGTTAGATAAAACATGACTGAGTCCTACTTTTCTGTAACTGCTGAGAAAGTCCTTCCTGACCACTCCTACAGTTCTTACATTCTCAGGGCAGGCTTCTGTGCACAGAGGCTCTTTCCAGCTTCAGCTCCTTCCGCACCCAGTCCTCATTGGTCAACTGAGCTTTGTTAGAGTCAGGAGTCCTTCTGCTCTTTGTCCCTCAGAGCACGCAAATAGGAGGCCACATACTAGACCCCTAGACAGCAGCTCCAGTATATGGGTGCAAGCAGGCATTATGAGTCCTAGGTTTTGTGGCTCCCAGATTTCAGGCAGCGTCCTTTTATTTCTAGATCTTGACTTCTCATGCCCAGGATTATTTTGAAGGAGGTGGTAGTGAGGTAGGAGTTATATCCTGTACACTATCCAGTGGTTGGAGAATTTCATGCCCCTAGTCCTGACTATTCTCGTGCACTCTCCCCACCACTTTTTCAGCACACCCTCTTTAGTTTGCTGCAAAAAGATCCCAAACACTCTGAATCCAAGACAACAGTCCTCTTCCTCCATCTGGTGGGGCTCTGGCTCTTCCCCAACCACTCCCCTATTCACATGAGTTGCCTTCCTTTCTCCCTGGGTATAAACTGTGTTACCCTCCCGCTGTGGTTTGAGCCAGAAAGTCTAGTATGGCCCTGAGAATAAAAGGGAACTGTTCCTGCCATCCCCATTCAACAGTATTGAGTCAAATGAAGTGCTAAGGTTGTCATTTGTTCTGTCAACTGTTCCTGTCTTCTTCCCGGATGGTTAATCTCCGTTATTGCCTTCTTGGACTCGGATGCCAAATCATTGCACTCTGGAAGCAAGGTTGTTAACTCCCAGACAGGAGCTCTCGGGGTAGTGCTGAGAGGCAAACTGGTTCAAAACCAGTTTCCTTTCAGGTGCCACAGAGTGCACTTTGTCAAAGTTACTTTTCAACTCAAGTACAAAAATCCCTTTACACCATTGAATTAGATTTTCGAAACTAAGTGAATAATAACTTTGAATCATTCCTTTAGCATTTTGAAAAATGCAGCTTTGCGACTTCAACAATGAAAACAGCTTTTGCATAATTATCGTAGTTAATGGCACATATTTAATACATGAAATTTGTTTTTTTTATAAAAAAAGATATACTTCATACCAAGTGTCACTGAAGTGCTTTTAACCTGCAGCCCAGGCAGAATGCAATGGTGCAACTTGCCACCACAGATGCCTGTCAAATATGTAGGTGGATTAGAACACACACCAGCCCACATATGACAGTTCTACGCCACTGATACATGTTCTTCTCCAACTTACAATGACGGTAGTGCAATGTTAAACACACCAATTTGAACAAAACCAATTTGACAATACCATCATAGAGCCAGCCATGCACACTGTAGCACTGATGGTAATGTAGCAGGGCTCAGGGTCCTACTACCAGTAAAAATGAAGTTCAGAAAGGGTAAATAATCTGGGGGCAAACTTGTAGAAAAGATGATTTTGCTACATAAACTACTCTAATTGCGATGAGATCAATAGCATTTGTTTAAATCATCTGTTATCACACCAAATCATTGTCGAGGCACAACTTGAAAATATTAATTTTTAGGTTTTAGCTGATAATGTCCTAATTGTGGTTATACTAAATTAGTGTGTGTGAATTACACGAAGGTATCATAGAATTATTTTGCAAATGGTTGTTATTGCTTCAAAAAGTCAGACATGCAAGTTTCATGATTCAAGAATCAAGTCACCTATCACACTTGGCAATGCAATTATCATTGTTTTCTTTGGTTGATAGTAGAAACAGCACAGTTTTTCCAAAGAGCAATTTGAGGCAGATGTGTGTTATGATAGTTGTATGAGGCCTTTCAATGCCGGCTGGCTGACGAAAATGTGTCCTACGTGTCTAAACAGGCCTCTTAGTGTTACTCCCTCCTCACAGAGAATTGTTGTTTAGAAGCAATTGTCATCATGTTAAATAAGCAGATACCGGTAGCTAAGCATGGTTTCTTTTATTGTTTCTACATTGTTACCAAATGGCAACAAAATGTTATTTGATTGGACGCAAGAACAATAAAATAAGACATACTAAACAAAACTGTAAGTATAGTAACGATAAATAATTCAAAAGAATGTTTGAGGCACATTCTTTTAGTTTTGTATATTCTGTTGAAATGCCAATATTCATTTAAACTGGTTAAAAAACGGAATATCAATGAAGTCAACATTTTGTTTTCTTGCCCACTGTATGCCAAGCAGCATGTTTTTGGTCCTGCTTTTTTAATTATCAGACTATTGCATTCCTGAATGGTAGTCTTCCTTTGAATTAATCAATAGATCTGTCAGCAGTGATTTGATAAGGGAAAGTGCAGGGCACTGTTTAGTTGTTTATTGTTTAGTTGAGATGGAACGATTTGGTAAAACTATGTTTGCCACACGTTAGTGTTAAAAAATGAAGGTACTGAATTTCATTCTGTACAAGTAAGATCAAAAAGGTAAAAGGGTGGATTGGCAGGCAAACAGTTTTGTGTCGTTACTTACAGCTGATCATTCCAAACAAGAAAATTATTGAATTAGTATGTAGTCTGAAGTAGTCGATAACTAGTAAAAGGGATTTCTCTATAAATAGGCCAATATTTGAGTAGGCGTTTACACCAATATTTCCTCACATTGTCTTTTTTCAGCAGATCGTCTAAATTAAAGATTAACTGGATGTGAAACCTATACTCCACCACTCTGTTTGTCTTTTAATTATCTGGTAACTCTGTGACTCTGTTTGTGTTCTGTTTGACCATTTTTGTTCTGTGCAGATCTGGAGCTGTGCCTATATGTTTGCTGTCTTCCTCTATATCGTGGTTTGTGCACATGCATACCTGGCTCGCCATGGCTTGACCTGGAGGTGTTCCCATATGTTTTCTGCCTTTGTGTGTCATCCCCTATATCGTGGTTTGTGCACATGCGTACCTGGCTTGACCTGGAGGTGTTCCCATATGTTTTCTGCCTTTGTGTGTCATCCCCTATGTGGTTTGTGCACATGCATACCTGGCTCGCCATGGCTTGACCTGGAGGTGTGCCCATATGTTTTCTGCCTTTGTGTGTCATCCCCTATGTGGTTTGTGCACATGCGTACCTGGCTCGCCATGGGTTGACCTGGAGGTGTGCCCATATGTTTTCTGCCTTTGTGTGTCATCCCCTATATCGTGGTTTGTGCACATGCGTACCTGACTCGCCATGGCTTGACCTGGAGGTGTGCCCATATGTTTTCTGCCATTGTGTGTCATCCTCTATATCGTTGTTTGTGCACATGCGTACCTGGCTCGCCATGGCTTGACCTGGAGGTGTGCCCATATGTTTTCTGCCTTTGTGTGTCATCCTCTATATCGTTGTTTGTGCACATGCGTACTTGGCTCGCCATGGCTTGACCTGGAGGTGTGCCCATATATTTTCTGCCATTGTGTGTCATCCTCTATATCGTTGTTTGTGCACATGCATACCTGGCTCGCCATGGCCTGACCTGGAGGTGTGTCCATGTTTTCTGCCTTTGTGTGTCATCCCCTATGTGGTTTGTGCACATGCGTACCTGGCTCGCCATGGCTTGACCTGGAGGTGTGCCCAAATGTTTTCTGCCTTCGTGTGTCATCCCCTATGTGGTTTGTGCACATGCGTCCCTGGCTCGCCATGGCTTGACCTGGAGGTGTGCCCATATGTTTTCTGCCTTTGTGTGTCATCCCCTATATCGTGGTTTGTGCACATGCATACCTGACTCGCCATGGCTTGACCTGGAGGTGTGCCCATATGTTTTCTGCCGTTGTGCGTCATCCTCTATATCGTTGTTTGTGCACATGCATACCTGGCTCACCATGGCCTAACCTGGAGGTGTGTCCATGTTTTCTGCCATTGTGTGTCATCCTCTATATCGTTGTTTGTGCACATGCGTACCTGGCTCGCCATGGCCTGACCTGGAGGTGTGTCCATGTTTTCTGCCTTTGTGTGTCATCCTCTATATTGTAGTTTGTGCAAATGCGTACCCGGCTCGCCCTGGCTTGACCTGGAGGCGTGCCCATATGTTGGCTGTCTCTGTGTGCCATCCTGTATATCGCAGCTTGTGCACGTTTCTTTTCTCTCCATCAGGTTCTAAATACTTACATTGTTTGCCACTTCTTGATAGATGTAATTCCTGTCTTCTTCTGTTCTCTCCTTCCCTATCCTGCATCTTATTTTCTTCTTCTGCTTCCTTTTTGCTAACTACTCGAAAGTTGGCTAATCACTACCGATCCAGTCTGGGGTAGATAATTCCTTTAAAAAAGCTCCTTCCTCATACCCTCTCTTTTGAACCTCGCTTCACTCTCCTGTCACTTCTAGCACACAGAGACATCTCCTAGCAACATTAAGCACTACCAAGCAACAAACCAAACCAAACATAACATCTCATGGCCTGCAACTGTAGATGCCTACATGCCATGTAGTCCGTGAGCATGTGTTTTGATTGCTTGTGCGCAGTAATAGGGGTGGTGGGCTGTGTGAGCATTATTGTCTGACGATAATATGTTCTTTCCGCATGTTTGCATTTACGTTTGACGCCAGCAGGATGGCTGTGAGTTGGACCTTCGCCACAGACATTGCCAGTGATTTCCAGGACGAGTTCGAATCCTGGCAAGGCTAGCTCAGCTTCCAGTATTTATGATGTTCAAGAATTTAATATAATTAAATTGTACGATAACACTAGCTGTTTAAAGAAATTTGCCATAGCAGAATCGTGGTATGAAGCGCTCTATAAAATTAGTTATTATACATGGATTTTGTTTTTCTTTGTCAAAGCTATTGCCTATGTCTATGCTTTTTCACTCAAACGTCCATATGACTAGCCACGTGTAAACCCAGTCGTTAATGTCGACTGGTGGACCTGAAAGTTTTACACACTGATGCTGCGATTGTCTGCCCGTACTTAAAAAAAAATGCAAATATAGGCATCACCAGCCTCTAAAAAAGTAAGGGCCCGATTCACAGAACTAACTTAAGACAAAATCCTAAACTTACTATTATTTTGGTAACCACAGAAGGCACTTACTCATTTTGGTATTCACAGAAGGCACTTACTAATCAATGAGTAAGTGCCTTCTGTGAATACCAAAATGAGTAAATGGTAGTAATTTTAGTATTTTGTCTTCAGTTAGTTCTGTGAATCAGGCCCTATGTGTTTTGTCATAATTGTGTATTTTATCAAAAAACATATCATAAGCCATTGTAATCTATATTTTGCCTAGTAAAATATATGTGCTGTGGTAACAGAATATCCGAGACTAGGTTTACAGCAAATTTAGGAAACGATTTTAACTGAAATGCCAAGCTTCATAAATATTTACTTCTCTCTGTGCTAAAGAGCTGAACACGTTTCTTTTTTCTCAGTAGGTCGTCTCCATCGTCGAAGGAAACTAGCAATCTGCCGGAAGGTTACATTTTACACATACTGCATATTTTTTGAATATGTGGCCACTTTATCTCTCTAGTGACTTACATAATTAGCATTCTCAATGCCAACCGATTTTCTACAAAGCATTATGTTGGTTGTATTGAGGGCGTATTTTTGAGCCCTCTTATGCAGTCACTACGAAATATACAGATTTATTGAAGTTATATTCACAGATATAAACAGAAATACGTTATGGCTATAAATTAGAGAATACAATTGGTTTTAGGGCTCATTGATACCTGAAAAGATTCTGGAATTGGGTTTCTTCTTTCTTGTTTCGTTTTCTTTTGGTTATTTAGCTATTATCTCCCCACTCTATGTTTTGATTTTTCATATTAAAACAACTATCCCTTATTTGAAAAGTTGTAGCCACAGGCTAGGGTATCGCCGAAGAAGAACTACAGGATCAGGATCAGGATCAGGATATTCCCTTCAATTATAGTGACATTCAGTATATTTTTGTTTTCAACACAATTGGGTCCTAGTATTCCAGAACGAGGACTTAACCCTGATCCAAAATGCCGACATGGTTTAATCTCTTCGTGATTATTCATATTCCTGGTCAGATTTAAGAACTATGGCTATTTCTAATTACTGGCAAACTCATCAATATCTGTCTACACATAACCTCATACAATTTTTGTAAAAATATCAGAAATACAAAGCAGCAGTAAAATTATAGATGCAGTATACGGGTAGAACATTTATTTATCATGAGGCATACAATCAATCTGAGTTATTGACTCCTTTGTTGCTTGCATGTTAGTTCCAACAATAATTAGGACACCTTAAAAGTTTGAGTTTTTGTATGTTATTCAGTCCCTATATACGTTATCTCACCCATTATCTGTAGGCAAGCTTCAGTAGATTGATGTTCCCTTGTATGACCCCATTTTCGCTTCTGTGCCCTAAGGGCTAACTCTTATCCTCACTGCCCTTAACTATTCTATGAGACTCTTCCTGCATCCAATGTTGTTCAGCACCCCATTGAGTTTCTGCTATTCAAGTTCCCTACATAGAACGACAAATGCATTTGATTAGTATTGCTACTGATTAGAAAATAGACATATTTTAAAGAGACAGACACACCACTAAGTTATATCCGATCATGGAAGGAACCATTTATAGCCATGACAAAAATTTGGTTAAGTCTGAGACACTTTACTAGAATTCTGTCAAAGATTGAGATTTCCTAATGAATGCTATGATCACTGACTTCTGAATTCTTATTCTGTAAAATACAACCTATTTGGGAAGTGTTGTTAGGGTGATCCACAGAAAGTCACTAAATTAACCTGTCCTTAACCCCCAGGTAGCTTGGCACAAAAGCAGTCGTACTTAACTTAGAGGCAATGCGTAAAGTATTTATGCAGCACACAAACAGCAATAATGTGAAAACGCATCATAAGAAAAATCCCATACCAATGTAGAAAAAGGGAGTATGTTTTAATAAATAAAATGACACCAGAATGTCAAACATCCAATCAGTAGAATCGGAGTTATTACATTTGAAAGATTTAAGTGTAAATAGTGCCTAAAAGCAAAAAATGCCACTTATGGTCATCTGGTTGCACTAGACAAGGGTAAAGTCACAAGTTTAGGCCAACTGCAATGAAGTGCAGGTTGGAAACAGGGACCAGGTTAGGTTAGGCATACTGAAAAATTACCTTCAAAGTCCAGTGCGAAGATTTCCATTAGCATTGGAGAAAGCAGTGAGGAGGAGGCTGAGGGTTGCGAACGGTCATCGCTGTAGAGCAAAGAACAGGTCAGGCTTCGGGCACGGTCTTCGCTATAGCGCGAAAAGCCGGTCAAGCTTCACAGGTGGTCATTGCTGTAGCTTTGCATTGGTGGTTGCTGCTGACTGTCATCGCTGAAGCACGAAGTGCAGGTCTTGCATTGCCAGTCGCCGTAGACTGTTGTCGGCGTGGAGAGCCTCGCGTTGGTGGTCATTGCGAACAGCAAAGTTTTGGCACCAAGGGGCTTGTTCGGAGTCATGTTGAGCCCATACCTCAGGAGTTTTTACTTTTTCCTTAGCAGGAGTGCAGTTTGATGCCAGCCAAGGGTCCAAGACCTGGGGAAGCACCTCTTGGGGATCAGGTAGACACTCCAGCAGAGGCCAGGAGGGCTCAGACAGGTCCAGTTGCTGGTCCAAGCAGGTCCAGGTGCAGCACGTCGTCTGGTCTGTTGCAGGGAGACCCCTGAAGCTTGTTGTGACCCTGTATGTCACACAGGCATCACTCTCGTTAGCCTGAGGTGAAGGCAAACAGATCCAGGCTTCCTTCTCAGACAGCACAAGTCCAAGATTGTTCTGAAGAGTGGCTCTGGAGGTCTGATATTTATATCTGGTGCCAGCCATTATGTGGGAGACTCCCTGTCCCACCCCCACATATTGTTATGGAAAGTTCTTCCCCTTTCCCTGTCAATGCTCCAAACTGTCGGGGGAGGGGTGACAAAAGTCACGGCAGGCCTGCAGTCAGGTTCCTTAGTGTGTGCAGTTGGTACAGCCATTTCAAGTGTAAGTGGGGATGGGTGCAGCCCCTTATCAGCCATCCTGCGAGGATGGCCCATCTTGTCCACAAGTAAGCCCCCTTAGTTGGGACAAGAAAATGCCAACTTTCTAAAAGTGAAATTTGTTTAATTATGACTTAAAATCCAGCTTTACCATTAAAGAGAATTTTAAATTACAATTTGAGTGTAAACAGTATATGTTCAGCTGCTCCCAATCTAATGTTAGCACTTGTTATAGGGTAACCCAGTGTAAGTCAATGGTAGAGATAGACCTTATAACAGTGAAAACCAACTTTGGGAGTTTTTCACTGCCAGGGCATGTAAAATGTACGTACACATGTCCTACTTTTTAAATACAATGCACCCTGCCCTCAACCTCATGGTAACAGGTTCAAATCCTGGTGGGTCCACTCAGCCGCTCATCCTCTCTGAGGACGATAAAATGAGTACCATTGAGTTGGGTAACAATAAGCATCTGTTATTCAGCGCCAAGATACCCCTTTGGGGGGCGAACATAGTATTTACAAATACACATTTTGTTATGTTATTTCAGACCTCTTGTGTGGTTTTTGTTTTTTCGGAGTTTTATATATCAGAGTGCTTTACATGAGCACCAGTTGCGATACACAAGGACACATTAATTTTTGTTAGGCACAGGGAGATTAAGTGATTTGCCCAAAATCAGAGGCTGTTGAGCGTAGTTGCCGAGACTCCGAGACTCGAACACGGTTCACCAGATTTGAGGCCAATCACCCTAGCGGTTAGGCCACATCCTTTTCCCTAGTGTTGTGATCTTCGTGTCAGAATCCAATTTGTACAAATCTGGTAAAGTTCTGTTCTGTTTCTATAAATTATAGGTAGCATTTCCGGGGGTGAAAATCTGTAGTGGGTATTAGGGAGCAGGAAGCTAAATGGTATGGAATGGATGCAAATGACAACAATTAGTCACCTCCAAATCCAAGGTGGAGACTCTGGCCTTAACTGGTTCCTGCATACTTTGTAACCTCAGATGTATCGTTGCTCCATTGAAACAGTTATAGTGTTTGGTATAGGAGCTTGGGCCCAACCTTGGAAACCCTTTTGAAGTAGCTCATTGGTGTGCATCATGAGGGGACACTTGATGTAGTTCTGTTGCCTCATGTCAAGCTTCAGATAAACTAGTATTTTTATCATATGTCACTTGTTTCACTTTAGGATTGACTGCTTTAAGTAAATTTAATGGCTGGCTCTATGAATAGTTCTGCTTTAAACAGTTTTTTGAACCTGTGTTGTGTTCCTGTATTTCAGCTTTTTCAATATTTGTTGGACAAACATTTGAAAGTTACTGGTCTTGGGATCTTGCTGGTGCATACAAGGATTCCAGTTTTAGGAGATAACCTGTTTCTTTGCTCCAATACACTTTGTGCCTTGTGAACTTGAAACATCTTCGTTGATGTAAAAACTGTGTTTGTACTTGTATGTAGTACAGTGTGTCATGGTTTGTCATTGCTAAGGCGAGGTTCATATCACAAAAGATACAAACATGAAGGAAATCATCTCCTATTGATCACTAATTTGGTGAAACACATTTTTAAGACCAGGTTCAATATTGTGTCCCAGTAAACACTAATGGCCTGATTTAGAGTTTGGTGGACAGGGAGTTGTCATGCAAATGGAGTAAAGTAATCCTGCGCCCTGACTGAGCCCACATATGCCAAATGCTGAGATGTCTGCCAGCCCAGCAGACATCTCTTGCACTGGCAGGAACTGCCATCACAGAGGTCCCTTTTAATGCATTGTAAGTGTGATGGACGGTTCCGTCAACATGATGGAGCATGGCTAATATACAAAGTTCTTAGAATTGTTTATTAAAACACAATGCCCCCCCTCACCAGGGGAGTTGTCTCCCATGGCGAGGGGGGCATTTGCAGTTTTCACTGCCCATCACCACTAATAAAAACTGACTATGTGTGCACCCACTCTACATTAAGTGTGTGGACACAGCCAAATTCAGACTGCATCCTACCCTGTGGAGATATCAGTGGTTTATGCCGGTGGTAGGGACGGAGTAGTCTCCAATTTCGAAATAATGAAGGTCTGCCTGTTTCTAAATCGGGCACGCAGACCTTCAGTTTGCCAAATGGTTACTTGGTCACTGTTGTGATGGAGTACCCTGTCGACCAGACTCTAAATTTGCACTTAAGCCAGTATTAAGGAGGTCCTTTATGTCGAGCAGAGTTAGATGTCAGAATTATAATGTATAATGTATAATCGTTCTTGCATCCTTTATATTGCATTTTAGTTAAATTTAACATAAATTGAACCTCAAACGTAATGTAGCATATAAGAAAACAGCCAACTCATGTTTTTTCCTATTGAATTTCTCAAGGCTTGAAATTTATTTGTTTTCATTGTCATTGTTTTTCAAGAGATTATAGGGTTATAGACATCCTAGCTGTTACTTAATATTTGAAGCTGATTAGGATAATGTGTTTAATGTACAATTTAGCCTTCTACTTGTTATGTTATCAAGTACAATAGCTCGTCAAAGACTTCTCATGTGGGAGGATTTGGTAAAAGATCCCCTTTCCAAATTGCCCTTGATGAAGGTGAAACTGAAGTTGTGAGAGAGTAGATTACTAATTTGGGTTAGAGCTACCTACACCAAATTAATAAACATACTTTGGTTAGGTCACAACACAGTTCAAAAAGAATCTCTGCGGTGCCCCTGGAAGCAATGACACAGCAGCAGGAAATTCGCCAGAGAACTGAGTGTTAAGTTTAAGTAACACCGAATAGTTTAAAGGCAAGACAAATATACAGTAATATTTTCAAACTTTGTTTTAGAAAAATCAAGAAAGTTGTAATAAGCAAAAGGACACTAAAACAATCAAAATCAGACATGGGGGGCTAGAGATCCCTCACCTTCTCTTCAAGGTGCTGTAAACCTCGTAAAGGTTTCAGGTAAAAAGTGCCAAGAAACTGTCAATCAAAGTCAGTGTTTGTTGTATACTTGGACCTGAGCTTGATATTAGGCTACCCATACTGCTGCCCAGCCTGGGTATGACTTAGGTGCCTTTTTGGGCCAACTTGTTAGCTTGGAACTTTGTAACGTTTTTGATTGTCCATTTCTTCCAGCAGGACAAAGCTGGATGCTAAAGCTGACAATGGTTGATAGAGATTGGCTGCACTTTTGTCAAGCTCCCACTGAGATCCCATGTCCTTTGGGACTTGAGACCGTATTTAGACTTTGGCAGAGGAGATGCTATGTCAAAACATGACAGATATGCCATCCACAATGCTACAAATGTCGTAGACTGTAATGCACTTGCAATACAATGGATGGGATAATCTCCAGTTTTGTGTCTCATTTGCTGAACTCTAAAAAAGGCCCTTCGTTTTTTTTTCTGGTGCTCAAGTTCCTCTACTAGTGCAAGGCAAGGGGCTGTAGCCGACAAGGTATCAACAGAGTTGAATGCCTCTTTGTGGTAGACCTCTGGTAGTCTTGAACTCTAATGGAAAAACTTTGAACAGTTCAAACCAGCAATGTTCAGCCAGTAATAAGCACCTTTCTTGAAGAGCTTTGGGTGCATTGTCCATGTTCTCCAGATGTCAGAAAATTTGCAAAGTTTCAGTTCTTCTTTATCCTGGGAAAGTCAATCCTGGTTTTGCCTACAGCTCCCAGGTCCTTAGAGAAAGCTTTAAAGGTATGGCGACTCTTTTCCGCATTATTTACATTTCTAGCATTTACCTGACCAAATCTGTAAAATCATACTTTTTTCACAATCGTACCTCTCCATAAAAAAAGTGCCCTCTAACCAATATAGTGAAAAACAAAATTCAGTAGCAATTCACTGTAGAGACAGCCACCTACTAAATGGTCAAATATGTTTCCATAGCATTTGAAAAACAACTTCGACGAAGTATCATGGTATCTGGGTTGAGTCTGGGTACCTGTTTCAGCAGTGAGTGGAACATACATCGTCACCAAATTGCATGCGGCATATTACAGCTGGGCTACACCTATTCATGTGTATATGATGCAACTGGGCAATTTGTGTACAGTCAATGGCACCTAACATGTTTCTCAAGTCTGACATAGTATAAGAAACACGTGGTTATAACATCCGATGCACCATACACACAGTGTACTGGGTGCTGTCTGCTGCAAGTAATTCAAGAACTGCCAAATTCGACGAATGAAGGTTTTTCAATGCGTATGCCAATGTTGGGACACACCACATCATGCAGGGAGTCCAACAAATGTCTTATGATGTTCATTTCGAGTTTGAAAATTTAGGTACATTATTCCAGATTGAGTTGTTCTAACCATAGCATTGCAGCAAATCCTGGCTCTGTGTGCATCAAGTGTTCCATCGGTGATATATCTGTTGTGGTGGTGTAAAAGCAGCATTGATGGCATTTTTTGCTAAGGCGTTTATTTGTCTCACCTTCCTTCTAGTTTTTGCGTATTTCCAAGATGTATGTGATTCATGTGGGAGGTGATGCAGGATGTTAATTCCATGATTTGTAATTACAATAGACATATTTTTTGTATGTTTGTACTGATTGATAGTCCGAATTTTTAATTTGATTACAGATGACTATACATTTATGATATCTACTACCTGGTGTGTGGTATTTTTAAAATTTCCTCATAACGTGATTGCTTTTTATTTTCCTCATGCAAGTAATGTCACATGCATTCATTATCGCAATCGGTTTTTGTTGCACAATACATTTTGGCACATGGTATTTATAGATATAGGGTTTTTAAGCCATGCAATCATTAACCTGTGTAGAATTTTAACTAGTGATTGTGCGATATATTTTCCACGTACTTTAAATAATGATGTGTGAGATAAATGACTTACCTCGCTACTTCTAAAGAGGGTCTAAATGGCAGTGGCACAGCACAGAGCCATGATGCCAGAAAAACCGATTCCAAAAAGTGGATCTGCTCAAAAAGATGGCCTGTCTTACTGCTTTCTTAGAGGTTATACTGATCATACTACGTGAATTTGATTTTTGATCAATGAAGACGCCTTTGCTTCATATAAATGCATTACAAATCATAGCAGTTCGATTACCTTTCAGATTTGTTGACTGTTTAATTGAATGGTAACTAATTTGTGTGGTGACAGGTAGTTTGGCGATATTCAAACAGAATCGAAAATTGTTCGTAAATGCTTGAAAGAATCCTTCTGAAATCTAGAAGCACAAGGTGACAGCACTTTCAAATATTTATTGCTTCCATTACAAAAATGAAACAACCACAGGCAAATTATTTCTACTTTCCCCCGTTAGTCAGATTATCCTCAAACATAGGATCCAATATTATTTGTTTACATTTGCAAATGAAGATGGAATTATGTGTCATCAACGTTAAGTGCCATGAAAATGCAAATCATTCATCAGGGCTGCATAATTTAAAAGTGGACACTTTAAGCAGAAAATCTGTGGAAAAATATAAATGGAACTTAAATGGAGAGGCTTTAGAGTCAATATTGAGTCTGAACTACGCGAATGTTAATTATAGCTTTGTGAAAGAGTGACCAAGAAGCCTGTAATGCTCAATACTTATTCGCACCAGGTCTTTGTTTATACTCGTCAATAAAGCACCGAAGATAAAGAAGCCAAGAGACTTTCAATGTTACTGTATATGCTTTTGTAGTATATATTACACTGTCATAGTAAAGCTTTTAAAAATACTAAACAAAAGTTGTAGTTGGTCTTCAAGATCAGAAGGTCATACTCTGTGGTCTACTAATGTAATCACTTGTATAACATGCATCCGTCTCAAGTTAGATGGAGGTATCTGACTGTGCTAGGTTTTGCAAAAGAAAACACAGAAGGCCTTATTCACAAAGATAAACCTTTTTGCAATTCACAAAGCAATTTTACGAGTAGTTATTTTTATGATAGGCAGTCGTAAATATACTTACTCGTAAAATTGCTTGGTGAATTGCAATACATCATGAACTTGCACAAAAGTGTATGTTTACTGTTGTGAATCAGGCTCAGAGACATCTTTCTTTCCCATTGAATATCAGGACACTTAGTAAGGAGCAGCGTGTATGATGTCCTGCTGCTTCCAAAGTAATTATCCAGTGTTTTTTTTGGTTTGTTTCAACACTCCACAGCTTGCTAACGCGTTTCTGCTGAAACAGATTTGCTCACAGACAGTACGTGTTTCCTCATGTCATCATATATTTTTTCAAATAATAAACAGAAAAAATTGACATTCTCTAGCACAGTGGGCACCATCCTTGACTAGTATTAACTTTGATCACAAGTAATACCTTTTTTGTTCATATATTTCAACACATTGTGTGCATATATTTTTAATGAGTCTAAATGTCACATGTTGGATTATTGCAAGGTCTTTACTCTACAAATAAATAATTGCAATATCACTCAAATACATCAACACATTGTTATGTTATGTTATGTTATGGCCAATTGCTATAGCACATCGACTCACACCTGAAGGTGTATCTTGGTGCTCTGCTACTCGGAACAACCACGTCTTTAAGAGTCTTTTGAACTTGTCATCTTCTGAGCACATATGAATTTGCAGAAGATGTTTGTTCCAGTGAAGTGGGGTAAGATACAAGAAAGATCTGCTTCTGAATATTGAAGTTTAGATGCAAGGGATCCTCAATAAAGCTTTGTTTGGAGACCTAAGCAGTCTAGTGGGTTGGTAATGCAGAGTCTGTTGCGCGGGTAAGCTGGTAACGAGTTGGTTAGCGCCGTGTGAGTCAGACAAGACAACTTAAAAATGTCATGCTTTCTAACTAACAGTCAGTGCAAGGCTTTGAAAAGGGGTGCGGAAGAGGAGCGTGAAGGGAGGTTGCAGATCAGCTGGGCCATCGTGTTTTGCACAACCTTGAGATTAGACAACAGTGTGTCATTGGTTGCAACTAGCAGCAGATTCCCATAGTCCAGGCAACTCGTAATCAAGGCCTGGACTAGGGTTTTTCTTGAGGCAAATGGGAGCGACGGAAAGACATTCCTTAGTAGGCGCATTGTGGCGAAACAACACCCACTGGTCACATTAACCGTGTCTTTCATGGATAAAGTCTGATCCACTTTAATACCAGGTTTCCTACCACCTGTTTTGGGTATGGGGCTGTACCTAATTCAACAGGCCACCAGTCGGCTGACCAGAGCTCCTGAGCTTTTCGGAACAGCACAATCTCAGTCATGTCGCCGTTTAATTGAAGACAGTTGCTCGTCATCAAATTAGAAATTTTTCTCATGCAGCCAATGAACCAAGATTTAATCTTATCCGGGTCCTGCCCAAAGGAGATGATGAGTTGGGTATGGTTAGGTTATGATACAATGTTGAATCCGAGTGATGTAACAATTTGCCTGAGGGGGATCACATAGCTATTGAATAATGTCGGGCTCAGGGAGGAACCCTGTAGGACTCCTTTGTTGACCAGCATCGTTTGTGACTGACTTGAAGTAGTTTAGAGAGATTGTTTGGGTTCAGTTGTCGAGAAAGTCCATCAGCCAGTGTACTGTTCTGCCATATATACCTGCATCGTGAAATCTACAGATTTGGATCATATGGGAGACATTGTCAAATGCCACTGATAAATCCAGCATTACCAACATGACCGGGGTGCCAGCATATAATGACAGTCTGATTGTGTAGGTGACCGCCACTAGCGCAGCCTCTGTGCTATGCATTGCTCTGAAACCCAATTGTATGATCTTATGCCCTTCAAGGAAAGCAGCTAGCTGTTTATTTATATGGTTTTCTATGCTTTTTCCTACCAAAGGAAGCAGACATATGTCGGTAGTTGGAAAGAATTTCCATTATGGCAGTAAGTTTCTTTAAATCGGAGGCACTTGGGCAGACTTCCACAACACCGGAAGTTTTGCTGAGTCGAGTCTAAAGAGAGTTTATAGAGAGGCATAACTGATGGCACAATGGCATTGGATATGCAGGAAGGGATGGGCGAAAGCATGCTGGTACTTGTGGTCCTGCGTTTGGTAAATACTGAGCGTGATGGAACGAAGAGGTCCGTGTGGTTGGACATTTAATGAACAGCTGTGGCAGTGTCTTTACCCCTACCAGCCCACTGGGGTGAGATGATGGATTATTAGGAAAGGCACAGCAGCACTCACTCAAGTGAAATCAGAACAGAACCAAAAGTACCAGCATGCTTTCGCATACGCCCACTGGGGCGGGACTTGCGTTATTTATCAGATGCTCCCCAGGCTGTTGCTGTTTGCACTTCTCCATGCCCGTGAACAAGGACACATCGGTGTCCGAAAGGCGTAGGGCAGAATGATGAATTGGAGGGGTACTGTGTGCTGCCTTGCTGAAGTCCCCCATTAAAGGATGTAAACTTCCCCGGGCATCCTGGAGGTTTGTGAGTATCTTTATGAACTTTTGGCTTGACAAGGCTGTACTTAAAGTACAAGATAAACCTACAAAGCAACTTTTGCCTAGCAGAAAAGAGTTTTACTAATCCCCTGGGAAGACCGATCATCTCCTCGAATGAAGGCTTCTTAGAAAAGGCTGCCATTTATATAGACGCCTTCTTTTTCCCCTTTGTGGTGTCACTTCTTCCATACTGTGGAGATAGTAGTGATTTCCTTTGTAAAATCCAGAATTTGGTTCGGGCAGACTCATTCCTCATGATCATTTTAGATGCGGTTGCAGAGTGAATGCTTGCGAACATGTTTTGAAGACTAGACCAGCTTGGTATTTAGAACATAACAAAGTACTGATTGAACTGATTCAAATCTGTCTGATACAGAATGTCACAGCGGTGTCCTTTACTGTCAAAAAGCTAGTACCGCGATGGGCACCTGCTTCGCCCTCAGCTTCGCTAATTGAGTGATGGGCTGGTGGGAGAAGCGGGTGGCCTTGGCGGATGTCAACCAGGAATATGTATAGAATATTCTAATATGGACCCGTCATATAGACAATTTGTTTCTCTGTGGAACGGTACTGTAGAAAAAGCGTTGGAATATGTGATGAAATTCTATAACAACCCTTTTATCTTGAAATTCACAGTTAATATGAGTTCAGAGGAAATCTCTTTTCTTGAAATAGCACTAAATGTACAAAAATGGAGAATACGTACATCTGTCCATCGGAAAGACACAGCAGGAAATAGCACATTGCACTTTAAGAGTCAACATCCCAGGAATCTGGTAAAGAGCATCCCTTATAGAGAGACCTTGAGGTTAAAAAAGATCTGTAGTCATGAACAGAAATGTATGAAATTCGACTCCCAAATGAAAAATATATTTGAGAAAAAGATGTTATAAATCTAAAGCGCTGAAGACCTCTGCTAAGAAAGCTGAGGCCTTAAATATGGATCAGCTAATCTACCCCAATTATAAGCTGGATCAGAAAGATCAGAAGATACAGCTAATCACATGTTTCAATTCCCTATCGGGAAGGTAAGGAATGACCTTAGTAAAAATTGGACTATTGTAAAGAACGATACAGTGATAGGCCTAGATATGTCCGTAAGATTGCCCATCACATATAGAAAAGGTAGGACCCTGAGTAATGGGCTGACAAATAGTTATCATACAAAGAGGGATAAAGCTATGATGTGCACATCAAAGGGGCTCTGCAAGAGCAGGCATTGTAAGGCCTGCAAAACTATTACAAACACTGTAGAGTATACCACCTCAGATGGGCATATAAGGAAGATAGGTCGTTTTTATAACTGCGGCTCTGACCATTGTATTTATGCATTGGTTTGCCCAGGTGCCATAATGTGAGTGGGCAGTGCTATCTTTTCTTTGTATAAAAGCATATTGGAGTATCAAAGGCCATAATAAATGCAGACTTTACATTTGCGGTAGCAAGACATTTCTTTGATAACCACAATAGTGACCCAGAAAAACTTATGTTCTATGCCATAGAGAGTATTGCTCAGAGCCCAGGAGGGGGCAATAGAGTAATGCAGCTGAAACACCTGGAATCAAGATATATTCTGACACTTCACACAGAATTTCCAGCTGGTCTTAATAAGGATGAAGAGATGGAAGTACATGTGCGTTAAAATTGGCAATGAATATGAATCAATTTAACAGCTGTCATGATACATTTGAGTCTGCAATTAGAAGAAGTTGTTTTTTATTATTATTTATTGCTTATCATTGTGCCCATATAATGGTGTAAACATGTAGATTGGAATTAGGATATTGAGATGCTGCTAATTGTGGATATCTTGAGTACGCTTGATTAGAGTTTTTATGATAATTTTACTATTTATGCCTTTTATCTCCCATTTTATCCCCCTATATAATGAAGTGCAAACGATTATTGCTGCTATTCTGATCCTGCTGGCTACCTTTGTACTGTATTCATGGATGCTGCTGCTATTAAGCAGCTGTTAGACCCTCTAAGGGTGGTTGTGATTTAGCTGCTTTATACTTTTTTTACTGCCATCTTCTTGTGCTGCTGTATCTCTGTAATGAGTGTATATATGACTATTTATTATATGATTGCATTGTTAACTCATCCTACTGTGAATTTAACATAACTGTGATAAAGTCAATGTTTCTACTTAGTATAGTGGGAACAAAAGAGGGATAATCCAAGCATAGAAGAATCGGTCAATGGCCCGAGATTCTTAACTCTTAACTCCAATTCGATACAGAGAATACTAATGAGCACTTATTGCTGTGATATGGAGTTGTGACTTGCTTGGCCTCCTCTTCCTCTCCCCCACCCTTCCTCTTTTCCCTCTCTTCTTTTTTCTGAGCTGGTATTTTGTACATGATGTGCATATTAGAATAAATGCCGGCATTGGTGATAAACAGTTACTCATCAGATGAGGTAACTAAATAGGGGAGCATTCCTAGAAAATGGTATCAATTGGATAATAGATGATACTGATACTAAGAGATGCCCCAAGAAACAATTGTATATATGCTAATTTATTTGCTTACTGATTAATGTATTCACCAAGTGCTAATACATTTGCCTATTCATTTGTTTGTTTTTAAAATGAATATTCGGAAAGTACTTAGGACTCATATTCTGACATGGGAGGGGAAATAAAGGTCATGGGAGGGGAAATGAAGGTCAGTTTATGTCCATGATAGACAGTGTATATGTTTGTCGAGAGGTGGTGGTGCACGTACACTTTGAAAAAGGCTTGTGATAACTGGAAGGTGTCTGTCTCTGGATCCATTGTAAATAAAGAAATAGAGTGCTCGCACGCTACCTGGTGTGCCTGCTTTCCTCTGTTCGCCGAGTGTTTTTGCAAGTATATGTATTACCTACTGGCGGTCGCCAGTCGGTAGTTATAGTTAGGACCTTGTTTCTATAAAAAAGCGTTCTTTCTTTTCCGACTAACTTTGGCGCCGGTTGACAAATCTTCGTGAAATTTTCAAAACGTTGGTCCCGCTCCGGTCAGTTCCTATCCTAAAAGTTTCGGGGTGATTCGCCAAGCGGGGGCCGAGAAAAAAGGGGGGTCCAAAAACACGTTTTCTCCATGTTATTTCCCATAGGAAACTTTAGACACGACTACAGCCCAAACTGTTGAACGGAATTACACCAAATTTGGCAAAAAGGTAGCCTTTGCATCAGAAAGAGACCTTTTTTTAAAAAATGGTGTGAATCCGTTCAGTAGTTGCTGAGAGATTCAAAAAATAAGAGTCAAAAAATCAATTTCCAATAGGAAACTTTATGCAAGGCTACAGCCCAAACTACTGAACGAATTTACCCCATATTGAGCAAAAAGGTACTGCTTGGCTCAGAAAGCGACCTTTTTAAAAATGGTGTGAATCCATTCAGTAGTTGCTGAGAAAATCAAAAATAAAGGTTTCGATATTTAGAGGCACGGAGGATCCGTGCACCCTCCTGATCACAAGCTGCATTCTAATTGGCTGTCAACACTTCAAACTAGGAAGTGTTGGCAGCCATCTTGTGCCTCGATAGAACCGAGGCACAAGAAATCAGTAAAACAAACGCGAAAAAAAGAAAAGGGGTCAGGGTAGAAACACCCTGACCCCCCTAGGCCTGCTTAGGGGTCCCACAAGGACCCCCAGGGCCAAAAAAAGCATGTTTTTTTTTAAATCACGGGATGCGTGGAGGATCAGCAGATCTGGCCGCAAAAATAAAAAAACAGAAGCACGGACGCCCGCGCTTCGGTATTAATTAGCCCCCGGGTGGGCCAAGTCCCGGGGGCATCTCAAAAGTATATTTGCGAGGGC
Organism: Triturus cristatus; assembly: GCF_964204655.1. Classification (NCBI taxonomy): domain Eukaryota; kingdom Metazoa; phylum Chordata; class Amphibia; order Caudata; family Salamandridae; genus Triturus; species Triturus cristatus. Next base: position 513,162,543 of record NC_140589.1, read on the forward strand.
CCAGGGGTACCCCCGCAGCCTCGGGGACTGCCACCCCCTGGGGCTTTCTAAAAATATTCATGGTGGGGCACACAGACCCCCCCGCAGCCCTGGGGACCGCCACCGCCTGGGGCTTTTCTAAAATATTTGCGGGGGACTGCCACCCCCCGGAGCTAGTTTTAAAAAAAAAAATATCTGTGTGTGGGGCTCAAGCCCCCCACATGCCCCGGGGACCGCCACCTCCCTGGGGCACTAAGTATGCAAATTTGGGGGTCCGTTATGGACCCCGAGGAGCACCACCTCCCCGGGGCTGTGCTAATGTTGGGAGGGGGGCCCCCCTCCTGGAGCCAGTGATGGCCCTGGGGACCACAACCCCCCAGGGGCGGCTCCTGCAGTGTCCCGGGATACCCTCCCCCGGGACACTGCTGTTTGCAATGACAGGGGAGGAGCCTCGCGGCTTCCGCATTGTCATTGCAAACTCTGGGGCCTGAGGTAACATGTGTGCAAACGCGCCCTGTGGCGTGTTTTAAGTTGGAGAATTAATTCCCCTTCAATCCTGAGGGCCCCTGGGGGCCAACTAGCCCACCAGGTGCTTCCAGTAAGCGCCACTGCGCTGCGTTGCAGAGAGGTAGTCCAGGCCATGCCCCTTTTTACACCTCTCTGCAATGCAGCTCTGTGGCTCTTACTGGAGGTACCTGGTGGGCTAGTTGGCCCCCAGGGACCCTCAGTATTCAAGGGGAATTAATTTTCCCATTTACAACTCGCCAGGGGGCACGTTTGCACAGTGGTGAAGAAAGGGGGTGGGGCCTGAGGTGACATGTGTGCAAACACACCCTGCGGTGCGTTTTAAGTTGGGGAATTAATTCCTCTTCAATCCTGAGGGCCCCTGTTGGCCAACTGGCCCACCAGGGACCCTCAGGATTCAAGGGGACTTTATCCCCCAACTTAAAACGGCCACAGGGCGTGTCTGCACACATGTTACCTCAGGCCCCCCCCTCCCTTCACCAGTGTGCAAACGCGCGTTCTAAGAGGTAGTTTTAATCCCCCTGCCCTATTATGTAATAGGGTCTTACAGAGGAGGTCATGCTAATCACAGGGGTACCCAAATGCATAGTGTTCCCTAGTGTATGTCGGTGTTTTCACTGTATTCTAAGTGTCTTTTAGAATAGCACTGGCTCTAGGCCTGGTTAGTCAGTTACCACCAGTACCCATCTGAAAAAGTTGTGGGCACATGAGGACTTTCTGCTCCTCTGTTGGTTCTTTCTGCACATCTCTTCTTCTTCCTGCACTTTTCTTTGTCTTTCTGGACTTCTGTTGCTTCTTTCTGCATTTCTTTTTTTTCCTTCTGTGCGTTGTTTCTTCTTTCATCACATGTCCAACCTCTGTAGGCATAGTTAGAAACTAGCATTTGAAAAACATTTGAAATTCACTGAAAAAAACCATAGGTTTCAGGCACGTTATAGTTAGAAATTAGCATTTAAAAAACCTTTGAAATTCATTGAAAAAAACATAGGTTTCAGGCACGTTATAGTTAGAAATTAGCATTTAAAAAACCTTAGAAATTCACTGAAAAAAACATAGGTTTTAGGGAAAGTTATAGTTAGTTGGACATTTCACTCGTACAAAACCCGTTAAATTCCACCGTTATAGTTAGTTCAACTAACTATAACTCGCGCCCCCGCAGCGCACTGCTGATGACGTCACATATTACATAACTCATTACATGGTAAATGTAAATGTATACTTGTATAGCGCACTACTCACCCGCAAGGGTCTCAAGGCGCTTGTACGAATACCGCTGTGGTACCCATCCTGGCTTTCCCTGTGAGGCGTCCACTCCTGGGCACCCCCAAGGTGGAGGCCAGGCATCCTTAGCGTTGTGGGGGCCGTTGTGGAGATTAAGCAAGCTATTGCCCAGAGTTGCAGAGTGGGACTCCATGATTGGAATAGGCACCGAGGCGAGAATTATCAGGTCAGTGGAATTTTTGAGCCCAAGACCCGCCGAGGCGGGGAATTGAACCCTGGTCCCGGGCTAGACCTCTGCATCAGGGTCTGCCACTCTAATCATTGAGCCACATCTCAAATTTCTAAGGTTTTTTAAATGCTAATTTCTAACTATAACGTGCCTGAAACCTATGTTTTTTCAGTGAATTTCAAAGGTTTTTTAAATGCTAGCTTCTAACTATGCCTACAGAGGTAGGGCATGTGATGAAAGAAGAAACAACGCACAGAAAGAAAAAAAAGAAATGCAGAAAGAAGCAACAGAAGTCCAGAAATGAAGAAAAGTGCAGGAAGAAGAAGAGATGTGCAGAAAGAACCAACAGAGGAGCAGAAAGTCCTCCTGTGCCCACAACTTTTTCAGTTAGCTCAACTAACTATAACACCGGAATTTCTATGGTTTTGTACGAGTGAAATGTCCAACTAACTATAACGTCCCTGAAACCTATGGTTTTTTCAGTGGATATATATATATATATATATTATCTACTGGCGGTCGCCAGTAGATAGTTATAGTTAGGACCGTGTTTCCATAGGAAATCTCAAAATTCTATTTTGAATAACTTTGGCGCCGGTTGACGAATCTTCGCGAAATTTTCAAAACTAATGGGGCGCTCCGCTCAGCTCCTACCCTGAAAGTCTTGGGGGATTCGTCAAGCGGGGGCTGAGAAAAAAGGGGGGTCCCAAAACGCGTTTTCCCCATGCATTTTCCCATAGGACCTTTAGTCGAAGGTACAGCCCGAACGGCTGAACAGAATTACTTGAAATTTGGCAGAGAGGTAGTCCTCAGGTCAGGGATGTGCCTTTTGCATATATGGAGTCAATCTGTTCAGTAGTTCCTGAGAAAATTGCAGTTAAAAGCACATACATATCTATAGCCGCGCACCGTGCGTGCACCGTGCGCGCGCCCTAACGTTCGCGAGCGTAATTCTGATTGGTTGTTACATGTCAGTCAACGTTCGAATCGGTCGAAATCAGGAAGTGTCGGCCGCCATTTTGTTTGTTTTCAGTGCGAGAGTGGAAAAGGAAGGTGGCGAACGTGAAAAGGGGGCAGGGTAGAGAGTTCCTGACCCCCTAGCCTTGGTCAGGGGGTCCCTGAAGGACCCCGAAGGCAGAAAAAAACATTTAAATTTTTTTTTTTTTAAATCGCGGAGGTGCGCGCACGGTGAAACCCCCCCCCCAAAAAAATTTATAAGTAGTTTATTGAAAAATAAATATATTAAAAAAAATGATAATACATACATAACTTACCATTTAAAAAACCGTACAAATTCACTGAAAAAACCATAGGTTTCACACACGTTATAGTTACGAATTAGCATTTGAAAAACCTTGCAAATTCCCTTAAAAAACCATAGGTTTCACACATGTTATAGTTAGCTGGACATTTCACTCGTAAAAAACCATTGAAATTCCCCCGTTATAGTTAGTTGAGATAACTATAACTCGCGCGACCGCCACTCTATCACAAGGATGATGTCATGAGTGATGTCATGAGTGATGCCACTGACCATGTCATGAGTGATGTAATATATGACGTCATAACCAGAGGATTGCGGGCGCGCGAGTTATAGTTATCTCAACTAACTATAACGGGGGAATTTCAATGTTTTTTTACAAGTGAAATGTCCAGCTAACTATAACATGTGTGAAACCTATGGTTTTTTAAGTGAATTTGCAAGGTTTTTTAAATGCTAATTCCTAACTATAACGTTTGTGAAACCTATGGTTTTTTCAGTGAATATATATATATATTCACTGAAAAAACCATAGGTTTCAGGGGTGTTATAGTTAGCTGGACTTTTCACTTGTACAAAACCATTGAAATTCCCCCGTTATAGTTAGTTCAGCTAACTATAACTCGCGCGCCCGCAATGCACTGCTGATGACGTCACATATTACATCACTCATGACATGGTCAGTGACATCACTCATGACATCACTGATGACATCTCAAATGACATCACTGATGACATCACTGATGACATCATCCAGTGAATGTGTGTTTTTCTGAAAATTAAATATGTTTTATATATGTATATCTCAAGGCCGATGGAAGAATAAATGGGTATATAAGTGTCTAAATGGATGATTTGTTTTTGAAAAATTGATTGTGTAACTGACTGATTAAGTGTATCATAGTGAATACATGGCTTAGTGAGTAATGTTTAAATATGTAAATATCTGTATCAGTCTCTCACATTGTGTATAAGTGGCTGCATGGGTTGGTGAGTAGCTACATGGGTGTCTATATAGGTTATTAGTTGGTTTTTTGAGTATCAGTCTGAGTGTCTGCATGGTTCGGTGGGGGGTATTACGTAGTGCATAGGTGCATGAATGAGTGACTCACTGTTTGTATGTGTTGAAGACAGCATGTGTGCCGGACTGTATGGGTGGATGAGTGTGTGTATGGGTGTGTTAGTGAGTGAATGACTGTCTCAATAGTGTCTTTATGAGTAACTACATATGTTTTAAACTAGTATATGTGACTATTGGTGTATATAAGTGAGTATATGTGAGAGTGAGAGATTGAAAGAGTTCCTGTAGGAATAAGTATGTGTTTCTATAAGTGATTGTTTAAAAGACTAAGTATGTGTAAGTTTCCGTAGAAGTAAGTGTGGTGGTGTGTGTATAACTGTATATGCAAGTAAATGTATGTTTGATTCTTTATTAGCATGAGTGACTATGTGTGTGAGTAACTCTATGGATGAGTGGCATTGTGTAACAGGATGTATAGGTGTATGAGTACATATGATGAGTGAGTACATGTATGAGTGACTGTATAGGACTGTTGGTGAATGAGTGGATGTGTATGTGGATCTTAGAATTACTGAAGAGGTTGTTGTAACTGGTATTGGTATGTCCATTGTTTTGAAAATGTTAGTCTCTATTTTTGAATGTGTGTATCAAAGGTTATATTAGGGTGAGAGGAGGTCTGCCACTCTATCACAAGGATGATGTCATCAGTGATGTCATCAGTGATGTCATTTGAGATGTCATCAGTGATGTCATGAGTGATGTCACTGACCATGTCATGATTGATGTAATATGTGACGTCATCAGCAGTGCATTGCGGGCGCGCGAGTTATAGTTAGCTGAACTAACTATAACGGGGGAATTTCAATGGTTTTGTACAAGTGAAAAGTCCAGCTAACTATAACACCCCTGAAACCTATGGTTTTTTCAGTGAATTTCTGAGGTTTTTTAAATGCTAATTCCTAACTATAACGTGCCTGAAACCTATGTTTTTTTATGTGAATTTCAAAGGTTTTTTAAATGCTAATTTCTAACTATGCCTACAGAGATAGGACATGTGAAGAAAGAAGAAAAAATGCACAGAAAGAAAAAAAAGAAGTGCAGAAAGAAGCAACAGAAGTCCTTAAAGACGAAGAAAAGTGCAGGAAGAAGGATAACGTGCAGAAAGAACAAAAAGAAGAGCTGAAAGAAGCCTTGTTGCAAAATCATCCTGTACCCTCAACTTTTTCAGACGGATACTGGTGGTAACTGAGTCTGACTAACCAGTCCTAGAGACAGTGCTATGTTAAAAGACACTTAGAATACAGTGAACACACCTACATACACTAGGGAACATTATGCGTTGGGGTCCCCCTGTGATTAGCATGACCTCCTCTGTAAGCCCCTAGTATATAATAGGGCAGGGGGATTAAAACTACCTCTTAAAACAGGCCACAGGGCGTTTTTGCACACGTTAACTCAGGCCCCGTCCCCTCCCTTCACCACTGTGTAAACACGCCCTGTGTCCTTTTTTAGTTGGGAGATTAAGTTCATTTGAATCCTGAGGGTCCCTAGGGTCCAACTAGCCCACTAGGTACCTCCAGTATGTTCCACAGAGCTGCGTTGCAGAGAGGTGTAAAAAGTGGCACGGCCTAGACCACCTCTCTGCAACGCAGCTCAGTGGCGCTTACTGGAAGCACCTGGTGGGCTAGTTAGCCCCCAGGGGCCCTCAGGATTGAAGGGGAATTATTTCCCCAACTTAAAACGCACCACAGGGCTTGTTTGCACACGTTAACTGAGGCCCCGTCCCCTCCCTTCACCATTGTGTAAACACGCCCTGTGGCCGTTTTTAGTTGGGAGATTAAGTTAATTTGAATCCTGAGGGTCCAACTAGCCCACTAGGTACCTCCAGTATGCGCCACAGAACTGCGTTGCAGAGAGGTGTAAAAAGTGGCGCCGCCTGGACCACCTCTCTGCAACACAGCTCAGTGGCGCTTACTGGAAGCACCTGGTGGGCTAGTTAGCCCCCAGGGGCCCTCAGTATTGAAGGGAAATTATATCCCCAATTTAAAACGTGCCATAGTGCGTGTTTGCACACGTCACCTCAGGCCCCGTCCCCTCCCTTCACCACTGTGTAAACGCGCCCTGTGGCTGTTCTTAGTTGAGAGATTAAGTCCCCTTGAATCCTAAGGGTCCCTAGGGTCAAACTAGACCACTAGGTACCTCCAGTAAGCGCCACAGAGCTGCGTTGCGGAGAGTTGTAAAAAGGGGCTTGGCCTCAGAACACCTGTCTGCAGCGCAGCTCCCTGGCGCATACTGGAGATGCCTGTTGGGCTAGTTGGCCCTCAGGGATCCTCAGTATTGAAGGGGGCGCGTTTGCAGAGTGCTGCAAGGAGGGGGCGTGGCCTCCGGCACGGTGCCAGTCTTTTATTTATTTTAATTTTTTAAGAAGGGGGGCTGTGTGGTTCCCCTTATTATTCTAACTTATTGGCCCTGATGACCCCATCCCCCAGGGCCTGTCTCCTAATTATATTTTTTTGACCCCAATCCCCAGGGCCGGCCACTGTTTTTTATTAATTTAAAAAAAAATATATTTATAGACACACCTAGGATATGCTGGACAAACCGTACATACCTATCACCATGACGATTTGCGTGATATTCAGTAAGAGGCGACTATGCATACAATGAATCCACGTGGAATGTATTTACACCACTAGTGAAGCTCTGACATGTCTGATGCCCTACCGTGCCTAATCCCGGTAGACACCCTTGTCGTTTATTTATACAAACATGGGTAGCTATTGACGGGCACATTTAATACACATGCACACCAAGCCATTCAAAGAGGATTCGACAAAAATTCGACCAAAACTGTGCAAGAAACCCCCCTCACGGTTAATAAAATACACATCCACTGCCGGATGTGTAATACTTTTTATTTTACTCACTGGAAAGGGGACGAACATCACTTGAGAGTCACAGCGCGCTCCTGGCAGAGCCCAATGCTGTGTTACACCCACCAGTGCCCGCCGATTGCCTCACACCTCTGTGTTGTATTCCACCAGCTAGTGCATATGCTATGACACTCTCTAGCCCATGTGCACTGTAACACCACCCCGTGAATATGTCATGCCACACTTGTCTTCGCACGGGTTATATTGCCCCATCTAACGTGCCTTCCTCGATGCCTATGTTATAACGCACAGTGCTATGCCATACATATTACAATCTGGGATCCATATCTTTGTCACAGTGCATATGCTACGTTACACTCCCCAGCACATATTTTATATTACAACTTTAGAGACTAGTTAGGTTACACAACACTGCCCTGTGCATATTACACTCCAAGGCGCATATCACATAGCACGTGCTAGTGCCTGTGCTATCTCGCGCTCTCCAATGAATCTGTCATTGCGCACAATGTATTGCATATTATATTTCACGCCCGGTTCATCTTATATCACACTTTTTGGTGCATAGTTTATACCATACACTATATCTAGTTTTCATTTTCATTCGTGTTCTCAGGACTATGTTCTATATAACACTGTGTTCACCTACCCTTTTCACGGGCATTACATTTTGCGATAGGGGGTGGAGGGTCAGGGGGTGTTTTTGCCAAGTGAGCCCGGAGTCACAGTCACAAACGTCCTTTTCTTCCTGAATAAAAGTGAGATTATGCTGCATACTTGTTCATATTTTAAGTAGTTCGCACAGACACACGTTTTAAAAACAATAAAGTTCCTAATACCCGCCTTCTCTGAACAGTTAGCTTGCTGCCCCATCCACCTCCTCCCTATCCTCTGTTGTCTGAATCCATGGACTAGCCTCCTCCCTCCTGCCATGCATGGTCTGATGTGCTGCCACTGCCCTCAATTTAGTATGATGTACCAGTCCACTCCTCCTGCCCTCCATTGCCCAATTCTATGCCCCATCATTGACCTCCTGCTTAAACTCTGTGCTTAGCTTGCTGCCCCTATTCTCCTTCCCCCTGCCCTCCGATGTCTTTGTGCATGCCCCTGCTCCATCCTTTTTGCCCACCATGTTCCATGGACCTGCCACTCCTATCTACTCTGAGTGTTCTGTTGAGCTGCCACCCCCCTCCCACCTGCCTAGCATTGTCAGATGACTGTAACCTGTCCCTGCCACCTCCACCCTGCCTGTACACATGCCATGCCCCTATCCTCTTCCTCCTGTCCTACATGGTCCATTGTACTGCCACACCCTTCTGCCCTCCCTGGTCTGTTGTGCTGCAACTGCTCCTCCTGCCTGCCCCGTGCGGTCTGTTGTGAGGCCCCTTCCCCTGAACTTTCTTGTCTGTGCACAGGTCCTGACCCTCCCTTCTATCCTCCATCATCCTTTGTGCATGCCCCTGCACCCTCTTTCTTGCTCATCATAGCCATTGTGCTGCCACTAACCCTCCCACTTGCCATGCATGGTCTTCTGTGCTGCCATGGCCCCTCCCACCTTCCCTGTGTTGTCAGTTAGCTGCCCCTGACCCCCTCCCACCTTCCCTCCATGGCCTGTGTGTATGCCATCACAGTCTCACTGTTGCTCTTCATGGTGTGTCTTGCTTCTAGTGCCCATCTTGCCTGACCTCCGTGGCTATCTTGCTGCTCCTGCCCTGCCCCCTTGCCCCCAGCCCTCTGTTTACATGTGCAGACCCCTACTCCCTCCCTCCTGGCTTGTCTGTTCCATTGTAATGCCCCTGATCCGTCCCTCCTGCCCTTTATGGTCTGTTATGCTGCAGCTTTCTCTCCTGTCTGTCCATTATGGTCAGCTAGCTGCCATTGCCTCTTGCCCCTCTGTTCTCTCTTGTCCATGTGCATGGTCCTGTCCCCTCCCTCTTGCTTTCTATGGATTGTTGTGCTGCACTCCCGTCCCGCATGCCCTGTGTGGTGTATTGTGCTGCTGCAAACCCTGATGCCTGCCCTGCAGGGTCAGTTTGGTGCACCTCTCCATGTCCCTCCTGTCCTCTGTTATCCAAGTCCATGTCCCTACCCCATTTCCTTCCATGATCCAATGTACCATACTTGCGAACATTTTGAACTTGGTAAGAGGGAGATTTTGAAAAAAAACTGGGGTATTGATTTTCACCTTTGAGTTACATTGAAAAAGAGGAGATTGTAGACAGGAGACAGATCAAATAAAGCCCATTTGAGCTTAAAAACATTGGACGTTTCCTGGCTGAATCGGGTCTGTTGGCATGTATGGTTGTACTACCATTGCCTCTTCCTTCTGCCCACAATGGTCTATCACATTGCCACAGCCTCTCTTGCAAGTCCTGTATTGTTGGTTTGTTGCCCCTGCCCCCTTTCCACTGCCCTCCATAGTCTGTTGTGCTGCCACGGCCCTTCCTGCCTGCTCAGTGTGGTTAAATTGTTGCCTTTGCACCCTCCTACCTGCCTTCAATTTTCAGAGTCCGTGCCCCTGGCCTCTGCCTCTCAACAGTATGAACAACTAGATTGCTAACATTCTATATTTATTACAAAAGTGTGGAACGCCTGAAGTCATCTTGATGTAATCAAAACTGTAATACCTAGAGCATTTCCTTTAGAAATTACATATATGAGAAGGTCTTATTGGCATCAAAAGTATGGTTAGTGCTCTAAAAGACTAAAATAAGGACATCTTTTCTGAGTTTTCAAATAGCGACAAAGCACTTTTAAATTATTTGTTATCTTTATGTTTTTTTATCCAGTTGACCTCTTGATTAAATGTTGCACTTAGGGGAGAGGATGTGGTGTTACTTCCAGAACTGCAGACTTTGCAACTGGGGAACCAGGTTGGAGTTTCTGCTTCAGCTCGACATTCTGTGATTCTGGTCAAATCACTTAGTCTCCCCATGTCTACAACCAAAATGAATTTGTTCTTGTGTGATGTAACCAATGCTCATGTAAAGCACTCCAATACCTGACAAGTCTGCACTATATAACACTGCAAAAACACAAAATAATAAGTGTTTTGCACACTTCTGTCATTGGGCTATATTTGGGCTACATCTGGGTGATTTTGGGCTACATTTGGGCTCTTTTGTCTCCGGTGGCCATCTTGGGAGATTTATTTGTTGTGAAGTTTCCTAATTTCCTCATGTACTGCAGTCTCCTCAGTAGGAAATGCTTTCAGTTTTTTACTTTGATTCCATCATGAAGGTATTCAGATATGTCACACATTTGCCATAAATTCTGAATGTTAGAACTCTAGTTGCTCATTAGATCACTGTAGTAAAACTACTGCTCACCAGGGAAAACTGCTGCTGGTATTAAAAGTGCATGTTTCAGCCTGAAATAGAAGAGGATTTGAGAAGTCAAAATGTGCCCTCATTTTCTTTCTTCAGCATTAATCATAATTTCTATGGCAAAATGAACCCCCTCATTGTGTTCCTTTTTAAATTAAATGTTTTGAGTGTTACCAGTTTATTCCAATCAAGATGGCTTCAGGTGTGCCATACTTTTGTCATAATGAAGACAGTAAGCGCTCTAGTTGTTTTTAACCTCTTCTGTGCCCATGACGAGATAGTCTCGTCATGGAGCACAGTCGCGCTGTGCCCATGACGAGACTATCTCGTCATGAACCCCACCCACTAATTAAACGCCCGGCACAGGAGGGGGAAAGGGCTTGGCACAGAAGGGGTTAAGAACACTCTGGGACATTCTGTCATTGGGCTATACTTGGGCTACATCTGGGTGATATTTGGGCTACATTTGGGCTCTTTTGTGTCTGGTGGCCATCTTGGGAGACTGATTTGTTATGAAGTTTCCTAATTTCCTCATTTACTGCAGTCTCCTCAGTAGGAAATACTTTCAGTTTTTTACTTTGATTCCATCAAGAAGGCATTCAGATGTGTCACACATTTGCCATAAATGCAGAATGTTAGTGTAGTGTCCTGCGAGACATGTTCTAGTGTCTCACAGGAAACTGTAATTACAGCCACTCCCTCGAGGGCTGGACACACCGCACCCCCACACCCATCCATCACGGGTGCCACGAGTGACGTGGCCCAGTCAATAAAAGGGCCCGAGTGCACGTGCTTGTGGCCAGTTACGATACGATACATGTAGGTGTCTGTGTCCTCATTTCTACACTATATGGGCATAAGGCCCGACACCACAATGGCGACGAGGCGGGTGGCCAGCCCCGCGTGCCTGCCGCTCAGTGTTTCGTCGTTCTGCGTGGGGAGGAAAAGAGCCTGACAAGCGGCACCCCCGCCAAGCCGTCTATGGCCCCGTGCCTGCAGTGTAGCTGAGGCGTGCCACCGACATCTTTGTCCACGGAGCGATGACCGGAGACCAGCCACCTCACCCCCACGGGCGTCGGAGGTGGAAGTGAGGACATATAACCCGGATGAGAGCGAGTGCCCACAGTACCGGCACTGCAGCTATGGCCAAGCTCACTGGTATTGCACCAAAGCCCAGCGACCCAGCCACGACCCGAGTCCAGGGAGGGGGCAACCCCCCCTACTGCCAGGCCTCCACAGTGCTCGTCGCGGCGCCCAGGCGGCCGCCTCCGCAAGGACCAGGTACAGCGAACTGCAATGCGCGGCGCTGAGGAGACGCTTAAGCCCCCGCCCGCTTACTCTTACCATGCAGCCGGAGGCATTGCGAATGCCTTAGTGACACGTCCCCTGTGGCGGGCAGCAAGCGAGAGGCCCTACACACGGAGCTTTCAGACCCCCGAGGCAGCGGTGCCTGTGCTGTTTGGAAGGGCCGGACAACCCGTGGCATCAGGTACGCTGTGAAGGCCTACGGGCAGCGCCACCTGGCAGTCACCTGTACATACTGCACCCCTCTCTGCACTGCCTGAAAAGTGCCCACAGTCGAGAGAGTGAGAGAGAGTTCCAGCCCTGGTCCCGCTCCATCCCATGACCCCGCCTGAGGCACCGGACAGCTCATGCACCCCTAGGGCTGCCCAGCGCGGAGATGTCACAAAGAGAAGAGCCATTCACGTCGTGAGAGGCCGCGGCAACCGACGAGCAGGAGCACTGGCAGGCAGCGCCACCTAGCGGCCGTATACCCGCTCTGCAAGCGGAAATCAGCAGAAACACGCGGCAGCAAGCTACCCTGCCGATCATCCCGAGTGGAGCAGCACTGCCACCGCAAGCCTGCTCCTCCACAACTGTCCCAAACACCTGCTCAGGGGAGCAGGTGAGTCCGCGCATCACGTTTTGCCTGATTTGCCCCACTCCACAAAGGGCAAGGAAGGAGCCATCAGCCAGCAAGAGTCACTCCACAACGGACAGCCTTAGCACACGTAGCACCACAGGGGGACCACCCCACACGCACAAATCAAGCCCAGGGAAAATGCAACTAGTGCTGCAACAGCTAGCAGCCCCCCCTGCCTGACCCACCAGTGTGCACACACCAGAGGGTGAGAGGAGAGATTAGAAGCTGCGGTCATGCCAAACAAGTTCGCTGCATCAGACTCCCATGTAGACTCAGACATAAACCCTGCTCCGGCCTCAGTAAGCAGCAAAGGAAGGGACCAGCACGTCCGCCTCCAAGACAGCTCACAAGTCGAACTCCTGAGCGACAAACGAGCAGGCAACAGCCAGTGAGAAGCAGAGGTCACAGCCTGTGACGAAGCACTAACGAAAGACACAGCCACCGTGAGTCTAGTGGATAGAACGCAGCACAGTCCCACGAGACTGCGGTCCAGAAGCTGCTGGCCCATAGCCCGGTGCACAGCACGCACCCTAGGGACACTCTAGCAGGCTGAAGAGAAGCAACTGAGCACCTCGTGAGAGCCAAGAAACCTCATAGTTACCTGTACCTCGAAAACTACCTCCGTTCAGCCCTAAAGTGGATGCACAGACATGCCAGACATCAGAAAAACACTGGCTTATTCAAGTGCGACTTCATCAGACGGGCTGAGACAGCACAAGGAGCGCAAAAGAGATACTGGTAACCCCGCAGAGAGCTTGCGTGAAGCCCGAACATGCACCGTCAAGTAAAGTCCAGCCAGAGCAGGGTGACCAAAGGCCCGAAAGCAGAACAGCCTGAGCCCACAACACCAAGGGAAAAGAGAGAAAGCGTGCCAACAGAGAAGAGTACCCAACCCCACCTAAACTAACGGATGAGGGCAGGGACATCTACAGGTCTGCACCGCCCTCGCTCACGGAGAACTCAGACTGCAAAGCACAGCCAGCTCAAGAGCTGATGGCACTCAGCTACTCGGCAAGAGGAAAACACATGAGAGGCCTACAGTGTCTGTCTCTATGCAGCAAAACCCAGGAAGACAGCAAGCCCCAAAAGGAAGCACACGAAGATGGGGTGCACTGCGCGTCACCCCAAGGGGCTGCCTTGACTCTCAAAGGAGAAAGATGGTGACACATCACCAAGGGCCCCCAGAAAGCCCGAAGCTCCTCCCGCCTAAGCAAGCACTGACCAAACTTAAGCAGCAACACCAAATACAACCCCCACTAGCAAGAGTGGAGGACCAGCCGAACAGCAAGCACAAGTAAGACTGGTACAGAACGCGCGCCACATGTGGCTGCCCAACGCCACCACCAGTGAAGAGGTTGCATTACCTGCCCCTTCTGGTGAACAGGCACAGCCGCCAACCACATCACAGACACACAAGTTGCCGGAGGAGAACGCCGACGGCAAAGACGGATCGCACGTGGTCCGAAGAGCGCAGAAGACCACCCCAGTGACTCCGACAGCACGGGCAGGCGCCCGGGAGATAGAGACATCTCTACAAAGAGACACAGCTGAACGCAGCACAGAGAGTGACCACGTCCCCACTGCACCAGCGAAGCCCCGCAGAGGGCTGAAAGCAATACAGGGTCCTCCTCAACACTGCCTCAAGATGGAGTCGGCGGTGACCCACGACAGGCAAGAGAGGAGTCGCACCCGCAGTGGCCCGAAAGCCACACAGTGTCCTCCTCAGCACTACCTCAAGATGGAGTCGGCGGTGACCCACGACAGGCAAGAGAGGAGTCGCACACACCACGTGGCAGGCTGCCACAGCAACAGACGCTCCAACGCCAGTGACACGCGACTGGACGTCACGTCGCCCAGCAAGCAAGGAGCGCGCCAAAGCGAAGGCAGAAGCCGGCGCCATGACAGCGCCGCCTCGAGGTCCAAGCGCAACGCCCTCGAAGTAAGAAGAGTGACAGCCCTGTCACCCTGATAACCGGAAGACACAGGTAGACTGAACAGACCAGCAACAGGAGAAGACCAAGGACTCACAGCAAGCCAAGAGCTCACCCTGACACATCCGACAGCCACCAAGGCAGACCAACGTCCCTGGACACAGCCTCACGGGAGAACCGAATGTAAGCCGCAGCAGTCACGAACCGCGTCTCTCCACAACGCTTCCCCAGGTGAACGGCCACTCCCCAAGTGTCAGCAGTCCAAGTCAAGTGGCATCCCTGCTCCTGTCCGCAGATGCCATGTATGAAGATCAGCTCTGAGTGTCCGTCCTCACACCGCCTCAAGATGGAGTCGGCAGTGGTCCCAAGCCAGGCAAGAGAGGATCAACACACTCTACGTGTTAAGCCGCAACAGACACTCAACATCGGCAAGGCGGAGGCACGTGGCTGCCCTGGTCTATCCTGATATCCGAACTATACCAGCAAGTCACCACCACCTGTCATTCCGACTCGCCACATGGCTGGCAACCATCACCACGCCAGCCATCAGCACCTGCGTCAAACACCACTCCCCGAGTACCCATGGACTGGGGTCCGAAACCGTTGCCACACAAGCCGACTAAACTAAATCAGAAGCCACCTGTGAACACGGCCTACACCGGAACCGTGGCAGCGAGTGCCAGTCTTGACCAAGACCCATCCACCCGTGAGGGTTGTGCGTGCGACCAAGCAATGGCTCCTCGGCGGTCCTGCAGCTGCCACCAGATGGCCCACAAGCAGCGGCTCCAGCACAGCCTTCCTACAGTCCCGCAGCAACCCCGACGACGGGCCTCCCCAGGCGGGAGAGTGAGGAGAGACATTGCCCCACCGTCAGGGTACCGGTCACGGCCAAGCGGTTCAACAGGGACAGTCGGTCCAGCAACACCTTTGTGAATCATCATGTGAGACTCCCTCCATGGTCACAACGCAGCACACTAAAAAGAACTGTTAGAACCCACCACAGACTATCACCGACGTCAGTCAAGATGAAGCCAGGCAAGACATGGCATTGTCAGTAAACGGACGGTATGCAGCGGGCGTCTCCAAGCCAGCGGTCGTGTCCTGAGTCCCTCAGGTTAAACTACGGGTGCCCGCCGAGGAGGTCCTGCTGCAAGCCAAGTTCACCAGCCCAAGTCTGATGTCGTCCTGCCACCTGACTCGAGAAGCTGATGAACCCTGTGGTATTTAATCAACTGTGTGTTTTTCTTCCCCACAGGCTGGACTGACACTTTGTTTGTCCTTCAATAAAGTTGGGGAGGAATGTAGTGTCCTGCGAGACACGTTCTAGTGTCTCACAGGAAACTGTAATTACAGCCACTCCCTCGAGGGCTGGACACACCGCACCCCCACACCCATCCATCACGGGTGCCACGAGTGACGTGGCCCAGTCAATAAAAGGGTCCGAGTGCACGTGCTCGTGGCCAGTTACGATACGATACATGTAGGTGTCTGTGTCCTCATTTCTACACTATGTGAGCCTAAGGCCCGACACCACAGTTAGCACTCTTTTTGATCATTAGATCACTGCTGCTGGTATTGAAAGTGCATGTTTCAGTCTGCATGTCAGAATTTTTTAATGAAATAGAAGAGGATTTGAGAAGTCACTCAAAATGTGCCCTAATTTTTCTTTCTGCAGCACTAATCATACTTTTTATGGAAAAATGAACCCCCTCATTTTGTTCCTTTTTAAATTAAATGTTTTAAGAGTTACCACTTTAATCCAAGCAAGATGGCTTCAGGTGTGCCATACGTTTATCATAAGGAGGACTGTTAGCGCTCTAGTTGTTCTTTGGAACACTCTGGGAAGCTGCAGTAGAACACAAAGGAATCAACTGACAGTCTCTGCCCTTGTTGGATGTACATGTTTTACTGAGAATGTCAGACTTCATTCTCACATGACTGAGAAAGATAATGTGAATTTACAGAAAATAAGCTCTCAGTTTAGCTTATAGATCACCTTCCAAACCTCTGTGGGAAAAGCATGAGAAAATATTTTTCACTCAATCATGATATCCCAGCAGAAGTCTTTTTCACATGGTGAAATCACCTTAGAACATACCACAATTCCTAAAATGAGTATGGTACCATCAACAAATGATTTATAATGTAACTAAAGTCTTAAAACCTTCTATTAACTGCAATGCTTTTTAATGAGGTGCTATCATGTATATTGGTCCCAAGATGGCTGCCAACACTTCTTGGATGAAGTGCTGACAGCCAATCAGATCTCAGGATGAGATGTGTGGTTAGGCTCCGCCCACATATATATATGATTTTACTTTTGATTTTCTCAGGAACTACTGAACAGATTGACACCAGACCTGCAAAAGGCACATCCCTGACCTGAGGACTACCTCTTTGCCAAATTTCAAGTAATTCTGTTCAGGCGTTTGGGCTGTACCTTGGACTAAAGGTCCCTATGGAAAATTGCATGGGAAAAACGCGTTTTGGGACCCCCCTTTTTTCTCAGCCCCCGCTTGACGAATCCCCCCGAGACTTTCAGGGTAGGAGCTGAGCGGAGCGCCCCACCTATTTTGAAAATTTGGCGAGGATTCATCAAAGTTATTCCAAATAGAATGTTGCGGATTTCCTATGGAAACACGGTCCTAACTATAACTATCTACTGGCTACTGGCGACCGCCAGTAGATAATATATAGGCGACTAGCACGCGAGATATATAAATAAAAAATTGCACTCAAGACCGAGGTCCGTGTCTGTATTGTTGTGGACTGGCACCAGAAGCGGGCGGACTCGACAAAACTACGGAAAGTAACGGACATATATATATATATATATATATATATATATAACCTACTGGCGGTCGCCAGTAGGTAGTTATAGTTAGGACCCTGTTTCCATAGGAAATCCGCAACATTCTATTTGGAATAACTTTTGCGCCGGTTGACGAATCCTCGCGAAATTTTCAAAACGAATGGGGCGCTATGCTCCGCTCCTACCCTGAAAGTCTCGGGGGGATTCGTCAAGCGGGGGCTGAGATAAAAGGGGGGTCCCAAAACGCGTTTTTCCCATGCATTTTTCCATAGGACCTTTAGACACAGCTACAGCCCGAACGGCTGAACAGAGTAACATGAAATTTGGCAGAGAGGTAATCCTCAGGTCAAGGAAGTGCCTTTTGTAGGTCTGGTGTAAATCTGTTCAGTAGTTCCTGAGAAAATAGCATTTAAATCAATATATATATCTGAGCCAGCTTACGGTGCGCTTACGGTAAGCTTACCGTACGCGTACGGTGCCGTGCGCGAGCGCGATTCTGATTGGCTGTTAGATCTTAGTAAACATTCGAATCGTTCGAAACCAGGAAGCGGCGTCCGCCATTTTCTCTCTCTTGCACTCTGACGGGGAGAGGATAAACAAAGGCCAAAAACATATAAACGGACTGGTTAGACAGCTTCTAACCACCTAGCTTTGATGTATGTGTCCCCAAAGTACCCCCAAGCCAAAAATTATTTTTTTGCGAAAAATCGCCGATTACGCTTACTGTACGCGTACGGTAAAAATAAATAAATAAAAAAAAATTATCCACATTCTCCCCATCCCGTGTCCAAAAGGTGCCCGCAGGGCACCATTTGTGCATGGTTTCTAAAACAATAGAAATCGAAACGATTAACTTTCACAACGAAGCGCTGAATATGTCCTCCATGTGCGCACGGTGCGCGAAGCGCATCGTGCGTACATGGCCCATCCACGGCAGTAACTGTGTAAAGTGGGCGCGCGGTGCGCGAAGCGCACCGCGTGCTCACTGTGCGCGCACGGTGCGCGAAGCGCACCGTGCGCGCACGGAACGAGCTGCGTTAAGTGGGCGCGCACGCCACGAATGGCGTAAAGTAACTTAGCATTTAAAAAACCGTACAAATTCACTGAAAAAACCATAGGTTTCACACACGTTATAGTTAGAAATTAGCATTTAAAAAACCTTGCAAATTCAGTGAAAAAACCATAGGTTTCACACATGTTATAGTTAGCTGGACATTTTACTGATAAAAAACCAATGAAATTCCCCCGTTATAGTTAGTGCAGGCAACTATAACTCACGCGACCGCAATCCTCTGCTGATGACATATGTGTCTTTATGAAAAAAAAATATTTGTAATATATGTATAGCTAAAATTTAATGGAAGAAGACATGGGCAAATAATTGTCTAAATACAGTATTAGCATCAGCAGAGGATTGCGGTCGCGTGAGTTATAGTTGCCTGCACTAACTATAACGGGGGAATTTCATTGGTTTTTTATCAGTAAAATGTCCAGCTAACAATAACATGTGTGAAACCTATGGTTTTTTCACTGAATTTGCAAGGTTTTTTAAATGCTAATTCCTAACTATAACGTGTGTGAAACCTATGGTTTTTTCAGTGAATATATATATGTATAAAACCTTTCAGGCATAGAGTGACGAATAAATTATGCAAAAAGAAGCAGAGAACTCTGGGTAGTTCTCAAGTTTAGGTGGAAAGCAGCTCCTGTATAGAACAGTCTCAACACCAGCAACACTCTAGATCTGCTCACCTCAAACGTCTGCTTTTCTATCAAAGTCTTTAAGCATAGGACTAGCACAGTGCTATCCACGACGAGATAGAAATCGACAAAGTCTTTTGCCATTTCTACAGCAAAGTCTTTAAGCATAGGACTACCATAGTGCTGGCCTTGCCGAACTGTAAAATGACAAAAGCCTTTTACCACTCCAGGCACAATATTATAGCTTTGGATTGGTAAAATACCAACCAAGCCAACCTGAAATGAGTAAAAGCAACCCCAGACACAGTGTTTCGCTCTTAGTAGAGCTCTTCAGAGAGGTATAGCTTTGTCCAGACACAAGGGAGCACCCAGTATAAATAAAACAAATACCCTTACAGGCATAGAGTGATGAATAAATTATGCAAAAAAGAAGCGGAGAACTCTGGATAGTTCTCAAATTTAGGTGGAAAGCAGCTCCTGTAAAGAGCACTCTCAACACCAGCGACACTCTAGATCTGCTCACCTCAAATGTCTGCTTTTCTATCAAAGTCTTTAAGCATAGGATTAGCATAGTGCTATCCACGCCGAGATAGAAATGGACAAAGTCTTTTGCCATTTCTACAGCAAAGTCTTTAAGCATAGGACTAGCATAGTGCTGTCCTTGCCGAGCTGTAAAATTACAAAAGCCATTTACCACTCCAGGCACAATATTACAACTTTGAATTGGTAAAATACCAACCAAGCCAACCTGAAATGAGTAAAAGCAACCCCTGACACAGTGTTTCGCTCTTAGTAGAGCCCTTCAGAGAGGTATAGCTTTGTCCAGACACAAGGGAGCACCCAGTATAAATAAAAAAAATACCCTTTCAGGCATAGAGTGGCGAATAAATTATGCAAAAAAGAAGCAGATAACTCTGGGTAGTTCTCAGGTTTAGGTGGAAAGCAGCTCCTGTATAGAGCATTCTCAACACCAGTGACACTCTAGATCTGCTCACCTCAAATGTCTGCTTTTCTATCAAAGTCTTTAAGCATAGGATTAGCACAGTGCTATCCACGCCGTGATAGAAATGGACAAAGTCTTTTTCCATTTCTACAGCAAAGTCTTTAAGCATAGGACTAGCATAGTGCTGTCCTTGCGGAGCTGTAAAATGACAAAAGCCATTTACCACTCTAGTCACAATATTACAGCTTTGAAATGGTAAAATACCAACCAAGCCAACCTGAAATGAGTAAAAGCAACCCCTGACAATGTTTCGCTCTAATTAGAGCTCTTCAGAGAGGTATAGCTTTGTCCAGACACAAGGGAGCACCCAGTATAAATCAAAAAACTGCTGATCACTGATGACATCACTTATGACATCATCAAGTGACTGGAAGTATTTTAAGAGCTTATAGGTATTAAACATATATGCTAACCTACTGCAAAAGTTACATTAGTATACTAGGTGCACTACTACTGAGTAATATTACTTCTAATGTATGACTGGCTGTGTGACTGTATGTATCCTTATGTGTATGGGTGTATGAGTGTCTACATGGGTGTATAAGTGGGTGTGTGAGTAGCTGTGTAGACGCTCGTTTGGCCACACCGGGGAGAGAGCCATGATGAGGGACTTCACTCCCCAGGATCCTTTGCACTGCTGATGCTGCTTTTTGCACCTCGAGGAGTATAAATTAACGCACGGGACGCTCGTTTGGTCGCACCGGGGAGAGGGCCAGGACCAGAGACTTCACTTCCCAGGCTCCCCCGCAAAGCTGATGCCTCATTTTGCCCCCGGAGGTGCATAAAATATCTTGCGAGCTCCTGCTGTGCGGGACAAGTGCAGGTCGCGCCCGGGCAAAGCCCATGCCAAGGGCAGGCTCGTCATTGCCAGGAAGAGGCAGGGCCACCCCTCTTATGTTTGGCAGCCGGATTACGTTGTTGGTCATCACCTGTACCTTGAGGCACATAAATTCATCCTCGAGCTGGAGTAGCGTGGAGCCGCGTGATTTTTGTCTGAACTCTGGCAAGGAGACAAAGAGAGCGGAAGTTAACTGGTGCGGGCCACGGCTGACTGCTGGACAGTGACGCTTCAACCAGCTCACGTGAGTAATTTCTCTTGTGCCACTCCCCCTCTCGAAGCTCCTTGAAGTATTTTAGACTCTCTTTAAGGAGGAGGGTCCTTTGGATTGATTGTCTAATTTACACCATGGGGAAGAGATAAGGCCCGCCCGCGTGTTCCCCACAGGACTTAACTAAGGGAACCATTGACTCGTTTTTGGTGAAAGCAGCTGGGGCAATTACCAAAGAGATAGACAGGGCTGAGAGGCTCCTCTCATTTTAAAAGGCAGGAGTTGCAGGGCCATTCATGTGGGGTCGCATGTCCAAGGTAGCTGAAAAGCCAGCGGGGTTTCTCTGGGACAAGGTCACCGTCAAAATGAGATTGCGGACCTATCAGGTGGTTCCAACCCCGGAACCAGTTTTACCCCCACTGCTGTTGGTCAAACCATTCACAATAAGGCCAGATCTACCAATACCCATGGTGAGGAACTAAGCGGCCCACCAGCCCCGAAGAAACGACGGAAAGCAACAAAGAAATTAATTTCGGCAAGAAAGGGGAAGGCACCGCAAGCCTAGACATCGAGGGTACTAAGAACTTCGGAAATTTGTGGGGGCCTTTGAAACACAAAATTGTGGACACAGTGACTGGCCTTTTGAATGATTTTTTAAATGATTTTGTAAAAGTATTGGTAGAAACAAGGGCAACGCTTGATAAAATTGGCAACACACTGTCCCCCTCTAGTCAGGTTGTGCAGAGTGCGTGACCCAGTGCTCAGGAGGTGCAACAAGCAATGCCCCCGGTATTTCCCCCAGTAGTGATGCACATTGAGACTCAGATACCCTCAAATTACTCCCGGGGCAACAAGGCCTGCCCTAGATATCAAAACTTTTTCTTTTTCTAATTTCTCAGGAAGTACTGAACGAATTTACACCATTTAAAAAAGGAGATCTTTCCCAACCAAGACCTACCTTTTTGCCAAATTTGGTGTAATTCCGTTCAGCAGTTTGGGCTGTAGCTTTGTCTAAAGTTTCCTATGTAAAACAACATGGGGAAAACGCGTTTTGGGACCCCCCTTTTTTGTCAGCCCCCGCTTGACAAATCACCCGAAACTTTCAAGACAGGATCTGACTAGAGAGGGTCATTAGTTTTGAAAATTTTGCCAAGATTCGTCAACCGGCGCCAAAGTTATCAGGAAAACAAAAAACGATTTTCCTATTGAAACTAGGTCCTAACTATAACTAGATACCACCTACTGGCAACCGCCAGTAGGTAAGAGATATATATATATATTTATTTATATATATATATATATATATATATATATATATATATATATATATATATATATATATATTCACTGAAAAACCATAGGTTTCACACATGTTATAGTTAGGAATTAGCATTTAAAAAACCTTGCAAATTCACTTAAAAAACCATAGGTTTCACACATGTTATAGTTAGCTGGGCATTTCCCTCGTAAAAAAACAATGAAATTCCCCCCGTTATAGTTAGTGCAGGCAACTATAACTCACGCGACCGCAATCGGCTGCTGATGACGTCAGATATTACATCACTGTATTTAGACACTTATTTACCCATGTCTTCTTCCATTCATCTTTAGCTATACATATATTTCATTTTTTTTTTTTCAGAAAGACACATATGTCATCAGTGATGTAATATCTGACGTCATCAGCAGCCGATTGCGGTCGCGTGAGTTATAGTTGCCTGCACTAACTATAACGGGGGAATTTCATTGGTTTTTTACGAGGGAAATGCCTAGCTAACTATAACATGTGTGAAACCTATGTTTTTTAAGTGAATTTGCAAGGTTTTTTAAATGCTAATTCCTAACTATAACGTGTGTGAAACCTATGGTTTTTTCAGTGAATTTGTACGGTTTTTTAAATGCTAAGTTATGTATTTATTAATATATTTTTTTAAACAAAACTTTTTCACGGAGCGCGCACGGTGGGCACACCGCGCGCCCACTTTACGCAGGTCGTGCCGTGCACGCACAGTGGGCACGCGGTGCGCTTCGCGCACCTCGCGCACACTTTACGCAGTCCGTGCCGGTGGGCAGGGAACGCATCGCCCCCAAGGGCCAAATACATTTTTTTGTTTTTTGAAAAATCACGGAGTGCGCGCACGCTGCGCGAACTTCGCAGAATTTTTTCCGTTTGAGTGGTGCGCGCAGGGTGCGCGCACGCGGCGATTTTTCGAAAAATAAATAAAAAAAGATTTTGCCCTTGGGGTCCTTCTAGGACCCCCTGACCACGGCTAGGGGGTCAGGAACAGTCCACCCTGCCCCCTTTTCACGTTCTCCACATTTGTTTTTCACCCCCTCAGAGTGCGAGAGACGAAATGGCGGCCGACACTTCCTGGTTTCGACCGATTCGAATGTTCACTAAGATTTAACAACCAGAATTGCGCTCGCGCACGGCAAGGTGCGCGCACCCAGCGCGCATGCTGCGCGCGTACAGATATATATATTGATTTAAATGCTATTTTCTCTGGAAAGACTGAGCAGATTTACACCAAACCTGCAAAAGGCACTTCATGGACCTTATGGCTACCTCTCTGCCAAATTTCACGTAATTCTGTTCAGCCGTTCGCGCTGTAGCTGCGACTAAAGTCCCTATGGAAAAATCCATGGGGAAAACGCGTTTTGGGACCCCCCCTTTTTCTCGGCCCCCGCTTGACGAATCACCGCGAGACTTTCAGGGTAGGAGCGGAGCGGAGCGCCCCATTAGTTTTGAAAATTTCGCGAGGATTCGTCAATCGGCGCCAAAGTTATTCAAAATAGAATTTTGAGATTTCCTATGGAAACTCGGTCCTAACTATAACTATCTACTGGCGACCGCCAGTAGATAATATATATAGATATATATATAAATATATAGATATATATATATATTACCTACTGGCGGTCGCCAGTAGGTAGTTATAGTTAGGACCCTGTTTCCATAGGAAATCCGCAACATTCTATTTTGAATAACTTTGGCGCCGGTCGACGAATCCTCGCGAATTTTTTAAAATAGGTGGGGCGCTACGCTCCGCTCCTACCCTGAAAGTCTCGGGGGGATTCATCAAGCGGGGGCTGAGATAACAGGGGGGTCCCAAAATGCGTTTTTCCCATGCATTTTTCCATAGGACCTTTAGACACAGCTACAGCCCGAACGGCTGAACAGAATTACTTGAAATTTGGCAGAGAGCTAGTCCTCAGGTCAAGGAAGTGCCTTTTGTAGGTTTGGTGTAAATCTGTTCAGTAGATTCTGAGAAAATAGCCTTTAAATCAATATATATATCTGAGCCAGCTTACGGTGCGCTTACGGTGCGCTTACCGTACGCGTACGGTGGCGTGCGCGAGCGCGATTCTGATTGGCTCTTAGATCTTAGTAAACATTTGAATCGGTCGAAACCAGGAAGCGGGCCGCCATTTTCTCTCTCGCTCTCTGAGTTGGGCAGCAAAAACGAAGCCAAAAAATGGCTAAAGAGGCAGTTTCGTCACATCCTAACCACCCAGCATTGATATAGGGGTCCCCAAACAACCCTCAATCCCCCCCCAAATTTTTTTTTTTTTTCGGAAATTCGCCGATTACGCTCACGTACGCGTACGGTAAAAATTATAAAAAAAAAAAAATTATCCACATTCTCCCCACCTCGTGTGCAAATGGTGCCCGAAGGGCACCATTTGTGCATGGCATATTACACATATCAAATTAACAAAGAATACATTTCAAAAAGATGCGCATAATATGTCCCCCATGTGCGCACGGTGCCACCCCGTGTGCAAATGGTGCCCGAAGGGCACCATTTGTGCATGGCATATAACAACAATAAAATTAACAAAGAATACATTTCAAAAAGATGCGCATAATATGTCCCCCATGTGCGCACGGTGCGCGAAGCGCATCGTGCGTACATGGCCCATCCCGCATAATGTGGGCACGAGGTGCGCGCAGCGCACCGCGTGACCACCGTGTGTGCACGGCACTAACTGCGTAAAGTGGGCGCGCGGTGCGCGAAGTGCACCGCGTGCTCACTGTGCGCGCACGGTGCACGAAGCGCACCGTGCGCACGGAACGAACTGCGTTAACTGGGCGCGCAACGCCACGAATGGCGTAAAGTAACTTAGCATTTAAAAAACCGTACAAATTCACTGAAAAAACCATAGGTTTCACACACGTTATAGTTAGGAATTAGCATTTAAAAAACCTTGCAAATTCAGTGAAAAAACCATAGGTTTCACACATGTTATAGTTAGCTGGACATTTTACTGATAAAAAACCAATGAAATTCCCCCGTTATAGTTAGTGCAGGCAACTATAACTCACGCGACCGCAATCTTCTGCTGATGACATATGTGTCTTTATGAAAAAAAAATATTTGTAATATATGTGTAGCTAAAAATTAATAGAAGAAGACATGGGCAAATAAGTGTCTAAATACAGTATTAGCATCAGCAGAGGATTGCGGTCGCGTGAGTTATAGTTGCCTGCACTAACTATAACGGGGGAATTTCATTGGTTTTTTATCAGTAAAATGTCCAGCTAACTATAACATGTGTGAAACCTATGGTTTTTTCAGTGAATTATATATATATACATATATATATCTCCAAAACACCACGTCTCCAATACATATATATATATATATATATATATATATATATATATATATTATCTGGCGGTCGCGGTCGCCAGTAGATAGTTATAGTTAGGGTCGTGTTTCCATAGGAAATCTGAACATTCTATTTTGAATAATTTTTGCGCCGGTTGACGAATCCTCGCGAAATTTTTAAAACTAATGGGGCGCTCCGTTCAGCTCCTACCCTGAAAGTCTCGGGTTGATTCGTCAAGTAGGGGCCGAGAAAAAAGGGGAGTCCCAAAATGCGTTTTCCCCATGCATTTTCCCTTAGGACCTTTAGACACAGCTACAGCCCGAACGGCTGAACAGAATTACTTGAAATTTGGCAGAGAGGTAGCCATAAGGTCAAGGAAGTGCCTTTTGCAGGTCTGGTGTAAATCTGTTCAGTATTTCCTGAGAAAATAGCATTTAAAAGCATATCAATATCTATACGTGCGCAGGGTGCACGCACCGTGCGAGCACCGTGCGAGCACCCTAACGTGCGTGAGCGTAATTCTGATTGGTGGTTACATGTTAGTCAACGTTCGAATCGGTCGAAATCAGGAAGTGTCGGCCGCCATTTTGTTTGTTTTCAGTGCGAGAGTGAAAAAGGAAGGTGGCGAACGTGAAAAGGGGGCAGGGTAGAGAGTTCCTGACCCCCTAGCCTTTGTCAGGGGGTCCCTGAAGGACCCCGAAGGCAGAACATTTTTTTAAATCGCGGGGGTGCGCACACCATGTGCGCACGGTGAAAAACCAAAAAAAATATATATATTATTTATTTATTTTTAAATCGCGGGGGTGCGCGCACCGTGCGCGCACGGTGAAAACCAAAAAAAAGAAAAAAAAATTAATACGTAGTTTATTGTAAAATAAATATATAAAAAAAATAATAAAACATAAATAAATTAGCATTTAAAAAACCGGACAAATTCACTGAAAAAAACCATAGGTTTCACACACGTTATAGTTAGGAATAAGCATTTAAAAAACCTTGAAAATTCACTTAAAAAACCATAGGTTTCACACATGTTATAGTTAGGTGGATATTTCACTCGTAAAAAACCAATGAAATTCCCCCGTTATAGTTAGTTCAGAGAACTATAACTCGCGCGACCGCCACTCTATCACAAGGATAATGTCATCAGTGATGTCATGAGTGATGCCACTGGCCATGTCAGGAGTGATGTAATATGTGACGTCATGAGCAGTGGATTGCGGGCGCGCAAGTTATAGTTATCTGAACTAACTATAACGGGGGAATTTCATTGGTTTTTTACGAGTGAAATATCCACCTAACTATAACATGTGTGAAACCTATGGTTTTTTAAGTGAATATATATATGTATATATATATATATACATACATACATACATACATACATACACACACACATATATATACCCATATATAAATGGATTGTGATATATGCAGAGCAATATCATCAAGATTCATCAGTGATGTCACTGACCATGTCATGAGTGATGTAATATGTGACATCATCAGCAGTGCATTGCGGGGGCGTGAGTTATAGTTAGCTCTACTAACGATAATGGCCGAATTTCTATTGTTTTGTGCGAGTAAAATGTCCAACTAACTATAATGTCCCTGAAACCTGTGTTTTTTTCAGTGACTATATATGTGTGTGTGTGTGTGTGTTAGTTACTCACCGAATATACTGATCATAACCAAGTTAGTCCGCCATGACGTGTTTTGTCAATCAGCCTTGTTCAGGCACCATTTTGGAAACTCAGATTAAGTGCACATGTATGAACATAGAAAAAATGCTACAGATTCAAATCTCATCCATATTGCGTGACTTAAAAAATGTGATAGCAATTTAACTTTCTCAAACGTTCTTTGAGCAAATATGCCATTAACAGACATTTTAAGATAAATTTTTGGCAATAATACCTAATCTGTCAAAAACATATTAAGAATCACTAGTGTTATGTACATTGAGTAATCAATTCAACTGCATCTGTCAATGTTGAGAATTCATTAATATAGCAACACATTTATGCTCTTGAAGTGCTCAGAGTTGACCCCAAGTCTGTAACGGATCTTGACAACTCGAGTGGTGAAAAGAAGGGAACTGTTGAAAAGACATTTTGCCCCATATGGATGCGAAGCTCGCTCTTTTCGCAGTAATGTGGCATCCCGGATCAGTGGTTCCTGCATTAATATATCATAGTCTCCCTTGCCTGCTACCTCATTTCTGGTCTCACAGACTGCTTTCATAATTCAAGGTAGCCAGGGTGTCCTCCTGAGCCGCCACTGCCGGAGGTCTTGGTGTTGTTGCAGGCCTGGTGTCTAATTAGTCTTCTGTACTTGAGAGGACACATAGCACCAGGTGGAGGCTCCCAGTCTCAGATTTCACCATTGCAGCTGAAATGGTCTGCCTTGCTGGCCCGCCTTCGGCAGCATGGGCCTCAATTTTTCACTATGACTCCAGTTGGAGCAGGCTGCCATGAAGTCAGTACAGCATCATCTCTGGGTTCCCAGGTGATCCTCCATTCATCAGCGCCCCATGCGGATGATAGCTGGTGAGATCTGCAGTTTTTCTAAATGTTTATTTTGTAGCAGAGGAAGGAGAGTTCTGCATCAAATTGCCACTTGGTTCCGCCACACTCCCCCCGAAAAGTCCAATTGATAAACTGACATCAGCGCTCAGGGTTGGCGCCTATCTTGAGCTTTGTGTCATCATGTTTGGAGGTATGTCTGGCACCTGAAGAGACTCACAACGTCATGAATCTGTGGTTCGATAGAGTATCCACTTATTTGTTTTGGAATAACTCAATCAAAAGAGCGGCATATATTTAAATAGTTACTTATTAATGGCCTGATTCACAAATGTAATTACGTGTAGTAAAGTTACAAGTGCGTAGTCTCTGCACTGCATTGTGGCAAAGTCTCCATATTCAGGGTGGAATCTCCACACTGCGGCTCTTAGTGCAGAGATTCCCCCCAGAGTGTTGAGGTTCTTCCCTGAGTGGAGAAACTTTGCACGAGTGTGGAGACTCCTCAGTTGTAACATTACTACACTTACATGCCTTTGTGAATCAGGCCCTTAAATCAGCTTTTTTGAGAATTACATTCGCTTGCATTTTTAACGTAACCTTGTATTAAATTGCGGCATTATTTTGGCATATGTACGTTATAATTTGAGTATAGGTAAATTGTGCCTATAATTGGTAGCAACAGTGGCTAGCGGTATGAGAAAGGTGTGACTTCAGAACAATCAAGCTCTTAACTATTCTGGATTTTTTTCACATGAAAACTGACAGTAGCATTACATTTGTTGGGAAAAAAAGTGCACAGCAAAAAAATATCTTGTCAAATCAAATTAAAAAAAACTTTATTCAGTTTCACGTACAGAAAACCATAAAAGTTCCAACACATCCAAATTTCATTAAAAACATGATACAATACAATTACATATAAAAACAATCATGGCACATGAAGACAAGGAGGAACACAATATATTACCCCACCTAAAAAAGATAGCAGTGAAGTATGCCGTCTAAAAAGAATGTGAGAAACACAATAGATAAATTTACACTGAGCTGACACTGGGGACCTGAACATCATGAGCCTCTTCACCACATGTACTCCACAGATGGGTCACTAAATGTTTAGACAGGCCCTGGTTCTCACCGTGGATTACAAATAACCCATGATAAAAAAAAACAGTCAGCCTTTAACAGTTGAAGGAACAAAAGCGCAGGGCGAGCCTGGTTAAAATTAAGGGTGGGTGTAATTTGCATAAGAGACCTACGCGGAGAGGCATGGAGATGGAACCAATCTCCGCACTCTCCGCATAGCTCCGTTATGCGCCGCCCGCCTCCCACCTGCCTCCGGCCCGCAGTATTAAAAGACTTTAAAAAGCATTATAAATAAAATTTGAAATATCCTTACCTTATCGGCGGCGACTCCGGGCTTCCATCAGTCTCCATCGAGTCTTCTTCTGGGAACTGAGCAGTAGAGACTGTTTGTACTCATTACGATGAGCACGTATCAGTGATTGGTTTCTCTGGATAATTTTTAAGACCTCCATCAGCTTCCTTGCCGCCTGGGAACAGGATGAATCAAACCATCTGGGAGTTAGACTAACTACTTTACGTGTCGGAGCACTTAGGAGTTCACCCACTTTGATGGAAATAGAATCAAAAGCGCTAAGGACATCCCCGCGGAAGACCCCGGCGAGGTACAAAGCGCTATTTCTACAGCATAAAAATCTCTTACTTTACAGTGAAGAACGTCAGGGGAAACCTGGGACCACTTTAGCCGTCGCCTTCCGTCCATTGGTCTCAGCGTACCCGTTATTGCCACCCTTAGATTTCTAGATAATAAAGGGCTATTGAGTTGCACACAGAGCTGGTTGTGATCGCTATAAGCGCTTTCCAGGATGGTAAATCCGCAAAATAAAGACTGTAAGATGGATGAAACTAAAATATAGTCTATAAAGGAGCCACTACCTCTCCCTTTAAAGGAGGGGATAAGGGCTTTGCTATGCTGGTCAGAGAGAGACATAAGTGGCATCAAATCATATTCATTTAATATATTGTTCAGTAGATCCCCCTGGGTGAGGTACTCAAAGTGGAACCCCCTCATCCGTGGGCAGCCCATATTAGCCATACATGTGGACCTGGGATCACCGCATGGATGGATGTTAAAATCACCCAGCACCATCAGGTTATGTGATATAGATTTACAGGACTGCCTTATAAATGAACCCAGCAGGGTGATGTTACACACTCCCAGTGTGCAAATGGCTGCGTTATAAATGTTTATCAGGCCCAGGCTAGTATCCCCCCATTTTAATACTAAAGCCTGGAGCCCGGGGCTATTTGACGGGAGAATCTGAAGCCGGCAATCCACCGCCAAAGATATGTAGATAACCAGACCACCCTTAGCTCTACCACATACCGACGGGGAAGCTGGAACAAAAAAAGCCTTGAAGCCCTCCAGAAATAGGCTGCAGTCCACCAACCACGTCTCTTGGAAACAAATCACAGAGAATTGTTTAACAAACTGCACCCAAACAGGATCCTGAAGCTTGTCGGCCAAACCTGCAATGTTCCATGAAAGAAAATGTTTTTTATCTATGCAAGGAACCCCCTCACTTTGCACCATAGAAACATTCTGCTGCACCTTTGGCTCCCCGGAGGCCTCTAAAGGGTCCCGTAGTCAATCACACTCCTCCAATCTGGATAATGTAGAATATCTGTTATATAGCTCCAGGGGCGGTGCGATGTACTCGCAAGCTGCTTGATTTAAACTGTATGCAGCTGAAGGGGGCCGTTGTGCCTTTACTAAAGGAAATCTATGTTTCCACCCAACCTGGGGGGCGTCCCTGTTACCATTCCCGACAGAGTCTACTTTATAAAAAAAAGCCCAGCGGTAAAACCTTTACAGAGGACCCAACACTGGTGGGGACAGAGTTTTAAATCCGTAAACAAAATTCTCTCAGCGAGATGCGAGCTGTTAAAATTCACAATAACACAATCACCCCCACCAAGTTTCTGAGAGCTACCTATCCAGTTCACTCGACGCACCATGATGATATTTTGTGCCACCCTCGCACCCACTGAGCTGTTGTTAGTTAACTAATGAAGTACTTTGTTTTTTAGTTGGCAGAAATCCTCTTTGGTACCTAGTGGGAGAGGCGGCACATTCCCCAAGATCACTACATAGGGAGTAGATTCGGGTAGATTATGAATAACTGGTAAGCTCTGTAACTCAACCTCCGAGCTCCCGTGCCACCCCTGCTGGCGATCCCCAGGAATTTGAGGATCTTCCAGTGCCTGCACCTGTGAAAGCGTATCTCTGCAAGCTACTTGACCTGCACACATTATTTCTGTTCCCCCATACTGAAGGTTGCGTCTGGGGCTGGGAGCGTAGCTGGTTCCGAGTGCTATTGGGTGGATGTGTCGATGAGGCTAGGTCCTTGACCGTACTGAATCTCGAGTTATCTCTTGGTCCACCTGGTATCGTCGGTTGTTCCATCCGATTACCTACTCCTAGATTTTTCTCAATCAGGGTCAGCCTCTCATAAATATGGCCCAGTTTTGTGTCCAATAGACTAGCCACCACAGGATCCATGATCGGGGGGGCCAGCACAGTTGTCATAGGCTTTGTAGCCATATTAGATTTAGGTTTCTTTGCTTTGCCCCCAATAGGCTGGAGTTTCCTTTTTGTCCCCACACCAGGCCTTAAGTTTCCCTCTATAGATGATTGGGTGCTCTTGCGACTGGTGGCTGGATTTCCAACCACTGGGTTATTTAATAGGTTCAAAAACAGCAGTTGATGGACAGAATGCAGAACAATGTCATACATTCACCCCAGTACAGAGATCTGGGCCTAAATCCATCGTTTTTTTGCTCACCATGCCATTCCAGTTTGAACCCAGCCATATGCAAATCAGTCTTGACTCTGTGCCTCATGGGAACAGTCCAGCCCGATCTGCCAAGCCAGGTCCTCCATGGACTGGAAACAAGCATCCTAGGACCGGTTTCGGGGTATCACCCCTCTTCAGCCAGGATAGCTTGATTCCAGTGGCATGGAGAGCACAGGACTCACGTCTGAGCATACCCGTCCCACTCGGGGTGACAAATGCAAAAACAACAGTTGATGGACAGAATGCAGAACAATGTCATACATTCACCCCAGTACAGAGATCTGGGCCTAAATCCATCGTTTATTTGCTCACCATGCCATTCCAGTTTGAACCCAGATCAGTTGACTGGGGGTGAGTGTTTGATTTGCTCGGGCGCTCCG
Source organism: Triturus cristatus (assembly GCF_964204655.1). Taxonomy (NCBI): domain Eukaryota; kingdom Metazoa; phylum Chordata; class Amphibia; order Caudata; family Salamandridae; genus Triturus; species Triturus cristatus. The sequence continues at coordinate 513,194,816 of NC_140589.1, forward strand.
TCCATCATCCCCTTTGATATCGCTTTGTTCGCCCTAAGTTGGCAGGGTATGCCCAGACGTGGGTCCCTTGCTCACTTTACCACTGGATTCAAGATAGCCTGGCTGATGAGGGTTATGAACCCGAAACCGGTCCCAGGATGCTTGTTTCCGGTCCAGGGAAGACATGGCTTGGAAGTTCGGGCTGGACTGTTCCCATGAGGCACAGGGTCAGACTAATTTGCATATGGCCATGTCTGAACTGGGGTGGTGGAGTGAGCTAAAGAATGATGATGGATTAATCCCAGATCAGTTGACTGGGGGTGAGTTTTTGATTTGCTCGGGCGCTCCGTCCATCATCCCCTTTGGTATTATTTAATAGGTTCCTAGCATTCCTATGTAGATGATTAAGTTCACTGCCCTTCTTGTTTCCTATTATAATAACCGGGGAAAGGGGCCTTAGCATGGGCTTGGATGGATCCACTGGCAAACTAGAAAACTCTTTTTATCCAGAAATAAGGGGAAGTAGAGGTAAAAGTTAGGTTCACCCTCCACAAATATATCTATCAAAACAACTATCTGAACAAGTCAGGTAGACAGGAACCTAACTGGGAGAAACAGAAGGTGTAGGAAACAATTTGATCCTTAAAGACACCGTTATCAGAAAGAAAGGGAAGTATTATCTCTTTCTATAGTCCCCTCACTCACCAGGGTTTCCCCACGGTGACATGCTTCATCATAGGGGTCCTCCCAGTCCTCTACGGACTGAGGCGTGCTGCGACTTGCGGTGTTACGTAGGAGCACTGGAAATTTTGTAAACTATGTGTAGTGCAAGTGAAGTAGTGGTGGAGTGGGAAAATTAAAATAATCAGCTAGTGGGCTACAAAATAAACTTTATTGGTGCTCTAAGCTGAAAAAATTAAAAACGGGGTAATATGACAAGGGACCCTAACTATAATGGAAAGGTGTGCCTAGCATATCTTGAAGTCAACTAGTTTCGAGCTCCCCAGCTCTTCGTCAGGACTACACTGGGACCAGCCCAGTGTCGAGAAACTTGCCACTCCTAGTCAACCTTAATGCTTCTGACACCTACTGGAAGCCAAACCTCTCGGACCGCATTCTGCGGTCCGAGAGGTTTGGCTTCCAGTAGGTGTCAGAAGCATGTGGGGTTCAACGTACAAATGTACGAGATCTCCGCATCCCCTCCAGTGACCATGAGGCACAGTGTTGCTTTTTCTTAAATCAGTGTGCTAACGTACATTACGTATGTATATTTTTTAAAAAAACGCATGCCTTACTATTGTGGCATCACACTTATTTCACCCTATTAAGGTTGACTAGGAGTGGCAAGTTTCTCGACACTGGGCTGGTCCCAGTGTAGTCCTGACGAAGAGCTGGGGAGCTCGAAACTAGTTGACTTCAAGATATGCTAGGCACACCTTTCCATTATAGTTAGGGTCCCTTGTCATATTACCCCGTTTTTAATTTTTTCAGCTTAGAGCACCAATAAAGTTTATTTTGTAGCCCACTAGCTAATTATTTTAATTTTCCCACTCCACCACTACTTCACTTGCACTACACATAGTTTACAAAATTTCCAGTGCTCCTACGTAACACCGCAAGTCGCAGCACGCCTCAGTCCGTAGAGGACTGGGAGGACCCCTATGATGAAGCATGTCACCGTGGGGAAACCCTGGTGAGTGAGGGGACTATAGAAAGAGATAATACTTCCCTTTCTTTCTGATAACGGTGTCTTTAAGGATCAAATTGTTTCCTACACCTTCTGTTTCTCCCAGTTAGGTTCCTGTCTACCTGACTTGTTCAGATAGTTGTTTTGATAAACTAGAAAACTCAGCATCAGCCTGTGAACCATCAAGAGACCCGGGGCAGATGGCTAAACTCCCTGGTTCAATATCAACCTCCGCCAAGGGTGCGCTGGTTCCAGCAACTGGTGGATACAGGCTACTAGTTGTAGACCTAGAGAGCCACCTGTTGACCAGCTCAATCTCATTATCGATTAGAGCTGCTGCCCGTTGCAAAAAAGAATCCATGGTAATAACTGTGGCATTGGTACCAGCCTTAGCCCTTAGAGGGGCTAATGGTAGCTTCCACCTCCCCATGACTTAATGGCCTTGTAAAAACCAGTACAGCTACGCTACGATGTCAAAGGTAGGAATAGAGCGATGACAAGTATATAACCCTAGGTATTGAGGCTGCTCCCAAAAGTAATCAGACGCTCCTGCCACCAGCCCAGCAATTATTCCTCAAGATGATCAATATGTCCCAAGTAGAAAGTCAAGTGGCACAAAAGAAAGTCGGTCCTACCTCCCCTGATGATGCAGAACGTGCTTGTAAAGCCAGCTGCCAACGATTGTTCCGTTCGATTTGCTGAGAAACGAACCAAGGGTGTAGGCCCATCCTAGCCTCTTCCAGACGCTGACGGGCGCAGACGGGCCCACGCGCATCCCACGGTGTGGGAGTCCGCAGTTGCTTTTATACACCACCTGGCGCTGACTACTCACGTTGGCGCTCCCTCGGCGCAAGGGATGATGGAGACTGTAGTCTGCGGTCAGGGCCGCCGGTACGGTGACAGCGTGCTGCAAAGTGCTGGTGCCTCCTCCAAAGTGCAGGTATGCTGCTACCAAGGGTTAGAACGGAAATATCTTGTCATTTAAAATTAATTCCATACTGTAATGCTTTATTGATAAACATGCATTACTTTGATTTGTGCAAATATGCTTTCTAAGAAATCAAGTTGAGTGTTTCTTAACTTCTGCAGCCTGTTATTTTATGTTCTGTTGTGCAACAATTGCTTCAGATCAAGTGTGGATCTGGTAATAAAATGAGAGTGGAAAGGAAATATTATTCAAATATGAGGTTCATAGTTTGCTTTTCTTTCCAGTAGCTAGCCACAAGAAGTTGAAAAGTACTATACAGAGAAGCACAGAAACTGGAATGGCTGCAGAAATGAGGAGTCGAATGGTTCGGCAGCCAAGTCGCGAGTCTACGGATGGCAGCATCAACAGCTACAGCTCAGAGGGAAAGTAAGTAAAACTCATAAGAAAAAATACTTCATAAAACTGTTTACTTTCAAAACAACATTTTTGTTGTGGGGCCGCACACTTTGTACGTACACATTTGTCAACGGTGTTCATCAAGAAAACAAGGCAGTAGTGTAACGCAGTCCCTTACGGCGCAGTGGGGCCAGCAACCCTGCTGGGGTCCTCAACTTCTTTAATGGGGCCCCCATTGAGGCCAAGAAATAACTGTAAGATATGGGAGACTCAGGGGGCCCTCATCACATTATGCGGGGGCATATTATTTTGCTATATGCAACTAAAACAAGGCCCAGACCCGCAGATATGTGTGGTTTTTTATGGAGTGCGTTTCTCAGAGGGAGAGAGCAATGTCCTTTTCTAAGACCACATTACTTTCAATTAATTTTTCTTGACCAGGATAAAACATGCTATTCTATATATATTGAGTGATCTTCTTGACAACTTAAATGCTGATGCTTCCTGTTAGACCTGAAGTCTTTCCCCAAATGTGTTACCTTCCTCCCCTTATTTTTGCTGATCTCTTTTTTGCTGGCCATAGGACTCTTGGCACTTCACCCCTGCTAACCAGTGCTAATGTGCATGTACTCACTCCTTAAAACAATGTAACATTGGCTTATCCCCAATTGGCATATTTAATTTACTTGTAAGTCCCTAGTAATGTGGTACTTCCTATGCTCAGGGCTTGTAAATTAAATGCTTCTAGTAGACCCGCGGCACTGATTTTGCCACCCACTTGAGTAGCACTTTATACATGTCTCAGGACTACCAGTGCAGCCTGAGTGTGTGCAGTTTTAAACTGTCTTTTTGACCTTGCCAGACCCTTCCTTTTTAATGCACATTAGTCAACCCCTAAGGAAGGCCCTGGAAATCCCAGAGGGCAGGGTGCAATGCATTTAAAAAGCAGGCCATATACTTTTAGGACTTTCATGTCCTGATAATGAGAAATGCCTACATTTGTTTTTCACTACTGCAAGGCCTATCTCTCCCATACGATAACATTGGAGTTACTGCATTACATTTTATAAGTGTAATTTCCAAATGGGAACAGGAAACCCCTTTATGTTTGGTATCTCTGGAATCACAATTTAAAATCCTAACTTATGGTGAAGTTGGATTATAAATTACAATTCTATCGCTTCTCGGCCTTTTGGCTAAGATCAAGTGTAGTATCTGTTCTTATCAGTTTAATAAATTACAATTCTGAAAATGCCACTTTTAGAAAGTTTACATTTTCTTGCCTTAGCCATTTGGTACCTGCAGCCTGTCTCTGGGTCACATGACTGGGTTTGGGTAACAGTTGGGCCTTGTGTCCTTATCCTAGACAGCCACACACAATGGGGAGCTTAGGTGTGACTGGGTGGCCATCACTGGGAGGATTAATGGCAGGAACTGGGCACAGCCCTACTTACATTTGAACAGGCCATGTCCTATCTTCAATCAAAGTACTGCATACCCCCTGTATGTAGTCTGAAGCCAGAGCCAGTAAGGCAGGGCATCTGTGCACTTCAAAGGCATGCCTCTAGAAGCTTCATACCATTTCAAAGGCACAACTGGGTTTTAATCCTAGATCGCAGACACCACCATTAAGGCAAGAACTAACATCTTCACAGAAACATCCTCATAGAAGTGTTGTAATCTGGACAATCCTCAACTAAACCCCTTCTGCCATTCAACCGGGCCCTGAATGACACCCTCATAGGCACTTGGACCATCCCTGCTCTTGTCCACCCATAAACAGACAGGTGGCACATCGCCACACACCACCTTGAGATGACTCTGCTTTCCAAATACAGCAATCTACTCCTGAGAGTCTAGTAGTGCGGACCACCACTAGCAGGGCCTTTTCACACTTCCCCTCTGGGAAGAGAGTTAATAGGAATTGAGGCATTTAGGAAGATCATGGTTTATTCCATTCACTCTCATGTCAGTCATTGCAAGCTGTTTGCTGGGAAGGTACTGCCATGCATTGAGAGACTCAGTAACTAAGATCTTTCCAGCAGTCCTGAAGGAATTGTGCACCAATTTGGCACAGACCATTCAAGATGGCCAGGTAGCGGCAAAGTATTTTATCTGGTCAGGCCTGGACATGACAGACTGCTGAGGTAGAGATGTTGGCACTAGTGTGCTGCTCCAGCGCCACAGGTGGATGAGTTGCACACACATTTTGGTTGACATTCAGGTGTCACTCATGGATATGCCTTTTAATGGGTCTCACCTCTTTTCAAGAAGGCTGACTCTGATTTGGGTGCTCTAAAGAGAGTAGAGCTACTACGCGCTCCCTCACTCTTTCCACACCCACATTGCAGTATCCTCTGCAATTTCACTCCTTTTGAGGCATCACTAAGTGCTTTGCCTTCAGTCATCATCAAGTCCTTTCGAAGTCTGTCAGACAGCATCCTTACCAATGCCCAGCCTCACTGGCAGCAGCCTCCAAGCCTTTTTAGTTTATCCTTAGCTGCACATGACCATCCTGTGGGACGGACGTGGAATTATTAATTTCTCCACATGTGGCAAATAGTAACATCTGACAGATCGTCAAGATAGCCAACTCCACCAATATTGGGGTGTCTTTTGAAGGACTATTTGTGCATTTTCTGGCAGGAAGTTGACACCCTTTTGGAGAAAGTGGCCATACAGAGGGTTTCGATCGTGGAGGACAGAGCTGGGTGTTATTCCTATTATTTCCCATTCCTGGAAAAGAGCATAGGCCTTCACCCTGTTTTAGAACTTTGACCCCTCCTTTTCTTCCGGACAGGTCAAATTCAAGATGCTCATGCTAGCCTAGGTTATATCTTACCTAGATCCAGGAGAATGGATGGTGGCATTGGACCTGCAGGATACCAATTCCCATATACCCCTCCTACAGGTTCACAGGCAATACCTGTAGTTCAAAGTGTGCCACAGGCATTTCCACTGTACCATGCTCCCTTTCAGCTTCACCAGTGCCCCTTGGGTGTTCATGAAGGTGATGTCAGTGGTCACAGCATACCTTCGGAATTCGGCGGTGTCAATTTTCCCCTATTTCGATGACTGGCTATTAAAGGCGCTCACCACAGCTAGCCTCAGACCACCCTCAGATGCTGGCAAACCTCCCTACATCATTGGAGTTCACTATGAATGTGCCTTGGTCACACCAGACTCCTTTGTAAAGTCTCCCTTTCATTGGAGCTATCCTGGAGACAGTGCACTTTTGGACCTTCTCTCTGAAACGACGACTCCAGGCCATTTGAGGTATGATCCCAATGTTTCAGCCTTATTCCTGGGACAGTGAAGATGCCTTTGAATCTTCTTGGCCTAATGGCCACCTGTATCCTGCTCGTCGACCAGGCCAGGTGGTTTATGTGGGCTTTGCATTGGATCTGAAGTCTCATTGGCCCCAGTACCAAGGTTAACTGTCAGATTCCATCCATGTTTCAGAGGAAACTGTAAAAAATCTGCAGTGGTGGCAGCTCTACTGCAATTGAACCAACAGCAAACCCCTCTTCCTACCCCGCCTAGAGCTTACAGTGGGGACAGACGCATTGCTGCTGGGTTAGTGAGGTTCTCTGCAAGAGGTGTGTAGATCAGAGGAATCTGGCCTCCAGTGGAGACCCACCTCCTTATCAAGCTGATAGAGATGCAGGCCAGTTGCTCGGTGTTCACAGCCTTACTACTATCCATTAAGGAAATGCTTGTTCAGGTCCTCATGGCAACATGTGGTATTGCAATATACAGGGTGGTGTTGGGTCCTGTACTTTTTGCCAGGAGGCCCTGCAGCACTGGACCTTGCTGAATAATCACAGCATTTCCCTGATTGTACACCACCTGGTGGGTATTTGTGCAAAACTCAAAGAGTACTAAGGTGAAAACACAATGCGAGAAAAATCCCAAAACAATTTAGAAATAATAGAGTAAATTTTGATAAATCGAATTATACTAAAACAACTAAAATCCAATAAGCAAAATAGAAGATATGATTTTTTAAAGTTTGAATTAAAGATTGTGGCAAAAAGCACAAAGTGCCAACCACGATTATCTGCTCACATTAGACGGGGTGAAATATAAGGCTGACTGCAATAGAGCTCATGTTGGATACAGAAACCAGGGTTTTGGTGGAAAGTTTACATTCTGAATTAGAAAGTTGTATGGCTAAAAAGTGGTTATCCATGAGTCATGGGCGGGGCAAGCTGGATCCGAAGTGGGTCTCGGCAACCATGGGGTGTTGATGCGCAGGGTACCAGTGCGGTTTTTGATGAAGGTGGAAAAGACCAGAGCTGACAAAATCGGAAGCGTGTTTCCAGGAAAGCATTAACGTTAATGGGTTGCCACTCTGCGTCAGTTCCAGTGAAGCCCTCTATGTTTGGACTTAGAAACTTTCCTGAAAGTCTGACCTCCTTAAGTGGGGCAAACCAGCAATGTGAAGCCAAACAATCATTTCAACGGCTGCAGCTTTGATTTTTTTTTAAAACAAACTTTATTGCCTTTACAGCCGTTTTGCTGATGGTGGGACAGGTAAATGCATAACATTCCAGGATCAATATATCCCCTTATGTGTTACGCATACACAGATTTGTATTGTCCTTGGTTCCATCTGTCACATCTTTTGCACAACAAGGGTCCTTCTATGCAGATTCTATTTTCCACCACATCCCCCGCCCTCCCCCAACAAGGTAGGCGACGGCTGCTGCTTTGATGATGGTCCCAGTCTCCGACGGTTCCCCAGGCAGAAGGTTGGCAAAACGTTTTTAAGTCCCATATTTCTCTGTTTGGGGGCAAGAGGAGTACGTTCTAACAAGAGCCAAGGTTCTAGGACCCGGGGGACATCACTTGGGGGGTTAGCATTCACTCTATTAGAGGCTAGCAGCAGGGTCCAGAAGTTGGTACTGGTGACCTAGGCAGTTGCAGGAAAAGTGTCTCTGGAAGCTTGTTGTATCCCTGTACCTCAAACAAGAGATTAGCCAACTGACCCTTGGAGACCCTTCTGGGGAACTGGTTTGAGGTCAGTATGTCCTGTCTTCTTACCAGTTTCAGTCAGCGGGGCAGTCCTTCTGATCTTCACAGGTCCCAGAGTGTTCTGACGATAGTACTGGGCATGCCTCATTTATGCGGAGTGCCATCCTGTGGGTGGGGAAAACTCCTGCCCAGTCCCTAGGCAATGGGGTAAACATTCCCGGTGGTGATACTATCCACTTTTGCAGCACTCCCTGTGTGTTTTACTGTAACCTATACCACAGTGCCCCTCATTGCTGAACTTTTCTTCCCCTGGTCAGAGCTCTCTGTGCCCACCTAAAAGGGGCTATGATACTAGGCAAACTCCTCATTGTGGCCACTCCAAACCATTTCTGTGGCAGATCCCTCCTCCCACTTGGTTCAAAGCCAAGTTGACTTGCAAGAAAAAAAGGAGGCAGGCCTAGTTGTGAGCTACATCTGCCAGTGACAGGGTAGTCATGCTTTGAAACTCATGAAGGGGGTGGACACAGCCCCCCAGGCCATCTTGCTTAAAGCAGAAAAACACCTCTCCAAACCCAAACCCTTTGTCCACTTTCTAGGAGCAATACACATCTCTCCACAGGGAAGCCATCGGCAATCAGGTGACACTGGCAGAAAGGCCCATTTTGGCTTAGGCAGGTAAATGATTTTCTAAAAGTGTAATTTTCAAAATAGAGATATAAAAACTTGAACCGTTCTTCTAGCAGCTCCCAAACTGAAACTAAGCAATATATGTTGTTATAGTGTAACCCAGTGTGAAGACAAAAGGTCGAAATGGACATTCCCTTTGATTTGACTTGAGTGTAACCCAATGTTTTCCTATGGGAGAGCAAGCCTTGCCAGAGTGAAGTGCAACTTTTGAGGGTTTTCACTTTCAGGACAAGTAAAACATTGAATATACCTGCCCTGCATTCAAATGGAAGGTTAGACCTGGCAAAAAGTGACTTTTTTGCCATGTCGAAATGGCAGTTTTGAAACTGCACACTCAGGCTGCAGGGGTAGGCCAAGAGACATGTTTTGCAGTGCTATTTTAATTGGTGGCGCAAAGAGTTCTGAAGCCCACCAGAAGCATTTAAATTATAGGTTCTGTGCACAGGTAGTTCCATCTACTAGGAGCTTACAAGTAAATTAAATGTGCCAATTAAGTACATGCCAATTTTACCAAGTTTAAAAGGGAGAGCCAAATACTGTTCCAGTGGTTAGCAGGAAGGTTAGCAGGAGTACAGTGTGCAGAGTTCTATGGCCACTAAAATTGGATTCAGCAAAAGAAACCAAAATAAATCTGGGGGAATACCATGCAAAAGATGGCCATTTCCAACATTGCTCAGATCTTCTGAACTGAGATAAAATTCTAATATTGAGTGTTGTTTACACTTAGCCCAGATTAAAAAACCTAAACCTTTTTTTCCAAACGCACATTGCACCATATGTTGGAAAACTTACGTTTTGTATCATATATGTAACAACTCTCCTTAATTTTGATAGTCAAGTACAATCAACACATTTTAATTTGTCTATCTGAGGCCATGGGTGACAATTTATACACCTTCAAGAGTCACTGGTCCTCTGCTAATTCTCTAATAGCATTTGTATGGTCAGCATGTAGACCATAGATCATCACTGTATTTATTTTGTACCCTTAAGAGAGAGCTGAATTATAACCCATCTGCCCTAATAGCATTACCATGTTCCTGGGATTTTAATTTCAAACTCTGGACCAATTTAAGTAAGCTACTCTTCTAATGCTCATGTACTGGTTAGCAAAAAAGTGTTATTTCTAGCTGTTGTGGATTAATCCTCTTTCATTTTAAAATGGGTCCCTTGTAGACATATAATGTCATAGTTCATGATCACTAATTAATGCAAAATCTTTCCTTGAATCTATTGCATAAACCGTTTGTATCCCAGATACATATCTTGATGCACCCATTCAATACTAATTTTAGGCTGTTGTATTGCTACTATTTGAGTAAGAAAGTTAAAAAAACATTAATGTGTATTAATTGCCCTTTAAAATAATTTGAGGGAAAAGAACTCTAACTGTCCCTACAAAATTTCAATCTTTCTTTCTTGTAGACCATACATTCATCCCCCATTCAACCAGCCTCTTGTCCCCCCCAACTACCTCCCGACAGGAAGCCTCCCCTTCACATGTCCTACTATAACACCTGAGCCATGTATTACTAGCCTTAACTGTGAACTCTATTAGAGTAAATATAATTCCACTCAGCTTTAATTTGAGGTGGAAGATTTTGAAGCATCAGTACGGTCTGATGGGATCTTAAATCTTTAGGTGGTAAAATGCTAAACATGTCTTTATGTTTGCAAGTGTTGTTTGGCTTCACTTACTGATAACAAAGGTGACCATCTTGTTCTTTTTGTACACCATTAATTTGTCTGGTAATATCACCTTGACTAAAGTGCCAAGATCTGTGAATTTTACTATGACTGGCTGGTGGGGAAGCATGGTTGTGCGTGCTCTGGTATTGAATTTTGTTGACCTTAAAATTACTATTTACAATATATCTTCTTGCCTTTTTTCTGCCTTGAAGGATATGTGCAGGAAACGGATGTGCTCTTTGTGTGGATTCAATTTTATTCAATCAACAGTCATCATTTGTAATAGATAAAAAAAAATTAAGTCATCTATAAACAAAATTGTATCAGTTCCACTCTATCGCCCCTCATCAATTTAAAAAAATGCAAATGATTCTTTCTTGACTGATTTTCTATGTCTTAATCTTACTTTACTTTTCATCACTTTATGTCTACCTCATTCTTTGGTGATGCTGTGTCTTGCTTTTTAAGCTCTAATCGTGTATGCCCTATTTCTATTTTCTGTAGTTGAATTCTGAATCCCTTTACATTACTACCCAACATAACAATGGATTCTTGCATTAAGTTAAAATTCAGATCCATAGATTCAAGTCCTCATTGGATTTCTTTACACATTGGAGTCTGCATTTTGCATTTATGCTATGCACGTTTTGAGAGAATCTAATCCCTGATTAACTGTGCCAACATTTGGTGAGGCACAGGTGAGGTAAACTCAACGTCTGTCTTGTCACATTTGAAAGTAATCATCATTCTAGAAGTTAAAGCATTGCCTAGTACAAATTTCTTCTGGTGTTTCGTTTTCTTCATGCCCATCTTTTTGTTCTTGAAGAACCTTATAAGGTTTTGGTGCATCATCCCTTTAAGGATCCCTGTTTTATTTCTGGCTATCCCTTTCTAAAATGACTGTCTCTTGTACCTCTTGTGAGTATGGTTGATCTTGCTGACACACTTGAGGCTGCCTAGTGCCAGTGCAGGCACTCTTGCACCAGGTTGCAAAGGTGCCTGCATTACGTGCAAGATTGTTTCTGTATGGGAAGCAATCCTTAGAGTTATATTCCTCTATGTGTTTGCTGTATTCTGAGGAAGTAACCAGGAGAAATCAAAATAGTTCCGCTTGTTACACCTCACTAGGGAAGGCGTAGCATTTTGATTCATTACCAGGGTTATTAGCTTCATTAAATCTGGGAATGCACCAAAATTCATGGGTAGATGAATGGGAACGCTCATGCTCCACCAATGGAACAGCTTCTCAACACAAGGTAACACTGCCTTGTACTACTTTGTATTTACTAAACTACACAAAACCAAGCAAAGTGACTTTGCTTGGCTTAATGAATGCTAATCAGGATTTGACACAGGGCTGTGCCAAAAAGTGAAGCAACCCCGATTCAAACCTTACCTTAGTAAATATGCCTCCCTATTTCCACTTCTATTTCAGACCTCTTGGGAGTTTTCATCAGCATGAAGACTGGGATCATAGTTCATATAATCCCTTGCTTTATATTCCACTTTAGTATCATTGTCCTGGCCCTCCGTAGTAGTGTCTTTTTGCAAATTTTGAACATTGTTGCATCAGTATTCGTTTCAAATTCAGCATAAATATGTAGAGGTCTGATTAATATATTCTTTATATCTGATTCTCTTTTACTTCTTTCGTTGCCAGTATAATTATTTACAGTTTCTTTATTTTCAGATGCAAATCCCAGAATGGAGGTTTTATTGGTAAATGTGTCTCAGTCTTAGTCTGGATCTAATTTTAAGGGTCTTACGATTTCTAGATTTCAGCTCTTTTGATCAGTTTTGCAGCTCTCTGTAGTAGTGCCTAGTCTTCCCCTTTTTATGTTGTCTTCCACTTTTCTGTAGCTTCTTGCAATCCTTGTTTCTTTCCCTTTTGCCTAAGCTGGTCTTCCTTTGGTAAGATTCTGCTAGTACCGTTTTGTCTACCATATTAAAATCTTCAAAATCACTCACCTATTTTCTTTAATTTCCACCTGGTGCAGTGTAAAAGCGGAAGTGATTTCATCTCTGGAAGTTAACTATTGCTTTTGTTTGTCTTGGGTGCAAATAAATACCTCCTTATAACTTGTTTTAAAATTCCCATGGAATCCGTTTAACTATGTTGACTCCTACCCCCTAAATTATTTTACTCTTTTGGATCGGATGCAGTTTTTTCCCGCTCCTTCCCACTTTATCGTCAAAGCTTCACATAAAAAAACTCCCCACACCTTCTACCCTTCTTTATTCTGCTAATTGCATGAGGGGAATCATTTTAAAAGATGTTTCTAGCTGGGGATGAATTTTTTATGTCCTAAGTTGAAGCCTTGTTTCAGGGAAAGGTGTAGTATCATTTCTCCCCTTTACTCTGCCAATTATAAGATGTATTTTAATCAGTGTTGGATTGTAGGCTCTTTACTAGGAGCTCTGACATATTTGCCACACTTAACTGATCAAAGCTTAGACATGTCAAAGGTATTTTGTTGAAATAGTTGCTGCATGCAGCCTGTCCCCCCTATCCAAACCCTATAAGTTTTTGGCAGAAGACACTAATCCTATAGGTACCACAGACTGGCAAGGCTTGTTTGTATCCTTTAGAGTTATTGTTAAGGAAGTCCATACCCACTAATAGAGAAACGCTGATGATTGTTTAAGAAACAAACACTCTGATGTAAAATAATTCTACTTTAAGTAGAGAACTACATCACTGTTATTATTTGTCATAATCAAGATATGGTGTAGAATGAAGCCCACTAATATAAAGGGACTTGTAGAAAAATGTGCAACCCATTACCAGAACAAATAGGCAAACAAACAGTGATTGCTGACTGCTGGACAATTTGTGATCTGTGGCAAATCAGTTAAGTAATCGTGTTCCGGTGCCTCAACATTCTCCAGGTTTCATACATATTGCAGAAATTTAAAATAGGAGCGGTAATCGAGAAGTCAAGAGAGAATAACACAAAAATACCGCCAGGCAAGCTTTAGATGGCAACAATATCTGAAAGGCAGGCAGCATTTGAAATGTGTTCCACCTCTGTTCCCCCTGTTGTGGCAAAAGAACTCCCTGACCCTGGCTCTTTCATCACCATCATCAAGCCTCGATCCGATCCTGCTGTGAACCTGTCCACCCTACAATGCTTGGTCTGTCAGGTGCTGGGTGTGGCTGCCAATTTTCCTTGGATTTTGTGTTATAATTGTTTTTGAGCGCTAATAGTACCCTACATTAATTGATATTGAATGCAAGTCAAGACAGAGGTACCCAAACTTGTGGACCACGAACCCAAGTCTGAGATCAATCTGGTCATGCATGACTTCATTCACATATTTAGGATTTGGGCTTGCTTCTCTGAGCCAGCTTTGATGAGATTCATACTGCAAGCTGCATTTTTGATAGAGTTACTTTCCTTTCCTGCTGCAGCTGACAGATCAAAAACTCTGACACGATAAGCCCACCCCAGGGAGATAATGCTTTTCCAGGTATAAGATGGGGACTAGGTCGTATCTCCATAACTGTCAGCACCACCTCCCTGCAGTTTACCTTCGATGATTATCCGAAATGGGGGGGGAAAGGAGAGCAGGAAGACATTTGTCTCCAATCACTTCCGGCTATTTCTTTGAATTTTGAGACAGAAGAAATCAAGCACAGTTGGGTGGGAGAGATTAGCTACAATTTTGTTTCAAATTGTCATTTTGTAACATTTCCAGAGTGCATCTCAAGGGTGGCACAAACAGTACGCTGGGCCCTGTGAGTAAAATGAGGTGTGGAGGAAATAGCCCCCTCACCTTACACATCCTGAGAAGAGGAACTGTGAAAGATGAACAAAGGAACAGCTTGAGCTTATCCAGCACAAACAGATGTTGGAGTACACTGGACATGAGGATTCCCTCCAGGGGGAGATGCACCACCCCCATGGACCCCTCTAGAGGCCAGTAAATGGTGGACTTGCTGAGAATCGTGAAGTAGGTGTTCTCTGGACTTCTGGGGACTTACTCTGTTGGGAGTGTCCTATGACTGGTTACTGCAAGCTCCTGATGGACCCGCTGATGGTCTGTAAGTAACAGAAAGCCTGGGTGTCTTGAGATGCTCTTGACAGGAAGACCCCAGGTCCGCAGACCAACTGGGCTAGGCATAAACCCATGTCTTGCCCCTACAGCCAATCTGCTAATAAAGAGTAGAAAGTAGCATCGCCAGAGGCTGCAGAAAGGCTGTAAGAATCATCACTTGAAATTTGAGGTGCCAGGAGATCCTTAGCTGATGTCAAAAGCAGATAGATTCTGCCGCGAGGAGCCTAAAGGAGAAAACCCTATTGAAAACTGTCAGCAGATACCAAGTTATCTTAAACCTAAAGAGCTGCTTGCAGTCTGCGTTTTCTTTAAATGTAGTGTGTTCCCTGAAGCTGAGCACCCCAGCCACTATAGTGAAATCCTAAGCACGACCTATGATTCTAAGATTGAGGCCCGCCAAGTAGTATATACTTAGCATATCTGCAGTGCAGACACACACTGGGGAGCCGTTTTCCTTGAAGCAGACCTAACATGAAAATTCGTTACCATGATCCCACATAATTTAATACTCTCCCCAGTATAGATGGGTTATGACTGCCGTATCCTGGCGAACCACCGGCATCGAACTAAAAAGTGTCCCCACTCTTTCAGGTAGGCCCCAGGATGAGTGACCCCTGCTTTGGAAGCTGTTGCAAACCTGCTTGAGAAGCAATAACGCTCTGTCTTCACTCACCACGCCCAGGAAATGACTGTGATTGTCAAACAATGCAGGACTGGTGTTTTAAGCCACTGTGACAAAGCCTGTGGGCCTGATATTTTAATTAGTCATACATTTGTATGGTTTGATATCGACAAATGTAGGAAGTATTGGAGTTTTAAGGATTAGGGTCTCCTGGTGCGAAAATGGTACTAGGTGCATCACTATTACGGAGTTTATCATGCACCTGCAATAAGTGACTTACTTGCCCTCCGTGACCTATTTTTTTCGGTTGTGTGATTTGCATTCCATGTAGTTTGCGAGACCCGGTTACGATTGGGATTTAAACCTGTCACTTTGTAAATATGTGTAATTTTTTGCATAGTGTTTAATTAGTTGCTTTTCTATTAAAGTACCTTTCTTTCTTTAAAGAAAATGCACAGAATAAACAATGATTTATTGGATGTTCTTTGAGGCACTGGTGAGTTTTATGCTTGTAGCCTACAGCACCTCCCTTAGTGAGCACAGGGTCCTTTGTCTCGCTCCCATAAAGTCAAGTGCCGCATTTGAGAGCCTGCATTACCGACCGAGGCACACAAGACACGAGACACTCGTTGACTCAATTGAGTCTCAGTACCTTGAGGTTGCCCCGGCAGCATCCAAGCATTCATTTTTCACAGATATGAGCTTTTGACAGCATGGAATACACTGAGAGTGAATACGGCTAGTTTCACTGTGGTGCAAAACAAAGTACACAAAAAATTCATAGAGGACTAAATGATTATTGCTATGATGTTCCAGCAATATCCGGACACAATTTCTTGCTACAGATACAAAGATGCATCTTATGCGAGGTGCTTTTTTGAAATTCTGTAACAACTCTTGAAAAGACATCTAGTTGAACTAGAGAAAGACAACAGGGCAAGCGCTGTCCCTTGTGTAATTGATGGTCATTTAAATGCATCAGCAGGTCACATTTTATAACGGTTGATTACACACTTGTTTTTTCCTCTTGGCTCCTCAATACTTTAGCAGCACAAACAATGACTACATCCTTGTTATGTGAACAACAGTTCTCTTCCCTTTAAGTCGTCTTTTCCTGGTAGGAAGATCACCCAACGGCAGGTAAAAATTGTTTCCTTGGGGTATTCAAACGTTTTTACTTCGTCCCACACCTCTGATACATGGTCGAATCATTTCTACAAGAACCTAATAAGAAAGTAAAGGTAGTGTGTGAGGGCAAGTACTATTATGTTGACCACCATTCTATGTGTAAATGGACCAATAAAACCATGCTAGTAATGCTTAAACACCTCTGAGACAAGGCGTTCAATACAGCCGTTAAATAAAGTGGCAGGTTGAAAAATATCAACCGTAGATTTGCATGCCTAGTACTGGCAGCCTATTGACGCGGCACAATTGCTGTTTATTCCATAATATATGTGTACATATATTGATAGATAGTGTGTGTGTGTGTGTGCGCGCGCACACACACGTGTGTGTGTGTGTGTAGAGTTGTATGAGCTGTTGAATTGTGGAAAATTGGGAGTAGGGGTTCTCCAAGCTTCACTTTATTTAGAGTCTTCCTAGCCTAATGGGGTGTACCTGGATCATAGGCGTCTAACTTTTCACTGGCAAGGATATTATCTCAGAAATTGTGTTGAACTCTATTCTATTCTGAAATGTGATTACAATATCAGATCCGATGTGTTTTTTTAGAAAAGAGAGTCACTTCTATAGGGCCAGGATAACATATTTCTGCAAGTCCATGCACTAGTCTGTACAGGAAAGCTATCAGAGATCAATAGTCATCCCCGACCTGCAAACACATTATTAAGAATAACAGCACCAGACCAGAGTCTCAATTGACATGAACAAATGAAATTATTTGTGACCCATTGAAGTTACTGTTAATGTGGTACACAGTACAAAAGGGAAATAAAGTAATGTGATTTGTCAGAGATTAGCATGCTTGAGCCGTAAAAATGTTTTTCTCCTTAGTGTTAGAACTTTTGATAAACACAGCATTAGTGCAGGGCCAAGCTGTGGTGCAAGACCGAATGCTGTCTTGGTTGTCTCATTGTTTGTTTTGGGTCAATTATGATGAATGTACTGCAATACCACTGCAGTAAGGGTTGAGTCCGTTTTTTTTATACCAGTGCTTTATGACTACCAAGCATGCTAAGTAAGATTTGATCACATGACAATGATGAATCCACTGCAAATCATTGCTCTTGAATCTATCTCTCTTTCTTCCACTTTAGTTTAATATTTCCTGGGGTGAGATTAGGAGCTGACAGTCAGTTCAGCGATTTTCTGGATGGACTGGGCCCTGCACAACTAGTAGGTCGCCAAACACTGGCAACTCCTGCGATGGGTAAGGTTTCATTATTTCTATATGCAAAATTGATTGTATTCAGAACAGTGGTATGTTCAAGCATAAATCGAGTATCTGTGTATTTTTATAGCCTGGCTATATTCTTCGCTCAAGGTCTCCAAATACGGACACACACACAGAGTCTTTGTAAGCTTTCTTCTTTCTCCTCTGCTTGCCTGTCTACTATGACTTGTCAATGTTCATGGCCCCTATAGCCTTCCGTGAAGTGTTCCAAATTTTCTTTGATGTTGGCTATTTCATCCATGCAGGTCGCCATTTCAATTGAGTTCAACCTCTGACGGGACTTTATTACTCTTACTCCCATTTCGTCTTCTGTAATATTTTCACTTCTCTTGACAGTTACTCTCTTGGCCTTTTCCCTATTAAATTACATTTTATGGAGGAATGTTAATGTCACAATGCTCATCGACATTCACTTTTTTGGGGTCAGTAATTCATAAAACATTTCTCCGTGAATGTTCCCATTCCTTCAGACTCATGACATTAGTTTTTCTAACTTTTTACATCTCTCCTAGGACACTCTATGACTTTTCAAGTTCAAATTGTAAAACGCCAATCCACCACCCTGAACTGTATCCTCTATGAAATTGTGAATAGCACGTCCGGCTACATACTTTAAGAGCGTGAACAATTAATCCAGACTAGTATAAACCTTCCCTTTCTTAACTCAGACAAACAGCTTCTAGCTTAACACCCACTCAAGATGCTCTAAATCTGCTTGAAGAACGTGCATCCTTCAAACTGTCTTGCACTGCACTGATTGTTTCCAAGTAGTAAGAACTTTGGAACACCATTAACAAGCCTCATCAACTGTTCAGAAATCCCTTCCATGAACAGGCATAAACATTGTTCTGAGGCTAAAAATCCACTTTCTTTTATTTTTAATCTCAGTTCATCAGCTCCTCCCTGCTACACCATTACACTACGCTCTATGCACTCTCTTTTGCTACCATTGGGTCTTTATATGATAATGTGTCCTTGTGTAACGTAACCGGTGCTCATGTAAAGCGCTCCAATACCTTCAGTTCGAGTTCGCTCTAGATAAATCTGCAAAAAAGAAACAAAAAAAACTCAACGTTCGTGCTGGGAAATATGTAGCCTACTCTATGAGCAAGACTGTACCCCCATTTCACATAGAAATTTAGGATTTGCCAGCGATCAACTTTTAATTATATCACATACATACTTTACAGAGATGATCACTGGGTTTCTGTTTAGCCTCAAAAATTCAATATTAGGAATCACTCTTTCGGAAAGTGCCTGAATAAATCCCTGTTCATCTTCCTGCCTTTCCCGACATTCTGTCCCCATCGGTAGTTTAGATAACATTGTATTTCTTTTTTAACTTATTACTATAGCCCCATTCAGGACCGGCTCTAGTGCGGTGCGATCGGTGCAACCGCACCGGGCGTTGACTTGGGGAGTGGGCGTCATTTTTGAAAATGGGTATTATCCTTTTAAACGCACCTGCTGCCTCGTTCCTGGCCTCCAACAACTTTCAAGAGAAGTCCGGTGATTAATCGTCTTCCTGGAAAGGGACCATAGGTTTGTCTAGTGGATGTTTCGACTCATCCTAAGGTAGCGCAGAGGGTTAAAATGCTTGCTGCTAAGAACGTGTACCATGCAGATAAGGAAGTGCATATAATGTAAATAGGTCAGTGGGTCACTGCTTCTGTAATAGCGCTCCTTTTGTAACTTGTCTTTTATAAGTCAAAATACTGTCATCAAAGAGCTGCATGCAAACTGCAAGTATATATTAGAGCTATATATTTTTTGCGCAGTCTCTCATCATCCTATCTGTGAAAATGGTTCATTTGGGTAGAACACAATTCTTATTATGAAAGAGAACCCCTAACAATGATGGTACGTTTTGAATTTTGAATTTGTGCTTTTCCTGAATAAGAACTTAAACTATATTGCCTACCAGTATCGATGACATGTCACTCCTACACTACACCTTGTAGTACTGTCTGATGTAACATTTCCTGTACACTGATTTACACACATATGATTGTCTCTGTGCAATGTGTATGTGGTGTAAAGTGCCCAGACACCTTACACTGGTATGAGTGGTGCTATAAAACTAAATGAATCTGAGAGACAGTGGTTATGGAGACTTGAGAGGCACTGTTAAAGGGTGCTAGTGAGGGAATCCTTGGCAGAAGTGGTCATTGGGGGGTGCCAACAGACACTGTCGCACAGGGCGCCACCAGTGCTAAAGCCGGCCCTGGCCCCATTACTAGATTCTCAGAGTTTAGATGGGGGCTCTAACAGACGTTTTGAGTCCCAATTGCCATTTAGAGACTTGTGTAAAATATTTCTCTGTGCACTATGGCTGCTGAAGCAACTGAAATCTATGGAGGAAACTACCTGGAGAATAGAAAATAGCCAAAGGATTCGGACCGGTAATTCTTGATTCCACTCTAATTCCCCATTCCTTAGTAGTAGCTCAGGATTTGTAATCCCCTATAATTCCCAGAGTTAACAATGCGTGTGGTGTGGTTAAATTCAGGGATGTGAAGTATCTACCCCAAGCACCGGGGTCTTATTATGAGGACCTCTATTTATTTATTTTGAGGTTTCATATTGTGTTACTTGTCTCATTGTGATTACTTCAAAATAGCCAGGTTCTTAGGCACATAGTGAGTTTGTTATGTAAATGAGATGTTAGAGTCTAATCAGAAGGTGGAACCTTGACTGAAGTCTTCATCACAATCCCTTTGTTTGTTGAGTTTAGTTGTAGAAAAGTGTCAAAAGCTCATTTTTTATTTATTTTCTGAAGTGCATGTAGATCAGTGCTACTCGGTTCTTAACCTTCCATGTGTGGGTCTAAAGCCTTCCAGGATTTAGGACCTTGGTGGTCCAAGATTAACTCTTGACGTTTTGGCCAATTAAAGGTGCTTTTAGGTAAGATGTATGTTGTATTTAGTTGGGGCAGTTGTTCGTAGGTAATTCGTTCCTTTCCAGCTGTGAGCTTTGTGGCAGACTTTTTGTAAAGGTTCAGACACATACTGGCTTCCCGATTTAGAACACTTTGTAATTTGTGGATAAAATGTTTGGGGTCCAGTGTAGATGACAAAACAAGTATGCCATAACTAAAGCTCTTCTAAGCTCGACCTGGTAGATTTTGGTGGATTGACAGCTGCATGGTGAGCCCTTTTGTAATGGCATTCACTGAGGAATGAGCAAGGTTGACGTTGAAAATTTTTCCCAGGATTTTAAGTTTTGATGAGGTAAATGGGGGTGTGCTGATGCCCTGGGACTGGGCAAAGGGTGTAGATTTGGAATTTGTTCCTTCCAAATCCAGAGTTTGTGTTTTAGCTCCATTGATGCACAAGACACTCTCCATCAGGCATTGGACTATATGATCATAAAGAATATCCTTGTTAATGGTCCTCTTCCTGAGATGTTGACAAAAGATACCTACCTTTGTTATGTATGATCCTCACAGAGAGCCTCTACTGTGAATGCCAGATTCTAAATGTGTTTATTCACTGTGTGCAGGTGGATCCCTGCCCCACCTCCTTTAAAACTAATGTGTTGTTCCAGTGCAGGCAGACATTCACATCTACACTGGGAGCACTGTATGGAACAGATCATGAATGTACACACAAATTGTAATACGCCTCAGGGGGCATATTATGTATTAGGGCGCACTTTCCCTGTTTGCGCCTGGTGCACCTTAAAACAGGGGCACCGGGCGCAAACAGAGAAAGTGCACCCTATTAGATAGAATGCACTGCCCCCAGTGCAGCTGCAAACTGGTGCTGTCCTGGGGGCAGCGCATTCAAGTGAAATACAGGGCAGCTTTGAAGCAGCCACTCCGTGTTTTACTGTGCAGGCGGCAACCTGCCTGCACTTTGAAAGGGGATTAGAGATCCCCTTGGAGGCAGTTGCACTCAGTGACTGCACCCGCCTGCAAGGGGGTGATTAGTGGGTCCATAGGACCTCCTTTACCTCCTTCAGTGTGCTTCCTGACAGCTTCTTTGCCTCTGCATCTGAGTCTGTAATAGGGGCATGCCCCCATGCAAATGAGGAAATGCCCCCTGCAGATAGCGCTGGTGCTTTGTGTGCGTCAGTGCTTTCGGTATTACAGAAGAGGCCGCACAAGCATCTGTGGCCCTTTCTGTAATACCAAAGTGCCCTGGGGGCTCGCATAGTGGGCGCAAACGCCAGTTGCGCCCCCAGGACACTCTCTAATAGGGTCCCTGGTGTCTTTTAGCACTTTTCACTTTACATCTAAAGTTCCAGTTAAGTTCCTAATCCAATAGTCCTGCTCTGGCTCTAGAGCGCAAGGACATAGTCATATACATTGCTGCAAAACCTTCATATTTTCAGAAAATTCAGGTCAGTCATTCAGATTTTAACATCATTATATAAATGTGAAGAGTACAGAAGCATCGCTGGTACACAAAAGAAACAATGTAATGAGTACACAAACCTTACCTTCATTTTCCATCAGTCTGATGTTTTTAGTTTATGCCATCCTTGTTGTCTATGAAATTATCTATTTTGACTGTGGCCCTTCTAATCAATAATACATTGAGATTAAACCCTTCCTAATTTACCCTGTGTGAGCCTACACTGGATCAACTGGTTAAATGTTTCTTTAAATAATGGCTGATGCTCCAAAATGTCATACATTTTAAGAATTCATTAAAGTATCACATTTTTCAAGATTTTAACAAACACTCCCTAGCAGTTCACTTGAACTAAAAAGCAGTGTTTATTATGGTCAGTATTAAGAGGTGTATTAGCTAGGGCAAAATTTACCTTTATATGCATTACATGTATTATACATATTTTGTACAACAGTTGAAAAAAAAGTGATTGTTCTTATAGAGACATCTATCTACAGATTTCTTAACTTTGAATTCTCCCCAGGCGCCAGACTGGATCCAGCAATTTTTCAGCAGTACCTCTGCACGGAGGGGGACAGCACCGTACGGCTCCACAGTAACGTCGTCTCCTGTATGGCGTCAGTGGAGCCATATAAGTCCCTTTCGGCGCACAGATGGCAGTTTCTTCGTTTCCACGCTGCAACGCGGATCCAGAAAAGCGGTTCCTCGGGCCTTCTGTTTTTGGCCTACTTTGACGCCTTGTTGTGTCTGGGAACACTGTGCCTCTGTCTTCAGGTTTGAAGACAAGCAAGACCTGTACTCGACAGATGTTGTCTACAGATCCGCATTCCATCTGTATGTGGTGCTAAGGAGAGCACCATGACTCCGAAGAATATGATGCCTGTAAGAGGCTGAAGCCTAAGATGTTACGGGAAAGGCAGATGAAGTTGCCGACGACGCGGCTATCCCGATCGGAGTCTAGGCGATGTCGATCTCTTTCCCACTCTGAAGTTCCTGCGCGGGGCCATTCAAGAAGTCGTTCCTGTGGGCATCTCTCGTTCAAGTCGCAGAAATCCCATCAGAAGGGATCGAGGTCACGGAGGTCTTCTGCCTCACGAAGTTGTGATGTCGTTGCTGGTTCCTCTGGTTCCTTACTGCAGGATGTAGTACAGGAGTCGTCCCCGTGCCTCCCTCCTTATCCTGGAGCCGGGGTGACTATTACCCAGATGCAGCCATATTTTCTTGCTCTGCAATCCTTCTTTGGGACTACACCTTCCCCTGGTGCGCCTTCAGGCCCCTACGAGGTTGAAGGGACTCTGAACAGGAGCACGCTGGCAGGTTCGTCCTCGGCGCCGGTCAGTACCTGGAGACATTACAACATCGGGACACAGCCTGGTGTGACTTCCCATGGTGATGTCTGTGACATCGGAAGAGGTGGTCACGACACCGCCTTGACGCCGGTCGATGCCAGAGACACCATTCATGGTGCACATCGATACCAATTTAGCGATGCAGCGAGCGCATGGTAAATAGTTTTATTGATTTATTTACTTACTTTACTCCTTGCCGTTGTATGTCTGACTCCGGAACCCCCCCACCCTTCCCCGCCCTACCCTACCGCCCTGCAGCACTCCCTCTGTGAGCCACCACTGGTATTCAGGGTATACATGACTGTATTATATGTGTTACTTACATTTGTTTTAAAAAAAGGGGGAGAAAAGAAAAAGGTTTCAATCAAAGATGCGTTCTGGCAGTAGTTATTGGCCAGTGTAATTTCGTGAATTGCTGGGTCAATCAGAGTATCTGGTGACACATTTAAGTTGTATATATATTTGTGTCTTTATATGAATCATTTTGGTAAGATGTTATGCAATTGTTGCATGGGACAAATATGAATATTCATTTTGTCCATACTAACCTATTAAACTAGGAGGTATTGTCATTCATTTTTAGCTTGGGAAAATGAGTTCTGAAAATCCTGTTTGGGGATTTTATCAGGACATTTCTTTACCTGATTCTATATGGTTATGAACAATGCAGATTATATGACATTTATCATGTATTTGCCCTTTTTGGTCATCGAGTTTCTTGCCCCCTTTGGGTACAGGGGTTGATGTCTGTTTCCTGACAGATGGTTCTTCAGGGGGTTTCAACCTTTTCCTTCAAGTGCCGAGTTTCTCGGACGTGTAAAGTTGCTTTTTATCTATATGTTCTGTGACAGTGATCAAAAAATCTATTAAGAGACATGATCTTGTTATGCAATCCGTACATACATTTTATGGTGAAGGAATCTGTGGATAGATGTCTCTATCAGATGTAAAAGTTACTTACCTTCAGTAACGCAATATCTGGTAGAGACACAGTCCAGCCGCAGATCCCTTAACGCCCTGCCCATCCTTCCCGCTCTGAGAGTGACCTGTGAGGCAAAAGTTATATCTTTTCAGTACTTGGTTTATATACCAGTGCTTACTATCTCAATCTATGTTAGGGCTAGACAAACTGTTTTGTTTCGATGTTACAAAACCAACCATTTCTCAATGTGGGTGGTTGATAGAGTGGGGGTGGGTTTTCTATTTTACTCTGGATGACACACCAGTGAGCAGTGTTAATGTATTTGTTCGTTCTATGAAAGTCTTATTGGTGTTTTCACACCTTGACATTGGTACTGTCAAAATATCACGTAATGGTGTAGTTCAACAAACAGTCTGGTGTTGTTGTAGGTCGTGTTTGGCTATTGCTTTTCTGTTTATTACCATTGATGAATCGTCTGTAGAGTGTATGGTCTCTTCCCTTAAATGGGAGTTGTTCACCAGTGGGCAGGGTTTCATGTATACCAGTGTTCCGTTGATTTTATTGGAGGTTTCTTTAAAATCCATGTCTGGTATTAATATACCATTTGATGCTTCTTTTTTATTATTGTTTCAAAGATTTTTAAACTGTTTTGGCACACTGTTTCCACAACAAATTTCTATAGTGGGTCCGTGTTCTGGCGTGGAATGTTTCACTGAAGAAACTGATGCCCGCGTGCCGGACGGGACTTATATGGCTCCACTGACGTTATATATAGAGACAACTTCACAGCGAAGCCGTACAATGCCGTTCTCCGGCACGCAGAGGTTCTGCTGAAAAATCTCCGGATCCAGTCTGGCACTTGGGGAGAATTCAAAGTTAAGGAATCTGCGGCTAGACTGTGTCTCTACCAGATATATTGTGTTACCGAAGATAAGTAACTTTTACTTTCAGTTTTAGGTTGTGACAAACATTCTGGCAATAATTGAAGTTTGTTCTGATTATTTAGTGTTAAACATGTGATAATGTGAAGTTAGTCTTAGCTAAAACACCTATTGAAGGCTAATCCTCCTGGGGACTCTAATCCTATATATTTCTTGTTTTTATTCCCAGGCCCCCTGATATACCTCAATAAAAAAATAGTTGTCCAGAGATTTTATTTTTGATTTGTGTTTTTGTATCACTAGAGAAGTAATTTACCTTGGGTAGACATTCCTGGTCTGGGGCAAATATTTCTGGACGACATTTAAAAAAATGTCAGATGTGTTGCAGTGATGATGTTTTTTTTGGGAACCATGAGACCTATATACTTCATTTTTGTTTCTAGACATAGGTTTAGGGTTTCAAGTAGTCTTATAGAGACAGAAAATAACTCCTCAGATCAACACGTCTGCTATTTTCCAAAATGGCGGCTATAATAGAGGAAGAAATTAAACAAATAATTATAGTTTTTAATCCTTTTATGTATACACCAGACAATGATTATGATCCGAATATGAAAAGAAATAATGTATATCACTGCTGTTTTAGCCAATTTTTCATAGTTCACTTTATTTATTACAGCTATCTTTCGTGGTACATTTGAAGAATTTTTAACATTTGTGAAGAGCATATTGACCGGGACATCTTTTTGTAGCAAAGGTTTTGCAAGTACATGTACTTGTAAGTTCTGTGGGTAGAGGCTTCAGAAATTTCGTAGGTTTTAGCACCCCATCAATATCTTCCCAACCAAATTCACTTAGATCTTTCTTTTCATACACATGATCCAAAACATTTCATAATTTCTGTTCAAGTAGAATGCTCTGGTAATTTGTCCATGCGCAGAATATGACATTGGCTGAATGATCCCTTGAACTCACTGTAACAAGGATCATCAAATATGTGACAGTCAGAACTCCTTTCCCACACATTCACAAGGTATTTATTTGCGTCTTTAACGTTACATTATTCATCTGTCTCAGGAAATCCTTTTGGAAACTTCACAGGTTCAGCAGTCAAAGCTCCAAGCTTTGTTCCAATTTTGCTCATAGTATCATCACCTGTAAGAATATGTGCCTCGATAAGAATACTGGTCATCAGTGAGTCAATTTTCTTGTTCAGAATATGAAGTGGGATTAACTGTCTTTTCTTGCCTGTTCCATAACTCAGACAATCCTTGAATTATGTCTAAACCTAAATAGCACAATAATAACATCTGTGTCATTTGCAGTACAATGGCTTGATTGGAACCATTTTGAACAGCCCACTCAACATGTGGCACAACACGAAGATCAGGTTCCTCCAATTTGCTGTTAAGTTCTTGAACAATATGGCTCGTACCTTTTGAATATATCTCTGCAGTCACCAACTTCTCATTGACAATCATTCCACTTGAAATAATTGGAAAATCAGTGTTCACTGATGCATCAGCAATGTTTTGGCGAGTTAACATCTCCAAATTCATCTTGTTCGATGTTGATGACCAGAATTCATTAAGTATCAGTGGCACACTTTTGATGCAGGCAAGGTCAATTGTTCCACTTGTAGACAGTCGTCTGATTCTCTCACATTCTTTGACAGATTGTTCAAGATAACTGTCAAAGACAATGTGCAGTTTTTGCAAGGTACACACTGAGTTTGATATCTGTAGAACAGTCTGAACGACCTCTCCAAAGTTCTCCATGGTTGAAATCTTGACCATTCATAATTGTGACATATAGCCCTCAATACCAGCAGTTTTCAATGAGGACACATTTTCGAATTGAAATTTTTTAGGTGAACGTTTTCTTTTCGAGCTGTTGTATGAGTTTGTGCTTCATTTGTTTGTTTGCAGCAATCTCAAATAATGCGTTTGTTGGAAGAAGTTCATGCAACAGAATGTCCTTGATAAATTTACCCCTTTCTTTTGCTACAGCCATCTCTCTATGTGCTTGCGAAAGTTGTTTTTTGTAACCTGTTTTGTAGTGGCTGGTTGGACGAAACTCTTACTATGGCATTTAAAGCTTGGAAGTTTAGCTTTAGTGATTATGCCAAATAGCTTTTTCTCTTTCAATACAAATTTCTCCTGCTTCAGTTCTGCGTATAGTTTTGATCAAGGTTCCAGGACATCTAGTAGAGGTGCTTTTATATCGTTATCCACATATTGTTGGTCACATAGTTGTGTAGTTGCACAAACTCAGTCATTTCAAAGGGGTTTCTTTGTTGCTGCATGAAATGAAGAAGGCTATCAACATTTTTATTAGAATGTTCCCCTCTCTTTCTCACAAGTTCGTGGTGAGGAACAGTTTATCGATTGTGCATTAATTTTGAATTTGTCATCTCTCTGAAAACATTGCAAATAGAAAGGACTTCATTGTAAACTAGGTGCCATTGAGCAACATAATCACTTTTACGTGTCTGACCATTATTTCCCTTGGAGCTTGTCTGTTCCAGGTACATATATGGAGCCACAGCATTGCACCTTCCCTCTCTGTCTTTCACCACAAAACGTCTTTGTAGGAATTTTCTGTAGAGATATGCTTTTTCCACCTCTAGCTTTTTCACTCTTTCCAAATACCAGGACCCATCATTGGATATAAATCATCAAATTCTTCTGGATTGCTCATAAAAATGTCAGATACAATACGTAAAACACCTTCATCACAGAAAATTGGCAGGATAGGCTGGTCTTCAACCTGAGCATGCACATTTTGGGAATTTTGTAGAGCTGTGTATACTGTTGCGTATTTTGTGACTGGAGATGATATTGCAGGTAAAAACCCAACCTTCTTCAGTGAGATGGTATTCTGGGAGATCAGAGCATGAATTTCAGCCCACAGAGGAACTGACTTTTCTTCATCCTTTAGTCCGCACCGAATAAGCAATATAATGCATTTTGTTAAATCAGCATTGCAGACCGCAGCATCAAGTAAAAGAAGATCCATGTCCTCAGCCACTTTGAAATGTTCTGGTAGACTGGGAGGTGTTGATGGCTTGTAGTTATGCACACATTAACAAGGCAGTTGGGTTATAAGTTTGCAGCTTCGTTTGTTTATGCCTACAGATGACACAGTTTGTTTTTCAGTAGCTACTTTATTGGTACAGTCTTGAAAAAGCACCATGGCAGTATAATGTGTGCGGGATGTTCCAGCCAAAGAAGAGCTGTTTTCAAAATCAAAAATTATCAAGAGCAGCAATTGTAAATCCTTTCTTGGTAAAGTGACTTTGAAGTAGTGTGCTATTGGATTTACACAATTTTACAGCTTGAGCTGCTAACAAGTTCCTGCTCTATACTACGTCATTATAACTTGTTGATACAAGAATCCTATTCTTTGAAGCTCTCTACTTTTACACTTGCCATAGATTGCGTGGGCAGTCATCATGTGTAGCGGAGTTTTCTCTTTGCCTTGATGTAATTCATAAAACATGATTTGGAAAGTACAGTACATTTGCACAATATAAGCCTGTCGGTTGATGGGATTGTCTTTCACTTCTTCGCCTATATCTTCAAAGCCATCATCAATGTTTTTGGCTTCTGTTCCAAACTCAAGAAATTTACATTGTAACAGTTTTGCTTTGCTGGTATTAAACAATGGTGTGAAAAATGTTAAGACAACATCAGGCATTCTTGTTGAATCTTTGAAAATGTATCCTTAAGTCCAAAATCTAAATCTTTCAGGACATTTATTAAAAGGGTACCTGGTGATTTTACGGCATCCTGTGATCTTATTTTGACAGCAAGAACTTCAGGACTCAAATCATCTTATAACAACATAAGTGGCTCATTCTTTTTGTTAGACTGACAAAAACGAATTCTGGCGTTATACATTTTAACCAAAAACATCTTAATTTCCGTATTTTGTATCAATACAGTTTTATCAATGTTGACCATTATTTCTATGATCTCACTGAGTGTGAACCCGTAAGCAGCACTCAAGAGTGGCATTAAAACTTAATTTGCTTTTTCAAAAAATGTAAACTTAACTGAAGACTGGCAGTTACGTTGCTGCTGGGTTCTCATTGTACATTCATATTTAATAATGTATGCGCGCATGCTGTTCGAATGGGCATACAAATCCACTGCAAATACATTCTACTTGCTGTTTAGATCAGCTACTTGGCTGAAAGCTTCATCTTGGAAGAAACAAGCTGCAGATAAAAGCATGTTTGCCCTTTGAGACTCACATACTCTGTACTTTGTTCTTTCGTCAATCCCTTTGGACCTTGTTCTGGGTAAACCACCGATAACACATTGAAGACCCTCTGCTTTCTGATCAGTTGTTGGAGGTGGACGAGGGGTAGCCATCGATCTTCTAAGTGGATGGGCATTGGGTTTGGGAGTCGTTGTTTTCTTAGAAGACTCGGATTCTTGTTGTGAGTCACTGGTTTCTGCTATTGTTTTACTATTTTTTTTTTTTTTTTTCCATTGTATACGACTTGTAGCACTTGTTATGATCATATCACATTTGATACTCTTCACCCATCAGTTTCGATCTTTTGTGAACTTTGTCTTGCCGTATTTCTGCAGCATTTCAAACTCGCTTCTGTCCATCCGCTGTTGGTGTTAGCTTTTCTTTCCGATTAGTTTGTCATATAACACATTTTTTATTGTTGAAGAAGTCCTCAGATTTTGTAGTTAGCAATACTTTGTCAGGAGGTAAAGATCCTCTGCTACCACCTGCTTTGCTCGTGTTTATGAATTTGAATCAATGGAAAACCTGAAACAAAAAGAATGTTAAAATAAATTACCAATATGATAGCTAAAACACATCATTATAAAGCCCCCATTTTGGAAAATGTTGGAAGGATTGCTCGGAGAAGTTATTTTCTGTCTCTATAAGACTACTTGACCCCCTAAACCTATGTTTTGACATCAAAATTATGTATATAGGTTTCCTGGTTCCTGAAATAATACATCATTACTCCAACACATCTGATCTGCCATTTTTAAAAATGTTGTCCAGAAAAGTTCGGCCCGGATTAGCAATGTCTGCCCAAGCTAAACTACTTCTATAATTATGCAAAAACAGAAATCAAAAATGAAAATCCCTGGACAACAATTTTTTCACAGAGGTATATCAAGGGGACAAAACTATTCTTTTCTTTATCAAAATAATCATACATTACTGCTAGAAGCAAACTAGAGAAGTACAGTGGAGACATAATTATTGTTTTCTTTATAGGTGACATTCAAATTGGAATGGTAGATAAAAAAGGTCAACTAGAAGTGGAAGTAATAAGAGCTCGTGGTCTCATCCAAAAACCAGGGTCCAAGTCAACTCCCGGTAAGTAACATGTTTATCAAAGTTGCGGACAATTTCTAAAAACAGTACAGGTGTGCGCAGCATGCATGAATATTAGACACAGGTCATTGGACAAAATCTGTGGAAGTAAAACTTCAACAAATACAAACTCTGAGTAAACTCCAGATAATTTTGTGCACATATACTTTTCCAAGACAACGTTTGCTCATCACATAGTTGCTATAACTGATCTACAAGGCATAAACAATTTATTTTGTAACCACTGACTCCTAAAGGAAACTTATTAGTACACTCAAGGTCAAGATTAGTGCCCTCTCCTACTCCTGCAATAAGTGGTGTGGTATATGGCTTAGTGAAAAACATGTTCTTTCTGTTCAGAAAAACAGTAAATGTTCAAGCAGTATTTACAAATGCTGTACATTGTGAGTGTTATAAAACTACTCCTCTTCACCTTGAGACTCTCGTATACACTTCACATTATGAATCTTCACTGTATACTGAAATGAACCATGAGTGACTGATGTTGGTACAGGCCTAGGCCAATGTAGAATTTCAGAGAGATCATGTGCAAATGCAAGTGTATGGATATAGCAGTCTTACATTTTGTACATGATGTAGCTTAATGTTATGTTTTTGTTAACATTGTGTATAATGTTCATTAATGATTGAGCATTTAATATGTTAATTCTTGAGCAATGATAAGTACTGAGATGATATTGTATGGTATGTCAAAATGATACTGATGGAAAAAATATAAAAAAGTAATTTACAACATGCAAGCCTAGCTGTTGACATCTAATTAGTGCAAATGTTGTTTAGCAGTTTAATGGGAAATGGCATTGCTTGTTAAAACTCCTACATAAATTGTTTAACTTTTGGTATTGTCCTTTTAAAAAGTTAACAATAATTTGTTTGATTTATGGCAAATAAAACCGCATTTAAAAAAAAATCTACATTAATTGAATAAGTTCAAACCAGCTTCTTTGAGGTCAGTTGTCTCCTCCTGACTGCTGCCAGTGGCCGGACTCCTGACTTGACAGCCAGCCAGCAGCAGTAAGTTCTGGTAAAACAGTCCTTCAGGGCCAGTTCCGCTATCCCCTCAAGGTTTCCAGTGCCCCCAGAAGCCTTGATACCAATTTTTTCCCGCTGTCCCAGATTGCAGTTTTTCCTACTCTTCTACTTCCCACTCTCCTGCCCCACCTCCTCAGTGCCCCTTCCATGACCTACTTGATGGAGGCCTCAACGCACTAAAAGCAAGCCCGTCTGTGCCTAAACTATGCCCAGCCCCAGGAACTCTGGCCCTCCGGATTCCCACAGATACTTCGCTGCTGATCTCTATACCCTAGACCCCCGACACACAACAATCACTGCCTAGCATCTCCCCGCTCCACAGCAGGACCATTCATCTGTCACCGCTGCACCTCCACTCCAGGACCGACTGCTCTCGCAGGATCCCACACTATGCCGTCCTCGCCAGCTGAGACCCCACTGGATCAACTCAGATGCCTTCTGATCAATACCAGATTGCTGAGCAAACACGCCAATGAAGTATGGGACACCATCTCCACCCTTGCCCCCGACGTGACCTTCATCACAGAGACTTGGCTCCCCTGCATCAGCCCCAGACATTGGTTGAAACGCAGCTACCGTACCAACAGACACAAAGGCGGCATCGCCATTGTACACAGGGAAGCAATCATCTGTCTGAGCACCATAGATGAAACCGCGCCATTCATGGAACACCTGCATTTCCAGCTCTATAACCATGACGTAACCCCCATCAGAGGCTCCCTCGCATACCGACCCCCCCAGGACCATGAACCAGCCACAGCAATGCCATTACAGAATTCATCACCCACTCGCCATTGATTCTGAAGATTTCCTCTTCCTGGAAGACCTCAATTTTCACCTGGACAACCTCACAGACTCCAACTCCACTGACCACCTGGAACGTATGGACAACACACAGAGCTGGACACACACTGGACCCCATCTTTGTGTCTAGCAACAGAATCAGATACAGCCACAACACAAAACTCACCTGTTCCGACCATCATATCATTGGAGCCCCTTGCACCACTCCTAACTACCACAGCTCCCCTTTCCGCAGCTGGACCAAGCTCACTCAACATTAATGGACCAACACCCTCATCGTCTCCCAGCCTGACACCTCCGCCAACCTGAACCCAGCTGAAGAGAACCAGCCAGAACAAACAGACACACCAAAGGAGCCAGCTGGTACACCCCAGAATTCAGCTCTGGAAATAAAATGGCGCTCCAGCAGAAACAACAGTCTGTCCTCCACAACTAACACCACCTCCTCAAATCCTCAAAACAGAAGGCCCTGACACAACGCATCGAGGTCGGCACCAACCAAACCAAGGAACTCTTCGCCATCGTCAGAGAGTTCACCTGGACATTAGCCCATCGGCCCCAGAAAACTTGATCCCTTCCTCACAGGAACTCTGCGACCCTCTTGCAGACCACTTCCACAGCAAGATAGCCACCATTACAAAAACTTCGACCCTCAAGCCACCGACCTCCTCAGCATCCCCACTCCTGTGAAGACGGCCCCCAATCATCCACTCACCACATGGAAACAACTCAGCACAGTGAATACTAAGGCCGTAATGTACTGCATCTACTGAGGAGCACCCACCGACCCGTACCCCCATCAACTCTTCAACTTCAGAAGCGATGTTCTCCGATGCCTGGAAACACTCGGAGGTCCAACCCCTCCTTGAGAAACCCTCCGCAGACCACAGCGTTCCCCCATCTCGCTGCTCTTGTTCCACACCAAAGTCCTGGAGAAGTCCATTGACCTCCAACTCATCGAACACCTGGAGAGAAAAAACCTTTTAGACATCGCCCAATCATTATTTAGAGCGAACCACAGCACCAAAACAGCCATAACTATTGTGACAGTGGACATCCCCACCCTACTCGATAGAGGGGATCAGCTGCCCTGATCCTTCTCGACCTCTCCGCTGCCTTCGGCGCTGTCTCCCACCACACACTCATCAACCGACTGCAGAAGAGCGGAATCAAAGATGACACTCTTAGATGGATGGAATCTTTCCTCTTGGGGTGCACACAGAAGATCTGTCTCCCTCCCTTCACCTCACAGTCAAAACAAACCATCAGCAGTGTCCCGCAAGGCTCGTCTAATAGTATCACCCTCTTCAACATCTACATGACACCACTAGCAGACATCATCAGAGCCCACAACATCAACATCATCTTCTATGCCGATGACACCCAGCTCATCCCTTCACTCTCAGCAGACCCTACTTCGATGAAAACCAACTTTCACAACTGCATGAAGAACATCTCAGTCTGGATGAAAGACAACTGCCTGAAACTCAACATGGACAAAACCGAAAGTACTGATCTTCGGCAGCCACACCACCGTTGAGCCCACCTCCACTCCGAAAGATAATGTCGGCAACCTCAACTTCATCCTAGGCAGCAAACTCTCCATGCAAAGACAAGTCAAAGTTAGCTCCTCAGCCAGCTTCCACACGCTGTGCATGCTCCGCAGAATCTTCAAATGGCTACCCACTGACATCAGAAAAACAGTGATGTAGGCCCTCATCACTAGCTTTCTGGACTATAGCAACACACTCTATGCAAGCACCACCAGCGAACTCATGAGAAGACTCCAGACAATACAGAATGCAGCAGCCAGACTGATCCTCAACTTGCCCAAAAGGACCAATATCTCCCAGCACCTGAGAGAAGTCCGCTGGCTTGCCACCTAGAATGGATACCATTTCAAGATTTCTGACCCATTCCTACAAAGCTCTCCACAATCAAGGACCGGCATACATGAACCATCGCCTAAACTTCCACCAGTCACCCAGAAACCTCCGCTCCCCTCGCTCTCGCACAGACACTGTGCATCCGCCACTGCCGCACTGGAGGAAGATCCTTCTCCCACCTTTCCACCAAATCCTGGAACGCTCTTCCCCTCCATCATCGAACATCACCCACATTGGTGACCTTCAGGAAGGGACTCAAGACCTGCCTCTTCTACTGAGATCCTCAGCCCACTCCCTGGATAGCCTCTTGGGTGATAAGTTACGCTATATTTGGAGAGTTGATTGATTGATTAAGTTGTACCAGTTCATTACAAGTAACTTTTATATATATTGACAAAGAAGATCTGGATAATATTATGTTTAAATTTGTTGTTGTTTTACCAATATTTATAACATCATGTTTTCTAAAAGTGAATGGAGATATTACGGAATGTATACCAATCAATAACGTATTTATACCAGTTGAATAATTGTGATTAAAAGAAGTTCAATAGTTTAAAAAAATTATACAAGTAAATCACAACTTCTTAACAGCCTGCACTATTTATCCCAAATTATTTAGACATTAGACAATTATTTAGGAGTTTTAAAATTAAGGAATGACAATAAAAAGTATATAATTATAAACTCACTATAAATATTTCTCAGAACAATAAGAAGGGGGAGAAATGTCCCCAAATATGGTGTGCTGAAGGTGACGGGCGCAGTGTATGCCATGTTTATTTATTATTTATTTATTAGTCAGATTTGTATAGCGCATGGCTGCCCCAGCAACGGGGCGTCCCAGCGTGACCCCAAACCTAAGACATACGCCCAGGAGAAGAAATGAGATGTTAACCAAGAAGGCCGGGAAAAAGCCAGGTTTTTATGGCTTTACGGAAAGCCGGATGATTCTGGATTACTCTGATGGAAACAGGCAATGAGTTCCAGAGTTTTGCCGCCAGGCTACGAAAGGAACGGCCGCCTGCTCTAGCTTTAAGAACACTGGGAATACAGACCTGTGCACGGCCCGCCGATCTCAATAGGCGCCGCGGAACATAAAACTCGAGCAAGTTGGACAACCCCAAAGGGGCCTGACGGGACAAGATCTTGTGCGACATACAAAGCGCCTTAAACTGAATGCGTTTTTCAACGGGCAGCCAGTGCAGCTTGGAGATTAGATGGGCAACTGAACAGGACTTTGTGAGTGCTACTAACAAACGAGCTGCAGCATTCTGAACCCTCTGCAGGCGTTTGATACTGGCCTTATTGGTGCCCAAATAAAGGGCATTCCCATAGTCCAATCTGGACAAAATTGAAGCCTGGACTATGGTTTGTCGCACCTTAGGAGGGAAGAAAACCCAGCAGTGATCTTAAACCCCGCAAGAGCCCAAAGTACACCCCTGCCACTGCTTTAGATTGAACATCGAACGTCAGACCCTGATCGAGCCACACCCCCAAGTTCTTCACAACCTCCTTGGGTATGGGGGCGGGTTTCAGACGCTCTGGCCAGCACTGTTCAGACCATAATTCACGATCCTTCCCGAAGAGTAAAATCTCCGAATTGCTAGCATTCAGTTGCAAGAAGTTGGCCGCCATCCAGTCAGCCACTGCTAGGAGGTCCTCTTTGAATTTAACCAAATTGTCGCCACAGTTCTTAGAAAAGGAGATCACCAATTGGGTGTCGTCGGCATATGACACCAGTGACAGCCCTCTATCTTTCGCTACCGTGGCCAGGGGGCGAACATAGATGTTAAACAGAAGAGGGCTCAAAACTGAGCCCTGCGGTACCCCCTGACGCAGAGCAAACTCCTGTGAGTGGAATGGTGGCAATGACACTTGAAAGGACCTCCCGTCTAAGAAGGAGCGAAACCAGCCCAGGGCCACACCCCTGATGCCAATTTCCTGAAGACGAGTTAATAAGATCGCATGGGAGATGGTGTCAAATGCGGCGCTTAGGTCCAAAAGGACCAAGGCCACTGAATCACCGCCATCCAGACTGTCCCTGATAGCTTCCGTTACTGCCAGTAACGCAGACTCAGTCCCATGCCGCGCTCGGAAGCCATGCTGAGATGGATCCAGAATAGCATTCTGTTCTATGTACTCAGAGAGGACGGAGTTGACGTGGGATTCAACCACCTTTGCCAGAAAAGGCAGCTGGGAAATTGGCCGATAATTACCTGGTTCCGCGGGATCCAAGGAAGATTTTTTAAGTAATGGAATGACCTTAGCATGTTTCCATACCCTGGGGACAGCTGCAGATGTCAGGGACAGATTAACCAAATCAATATCCCAAGGGGAGATCAGAGGGTGAAGCTGGCGAAACAGGGCAGGGGTCAGGGGATCTGCCGGAGATCCTGACTTGATTTTCAGGCAAAGTGCCTCAAAATCCATAGATGATAAGGGAGGAAAGGATAACAGACTGTTACCTGCCGTGGGAACCGAAGGCCCCAAAGCCTCCACCCCAACAAGCCGAACCCCCGCAGGCAGATTAAGATAGATCTGCTCAACTTTTTTCACAAAGTAATGAGCCACCTCATTACACTGGTGGTTAGAAACAATCGGGGAGACTGCAGATGAACCTGCACTTTTCATACCTTTGAGCAGAGAGAAAATCGTCTTAGCCTGATTAGTGCTGGCCAAGATTTTGTTGGCCACATACTCTGCTTGTGATCTCCGAATGAGCCTATGGTACTGCTTAATGGCTGCCCGGTATTCCAATTTTGCTGTGGCATCGTAAGAGCGTCTCCAAGCGCGTTCGAGCTACTTGCAACCCTTTTTAGCTGAGATTAATGAGTTGTTAAACCAAGGGTTGGAAGACCCTCGACTCATTGCTCCCAATCTAGCTGGAATACAAGTATCCAGACCCAGTGACACCCAATCATGGAAGCTTGAGATCACTAAATCCATGTCTGAAGGTACCTGGGGCCTATGGCTAGACAGGCAAGCAGAAAGCAGATGCAAGTCCAGTGTATGCCATGGACGTTTTGGAACTGGGGCTGGGCGAGAAAGGACAGCTTTCCCCTGCAATTGCAGCAAGAATGAGACCAAAAAATGGTCAGTCCAAAAAATGGTCAGTCCACGCCTGAGGGGCCGGCGGAGGAACTTTTAGTGGGCTTAAATTAGAGAATATAGGGTCCAGTAGATGACCTGCCACATGCGTACCCTCAAGGACACATTGCACCAACTGGAAGGCCTCCAAGTCAGCCAAAAAGCTCGAAATCTCGGCTTTCTCATACTTCTCAAAATGGAGGTTGAGATCCCCTAGGATAGTAAAGTTTGCAGCCCTATTTGCGTATAGCGCAACTTTGCTCAGAAAGTCTTCCCTAAAACCATAAGCAGGGCCAGGAGGCCGATAAACTAGACCGGACATGGTGAAGTTGTAATTCAGCATAATTTTAAACGCTTTCACAGTCCGCAATATTCTCTTTGCTAAGGCTGCAGGTATAAACATCCTTAACAATCACTGCGATACCGCCCCCTCGCCCCCCATCCCGATTAACTGCCTTCCACACTTAGCCATGAGGAAGGGCCAGCCAGGGCGCAGCCACCGAATCCTGCGTAAGCCACGTCTCTGTTAAAAATAAGGCATCCGGAGCCTCATCTATCAATAGATCAAACACCTCAGCATGGTGTTTCACAAGAGACCGGCAGTTCAAACTAAGGAGCTTGAACTCCACAACATCTGAAGAACGGGGTACCCTATCCACCCATGGCAGCTGAATAGAGTAAGACTTGTTATTGAAGGAGCTATCCTGGGGCGCCCAGCGTGCCGAGGAGCATTTGGTTTCCAAAAACAAGACCTCCTCACGCGAGTAGCTAATGAAGTCAGTGGGAATACAGGCAGGGTGACTGACGACTGGCGACTGTCAGGCACGGACGGGTGCAGACGGGCTTGCCTTAGGCGCGCTGGCGCGCCCGATGCGCGCGTCCGTTGCCCGGCCGCAACAGTGCCGTCATTTAACTGCTCCGGTGTCAACAACTGTCCCGCCAACCAGCACTCTCCCCAAGATGGCGACTGCACTTTCCTGAAGCCTATCGCTTCCGCTACCGCCTGATAGCAGTTCGGTGCCCTCCCCGCGATGAACCCTGCTGCAGCAGCCTAAAAGTGCAACAGAAAATAGGTTCAAAACTCAAAAAGCATAAAAGGGCAGCGCGCAACACGCTACCCGCTAAATCCGCCTCCCGCCTCAAGCCTCAGGAGTCAGGGGTCTGCGCGGCTGCAACAGTGCCGTCAAGGGAGGAGACCTCTTTTATGACTAGAACCCTCACTCACCTGAAGGTGACATGCTTCATCATAGGGCTCCCTCCTCACACCAGGGCCATAAGGTCTCTGGTGTGGGCTACAACTCTCTGGGCCTTGAAGAGGAGCTGAGGTGTTTTAAGGAAGGAACCGAAAGTAGTGATGGTGAGGGGCAGAGTGCAAAAGAAGAGAACAAGATTAAAACTGTACCCAGGAGGCCAAATAACTTTTACTCTGCGATCTCCTTGGATAGGATTAAAAAGGGGAGAGGACAAGGGGCTACTAGCAAATATACCCCTGCAGTAGGTCAAAATGTTTCTGCCCTTAGGTGACTCCAACAGGGGTACAGGGGCATTCTTCAGGGCCAATTAATTAGTCACTCTGCATGAAAAAAATCAAATATATAAGTGTAAGTAAATAAACTGGCCACCAGATCCGGTAGCTTGTGGGTTTGAGCGATGGCACGGAATTGTCGAAGAGATTGGGTCCACCATCTTGTCTGAAATACACAAACAAAAACAAAAAGGCCTTAAATCATGTCTCAAAGTGTCCTATTGGTTACATAGAGCAGTCTCCACATCAAAAGAAAAACAATTATGGCAGCAGGAATACATTTAAAAGTACAAACTAAGTGTTCTTACCTATTAGGTGATGTATAAAACCACTCTCCAGCCTTGTAGGTGACCCCACTATTTGCATGGCTAAAGAGAAGGAAATGGGACAGGAGGAAAGAAAAGAAAAGCGAGCAGGAAAAACACTCATGAACAACCTCAGCAAATATGGCATGTAGTGATTGTAAAGTGAAAGACATGGGATTATGACATGTAGTAAACAATCTCCACAAATATGGCATGAAGTGATTGTGAAGTGAAACACAAGGGATTAAAAGCGATTAGTGTTCACCCGTTATGTACTGGATAAGAGGTAGAAACATGAAAAATAACCCTTATGTTTCTAAAAGACGCTAGGAGCGCTAAGTAGCAGACTCTAATGGATGTGAGCCTCGTGGAGAATGGCATGTTAAGACCAAGAGGTGCATGCTCCCAGATCTCTCTTGGGTAGCAACAGAGTGTGTGCCTCTTCGGAAATGGTAAATTAAAAAGAAAAAGTGCTGTACTAGCAAATCTATGGCAACAACTCTCATTGAGTGCCCATTTACAGTAATAGCAGTAAGTGCAGCTAAGTGGGGAAAAGGTCCTCTGGGGACCGTGATGGCTTTATTGCTATGCGGGCCATGCAGCCTGGCTAGAATATCAGCGTGTTCATGTAGCCGAGCTCACCTACTTCGAGGTCCATGTCTTCTGGTGTGTGGGCTTCCCGGTGAGTGGGAGAGGGAACCACCAGGACGACATACATTGAAAAATGAAGCGCTCGATGTGCCTCTTCTCAAGGCAACATGGGAAATGTAGTTCCCTGGTTATGGAGCATGCACACAGCATTGCTCCAGCTGCATATTTTGAAAAAGGACGCGCTTGACGTGCCTCGTCGAAACACGTCTCTAGAGAACATAGGGAATGTAGTTCACTAGTTATTTAAAATATTTTTGTAACTTTTTGTATTGGCATTTCAATCTGTGAACAAGGTTTTATTACACATAGTACATCATCTTCATACACGTCCCTCCCCACCTCCTCATTCTTGTAAATATAATTCTGTATCATGTCTCAGTCAGGGGTTAACCTAATCAATTTCTACACTTCTCCCTCTACCTAAACCAATCTTTTAAAATGAACACCCTTCCCCTCCCTCCCCCAGTCGTGTCTGGTCTTGTATACCATGTTCCCTCTCCACAGGGCATCTTTTTCCCCCAGTGCTCTCTTTCTTCCTCTTCTCTGTTCATCCCTTCTTCCTCTGTCTCTCCCTATAACTCTCCATTCGCCTCTGTAGTGTGGATGGGGGGGGCTTAGCCTCCATCGTCATAAGAGACCAGGCTCATGAATCGTCATCTATTTTTTCATCTTTTCTGATCCATTTCATTCATACTAGTTCTGCTGTTGCCCATTCACTAAGGTCTGTCAACCATCTCTCCATGGCCGGGCGATTGGGACTCATCCATCTAATCGCTATTCGCCTCTTTGTCAGTACCAACCCCAGCAACAAAAATCTTCTGCTAAGGTTTTTGGTTTTGGGCATAGGGAGCATCCCCAAGATTACCACTCGCACCGTTTTGGGGATTTTCCACCCTTTGGTGAATTGTAGTCGGTCTACTATGTTTTCCCAGTAGTGCGGAGCATTCACTTATCATGTGAAGGAAATGTGCTTCTGATTGACCGCATCTAGGGCATGAGTTTGTGTGTTCTGGGGGGATTTTACTTATGGTTCGTAGAGATAAGTAGGTCTGATGTATGATATTATACTGGATTAGTTTAAATCTTGCATTGACACTCACTTGTTTAACTCCCTCTTGTATTTTGCCCCACTACCGGGATGTCAATGGCTCATCTATTGCCTCGTTATTGTTATTGTTAAATGCATTTATAGCGCGCGCAGCTACTCCAAAGAGTGTCCCGGCGCGAAGCCTGAAATAAATCGTAATTCTAGGTATTAAAACAGGAAAATGTTCAGCTTTTTCTTGAAAGTCCGGGCCTCTTGAATGCTACGTATAGCCAAAGGTAGTGTGTTCCAACCAAGAGCCGCCTTCCGAACAAGGGAGCAACCGCCCAACCTTTGACGGACAAAACGGGGGATCTGAACCAACAATTGGGAGGCAGAACGCAACTGTCTTGACGGCGGTATAAAAAAAGAACCTCTTCTGCAAGTAGCTGGGTCCCCTACCGTACAAGGCAGAATGGGCAATTAACAAGACCTTAAATGTAATCCGCACCTCCATAGGAAGCCAATGCAGGGGTGGCATATGAAGGCACACAATACTCCTTCTGGGGAGATCTAGGAGGAGGCGGGTCGCAGAATTCTGCACCACCTAGAGCTTCTCCACCAGATATCCGGGGGTCCCGACATACAGTGCATTAGCATAGTCCAGGCGAGAAAGAATCAGCGCACGGACCACAGTTTCCCTCGCATCCTTTGGGAGAAGAGGTAGAAACTTCCTCAAGGTTTTCAGAATGCCAAAACAAGACCCCGCCAATTTCTTAATCTGGGTAGGAAAGGTTAGGTTCTCCTCAAACCAAACGCCCAGATTTTTTACAGCAATGTCTGACATACAGGGCAGGGGAAACCCCGCCGGCCATAATAGCTCTCTAAAGTTAGGCGGAAATTTACCATAAAGAAGTATTTCGGATTTCTCCTCATTACACTTCAGCTGGGCCTTAGCCAACCAGTGAAATATCAAAAGCAGGCAGTGCTGGGCGGAGCAGACCTCTGCAGCATCGCATTCCCAGGTAAACAGCAGCTGAGTGTCGTCCACATAGGCAATCACCTTAGCCCCAAGCTCCTCCGTTAAATATATCAGCGGGGTAACATAGATGTTAAAGAGCAAGGGGCTAAGGGATGAACCCTGCGGAATGCCTATAACTACTGGCTGAGATGCTGAAACACAAGGTGGAAGCCAAACCTGCCGCGACCGGTCGGCCAAGAAAGAAGTGGGCCAGTCTAAAGCGGAACCAGCAATACCAATCTCCGAAAGTTGAGCAAGAAGAAGGGAGTGAGGCACCGTGTCGAATGCCGCTGAGAGGTCCAGCATAATCAAAGCTGCCCTCCCGCCAGCATCCAGACACTCTCGGATTGCTTCCGAAACCTCTATCAGCGCAGTCTCTGTACTATAGGCGGCTCGAAAGCCAGACTGCGCTGGGTGCAGCAGGCCAGCATCTTCAACAAAGATCGTAAGTTGTCTCGTGACCACCTTCTCACATACTTTTGCTTAACTTGGTAGAAGAGAGATTGGGCGGTAATTTCCCAGGGACAAGGGGTCAAGTGAAGGCTTTTTTAGAAGAGGAAGAATCATAGCCTGCTTCCAAGTAACAGGCACCCGACCCCCTGACAGGGACATATTAACAATGTTGTTGACCTCAGGATTAATGATGTCAGCGGCTGAGGCTAGCAGCCTAGCTGCACACGGATCAGCAGGCGAGCCCGATTTCAGACCCTTAAGAATTCTAAGGGTACAAGGCAGCTCTGCTGAAGAAAAAGCAAATAGTTTATGAATAGGGCCAACTAAGGATCCAGATTGAGTAGAGGGAACAAAAGGAACCTGAAAACAGGTGGAAAAAGCGATTGGTGCTGAACAAACCTGGGCATGGGGAGCCACAAAGGTTTGTACTATTGAAAAAATTTATTTCGGGTTATTATTCGCCTGATCAATGCGCAAAGAAAAGTAACGTTTTTTTGCTTCAATAATCGCCCTGTAATAGTTCTTTTGTTTGGTTCTAAGCGAATGTTTCGCCAGTGGGCAGTAGTTATTGGCGCACCATAGTCTTTCCAATACCTTACAGCCATGTTTCAGTAATCGGAGCTCAGGCGAGAACCAGGGTTTGGAGGAGGAGTCTCTAGCGAGCCTAGATGTACGCGAAAGAGAAAGCGCGGTCACCAAATTAGAGATCCATTCGGTGAACCCCAACAAGCACCCTTCCATGTCCTGCTGACAAATGGGCCGCGAGGAAGCTAAGGCACTGTTAAACTGCTGAGGATCAATTTTATGAAACATTGGGGGCAGGTTGGACCCCAATGGCACCGTCTGCTGTGGGACATCCAAGAAAAGCAGACGAGAAAGTGGTCTGACCAAGAGACCGGCATAGGCTGGTCGACCTGAATAGGGAAATTAGAGCAGATGGGGTCTAATAAATGGCCACCCTGATGCGTGGGAAGGTGGACCCATTGTGAGAGTTGAGCCAAATTAAGCAAATCCAAAAAGTCACTGGAATCCCTAGTCTCAGGCTGATCAAGATGGAGATTAACATCTCCTAAGACCAGGTAATGTGAAAATCAAAGCGCCCCCTCCGCCACAGCATCACTAAAAGAGTTGAGAAAAGTGCCTGGGGGACGATAAATAAGAGAGCTTCCCAGCGTAAAGTACGCGGAAAGATGTAGACTAAAGTCCAGCACTTCACTGTCACCCCACACATTGATGTCCCCCATGTGGAGAGACCATTTTTCCCTATACATAATGGCAACGCCCCGCCCCCTTCCAACCTTCTGGTCTAAAAGGGCGATCTTAAAGCCAGCTGGGGTGGCAAGTGCAGCAATAGGATTTGAAGTGTCATCTAACCAGGTCTCCGTGATAAACAGCAAATCCAAGCCGTTATCCAATATCAGATCGAATACATCCACATGATGCTTCCTAAGAGATCTCACATTGATAAGGGCAGCTTGAACACACTGGGACCTAGATGCCATACTAGGGAGAATCCTGTCTCGGGGGTCTAGAATCGGCCTAAAACCAGAGGTATTACAAACATAGTCCCGGCGGCACGGTGTGACACTCCTCCATTGGGGTGAACACATAATTGGCCGAAGAGCTTTAAGGAACGCTGCAGACCATACAACTCTTTTACCCCCCACCTTTTTCAGTTGGTCAGCATAATTGGCCCTGGCCGCCGTCGGTGCGCTGACGGGCGCAGAAGGGCTTGCTTTAGGTGCGCCTTTGGCACGCCCGTTGCGCGCATCCGCTGCGCGTCCGAGTAGTGGCCATTAAATAGTGTGAAATGAAGTCCTGCGTGCAGCGACTAGAGCGCTGACCGGGGAGAACGTGTGACACTAACAAAATGGCCACTCAAGCCCGCGTTTCCCCGCAAAGTACTAGGACGAGTTTAACCAGAAAAAGGGAGTTTAACACACTCCAAAGTGCAAAATCATCAGTGACATAAAATTAAAACAATTCAAATAACACAGCCCCCACAGTTATTCCGTTGTAGTCGTAGCTATTAAAATGATATTTCCATTAAAATTCATGAAACACAACCTATTCAGCCTCGTCCCATCTTGCCTCCATTGGTATGGGCCCCGTTGACAGGTCGGCCCGTAACGCTCTGTAAATATGCTAGACTAATCGGGGACCACCAGACATGCAAAGCAACACCTGCAATGTCGAAGTCCTGGGTGATTCTTGTGGAAAAGAGCGACATATTTTAAGGGCCACCGCATATATCTTTCCATACTGTAAAAACTGTCCTCTTCC
Organism: Triturus cristatus; assembly: GCF_964204655.1. NCBI lineage: Eukaryota > Metazoa > Chordata > Amphibia > Caudata > Salamandridae > Triturus > Triturus cristatus. Next base: position 513,239,216 of record NC_140589.1, read on the forward strand.
CAGACCAAATGTGTGTTCAGCCTCCTCTTGCGTTATAAATTGTTCATTGCTATATAAGTCGCCCATGGTGTGACAACCCCCTTCCACCCATTTTTTATTAGACATAGCTTCTGCTATCTTTTTGAAGGAATTTACCACCCACAGTGGCATATCTGGGGCATATAGCGCGTGGTGGACAACCTTCTTCACAGGTAGCTCCCATATCGCCACGACATGTTGAATGATATATTGATAGCATTGGGGCATCTCAGCCCAAAGCATGAGAAGCTCCGGTAGGGAGGCCTCTCCATGTGTACCCGCCAGCAATCATTTCTCCCAATTATCATTCTCGTCCAACCAGTGAACCTTATGCTGGAACTGTGATCCCATATTGGACATTTCTAGTCATGTCACCTCCAATCTCCAGGACTCCCATTTTTATTGAAGTGTGTCTAGTTTTACTCTTTTCTGCTTTTGTCCCCACAGCAGTGCAACCAAGAGAATATCCAACTTTATAAAGTACCTATTTGGGATATTATATAGGGAGTGCTGAAGAATGTATAAAGACCTCGGGAGGATAACCATTTTTATTAGTGCAATCATTCCCATCAGGGAAAGTGGGAGCTCACTCCAGAATTGTATAGAGTTTCCAATGCCCTCCACTACCCTCTCCACGTTTTCCTCTAAGTGTGTTTTGGGCGTATATGCTAGTCGAATTCCCAAGTATCGGGCCCCGTCGGCATTGGGTAATTCAGTTTCCATCTTCCCCGCAAGCTCCCCCATGGGAAACAGGTTTGATTTTGCGGGGTTGAGCTTAAGCCCAGATAACTCTCCAAAGTCCCATAGCTCTCTCAAAAGATCCGGGACCACTCTCTCTGGATCTCTTATGTATACCAGTGTGCTATCTGCATATAGTGAGACCATGTGGTTGGTGTTCACCAGTGGGATTCCCTATCTCTCAAATTGTTTCCTTAGTGTTGCCGCCCGGGGCTCCATAACAATTGCAAAAATAAGTGGTGATAGTGGGAAACCTTGACAGGTGCCCCTTGTTAGCTAAAATTGTTCAGATACCTGTCCGCGTAATCTCACCCTAGCTGTTGGGTTGGTGTAGATTAGTTGCACCCATTTAATAAACCCCTGCCCCAACCCCATCTTCTTTAGTGTCGACCATATGTACTCCCACTATACGTAGTCGAATGCTTGTTCGATGTCCAGCATTGCCAGTTTGCATCTCTCAGTCTCCAAACTTGGAGCTAGCCACACATGTGCCAATCTCCGTAGGTTATGTGCCGTGTTCCTCCGAGGTATAAACCCGGCTTGATTGGGGTGTATAAGGTGTCCCTGTGGATCCTTTTTATTTTTCCCAATTTTTTTTTTATAAATGGTTCCTGGCCCTTTCAATGCGTTAGGCCCCGCAGGCATCCTTACTGCGGTGTCTACTGGCTCTATAGCTTGTGTGACCTTCTCGTATCCAAAGGCCGCCCATCTGATTCGGGGACAGATCACTCGAGTCCCGCAGCACTCTCCACTTCCTGGCCGCTGCACCTCCTCGTCCGGCACACAGGACATGTGGTGATGTCACAGCAGGGGCTCACCCTCGGTCTTCCGACCTCGTACCGATGCTCGGGGACCGGCAGATTACCCCTCTTCTTGTTGTCCCTGTTTGCTCGATCCTTGGTTTCTCTTTCCTTCGAGGGTTTACCTTTGTGTTCCGGATCTGCGGTCCTGCGCTGATGCTAAGATGACGCCGCCCGGCACATCGGAGCTACTTCAAGTATGTCGTCTCTCTCCACGTGCATGTCACTTTCTCTTGTTTCTCTGCACCACTGGGGTGAGGCTTCCTGTCCTTGCTCATATGGTCAATTTTTGGGGGTCAGGATATTGTAGGATGCAGACAAATTGTCGGGCTGTCGAAGGGAGCACCAAGAAAAGCAACTATTTGGCCATCTTGTTAGGTCACACTCCCCCAATGTAGTTCCCTAGTTATGTAGCATGCACACGGCATCACTCCAGATGGGGGTAAGGTTTATAAGTAAAATGCGAGGGGACGCTCTCCTGCGGATTTCTTTGCCTGCCCTGGTGCCCCCTAGCTTACGGGGGTTTTCTCTGCCTGCTTTCGAGCCCTGGTGGGACCGGAGTCCCAGGGCACGCCCGAAGCAGATTGCTCCTGCCCTTCACAGCGCCAGCCATCATCAGAGGGGACTCCAAGTCCCAGAGCGCGATATCCCCCAGCTGCTGCTAGTGAGGGGGAGGCGCCTACCATCGCGCTTATAGTGCTGCCTCTCCCCCCGCGGTGTGGGACGCGTGCGGCCCGTCATCGCCAGGAAGAGGCAGGGCAGGGCCACCCCCCTTCTGTTTGCCATCTGGAGTTCGAGTGCTCTGAGAGTTTAACCCCGTACAGAGAGGTACTGAGCGCTCTCCCTCCTTACTTGTACTCATTTATAGCCTAAAGTTGGCCACTGACTGAACTTCAGTTGGGAAAGTTCAAAGAGTTAATTCACGCAATTACAACTATTCTCCTTGATATGGAGAAGAGAAAGTTGATGGAAGGTGGAGGAGGGGGGGATGGTGACAATACAGGTAGAACCAATAAAGGGAAAAAGGCAAGGAAGACAACCAAGCATTCTGATAACAATTGCATACTGGACTTAATAGATACATTAATTGAAGAATGTGAGGATATACTAGTATCGGAGCAAAATTTGAATATACATGGGAACAAGTCTCCCTCCTGCATAGCCCAACCTTTGTGTGAAGGCTCGATCAAGTGCCCCGCTATCCCCGCTATGCTCACAACACGCAAAAAAGGTTCCAAAGCTACCAAGGGAGTGAGTTGAAAGAACTCAGCGAGGGTGGATGATTCCCCTGCTAGCACCTCCAGCCCCGCAGAGTCAGATGGTAGTCATCCTCAAATTCACAAGCCCATAGTAACTTGCACGAACAGGTATGCTATACTGTCAAACATTCAGGGGGAGGGAAACATGCAGCAACCCGCACTATCTCCAGACAACATCATAGAGCTGGTTGTAAACCAAACATTGGAATTGCAGGATATACTCCATGTGGTGTACTCATTGCGGGACGAAATAGGGACTATGAGGGCATTAATAGAGAATTTGACTGTGGAGATTGGGCTCTTGACAGAAGGAGGGTCCTTTGGACCTAATCGCGTAATCTACGGAGTTACTAATTCCCCTCCACTTAGTCAACTAACTGCCCAGGCAAAATCAATCGCCCCCCAAAATACTGTTGGTCAGTATAAAGCTACCCTATCGTTTAGTGAGGTGGCTAAACAGAAAAAGCCCTTACCATTGTTTCCTATCATAAATAATGCACCTCCCACTACCTGTAACACTCCCAGGTCTCGAAAGATAGAAACATCTAAAGGGCATTCATTGCAAGACAGGAGCATTAATACGTTCATACCTACAAATAGACAGTATAGTACCCAAGAAGGGAGACGGGACCAGAACACTCCCAGGGCATATAATAGCCATAAAATATACACGGTGAACGTTCCAAAGTTGGATCCTAGTAAAAGCATAGAAAGTGTGGACTTATTGACCAATAAGGCAATCCGCTGGAAACGTTATGTAAGCGGATGTCGTTCTGTGATTAGAGAAGACATCATTAAGGCGCGTAGACTTACCTCCCCTGCTAATCGTCTGGACTGCATAGAATTAACTTTCCAGAGGGAGGAGATGGCCTCTTTGCTCTTGAATTTAGAACTTGTTCCCCTGATTTTTCATCCATCCAGTTAAGAAGGCTCCCGCCCGCAATCCAGACTAGTCACCATCTTGGGCAGCTCCAAAAAGGTAGGATAGGTAGCTCCACACTAGAATGTAACGACTGACTGATAGGAGAGCTCGGTCTACACCATGGGAGTGCAGGTAATCCAACAGTCTCCAAGGGTAGCCATACAGTTACGAATTCTAATTGCATTAATAGATCTGCTAAGTCCATTCAAACGGCACCCTCACTCACACCCCGTGCTAGCGTGCCAGTATGAGGCTAGTCAAATCCCCCTAGTGGAGTCAAATGGCCTAGCGACCACTTGCCACACTTCTGGAAGAGGTAGTGCTGGTAATTTAATAGCTCCCTAGGGTAGCCATACAGTTATGAATTCCAACTGTGCCAACAGATCTGCTAAGTCCATCCAAATGGTATCCACACTTACACCTCAGCTAGCATGCCAGAGTGAGTCTAGTCAAATCCTCATAGTGGAACTAAATGCCCTATTGAGTACCTACCACACTTCTAGAAGAGGCACACTGATATCATGGAACATTGCAGGGATGAGTTCTAAATATATGGCTCTGGAATGGCTTGCTTTTATCAATTGTTTCGATATTTGTCTCTTTCAGGAGACATGACTCTTGGCACCACAGCACTGTGTAGGTTTTTTAAATTATCAAATTCCAGCAACAAAAGGAGTAAAAGATCGGCTCTCAGGAGGCTTGACCATATGGGTTCGCCAAGAAATAGATATTAGTATAAAGGAGCTCCCCTCCATGAGTAATGACATCCAGGTATTAAGGCTAAAGCTAGACCCGCTTGAGAGCATTGCCATCTATAACAATTATGTGAGGGAAACCAGAGGAGGTAAATCCCAAGTTTTAGCGGCTTTGGACGAACTCCTCGATTTATACTCAATGGATACCAATGTTATTATTGCGGGTGATTTTAATTCAACTTTTGAGACTCTTGCTACTGCAGAATGGCAACTCACTGACGAAGAAGATGCCCAGAGGGAAAACCCGAAACTGGAACTTGATCCAGTAAAGAAGTGGACAGAGGCAGTCATTCAGATTAATCCCATCTGTTTAGAGAAGGGGTTAAGGGCACTAAATGGCAGGACACCTCAAGATAGACTGGGGGCGAATACATTCAACAACGGATATAGCAAGAGCAGGATAGGTTATATCCTTATGAGTTTGAAATTTTGGCACACAATCAATGACATGGCTGTTAGAGATCGCCCCGAAAGCGTTCATAATCCCCTGTGTGCAACTTTTAGATGGTGGAAGCATGAGCCACTGTATGGTGGAGAGGCCGAACTGCATTCTCATGATGTAGTTCCCACCAACAACATAAGACGGCTTAAATGGGATAGAATAGTTGAAAATCCCGAGTCCTTGGATAGTATCTCAAAAGACATCAACAATGCCCTCTATTAGAGTTAGAAAACATCCTGTGTCCCATTGGAGCTCGTCATCCAGTCTCATGAAAATGTTTTAAAGCATATGAGATCTTATTTTGTTAAGTATTGTAAGCCAAAGAAACCAATAATTCAGAAGCCCTGCTGCTGGTCTAACAAGGAATGTAGGCAGGCAAGAGCTCTCCTTGTGAATGCGATCAAAGATGAAGAACCTGTCCTGGTACGTACAGCTAGGCAGGCATACAAGAGTTCTATAACTAAAGCTAAACGCTCTTGGGATGAGAAACGATGGCAGGACCTCAAAGAGGCTAACACCCAGAATAATAGTAAATCGTTCTGGAATATTATAAAATGGGATCGAGGTGGACAACCTGAACAACCGCAAAACCACGTTATGAAGGAAGACTGGGTCAAACATTTTAAACCACAATATGCACGAAGTCCAATTGAGAAAAATATGGATGACCCCAGTTATGTATTCTATGTAGAAGAGGTTTTTAACATTAATGATGTGTTAGCTCTTGAAGCAGTAGTAGGCGAAAGAGCGCCTGGTCCAGATGGCGTTACCGCCGATGTGTTTTTACATGTCAAATCAAGATGGGGAAGATATATTGTGTTTTTGGCCAACGCAGGTCCTCAAGGCACCCCCATACCGGACTCCTGGAAAGGAGCCGAAATAATCCCTGTGTACATAAAAGGAGATAAATCATTGCCTGGGAATTACCGACCCATCAGTTTGATAGACGCATTGCAAAAGATTGTGGGGAGGATGATCCTCAATAAGATTCACAAATGGATTGATGAACATAGTATACTGACCCCCTGCAGGCTGGGTTTCGGGCATACACCAGCACCATTGATCAGGTGTTCCGGTTTATCTTATTACTATGGAAAATAGTGGTCCTGGGCAAAGGCAGTATAAATGCTGCCTTCGTAGATTTAAAGTCTGCGTTCGATCTTGCTCCCCGTTCCAGCTTGTGGGTGACGTTGCAGGAATTGGCGTTGCCCAAAGAACTTCTCACACTTATAATGACACAGCACGAGGACAACTGTGCTAAAATTCGATGGGGATCCCAGCCATTCCCAGTAGAACGAGGGGTGCGCCAGGGCTGTGCCATAGCACCCACTTTATTTTCCTTGTTCATCAATGGAATAGTTGACTGTTTGTCACCCGTGAATACTGATGCCCCGATTTTAGCAGGTGTTAAAATTCCTATTTTAATGTTCACAGACGACACATTGATAATTTTGAAGACCCCAAGTGGACTCCAGCGAGCCCTGTTAATTTTTGAAAAGTTTTGTTCCGTTCACGGTCTCGAAGTCAATGTGTTGAAAACGAAATTTATGACTTTTAACTCGCATAGAACTTTTATAGGTAGTATCTCAATGAACAATTGACCATTGGAACAAGTTAGCGCGTTCACATATCTGGGGAAGTGACTTAAAGTGGAACCAGCAAATTGACTTGGCAATACTCAAGCACCGGCAATTGTCGGGAGCAATACAACTGGAGCACAAAAAATCGCTTACTAAACCTATCAGACCTGTGCTCCAACTTTACGACATGAAAGTGGTCAGCTCAGCCCTTGACGGTGCAAAACTATGGGGGTTTGAGAACACGTCCAAACTTAGTGTGTCAGAGAATAGGTTCCTATGTAGTATTACCAACCTCCCCCAAAGTACGCCATCGTGCCTGTTACATTATGATCTTGGAAGAAAGTTTTTATCTGATATTGTAAAATTACGCCCGGTGTTATACTGGCGCAGGCTGTGGACAACACCAGAATTGATGCCATATGCCGCTGGTTTTATGGACGTAATCAAATCTGATGACTTCCACAAAATTAGATGGCTGCGGTGCATTAGAGATATCCTAGCTGACATTAGTTTGAAAATGCTCTGGGAAACTCCGACAATGGCTCACTTTCCTTCAAAAAAGTACTTAAAGGAAACATATTGGGAGATGGTCACCTATAGCACCTTGAGACTTATTGAATCATCCTCATTGACAGGAACCTTCCTAGAATTTAAAAACACCCCGAGCCTTGAACCGTACTAGGACATCATAACAAAGCCACTAGATAGGAAACTGTTTTTTCATTTGAAGGCCGGCTCGCTACCTTTAAGATCCTTTACATCTAAGTGGTCTAATTCAAGTGACAACAGGTGTCCCACTTGCCCGGCCCACAAAGAATCAGTTTCACACATGCTATTTGCCTGCCCAGCCAATGCAACCCCTCGTCGGGTTTGGCTGAGGCCTATATGTAAGTTGTTAGGCACTGGTAGGAGTGAGGAAGCTGAAAGAATCATACGTACTAGCACTTCATCTACCATTTTAATAGCCGTTGCAAAATATCTTGGGTGGGTGTGGGCAATAAGGTCAAAATCAATGTCATCATGAAATGTGTATGCTTGACTGTAACTATTGATCTAGTGCTGCAAACATTTTTATCTACCTAAATGTATCCGGTCTCTTCTTCAGTTTAAAGGTTTCCAAGAGGAAGCTACTCTAGTTCTGATCCTCCGATTGAGAATTGTGCATGAATTTTTTTATATAATAATATGGAGTCTTTTTAAATTAATGTTCCGTTTTATCGAAAGTCGACATATTTATTTAATCACATCTTCCGAAACAGGTCTTAGTTTAATTATGGAATACTTTTGTAACATGCTTTTATGATTATATGTTATGTTAACTTCGGTTTATATAGCGCCAACTCACCTACAGGTCTCTAGGCGCTTAGAACCGATAACCAACAAATATATTTCAAGCATAAAAGAAGCGAGAGAGGAACCTTGTAAGGTAACTATTTAAATAGGCCGAAAGCCTCCTTGAAAAGAAGCGTTTTAACTGCTTCCTAAAACATAGATTTCCTTCTCTCCGGAGTGGTTCTGGTAATCTGTTCCATAGCTGTGGAGCCAGCACCGAGAAGGATCTGCCTCCTTTAGTTGACAGCTTGTATCGAGGACAAACCAACAACTGAGCATCACAAGATCTAAGAGCTCGTTTAGGCTTGTAAAGCTCCAGACGTTCTTTAATATATACAGGAGCCTGTCCATAAATTGCCTTATGAGCCGTACAAAGGCTCTTGAACTCCACTCTCTGCACAATAGGAAGCCAGTGTAACTTGAGCAATAAAGATGAGGCTTGAGTTCTTCTAGGGAGCCTAAAAATCAATCGTGCTGCATCATTCAACACAACCTGCAATCTGTTGGTCAAAGACTTGGGTAGACCTAAGTAAAGGGCGTTCCCATAATCCAACCTTGATATAATTGTAGCAGAGACGACTGTACAAAGTATGGAAAAGGAAAGGAAAGGGACAAGTTTGCGCAACTGTCTAATCAGGCCAGTACAAGTCCCTACAACAGAAGAAATCTGACTGGCCATTGACAGCTCATTGTCAATCTTGATACCAAGACTTTTTACTTTATTGCTTGGTATCGGCGTGGGACCTAGTTCCTGGGGCCAATATAGGTCACACCAAGGTGAGACTGTGGTCGAAACCACCAGTATCTCTGTTTTATCTGGATTTATTTTCAACAGATTTGCCGTCATCCAGCTGACCGTGTGTCTAAGAATATTTTGAGCGTTGGTTTGTGCTATAGCCGTATTATCAATGCTCAGTAGTAACTGGGTGTCATCGGCGTAGTTAAACACACGACAGCCCATGTTAGCTAAGGAGTTGATCAGAGGTTGCAAATAGAGATTAAACAGTAGTGGAGATAGGGCAGAGCCCTGAGGGACTCCGCACTCCAGAACACCAACCTCCGAGATACAATCCCCCAGTTGGATCCTCTGTACCCTTCCTTTCAGAAAAGACTGTAACCATTTATAGGCCAGATCCTTTATCCCAAAAAGGGCCAATCTGTCCAATAGCAGGGAATGGCTGACAGAATCAAACGCCGCTGATAGATCTAAAAGTATCAGGGCGCTTGGTTTCTTACTGTCAGCCTTGCCTCTGAGCTCGTCCAGCACCGACAGCATCACCAACTCGGTGCTGTGGTGTGCACGAAAGCCTGCCTGATGCTCCTGGAGTATATGGTGTGACTCCAGGAATAAAGAGAGGGACTTCAGCACATGTTGCTCCAAAACTTTGGACAAGAAAGGCAGTTGAGAGATCGGCCTATAGTTTTTCAAGATGGTCGGATCGGCTCCTGGCTTCTTTAACAAGGGTTTATCTCGAGCCTCCTTGAGACTTGATGGTAAAAAGCTGGTCTCCAACGAGCTATTAAGGAGGGAGATAATATGATCTCCTAAAATAGGGCACGCCAAACGAAAGACCCTAGGGGGACACGTCCTGACTTAATTCTGCTCATAAGCTGTTCAAGGCTTTGATAATCTATTTCCGGAAACCTTGAAATGGATACTTCGAGAGGAGTTTGGGCTTCCTGTATTAAAGGCGGGCTATTCAAAATACCATTCTTAATCTCAAAGAGAATGGTCTCCACCTTCTCCAGAAAGAAACATTGAAAAGTGTCCACATTTATTGTAGTTTCAATCGTTTCTGATTTTTTGCTCAACTCTGTCAAGATTTTAAATGTTTCCTTCTGAGTATTCTCAGCCTGATTTATACGAGTTTCATAGAAGGCTGCTTTTGTTGCCATAATCAACTTTTTATATACATTGAGAGAAATTTTATATTGTTCCCTATCTGTGCCCTCCTTTGTTCTCCTCCAATTCCTTTCCAAAAGACGGAGCTTTTTTTTATGGTCCCTCAAGAGCGGGGTAAACTACGGAGCCCCTTTTCCTACTCTTTTTACTTTTTGTAATTTCTCAGGTGCTATCTGATCTATCGCCTGACTCAAATTCCGTGTTATGTTCTTGTAGTCTTGGTCTAGATCTCCGCTAGGCGCCAATAATTGGGCATACCCAGGAAGGATGTTGGTCAGTGATTGTGAGTCAACTCTTATCCACCGACGAACTACTTTCATTTTTAAAGATTTCTGAACTGGGTACCCCATAATGGGGATCTCACAGTTCGCCATATGATGATCGACCAGATACAAGGTAAAATATTCACAAGATATACCTTGGGGTCTGAGGTCCAAATAAGGTCAAGAATATGACCTTTAATATGAGTGGGGGCATCTACAAGCTGTTTAATGCCAAAAGAGGACATAATGTTCTCCAAACGACGAGTTGCCAGATCTTTATGAACTTTATCCCAATGCATATTAAAATCCCCGGTTATCACTATTTTTTGATATCTTGTACAAAGGTCAGACATCAAGGAGGCAAATAAATCATCAAAAACTGACGTAGAATTTGGAGGACGATAAACTGTAAGAATCACAAGACATGAATTATTCAAAATAATCTTCACTCCAAGAACGTCGGATATATCTAATGTTTCGGCCGCTATTTTAACGACCTTTAGATGTTTTTTGTACAGAATTGCTACCCCGCCCCCCTAGCGTTATTGGCACGATTGTGCCAAACCGCATCATATTCAAGGGGGAGGGCGGCTATGATGTCAGGGAGAGAGTCATCACCCAACCATGTCTCCGTAAGAGTTAGGACATCAATATCCTCATCCTGGAGGAGTGTAAAGATTTCTAGATGGTGCTTATGAAGCGACCTGGTGTTCAGGCAAGTTAACTTTAAAGGAGGTGGGTCAGCCCCAGACCTCCCACTAGGAGCTCGGAGAAGATTCATGTCCCCTAACCTAGCTATAGTCGTGGGATCTAACCTCTGCATATCACTGTCTAAACAACGCAGATTAAACCTAACGTAGAGCAGTAGCCCGCTGGCCTGAGCCCGATCGAGCGCGGACGGGCGCAGACGGACTGAACTCAGGCGTAACTCCAGCGGAAATCCAGCGAACCCGCTGCGCGTGCCCGTCAGCATGACCGCCTTAAGTACAGGTCTAGCGTCCTTCTGACGACTAGACCATGAACAAAGATGGCGCCGGCAGGCGTCCTTCTCTCCCCCCAATATGTTCCCCAAAGTAGTGGAGTTGAGTAAAGGACCCGCTAAAAGAGCGGTGAGTATTACCGATTATAATGCAAGTATGAGGCCAGCCAGTTAAAAGCAGGGAAAAACGAAACAAAATTAAATTAAATACCAAAACCAGGAAATATTTAAAAAGGATTCTTACAAAGTGCACTAACACCGCTTCCAGCGAGACGCGCAATGCGCTTCTAGTGTCAGTTCAAGGTCCAGATCCCCGCAAGATTTTACCCGCCTTAAGTACAGGTCTAGCGTCCTTCTGACGACTAGACCATGAACAAAGATGGCGCCGCCAGGCGTCCTTCTCTCCCCCAATATGTCCCCCAAAGTAGTGGAGTTGAGTAAAGGACCCGCTAAAAGAGCGGTGAGTATTACCGATTATAATGCAAGTATGAGGCCAGCCGGTTAAAAACAGGGAAAAACGAAACAAAATTAAATTAAATACCAAAACCAGGAAATATTTAAAAAGGATTCTTACAAAGTGCACTAACGCCGCTTCCAGCGAGACGCGCAATGCGCTTCTAGTGTCAGTTCAAGGTCATATGTCATATGTCGAATAAAGCTTAATAATGAAGTAAAATGTGAAGATAAACATCATGATGAAGGTGTGGTGACAGGATGGCATGTTGGGAGGACAGGGAAGAAACCAGGATAAGGCAAGCCTAGATTGGCAGGGAATGGCTTCTTCTTAAGGAGCCCTGCATGGGAAGAAAATCGAAAAGTGGTGTCCCTTTACAGGAGGGGGAGGAGATGGGTGATACTCAAGGGCAGGTATGTGCGAGTAGGACACAGTTATATTTTCTAATGATATCTGATAGCGGACTGGCACATATAGGTTGTGTGCACCTAGGCGCTAATAACGGGGTTGCCCCTGATATTATCTAGACATCTAGTACGTAGGTGGCCAGTGTGTGGTCTTAGAATAAGAAAAAGGTAAATGTCAGTGGGTCAAAAAAGGGGGGGGGGCATGCATCTAACGCCACAAACTCGTCCAGGGGATTTCGGCATTAAGGCCCTGACTATCACAGCAGAGCCTGAAAACACATCTTTGTTCTCTATGGAACAGGACTGACTAGTGGGTCCTCATCATCAGGGGGAGTTAGGTTTGTCTATGATAGCCCACCAGTTGTCATCTTCTGTGTGGCCTGTGTCCCAAAATTGTCTTGTAAGTTTAGTGTTGTTTTTTACACCCTATCGAACTACAATGTACCAGTATTCTCTGTCTAACCTTACGTGTGGTCATACCCACATAAACCATATTGCAAGGGCATCATAGTATATAGATGACCCCCTCTGTGTTGCAGTTAGTTAGAATGTGTAACTTCCAAAGGGTAGTCAGGCCCAAGTCTATCTGTGACAAAGAGGTAGTATACGGACAGAAAGAGCATGGCCCACAGGGATAGTTGCTATTGGCAGGCACACATGACCATACGGTTTTCTGGCGAGCCTCCCGCTGTGTTTGGGAGGGTACTTTGGGACGTGTGTGAATAAGGATGTCCCCAATGTTCTTGCTGCGTTTCAGGGCAAAAAGGGGTTTGGGGAGCTGGTTGTTCCCTGTGTTAAGAATGGACCAGTTCCTGTTTATTGATTTCTTGACGATGTTGGGTGACTGTTGGTGCTAACGCATACATAGCGCTGCATGGGGCTTTTGATATAAGTTTCAAGTAGGGCTTCTGGGTTGTTGTTCTTGGCCCTTTTTGCTACTTTTTATATAAGATTTGTTGGGTAAGATCGCTCTGACAGGTGGGTGCTTATGTCGGCATGTTCTTTGTACTTTGTTGTTCTGGTGCAATTTCTGCGTATCCTCAGGAAATGCCCAACCAGTAGATTGTTTCTCAGGACATGTGTAGGGAAGCTGGTGTAGTATAGTAGGAAGTTGCATGCCATAGGTTTTCTGTACAACTCTGAGCATATGCCACCATCCTTGGGAGATCGCCGAAGGTCAAGAAAGGAGAGAGAGGTCCTACTGAATTCACATGTGAATCTCAGATGGGGATTCCTCGAGTTAAGCCAGACGGTGAAGGTCTCAAGAGATTTTGCCGAGCCTTCCCATATCACCAGTATATCATCGATGTATCTCCTCCAGATTTGGAGGTTGGTAGAGAATTATTTGTCTGGCGGGTAAATATATTTGGACTCAAAAGTGTGCATGTAGAGGTTAGCTATGCTTGGGACAAAGGTACAACCCATCAAAGTTCCTGTGACCTGCCAGTACAATTGTTCTTGAAAGTGAAAGAAATCCTCTTTTATAGCATATAAAATTAATCTGGATGTAAGTATAAGAAGGTTAGGAGCAGGTTTATGGATTTTCCTCTACTGTTAGTTAAGTCCCAAATAGAAATGACATGAAAGTCACTGAGGGGGCCTATTTCTCCTCAGGAGCAGGTTATAGGTGTGAAGTGGGTGAGTATAGAGGACTTGATACTGCACATGGAAGCCAAAAGTTGGGTAACCACTACATGGCCTGCATGTGGAATAGGAACATGCAGGAACTGATCAGTACGGAAGACGAAATAAAGTGGGCGTGAACACCTTCTAACATGGGAGGACAAGAGCCATCCCCACAAGATGTGCGTAAGATATATGAACTCTGAATGAGCTGCGGATCTGAATGTGCACAGCTTAAGATAGACTGGGCACACACCCCACTATCAACAACCACGTGTATACCCCATGACCCCTGTTTCTTCCGCCTCCACAACTAGGTTGTCCTGCTAACTCTCCTGCGATGACAGTAAAGTAGCATGGACTAAGAAGTTTTACTAAGACAACTATAAGGTTGACAAGCTTGAAAGGCTGGGGTTTCTTGTTTGCTGTATCACAAGCATTCACAATTTTTCTTTTATGAATCATCATGAGAGGTCTCTGTGTCACTGTCCTCATTCGGGAATGGAATATCTATTGCTGGCACTTGGTGAATACTGGTTAATAATGCTATGACAGTCACAAAAAGTTGCAGATGAGATCTAGTACAAAGAGTTCTCTAATTGTTTGGTTTGTTGTACCTGGTAACACTTGGCAGCTGGAGATTATTCCTGAAATATTCTGTGAGTTTAAAGATAGTGTTAGAACGCCTGTCCCAATTAATGTTCTTGTGTTCAACTAATGATAGGTAGCATATCACTAGTGGGCACACATTATTCTTGCTTATTTCAAATGTAAATAAAGTTCTGTTTTAAAAACCTCATTTGGAAGTTGGATCCTATATTAGAAGATAAAAACAGTATAAAAGTTAGTAAGTGTTCCAACTCATTCTATCTAGCTTTACAATAATATGTCTCATTATAGCAGAAGCAGACTAGAAATATTACTATGATATATTTTTATTTTCTAGCACCATATGTCAAGGTTTATCTTTTGGAGAATGGATCCTGCATTGCCAAGAAGAAAACGAGAATTGCTAGGAAAACTCTTGATCCCTTGTACCAGCAGTCACTGGTTTTTGATGAAAGTCCTCATAACAAAGTGCTTCAGGTAAATATACTTAAGTGTGTCATGCAAAATATGTATTCCGCTCAAAGGCAAGCAATCATTTTGAGTCTTTAATGAATGTTTTGAGGAAATTATGGTGGGCAGGAACATGTATTGGTCCATTGGTTTATGTGTCACACTTTGTCTTTGAGGTCTTTAAGGTTGCATTGGTAATTTAATTAAAATATCGGAATATTAAGATTTTAACATGGGTGCAAACATGCCCCACCCCTTATGCTAAATAAGTATATGTACCTAATTTGTGAACCCAAAATTAAGATTAAGATATAAATAGGGTTTACTCTGGTTTACCCAGAAAACATCACATTTTGTTATTCAGTTATGTGTATAAAATCCAAAACATAGATTATTTCATGATTTTTAGACTGCTCTTAAAATAGACTACCCAAAAAGCAATACTCATAGAAATGTCAATGATAATGGTCTTCATTATTATAATACTACCTTCATTTTATTTCATACTTATCTATTCAAATTGCTTTCAGAAATTTAGGTAGGTTAGTTATGCTTAAACCTGTAAAAATGTATTGTGCCACTGTGAATTCTTGTTCTGGTTTTCACCACACACCCTGCACATACAAGCATTCCAACCATCCCTTCCAGGCTCCTACCTTCACCACAATCTATATCATACCAAACCTAAATAGAGCAAAGTAGTTCCTTCAGGCACGGTTGTGTGTCTATAATTATGATTATGTGAGATAGATTCCTATTCACTGAAAAGGAGTAAATCTGCCCCCCAGATTTACTTGTTCATGCAGCTGCAGATTTACTATTTTGGGTAATTCACCAATTTCTATTGAAATCCACAAGCAGCACTGATCTTTGGATTTGCAGTGGAGATTTTGCTCAAATAAATACATTCAATCCTGCCAGGAATGCCTTTGTGAATTCCTGACAGGCAGTGAAAAGTTACATTTGATCGTACACTTGAGTTTATGACCAAATTTACCTTTGTGAATATGGCCTATAGACAGTTCATGATCCCTTGAGCACTAGTGCATTAAGATATCAGGATCTTGCCAAACATTTGTTAAATGATGCTACGCTATGATAGCTTCCCTCTTAATTCTCAGCATGTTAACAGAATGGTGAACATCATACTAAACATTCAGAGAGCTTTGCACTGCCCTAAAGTACATGAGGATAGTGCCTAATTTGTAAAATAATGAGTGCTGGTGCCTGAAGCTCTTTTGGATGCCCGAGGGTTGGCCCATGTAATACCAAGAATGTGCAGTCTTAAAGGACCTGATGCCTCTTTAATCCATTACCAGAGACCCCCTTTCCATTTATCTGACTCTTGTTGGTCCCTGCGTTCCCCACGTTATGATGTATTTTCCATGTTTCTCTTTTTACTTCTTTAGGCTTTATGGTTTTTTCCCTCTCTTGCTCTTAGTTGATGCCTATTGTGGAAAAGTAAGTGCTGGTTCCCACAAATGAGTTCCAATGGCCCCTAACGGCAGCCACCGCCTCAAAATAGGCAGTGATGATGCATTTACAAGTTGCAATAGTGTTGCTGCAGTTGGTGTACCATTGCATGACGTTTAAGCCCCTGGAGACAGAGGCAGTGCTGTTGAGACCTTTCCTTAACCAGGTCAAACACTGTACATTTGCAGCCTTTAATTTTGTTGCATATGCTAAACAAAGGTATAATTTGCATTCTCTTAAATTGGGGCCCGATTGAATTCATGGTGATAAGGATTCTCTGTTGCACCAGTGACAAATTATCTTGACTGCCAAGAATGCTTTCCACCTGCAAATGTATTAGAATTAATCACAGCAGCAACTACTCCGTCTCCGCTGTTATTAATGCCCTCTGGCGGCCCTGCGGAGTAAGGGCGGTCGGATTCTGATCTGTCATTCTGCCCACCTAATTTAGATTGGAGAAATTACAGGTCAGTTTTCACTGCCAGGAAAACCCTTGTGGTAAGGGGCAGTGAAAACTGCTAAATGCTCAACTCGCCATGAGAGCATTGCATTGTTTAATTTCAAAAGGAAAATCCCACTTTGAGATATTCTTTAAAAAAAAAACTGTCTTGTACAGGGCTCTGCCCTGCTGATGAAGCCCTGTACCAAACAGGAAAATGCATTGACATGAACCACGGTGACTGTGGTTCCTGGCAATGCTTTATAAATGACCACTGGCTTGGTCATTTAAAATTATTGTGCGCGGTCCTTCCACCTGGCCGATGGAGTAGTTTACTCCGTCGACCTGGTGGAACACTGGGCTACCCTCCACGATTTAAATCGGGCCCTTAGTATTAAAACACCCAAAAAAAATACATCAAGATAATGGTGTATTATTTGTTTAGCTTCGAGCAGTGAACCCCAACTGAACATTTACCCACAGACCAGTCCATTGAGATAAACTGACTTCAATGGATGTACCCTCTTCTCATTTTTGATAGCTTTACCTGACCAACAGGGCACACCTTCGAGACGATACCTTTAGATAATGTACAAACAAATTAAAATGAACAGAAAATAAAATAGTAAGAAATCAGTTGTTTTAATGTTAGTGATGTTAAGTAAATAAAAAAGTTAAAATGTCATTAAAAAAAATACCAAATCAAGCAGCACATTAAATAATTAAAAGTGTGTAGCAGAAGCAAAATTAATAAAAAAAGGTGAGAATAACAGTACTAAAGAAACAAAAAAATGGGTTGAATCAGGGTTGTCTTTTAGCACCCTTGTTATTCTCCTTATATGTAGCTAGTTTGCCAGCAGTACTTTTCAAATTCTGGGGAGACCTTCCCATGTTTTGTGGTGAGGAAATAAGTTGTCGCCTATATGCAGATGACATAGTATTACTAGATTTGACTCCCAATGGAGTACAAAAAAAGTTGGACCTCCTTAAAATCTTTGATGAAGACCACTTTCGAAACGAAACATTTTAGTTTTCAAGGGTAAGCACCAATTAAAGAAAAGGAAGTACCCTTGGCATTTGGAGACTGACAAACTAGAGGTGGTTAAGTTCTACAGATATTTAGTGAAAAACTTCAGATCTAATCTATCAGAAAGAAACCATATATCTGATTCACATACTAAAGCAGTAAGCCATGCAAATCGGATGAGAACATTCTATAATGCCCAGGGTTGCAGACAAGTTTTCTTTTTAATTCAGCTGTATATTTTAAAACTTTCGTCATGTCTATTAAATGCGATAGAGGTTATGTCAATTAATAGCTGATCCTTTATGAACTTCATCTAGGGAAAATGTATTAGAAGAATATGTAGTTTAAACACCCTAATCTCCAAGCAACTTTCTAATTAGAATTAGGTCCTTTTAAGTAGTTTTGTGTTGGGCCTAGCAGCAGTTCCACATTGGGGTCCTCCGGTTGTTTTAGTCCGATGTCAACTCTTTAAAGAGAAAACTCTGAAGGGATGTTTTTATTGAGCAAAGGCAAGATCATATTTTTAGAAGTAATTCTTATGCTGCCTTAGACCTTTCTAAGCTAAATCAAGAGGTGTTGGCATCCATGTCCATGTCGAAACTTAAGCTATTCTTTAAAAATTCAAGCCCAGTATTTTGCATGGAACTAGATATGGTTTCCTTCCCTTTGTATGATAGATACAACATAGTTCATGCTACTGCCAGCTTGAAGATTACATCGGTGTCCACTCCCTTGAAGCAGCAGTGGGGCGGGGAGGGTGGAAGAGGGAGGAGAGTTAAACATTTTTCTTAAAATCACTTACCTGCCACCACCGCCTTTCTTCTGTCCTGTTCCTGGCTTCTTCTTTGGAAACAAGAAGCAGGAAGCACCCGGGCTCCCAGGCTCCCCATAGCAAATCACAACGCGCAATGCAGCGTTGTGATTGGTCTGAGAACAGTGGTTCGGCACTCAGCTGGGGAAGAGGAGCCTGGGCATGTTTGGCATGCAGGCTGTAATGCAGCCTGCATTGAGAAGGCAGGTAAAACATTCATGCGCATTTACATAGTACCCACCGCTCCTCCCCCTTCTTTGAGAGCAGAGCAGATCTGCCCGCTGCAACAGAAACTAATGAAATGATAATAACGCGAGTTATTATCATTTTATTTTTCCTTTTTTTTCACTGCGAAAAGCAGCGGGACAATGCTCCTCCACCTTAGCGGACGAGCCGCCACTGGAAGAGGATGCAATCATATTTGAAATGGAATATAGAACATAAAGTCTGAAGATTTATATTTCTTGTCAGATTCTAAATGCTACCTCTAAGGAGTATCTCAGGTGCCTACGAAAGAATTAGTAGAAATGAGCGAATATGTAATTTATGTGCTCATGGAATCCAAGACTGAGCATGTTGTTTTTGTCTGACCTGCTCTGCACATGCCTTGTTAAAAGTTTTTAAAGCCGCAGTTCATCCATAATGGTATCTTCATTGTAGATAACGCACATGCACTTTTAAGCAATTCAGAAAATGAAATGACCTGTTTAAATTTGGTAGTTTTTTAAAGCTAAATTGATGATGGACTGTATTTTAATTTCATGAGCCCTCTCACTGCTTGCACATTGATGCAACGACCTGCTTGATGTTGAGCAATGCTTATGGCTCTGTTGCAATATGCAGGGGGCAATGTTTGCATATATCTAACTCTATTAGAAGCAGAGGCATGCAGTGTGGGTGAGGTCTCAATGCAGCGAGGTTCCGCGTATGCGCTCCACAACTGCACACGCGCCAGTGCCCGCCGAAGACCTCCGTGGCCAGATTCGTGCTACGTTGACCGGTCCATGGGGTCATTTCCAGCAGGGCGCATCACTTCACTGTGGTAAGAGAAGCCTCGGCAAGCACGGCTGCAATTAGCAGGCGGTTGCAGAGAGTGATCCCTCGGCGGCACCACGGAGGCGGCCCAACTAGGTTGGGTGCAACCTGCGGTGCCCTACTTGTCCTTGCACCCTTCTCCCAGTGCCACAACAGCCAACAGTGCAACAGTAACACTGCAGCAGCAAAAGCAACTGCAAGAGCAACAACGAGAGGCGGAGTGGGACAGCAGAGGGGTAGCAGAGACCATGGCCTCAAGAGCACCCAAAGAACCCCCAGAAATTAATCCCCAAATCATGCAAAGCTGTAACCCTCCCCCTAAAAGAGTAGGGGGATAGCAGCAGCCCAAAAGAAGTAGGGGGGTAGCAGTGGCCCTGTAAGAAAAAACAAAATTTAAAAAAAAGGAAAAACCCAGAACAAAATTCCCTAGTACCTACTGGGAACAAAGACTGCCTTAAGGGGGACAAGGCGTGAGAGAAGGCAGAAGAATGACTCCCTAAATACACCATGATCCAACTTCTAAGCGGCAGCACCCGGGTCTAGCAAGTGATTGAAAAGAGGAGCGCATCTGATTCCATTCTTGGCATCTGACTTCATCCCCCAGCACAGCTCTTCCCCAAAAGGACCTTCAAGTAACTTACGGAGCACTACTTTAATATATTTCAAACTCTCACTTCAAGAGACCCGCCACATGCAGTAAAAATGCCCCTCTTAAAAGGAGGTCTTTGAAGTGACAGCATCTGACGCAGTTGGCATCAGAGCTAGCAAGCTCCACAAGTATCAAGTAGCCACATCTGGGCTCAAGCACCTCTGCCATGAGATCGGGCAAAATCAGAGATGACACAAAATTGTTGCATATAAATTACTCTGTATTTGTGCAATGGTGCTCTCATTATTTTGTTTGGCCTATCGAATTAAGTCTTGGCCCTTCTTGTTTGTTTATGCCTGAGCATTTGTTTCTAATTTCCCCTTGTGTTGCTTTTTGTGACACTACCCCACTTCCCTTGTATTATATCCTTGTTCTCTATGATGAAAATTAAAATGCTTATTTTTCTATAAGAATTGAAGGACACAGTAGTTATTATATTTCTGTGTTAATGTGGTTTCATTTGTAATTCTTGATAGGCACCTCGGTCTCTTTATAAAATCAGAGGTGCAGCAAAAAAAACGCAAGGAAAACCCAAGAGGGAAAAAGGGGGTCAACGAGATGCGGTGGCAACAACTAACAGGTCGCAGGGTTCAGCATTGGAGATTGATATAGACATAGTCAGTGTCAAGAAAAGAGAGCCGCCCGTAACTACAATGCACTGCCCAAGTACCAAAGCCAGCAAGCGGGCACTAACTACGGACTTTCTAAAAGTGTACCGCAATGATAATCATAAGGAAGCCAATACAGGCAACAGCAACAACATCTATGGCCAAGGCATGGAGGAAATCCTCCCCTGCAATAAGAGCAACCAAAGCACAGATACCTACTGTAGTGATCAAACAGATCTTCTCATAAGAGAAAATCTAAGAAAGCAAGCAATTAACCAGGATCCACAAATACAAAATGATTCAAATCAGGCCCTAGTCCATACGCAACCACAGTCAAGCTGGTAGCCAATCAGTCATCTGGCTCAGCCAGTCCAACGGCTTCATTAAACACCAACCCATGAAACCAATGACGATTTAGAACTTTGGCAAGACAATATTTTAAATCTGTTTGCACCATCCTATTCACCACCACCGGATCAACAGGAGCATCTACCAGCTTGCAAACAAGATCTCAACATCCTCTTCTTACCACTTGAACCGACCCTAAAAGTACAACAAATGGATTAGGAAGTTCCATAATCAAATCCAAACGGGCACAGGTCTCAGGAGTCTAAAAGGCCCATGCTGTCCTTGCAACTGAATTACGTGAAAAGGCACAAGCTAGAACGATCGAAGATCAATTTGAACAGCCCTCGACAGAAGCAACCATCCAGTCCCTTCTGTGTGGCCCCATCTGCAAAATACCATGGAAACCATTGAAACTGCCTTGACATACCATGCAGTATACACTCAAGCCGAGCCACTAAACGTTTTAGCTATCCTTGTTCAGGGGATAGAACAAGAGTTGCAGACCTTAAAGACCATGGTAACGAAGGCCCAACAGGACTGGGACTCTACTTATCACACTTGTCATTTTCCTTTATTAATAATCAACACATTTTCAACAGTACCAATCATAATGACAGAGCTGCCGGGGGAAGTTAGGGAAATTCATTCAAACCCCACACTGGCTCGGGATTGCGACTCAAACAAAGGCAGAAGGCTATGGTGGTTTACAGTTGGCAGAAAGTACCATCTTAAAAAAAAGATCTTTAATAACATAGAACGCACATGCATAATCTCACCCAATGCAAAGGAAGAGAGCGAGCAATTGAATGAACAACCACTTAGACGGAACAAAAACACCTGAGAAAATCAAGGAAAATCAAAATAAATAAATGGTGCTCATTCTCACTGCTGACACAAAAGGTAACCCCTTGTCAGAGCATCAATGAAAAAAACCAAGAAAGACTCGCCTCTACAAAGCAAAACACCCCCGCAGATAAAACATATAATATATGTAATTTTCTGGACAAACGCAAGACAATCAAGATAACAATCCAGGGCATACAAATGACCAACTTAATTCCACTCCCCAAAGAACCAATGACAAAAGTGAGTGAAGTCAGTAATCAGGACGCAGCTATTGGCAGGAGACAAGCCACAGTAGAGACGTGTAATCGCAAAGAAAGCGAGACAACACCACAAACCTCAAAAGGCTTGGAGGCCCAACCATCAACATATTCTAAATGATTCCTACAAAACACTACAGGACAATTTCCACAAGCAGCTCCACATTACCTACCAAGACATCACTGAAGCACCAGTAGAGACACTAATCTATCGTTCCAAGTCACATCCGATGAATCTTCTAACCAGGTGTAATGAAAAGATAGAGCTGGTTTCACACTATACCTCGAGGGGAGCTCATGACATATTCAATAGAAGTGCAATATTAAAATTACTAGAAGCTCTTCCAGACCTGAGGCATATTAAATCTAGAGACTTAGAAAGAATTGAGTTTAAACCAGCTGGGGTCTGTGCAGGTAACAGCGATGGGGCCGGGTGGTGGGGGATTCCGACGGACGATGACGAGGGAAAATCAATTATTTATTTAATTTTCCCTCTACATCGTTCTCCAAAATGCCCCTCCACTTGGCCCCACCGCCTCAACGCTGTTACCTGCACGGACCGCGGCTGGTTTAAACCCAACCCCAATCGAAATTATGATAGCAACCTGGGCAGATCACCTCATTTCAGAACAGATTTTGCTACGTAGGGAATTCTTCGCAACATGGGGCATTGAGTTAAAAAAGGTAGAGTTACCATACTACCCAAGCCCACTACAAGGGTTTAACCAAACCACAGGCGTACTGAAAGGAGTAAAAGGACCTGACAATCTTAGCATAGCCAAAAGTCAGTGACCAAATCACAAGGCAAATTACCATCACAATAATACAGCCCCAATTACTTAACCCTGAGGATAGTCAATATGCAAGGGCTTTAAACAGGAAACATGGAGCAGCATGAACAAAGGCACGAAGTTGCAAGATTTACTCCTGGAATGTGAATGATTTAGGCACTAAGCTCAACGACGCCGACATTGCAGAGTTTCTCCAAGTGCATGCTATCTTCTTACTTCAGGAAACTTGACAGTCAACAAATTCCCCAATTGTAGGCTACAAAGAACATTTCAACACAGCCACAAAAGAAGCAAAATACGGAAGGGCAAAAGGCAGCCTACCGATTTACACCTCAACAGATATTCTTCAGGAATACGAAGAAACGGATTTAGATTTGCCCTGGATGCAATGTATCAAGCTCGCAGTTTCATCTTCCACTATTTTATTCAATCTGAACACTTATATTCACCCACCTCACAAGCATAAGGGAAAAAAATCCAGCTACTGATCGGCTCGCTTGAAACATTAAAATCCACCTATCCACACGCCAACATAATTCTGTCAGGGGATTTCAATATGAATTTATTACAAGACCAATAAAATAATTTAGCAGGCCACATGCATGCACGGCAGGGTAACACAACAAGACGTGACACGTGGGGCAAGAAATGTGCCGCATTACTGGAACAACTATCACTGTTTACAATAAATGGACGAGGCCCCTTGGATTGCCCAGCATCTTTTACAAGAGTTACGGACAAAACTGGCGCAACTATCGATTTCATTTTGGTGGACCCAGACCTATTTTACTATATCTCCAACTATCAAATAAAGAAAAGAGCCAAAAGCGATCACTACCCCCAAACATTTACACTTTATTCAGGAATTTACCCAGCAAGCAAAGGCGTTCACATTAACAACCCATCCTTACAATTTAAAATAACTGACATGGAACGAAAACAACATAGAAGCCATCATGGAGGCTTGCACCACGTTACTGGTGACAGCCAATGCGCAGCCAGTCGGGATAGAGGCTTGGGAGGCCTTTGTCATTAATCTAAATACAAAATTCCCTTACAGCACCTCCAATCACAAAACATTCGGGACCATTGACGCAACATGGTTTACACATAAGCTAAGGATAAAAAAAACAACTAAGTAACCAACTAAGATCAATGCACCCCCCGGGCCTTACAACCAACTCAGTACTCACTTGCAAAAACAGCAAAAAATGAAAAGAGACTTTAAAAAGGAAATCAGGGTGGCAAAGCATGCATATAAGGAGGCAATTTGGTTAAAAATGGTTCATGCCAGCCAGCAAAGGAACTCATCATTTATCTGGGTGAATATTAACATCTTACTAATTGGTAAAAACCGACATTTCAACTCAGATATAACGCAACATACCTGGAGTGCTCACATAGCAACCACATACAATAAGGTGTCTCACCCTAGTGCAGCAACCATCGATGAACCACTGAATATGAACCAGTTGACCTCCATCTGGAAAACAAGCCTCAAGATACCATTACCCATAAACAGATCAAAAACAGATACTAAAATCTGCTCACCAATAATGGTAAATCACCCCAAGTCCCAAGATAGTTACATAGAAGATAACGTGCAGCCGGGAGCACAGGTAACATCAAGGGCCAATCCAAAGGAGCTTTACCCACAGATCACGCAAAAGCAGGTATTGCATGCCATAAAACAATAAAGATCCAATGGGGCCCCGGGGCCAAATGGCCTGCCTAATGCTTTATTAAAAAAAGACCCATCTTTCTGGTCTACTCTCTTAACCCCCTATTTACCAATGCCTTTAAGACGTGTACCATCCCAGAATCATGGTGAGGAAGTATACTCAAACCGATATACAAAACAGGGGTGCGTTCAGACCCTACCAATTATAGACTAATAGCACTCAACGGTGTTAAGGCCAAGATATACGCTTCAAACCTGCTGACTGACCTAGATGATTGGGTTAACAGCATAAACTTAATCCCCAAAACACAAACCGGATTCCGTGCATGAATGAGCACCTGCAAAGGATCTATCAGCAGTTATGCTCCAGGCCGACCAAGCCATCAGTAAATCAAGCTTCCTGTATACATTTTTGTAGACCTGAAAGACGCTTTTGATAAGGTCCCCATAACTAAGCAATGGGAAAAACTGAAATCTTGGGGAGTTCCCACAAAATTGCTAGAAGCAATTATCAACCTTTACTCAAGAATGTGGGTCCAAATAAAATTAGGGGATGATCGAAGTCTAACCTAAAAAATCTCAACCACCAATGGCTTAAGACAGGGGTGCATCTTGTCCCCCTGCCTTTTTAACATCTATACAGCGGATCTACAGAACCATCTCCGCATAACACCTTCTTGCAGTATGCTGACGACATCGTTCTGCTCAGTAAAACGCCTCAAGGTCTACAGTGGCTGATCACCCAGCTAGTAGAATACATATCCATCGCCCAACTAGATATTAACTTCCAAAAAGCAATAGTTATGTGCTTTTCAAGTCCCAACAAAAAACAACCCAAATTCACCTGGTCAGCAAACAGTAACATCTTGGACCAGGTCAAAACATACAAATATCTGGGGGTACTATTAGACTGGCATCTCAATTACAAGCAATACCTAGCATTACGGCATGCAAAAGCAAAATAGCTGCTATTTGCATTTGAACCCCTGTAAGAAAAAACTTTGCGTCTACTCAACAAATCACTTGGTAAAGGTAGTCGCTGCAAAATTCTTACCATCAATTTTGTACAAATCGGAACTTCTAAATAGCAACGACGCATTAGTCCTGAACACTGCATAATCTAGTCTCTTTAAGAATCAATTTTCAATTTGACGTCACTTATCTCAAGCTCATATAAGACTTGAATTAGACTTAAAAAAACAGATACTGACAAGACAAGGGGCCCTCGTCAAATATTACTGGAGAATGAAGGCAGCAGAGATAAACTCCTTAGCCTACCAATGCTGGCTGGAGATTGAAAAACAATCCAGGTTGAATAAGTCAGATATTCTGTTTTAAAGCAATCACTCTTTTCTTTAAAGTTAGAGGAGGCTTGACTCGCAATATCAGCCTACCCCAAGTTCAAACAAACAACCAACAAAGCCATTAAGCTGCTCTCTAGCTAATAGATAAAGCATCTATGATTCATAAAACCCACAAGAGGGTGGTGATGCCAACATATATAACCCTAAAACCTCAACTGTATCTGCTGGAACATTTTTCAAGATCAAAAAAGATCAACCTGATTTTACTGAGGCTCAGAGTTTATCCAGCTAAAGACCTTATACCAAAATGGAAACGGTCCTGGCCTAACTTGGAATGGCGCCTTTGCGGTTATGGTAATGAGTCACTACTCCATCTACTATGCACCGGCGCTACTAACTTTTCGGAAAACCCTTCTAAGGCCAACACTGAAGCAAGAACAAATAAGGACCTGTACATCTGCCGTCATAAAATGCTTAGGAGGCTCGACATTTTAACTGGTATGCAAGTTGATAATGTTTTTAAGCTTAGCGGCAAAAGAACTAGAGAACAGAGACAGATGAATTAAATACACCTTCCCAAATGTATTCTTGTTTACCTAGATCAAAAACTTGCAGTTTACATGATGATTGCAGCAGCACTTTACTCATTAATTACATCCGGGAATCATTTGCTGACTTTTACCAGAGACAAGAGTATGGACAGCCCGCGTTTGGACTAACCGAAACATATCGGAAGCCCGATTCTTCCCCTGCAGGGCTGGACACTATATATTCATATGCAATCAAAGGAAAATCGTTTTATAATCAGTTGTAGACTAAGGGGCAGATTTAGGAGCCCCTTGCGCCACTTTTGCGTCACTTTTAACATGGGAAAAGTGACGCAAAAGTGGCGCAAGGGGCTCATAAATCTGCCCCTATATTTTAATGAGTTAAATGCAATCGTATATTCAAATTAGAACCAATGTTCAATGATTTTAAGCATTTTGTGGGTTGTTTATATTGGAATGATTATTGTTTTAATTACTTGTT
Organism: Triturus cristatus; assembly: GCF_964204655.1. NCBI lineage: Eukaryota > Metazoa > Chordata > Amphibia > Caudata > Salamandridae > Triturus > Triturus cristatus. The sequence goes on from NC_140589.1 coordinate 513,266,048, forward strand.
TTTGCTTATGCCTCGATGTAAATAAGGGGGAGTTATTTGTTTTTACAATTTTGTTGTCTCAAATTTGGGACTGAAACAATAAAGGGTTTTGTCTGTCTGCCTGTAGTGAAAATGTACAACAACAAGAATAGCTTCTTGCATGCATAATGATATTCATGAATACATTTGGATTTTTATATGCTGCAAGCTGAAATAAAATAAGAGTGTTTTATTTTAAGATATCCATAACCATTTAGCAAAAACATGAAATATCAATAAATTAGTCCTTAACATACACTGCAGGTCCGCAGTGGACTATGAATGTTTACTAGATAATTTTAAGGGTGTTAAAAAACTTGAAAGGCTGTTAAAAAGCCATTTGTTTCTCCTTTGTGATATCACAAGCATTCAAAATTGTTTTCTTTCAAAAATCTCCTTTAACACAGCCCTCCACACAAAAAGGTACAGAGCACCTTAGAATTTCAGTACTCACGAGTAAATGGACTTCCAAAACAGGTCAGAACTTTTTGTAGGCAAACAGGACATTTTCCAAGCCACATTTGTCAGGAGCAAAGTAAAGTTCTCCGGCAGGCAAACAGTTTCAACATTCCTAGAGATCTTTTCAGGATTCTGGAGGAAACCTTTCCAAAAATAAATTCATGGTAATGTTATGCTAAAGTTCATAAAGATCAATCAATACCAAGAAAAAACTAATGAATGTTCAAATATTTCCCACCCAAAATACCTTCTATTTCAGCAAGATGTATCAAAAGAAGTCTTCGAAAATCCAGTTTCAGGTTGGCCTAACCTCAAAGAGGGTGTCTGTTAAAAAGCAGCTTGATAGAATGTTTCCTAAAAACGAATGAGGCCTCTTAAGGGCAATAGAAACTATAGAACAAAATAATTCCTCATGTCCCATTGAAAGGAAATACCCCACCCTCCTGCAGCTTCTTGAACAAATGAAGTTCCACATCTGCCTTCTAAGTGAAAATAACTCAGTGAATGACTTATTAACATCATCATGCGCAAGAGGGATAATCCCTTGCTGACTCCTTTCTGGAGTTTGTCAAAGGAAGTCTTTGTTTGTTTACATCTGATGGCAGGTTCTCATGGCACATTATAAGCCTAAATGGCTCCACTGAGATTTTGCTGGCAAATTAAGATAAGTCGGGGAACAAGGATAACTAGTAAATGATCAAATATTTCCCAGCAAAAATGCACGTTTAGTTCCAGCAAAATCCTTTATTATAAGTCTTCGAAAATATTTTTTCTGAAAAATACCCAGAGAGGACTTATGCATATTACAGAATACTTCCTAAAATTAGAAAGCTTTCCCAAAGGTAAAATGTTTACAGAAGGGAACAAAGAATTTCCGCATATTAAGCCGGAAGAACTAACCAGCTTTCTGCAGTTCATTAGAGGTAGAAAGATCCAGAGGGGTGGCTTCCTAAATGACTCCACTTCAGTTTTTTCAAGGGAAGCCTTTACACTGTTACTGCTAGCTGGATCCTATACAGGGCTTAACTCTCAGCCCAAATTACTCTTTCCTGATTTCCTGATTAAAGAACGTGTGAATTATAAAATTGTGTTCACCATAAAACAAAGGCTGAGATTAAAAACTGTTTGTAAACCTGAGAAAACATAGACTTGCAATTTGAATATGAAGTCACCTACTGCCATCATTTGTACATCTATTCATTACAAGTAACATACCAGACAACAATCTGGTTTCCAGCAGGGGAAGAATTGTTACTGGGATTAGACAGCTGTAGCATTCTCCTCAGGAAGAGAGTAATTTTACAAGAAGTGTTTGAAAGCAGACTTGAAACTCCTTAGGTTGAATGAGTTTTGAAAGAGAGAGGAAGATCATCCCGTATTTGTGTTCTGGCTGTAGCAAGGTGTTTGCTGAATGGCACATGAGGGTTTTGTAGTGGTGCCTCAGTGGACAGTGGTTCCGGCATGGAAGAGATCTGCAGGACACCCTTGGGGTCTCCCGGAATGTTGCGGTGGGTGTGGCCTGTTGGGTGACTGAGTAGAACCCTTTCCAAGGCATGTCCTTCTGACCACCTTCAACCATGGTCATGGTAGTAATGGATGCCTCTACTCTCAGGTAGGGAGCCCAGCTGAAGAAACTAGAGATCAGGGATCTCTGAACTTCAGAAAAGCAAGTGCTTAATTTCAGCCTGTTGGAGCAACAGGTTAATTCAGGTGGCTCCCATGACCTTCCTTCTCTCCATTGACGGTTGGTCTGTCTAGATGTTGACGGACAGAATGACTGTGATGTAGTAGATGAATAAGCAAGATGTGGGATAGGATCTAAACTACTTTGTCAAGAATCATTGAGACTGGTCTTTGTCACACCATAGATTGATCTGGTTAACAGCCAGTCACCTAGTGGGGGCTTTTAATGTCAGTGCTGACAGCCTGGGCTGGTGTTATCTTGCTGATCATGAGTGGCGTCTTCTACCTGAACTAGTCATGAACATCTTCACCATATGGGACACTCCTAAGTTGGACCTGTTCACCTTCTTGGAGAATGATCAGTGCCAGCATTTCTGAGCCCTCCAGTAGCCGTTGAGGGGAGCCTTTGGGGATGCTTTTTAGTTGAAAAGTAACTTTTGACTTCACTACGAGTTTTACCCATACCTTTGATTTCTCAAGTTCTTAGGAAGATTTGTAACACCGGACCCCTGTCATCCTTATCACCCCTGATTGACCAAGAAGGATGTGGTACGCAGACATTCTGCACCTCTCCTTGTGTCCACCATTTCGTCTTCCTTTCAAAGTAGATCTCCGCTCCCACTTCCTTCATGCCTGGACATAGAGTGAGAACACCCAAGCTACTTTCAGCTGCAGCATCTTGTCAGCTCGTCCCCCTCCTCAAATTATGTACATTCTATTAGGTGGAACAGTTTTGTCTTGTGGTGCACTGACAACAATGTAGATCCCTAGCATGACTTATTGTCAGAGGTACTACAGTTTACCCTCTCTCTGGTAAGAGTGGGTATGTGGTGGACACTGTCACTTTTCACTTAACGGCGTTGTCAGTGTCCCTCTAACTCCTGGGCCGACCTTCCCCTGTTCAAGTTCCCTATTGTGATAAGGTTCATTAAAGGGTTGACCAATTTGTACTCTTCCCCAACTCCTTTTGTTATGTGTTAATGGGACCTAACATTTTCTCACTTTTTTTGTGGGGTCTCCATTTCAGCAACTTCATAGTTGTCAGTTGCAGTTGTTGACTATAACAATGGTCTTTTAGTTGCCATTACTTCGGTGAGATGGGTAAGTGAGTTGTAAGCGATGAGTGCTGTCCAATATTCCCAACCTTTTCCCTGACAAACTAATATTGCGAACCTGAGCTGCTTTCCTTCCCAAAGTGGTTACTGGTCAGTCCATCGGCCTTCCTTCTTTCTATTCCCCCCAAACCACAAAGAAGGAGGAATGGCTGCATCACCTAGTCCTTGGCAAGCAGTTACTTTCTATATTTATCGTACCAAGGATTGGACGGCAAGCTGTTTGTTGGCTACGAAAGCAGTAGGAAGGGCAAAGCAGTCTAGAAGCAAATGTTACCCCCGTGTCATCCTCTGCATCAAAATGTGCTATGGCCTTACAAAAAACAACACACCTTAGGGAATCAGGGCCCATTCCACCAGGGCCAAGTCATTGTCTTCTGCTCTTGCGAGATGTGTTCCCTTCGCATAGTACTTCAAGGTGGGGGACACATTTGCCAAGCAATGCTGTTTGGGAGCACAGGTGAGCAAGGATGGCTTCTTTTCCAGTTTGTGCTGGCTATCCACCAGCCCACCTCCAGGGGAGATATTGCTCGAAAATCTATTCAACAGGTGAGAAATATGCAGGTAGATGTATTCATCAGAAGAAAAAGTTTGCACCTTCGGTAATGACCTTTCTGGTGGATACTCTGCTTACCTGAAGATTTTCCACCATTCCCACTCTTCTCCCCATCTGATGGATAGATGTACAGGGAAGGCGTTAATAAGGTTCCACTTACTGTTTTGCACTGCACTATATCTAATCAATAGCGCTCCATCTGTCCGCCAACAAAATGGAAACTGAGATTCTGGCACTGAGTTGGGCGCTAAATAGGTTTGGTGTCATCACCATTCATAGCTGCTGGCCCCAACGTGGAGCCAGAGCCCTCTACTGGAATCGAAGGGCTTTGAAGTTTACAGATCCAGACGGATGCCTCGGATAATTGAACAGAAGAATTCCACAAATAGATTAACCACAAGCTCCCAAAGATAAACATTTTTTTATTCTCTGCCATAATACCATGAGTGGGCACATTGCAGCCTGTGTGTGCAGTTTTTAAACTACCATTTTGACCTGGCAAAAGAATCCTTTTGCTGGGCCCAAACCTTCCTTTCTAATACATATACGTCACCCCTAGTGTAGGCTCTGGACAGCCCATTGGACAGAGTTAGATGTATTTTAAAAATTTGACATATACTTTTAAGTTTTCCATGTCAAGATAGTGAAAAACTCTTACATTTGTTTTTCACTATTGCAAGGCATTTCTCTTCCATGGGCTAACATTGGAGTTACCATATTACATTTATTAACCCGTTCGACGCGCATGACGGAACGGTTTCGTCATGCACGTCGGTTGCGCTGTGCGCATGACGGAACCGTTCCGTCATGGCCCCGCCCGCGCACGGAACCTTCAGCGTGGCGCGGAAATCCGCGCCGCGCTGAAGGGGTTAAGTGATAATTTCCAAATGTGAGAATTTAAGGTTTGGTGTGTTTGGAATTATAATGAAATATCCTCTCTCTGGGTAAAGTAAAATTTTACAGTACAATTTTGAAAATGCCACTTTTAGAAAGTTGGCATTTTCCTGCCTGAGCCATCTAGTGCCTGTAGCCTGTCTCTGGGCCACACGACTGATGCAGTTAGGCTTTGTGTATTTCTTCTAGACAGTCATACACAGTAGAGAGCTTAGGTGTTCCTGCATGGGCTATTACTGACAGGATGGGAGGGCGGAGCTGGGCGCGGCCCTACCTACATTTGAATTGGCTGTGTCCTGCCGCCAAAGGGCTGCATAACCCCTGTAGGTAGTCTGGAGCCAAGGTGTGGGAAGGCTGGAAGCCTGTGCATTTCAAATAGAAATCCTGGAAGCTTCTCTCACCTTCCAGAGGAAGGGCAACAGGTATAAATATTGGCCCTCAGACACCAGCTCTTGAGTAAACTTGGAACTGTGGATACTCTGCCAGGAAGAAGGACTGCTGTGCTGCTGAAAAGACTGCCACTTTGCTGGACTGCTGCTCTGAAAGCGTGCTGCCCTGCTGTGCTGCCCTGATACCTTCTTGCCTGGGTGAGAAAGACGGGACCTGCATATGTTGAACCCAGGATCCCAAAGTGACCCCAAGGGCTACTTGGCTGGCCTTCTGACTACAGTCTCATGGGCAAAAGGCTGTAACAACCTAACAACCTTGAACCCAGCACCTAGAATTTACCATTTGTGAGTCCCAATCCCACCAAGTGATGCCACCACAGTCCTAGGCCCTTGGAAGTGGGTCTGAAGGTTCTCTGCCATCCCATCTGTGGATCCAGCTGAACCGACACATCTCCTCCGCAGTGAAGTGCATCTCCAGCAGCACTGGCACACCGCCTTTGCTGTTTGATGCATCGCCTTCGGAACCAATGCATCACCTCTGCTGCGAATGTTCTCCTGATGCAAAGAACTCCACATTGGCCTCACAGCCTGCATCTGAACTGCCGCCTGGGCGAATCTTTTCTTACACAGGCCCCGCATTGCAAATCTCTTGTCAACGGCAGCCTTGATGATGACGCAGGTTCTTGCACCTCTGCTGCACAGCTCCTCTGGACCGACACATCCTCAGAGCATGTTGCAGCCCTTATTTCAGCCAACAGGCAGCAGGTCCGCACCACAGACTCATCAAGTCCCAAGGCGGTTTCTCCTGGCAGTCCAGCAGTCCTCTGGTAGCATGTAGAGACAGCAGTGTGTGGTTACAAGTCCCTAGCAGTGTCTAAAATCATGAGGTTACCGCCCCAGTTCTTATACTCCAAAAGTCTTTATTCTGGGGATACTTTAAACAACTTCAGAAGTGCCAAACACCCCCATTCAATCCCCAGCCCTGGCTCCCGATACACTACAGGCAGACAGAAACAGCATTGCAAAAGTTAGACACATCCCTATTCAGGTGCAGGTGACAACTCCTCCCACCACTCTAAATGCAGACCAGGCCTATTCAGCCCACTATGAGTCACCCAGTAAAGGCAGGACACACCTCAACCCCCCTTTTGACTGTCTATAGTGAATGCACATCCCTAGCCCTTGTCAATCAAAAACCAGACAGTGAATACAAAACCAGGTAGGGCACAACGAGTTATAAGCACGCAGATATGCCCACTTCTAAAAGTGGCATTTCTCAAATCGTAATAACGAATCCGCTTTCACCAATAAGCATGATTTATTACTACTATTCCAAACATACCAAACATGGCCACACTACCCCCTTCAGAAATTATCACTGAAACATATTTCAGGGAATCCCCAATGCAAACGTATGAGAGGAGCAGCCTCAAAGCAGTTAGAAACCAAATAGCTTGTTTGTCACTACCAGGCCAAACAACAAAGGCACATGTCCTACCTTTTACCTACACAGCACCCTGCCCATAGGGCCACCTAGGGCCTACCTTTGGGGTGAACTATATGTAGTAAAAGGGGAGTTTCAGACGTGGAAAACACTTTAAATGCCACGTCTCTGTGGTGCAGTGGCAGAGGCCTGGGACAGGTTTGAAAGGCTACTTCGTTGGATGGCACAAGCAGTGCTGCAAGCCCACTAGTGGGACTTAATGGACAGGCCCTGGGTATACCAATGTAGAAAGGACTTACAGGAACATAAATATGCCAAACAGGTGTAGACCAACCTTTCCAAGAGAGACCACATGCACTTTAGCACTGATCAGCAGTGTTAAAGTGCCCAGAGTCATAAAACCAACAAAACAGGTCGGAACAAATACAGGAGGCAGGCAAAAGGTTTGGGGATAACTCTGCAAAAAGGGCCAGTTCCAACAAAGCCCCTTTTTGATTTTAGAGAAACTTTCTTGTCACAATGTACCTTTCACTGATGTCACCAATATTGCAAAGCTTAGGGTAGACTTAATGACACCATTAGATATGTTGGTATAGTGCAAGGAAGACTTCAGCCACTGCAATAAGTAACAGTTTGCTGGATTTAGAATTGTGTGTTGTTGCGAAGGGGGTTTTCTCCAAGGAGGCTTCTTCCACCTGGGGAAAGCCACATAAGAAAAATGTTAATAACACTAAATTTCACTGCATCTATCTGGCATAGTGGAAGTGTCAGAAACATGGATTATGAAATGGTATCCTCTGAGTAGGACTGCATGTCCATTAACGATATACAAATGTCCAGTATACGTATAGAACATGTGTGGTGCACATTTGTGCGTGTGTGTGTGTGTGTGATTTTGACTGTGTGAAGGAGTAAAGGGATGGAAAGGGCACCAAACACCTGGTGGATGGAATGTATGTTGACGTGTAGGGGTTTGGGATGGTGTCTGAATCAATGGATGGATGGATGGACCAATGGCTTATGAATGATGGAACGGTGGATAGTTAGATAGATTGTATTTTTTCGTTCTAAATATTGCCTTAATCTTTCTTTTCACCTTATATATATAAATATTTACATATATGTGTATTCTTTTCATTTTCATTCTTTAACAGGTGATCGTTTGGGGAGACTATGGCCGAATGGACCACAAATCTTTCATGGGTGTTGCACAGATCCTTTTGGAGGAACTTGATCTATCAAGTGTGGTAATAGGATGGTATAAGTTATTTCCGCCCTCGTCATTGGTGGATCCAACTTTGACACCACTCACTCGCCGGGCTTCCCAGTCATCTCTTGAAAGTTCAACAGGGCCTCCTTCAATTAGGTCATAATGAACGAGGAGAGGGTGGAAGATATGAAAACTGCATTGTTGTCGCCCAAAATGAGAGCGAGAACCAGACGTTTCCATGAACAAAAAAGCATTGTTGAACTCAGACAATCACTTGTTATTTTGCCTGTATTAACGTTTCACAAGTAGAGCTGCAAACTCGGAAACAAGCTTATATTGGCTGAACAAGACAGGGCGTCAAAATAGCTGGTTTCTTGCAACCGTAACTGATGCTCAAACGAGGGTATTTTAAATAAAAAAAAATCTAACTGGAAACCATTGCTCTGATAAAGATGTTTTTTTACATTTTTACAGAGCTCATAAGCAGTATTATCTTTAATGGTGTTTTAATATTTTTTTGTCTGTGCTCGTTCCTTCCACTTGTTTTTGTTAAAATATTTATTTTTTTGTGCCAGTTTTGTACAAGTCCTCATGGCGGTGCTTACAGAGATCCAGCTCTTCTTATGTTAGGATTTTTAAGGGCTGATCCCATATCCCTGTGAGCATTCGTCAAGTGTTCTACAGCCAGACAAAGAATAAATGCCAACAAGGTTACCCATTGTTTTTGCGTCATGGTTCTCTAACGTCTTACATGTGAAAAGCAGCCACTAAGAATGAATGAATATTAATAAACAATATTTCTAAAAAAATGTATAAATAATTTTAAAAAATTAAAAAGAATTTATCACAGAGCCACTTTTTCTTTGTAAAAATGAAAGCATATATGATTGCATTATAAATAATGATTTTTATGTTTTATGATGTTTTGCATGGAAGAGTTTTGAAGACATCTATCTGCAACCAATGGTGAGGACTGATACAAGCATTTTGTGTCTTAATTTTGACATTTAAAATATTTAGTTTTCTTCCTAGAATCATAATTATGTTTTTATAAATAGATTGTATATCTGACTTCCCAAAACATTGACCAGTGATGGGGTTGAGCATATGACACTTTCAGCTGTGTCCAGGCTCCTCGCGTTTGTCACTTTGGACAACTGATCGGCACTGGACACAGCACAGTATGAGCTGTTCACTATTTCACTGGAAATTCCAGTCGAAGTGTTCTGCACTTAATAATGTTTGTATCAGATTTTAGTTTACATTTCTTTGAGAGTGATGCAAGCACAATGCTTGGTTTTTTAACGCAAAATATTTTACTTTTTGAAGAAAATAGCTCAAATTTAAATTTGCATTTGATTAATTTTAAAGGGTTTTATTTTGCCTTGAAATTACCCTTTGTGATTTTTTCTGTAAATGTTCAAGGAACTGCAGGTCGTGCAGGTGCATTGATATTTTTTCCTCCTTTTATGGGCCATTCAATTTTGTGATCACCCAAATAGAGCAGCATGACTTGGAACTGTTCAAAGCCGTATGCACGTTTTGTAAAAAGAAACAAAAAGAGGTAAATTATGTGTGTTAGTTCCACATAGGCCAGCTTGTATGTTGCATGTACTTGTACAGTTTGCTCGTAATTATAAGGAAACAACCAAGAAATCAAAGCCATCCATTTTTCTTATAGACATTTTGCAGGTTTTAACCAGGTCAGGTCTGTCAATCTGACGCCAAGTGTCTACTGATGGACTTTATTTTTTAACCTATGGAAAGCGTGATGTAGTACGGACCAAATTCCTTCTGATACATATTTTGTTGTAGATTCCTGCTGTGGGGCTGTAACACATGTAGAAGCTGTGTACAACTAGGTTTTAATTCATAGACATACCTCCTGCGCCAAGTGAACTCTTTCTTGTTATGAAATAGGCTGAAACAATCCTGCCCATCTTTCCACAGGGCAAAAATAGCTCACTGCTCGACCTGCTGAGCAGGGAGAACGCAAGCGCTGGTGCACTTCTACTAGATTTTATTCTGTCTTGGTGGCCAAAATTCAATCAATTATAATTCGGTAGTTTCTTTCTATTTTGACCACTTGTCTTAACACTCCCCTGTGCTTTTAAATGAACTTCCAACTCATGTTATGTAAACATGTTTAATAAAATGTACTTTTCATGTCCAGTGTTGTAGTCTCTTTGATAGATATATCAAAAATGTGGGAGTGTGTTGGGTCATTTTTCTGTATCACAATAATGTCATTGCGTACTCCTATTCTGGTTTCCCTTCACATCGATACAGCCGTTGCTTAGAGCTAACGTATATAATTTTGATTTGATGGCCCGTGATTGTGCAGGCTTTTCCCCACAGACCTCCTTTAAGATAACCAACTCGGATTCAAAATCCATATTGAAACCGTCAAACAGATGAGATGATTGGAATGGGGTATTGAGGCTTGTGAAGGAATGCAAGATGTGTGCATAGTTCACCTGTGCTGAAATAAAGTTGTTGACGCATGTATTCACACAATTATATCTAATTTTCTCTGATCTACATGTTGAGATGTAATTTTCACATGTCTATAAACATAGCTAGAAAAGATCCTAAGTCCTTAAGACCTGTAGTTCCACAAATTGGCATCTCTTCATCACATCAGATTAGGAATCGTTAATTAAATGCTATGGCTGCTAGGGCATACAGAGTCGCGGATCAACTCTTTGCTTTCTCTTGAGCAGCACACACACAATTAGGAACGAGTCCTTTCATGTTTCCTCAGACAGGACAATAAAAAGCTATTTGTTTTGTGAAGGGGTGATTTCCCGTTTCTCCGGCTAACTGTTCCTCCACCATTCACACCAATTTAACAAACTGAACACTCTGCAGTTATCTGAGCATTGGCTCTTCAGTTAATGGACTGCAGCATCCCATTTAAGAGCTTCGAGGGAATGCTCCTCAATGGAAATTCCAGTTAACCTTGCGTTATCCCAGCCAAGCTATGCCAACATAGCTAGAAACGACGGCAAGCTAGAGATAGGCCTATTTACAAAGCAAGGGGCATATTTAGCAAACAATCACATAGCGCAGCGCAGCAAGGTCAAAGCTGTGTGACAGAGAAAGGGCAAGAATTTGCAGTACTTAACAATATATGGCGCACAATGTGCTACCTTGCGCCAACGCAGGCATCCTTGCACGATGGTGCAAGGGTGCCTCCATTGTTAGCAGGATTGTTTCTGTGCGGGAAGGGACACCTTCGCATGAAAAGATGACAATGCCTCCGGGGATTGTTTTTTTTTTTTTTTTTTTTTGAGTTCAAAATGTTTTATTAAATTTTCCATAAGAATGAACAAATACAGACAATACAGAAAAAATTTATCACAAGCGAAAATACCTATATAAAATAAAACATTTCTAAAAGCAATTCTAAATACAATAGTTAAAGATGTATATATAATCAATTAGAAGGAGGGAAGATAAACTAAAAAGAAGGGCAGGGAGGGAGCCATGAAGAGTTGCAATGTCAACTTATTAGAAAAAGGAGCTACATTCATCATATAAGGCTTTAAATAGAATGACTGTAAAACGGTGAATCAAGTATAAATATACAATTATAAAGATAAGTATATATCTATGGATAACCAAAAAGAGTGAAACAAATTAGAATTGTGATTGATCCCTTTCAGGGATAATTGAGCACCTCTTCTTGTAAAAATGACCCATGACCACCAAGCATGAACCGATAAAGACGAAATATCCTTCCAGCAAAATGTAATGGACTTTAAAGCAGCTGATATTAGGAAGTTAAACAGTTTACCTTCTAATTCAGTTAAGTTATGCGTAAGATCAACAGCTTTACATATTAATATTTTGTAAGAAATAACATCATGAATATGAAATATTTGTTGAATAATATCCCAAACATCAGACCAAAATTTAAAAATTAATGGACATTCAAAAAGCATATGTCGTAGTGATCCAGGGAGTAATTTACAATGCCAACAAATGTCGTCTTGCATCAGCTTAGCACGAAATAAACGCACTGGGGTCCATAAACAATTAAATAAAATATAAGAATTGGTTTGGTAAAGTGAAACAGGCAGCCATCCTGAAATACTATTAAGCCAAACAGTCATCCATGTATCGTTGGACAAAGAAAGGGAAAGCTCATCATTCCAAAATGTTGAAATAATATTTAAATTGTTTCCTATAGAATTAGATAATTTTTTATATAAAATAGAGACAGTATGTGATGACGTAGAGATAGTTCGAATATATAGTGCTAAATCTGCTTTAACATTAAATGGAATACCATGAGGGAAGGAGTCTAAAATTGAATTACATAACGATTCATATTTAATAAAATCAGATTGAGGTAAACTAAATTTCATTTGTAAAGCTTCAAAAGAAATAAAAACATTGTCAAAATAGATATCTTTAAGATAAAAGATACCAGCTTTAATCCAAGCATTCCAAAAAGTAACATTTCTATTCAATTTAATCACATTACTATGCCACAATGACATATCTTCAGTATGAGTCATAGGGATCAAAAAGATTGAATCCAAGTCATTAAAAATGAGTTTAGTGGATTTAATAATAACCGATTTATGCACATATATTGACCTATTGGACATTGTTAGCAAGGTGGTCAATGGAAAAGGATCCACAAGAGACTGCTCTATATGAAACCATGTAGGTTGGTTCTTTAAAGAGGAAGGAGGAAACCATATGGAACTTTGTTTCAGTATAAATGCTTTGTGATATAGAAAAAAGTCAGGCAAGCCAAATCCAGCATTGCATTTAGGTACTTTTAATTTTTTATAACCAATACGAGTTGATTTATTATTCCAGAGAAATTTGGAGAGAAGTCTATCAATGTTTTTATAGAATTGTAAAGGAAATTGAATAGGAATCATAGCAAGTGTATAACATTTTTTAGGAGCAATAGTCATTTTAATGGAGTCCATTCTACCCCACCAAGAGAGGTGAAGTGAAGACCATTTAGACGTTTTATCTTTGATATAATTCAGAATAAAATTACTATTTAATGTTAATGTTGCTTTTACGGAGGACGCAAATAGAATCCCAAGATATTTTAATTTATCTTTTTGCCACACAATATCAGCCATGGGTAACATATCAGGAGTACAAAAAATGTTTAAAGGGAAGAATTCAGTTTTATTAATATTAAGTTTATAACCAGAAACCATGGAATATTTTGTAATAATTTCTAATAGGGCAGGCATTGAGGATATAGGTTCACTAATAAATAACAGCACATCATCAGCATAGGCTAAAGTTTTGATATTAATCTCCTTAATCTGAATACCTTTGATATTAACACAATTTCTTATATGAGTAAGGAAAGGTTCAATTCCAATGAGAAATAAAAGTGGAGAGAGGGGACAACCTTGTCTTGTGCCTCTAAAAAGAGAAAACTGACTAGATACTTGACCATTAATAAATAAACGAGCAGTAGGGGCATAATACAGAGCAGAAATCATGCGTATAAACGAAGTACCAAAATTAAATGATAATAAGGTTTGAAATAAAAATTGCCAATGGATTTTGTCGAAAGCTTTCTCTGCATCTAAAGCCAAAATTCCTGCGGGGGAACTTAAAGTGGAACTCTGTTCAATAATGTGTAATAAGGTTCTTGTGTTATTTGTAGAATATCTATTCTTCATAAAACCGGATTGATCAAGATGTATAATAGAATCCAATATAGGGGCCAGTCTAGAAGCAAGTATTTTAGCATACAATTTACAATCTTGATTAATTAAAGAAATAGGGCGATAATTTGAAACAAGAGTGGGGTCTTTATCTGGCTTAGGAAGTACAATAATTAAAGCATCAGTAAAGGAACCTGAGATCGTTCCTGAAGAACCAAAAAAAGTAAAAAGTTGAAATAAATAAGGCAAAAGTTGGGACTGGAACTCTTTATAAAACTCAGCTGGGATACCATCTGGGCCAGGGGATTTTTTTTTTTTATGGATTTAATAGCAGCTAAAATTTCCTCAGTAGTAATGGGTAAATCTAGCCCAAGCCTGTCCGAGTGTGAGATTTTGGGCAAATCACATGTATCTAAAAAAGAGTCCAGTATGGAAGGATCATGAGGATCAGGCTTATTATATAAAGTAGAGTAAAAATCCAAAAATTCCTTAACAATATCATTATGAGATATTGCAATGTTACCATTAGGGCCATGAATTGAGGTAATTTGCGTTCTATCTTTTTTTATACGTAAATAATTAGCTAAAAGCTTCCCAGATCTGTTGGCATTAAAACGGAACTTAGCCTTAGAATGAGAAATTTGGATGCCAGCTCTAGTACTAAGGATTGAGTTAAATTCATATCGAAGCTTTTGTAGCTTGACTTTAAATTGAGGATCATTTGATGAAATAAAAAGCCTTTCAAATTTCGCAATTTGTTTTTCCAAACACCTGATACGTGCGTTGAATGTTTTATTTTCATAGGCCATAATTGAAATAGTTACACCCCTAATGTAAGCTTTAAAGGCGTCCCATCTATTGACCATGGAAGTGGAACCTTCAGGATTGAGTAAAAAATAGTCTTGAATAGCATTTAAGATTTTAGGCTTATTATGTTCATTAAGAACAATTCCAGTATTCATACGCCATCTAGTTTGGTTTGCAAAAGTTGAAGTTAAATTCAGAACAAAAGAAATCAAGGCATGATCTGAGATATCAATATTACCAATCTTAGGAGTCTTAACAGATTGGACTAATTGTGTGGAGACTAAAAAATAATCAATTCTAGAATGCGAATTATGTGGATTAGAGAAAAATGTAAAACATTTTTCTGTGGGAAAGTGCAAACGCCAAATGTCAACTAACTTGGTGGTATGAATAAATGACTTAAAAGCATGAAAAACCTTAGGAGGGCGAAATTTAGTACTAGATATTCTATCCAATAATGGGTCAGCAATAACATTAAAGTCACCTCCAACAATTAAAGGAACTTTACCCAACTTTAGAACCTCGGTGGTAATATTAGACCAAAAAAGAGGGTCATCCGCAGTAGGTCCATAAACATTGAGCAAAAATATGACTGAATCATGAATTTTAATTTTAGCTATAATATATCTTCCATCTGCATCCGAAATTTTGCTTAAGACTTGGCAATGCAATTTTTTCGCAACAAAAATAGCCACCCCATTTTTTTTACCAATAGCAGGTGATGAAACAATAGTATCTACCCATTTCTTTTTCATATAATTTAAGATGTTGTCATCTATATGAGTCTCTTGAAGAAAACAAATATCTGCCTTACAACTACCTAAATAATCTAAGATTTTTGTACGCTTAACTGGATGACGTAAACCTTTAACATTTAGTGAAACAACTTTAATATTGTGGATATTAGCCATAATGAAGAGAGAAAGAAAAAAAAATCAAGAAGAGGAGAAGAAGAAAAGAAGGAGAACAATAATGAGAGAAAATAGTAGCTCCAGAACAAGTAAAAGGAGGTGAAAAAATTTAAAAAAAGGAGAAAACGACAAACAGGGTACAAAAATATCAAAGATGAGACGCACATACGCTCAACAAGCATGACCTAACCGTTGGAGCCCAATGTAGTAATGGCTCATTAACCTGTCAGAAAAAAAAAGGAAATTAGCTATAATCAGGTATTAGAGTCATGAGTATCCATGGATTGCTGTGAACGTTGATCCAAAAACTGACGCAAGTCCTCAGGACGTTGAAAAGATTTTGACAGATTGTCTTTCCAGATACGCATTGTTGAAGGGTCAAAAAGACCATATTTGAACCCAAGACTTCGCAGTTGAGGCCGAAGAGTAGAAAATTCCTTGCGGATTGAGACTGTTTCCTTGGCAAAGTCTTGATGAATAAAAATGTTATTCCCATTGACAATTAAGGAAGGAATCTCTCGTGCTGCCTTTCGAAACAAAACCAAATGATGATGTCTGAGGACTTTGAAAATCATTTGACGAGGTTTGGTATGTTGAGGATTGCGATGTGAAGGGATTCTATGGGCCTTGTCAATCTCAAATTTTTCTGGAAATTTAATTTGTAGAAGCCCAGGAATCAAATTTTCCAAATACAACCTACAGTTGCCACTCTCCACATCCTCTGGTAAATTAAAAATGCGTAAATTGTATTGTCTGTTACGATTTTCCATCTCTAGAAGTCGGGTAGACAAAGGAGATATTTTAGCTACAAGAGGAGTGAAAGTCTCAAGCTTAGCCTTATTATCGTGTATTTTAATTGCATTATCAGATATTTTCATTGACATACTCGCCATTTCCTTTCGAACATTTTTAATCTCTGAGGCAATAGAATCTGTGTTAACACGAAGCGCTTGAATTTCCTCCAAAATTAAGGATAATGAAGGTTCTGTTGACTCTACCGCCTTTGATTTAATTGGCGGAGGTGAAACCTGCTGCTTTCTTTTAGGATGAATATTTTTATTATCCATGTTGATTTGGTAGCAAAAGTAGGATAATAATAATAAAAATAAAATAAAATATCAAAATTGCAAAAATAACAGCAACAACGCAAATAAATGAAGGAAAAAAATACTGCAGCAGTAAGAATATCCTTATTAAAGCTGGTGCAGCAGCTATAACAGGCTATGGGAGTGGCTAGGCCCAAGCCAGGCCCTTTCCTGAATGCTTGCTCCGCCCCCTGACAGACAAAGCTGGGAATACCTGAAGGGAGAGCTGGAAGCAGAGGCTGGACACTGGAAAACGCCTCAAACAGCGTCCAAATTCAAAGAAAATCTCAGCAATCGACAGGTAAGATGCTCAGCATTCAAGCGACCTCATTTGCGGTATAAAACTGACAGGAATCGTCGTTTTTAACGAAAAACGGGTGAAAAAACGCCGGAGCTCACTACACGGCGGCCATCTTGTTTCGCGCGCTCGCGCGTCTCCCGGGGATTGTTTTTTTTGTGTTGCAGAATGTAGCAAACATAGAAGCAGGAAGTAACAAGGAGAAATAAAGAATTTTTCCTTGTTGTGTCTCATCTGTGGAGGCTAGTATTTTAACACATTCCCAGGTCTACCAATAATGGTAAACCTGGGAATGTTGGGAAAGTTTCAAAATCCATGGCTGGATGAATAGGAAAACCCATGCTTCACCCATGGAACACCTCTGTGGGGCAAAGTAATGCAACTCAGCGATTTGTGCTGCATTGCGTTGCGTTGTGTTACTCCTTGTGGTGTCCTTGCATGGCTTGATAATTCAAACTTAAGAGTTGTTTCGCTCTTGCGCCATGTTGCGTGGTGCAAGGGTGACAAAACATTTTCATAAATATGCCCCTAACAGGCAAAACAGCTCCGAAGAGTACCCAAGCCAGCGTTCGGTACTAACTGTAACAAACTGTTCTGCTTCAAATTCAATTCAATATTTCCCATTTGTTAAATTGAGCAAAATCTGTATGTTTCATACGCAAATCATAAACGCAGAATTTAACAATATTATTTATTCATTTGTTCCATTTCCAAAGTTAATGGAAAATACCCATAATAAGTGTGGGCCAAAATGCACTGTTTTATTCATTATACATCAGCAAAATATTTGCAGTTTATATTGGCCTCATATTTAACTCCTGGTGTTGCTGTTAGGGCTTAACATCAATGAAAGCAGAACAGCGTTGCAAGCTGTCAGTTGGGTCAGAGGTGGGTGACCTTCTCATTAGTAGTCCTGCATGTAATTGAAATTATTAAGCCTGGGCTGGTGGCGTGGTTCCTTGAGTTGGCACACGTATACTTGTCCATTGGCTGGATCGGACTTGAGAATGAAATGTCACTAGGGACGTTTTTGCTCACACAAATCTGAAAAGCTAACTGGTGGACATCTTGAAACCTGACAAATCCTTGCGGGTAGGAAACTCTGCCGGCTGGCTGGTACCACTGGCCTGAGGGGACAGGTCCTCTAATGGGGGATCACAGGGCCTGTGAGCCAGCAGGAGCTCCAGAATTTTTCCCAGACAGACAGCACGCTGGCCTGGGTAACAAAGGTGGGCCTGCCTGGTGCCTCGAACCCTGGCTTCCCAGGTTCAATCCATGGCTTTGCCAGCCTCTCACAGAGGATTAGATGAGCTGTTCAGCACGCAGGAGCCCCAGACTGATCGCTTTGCTATTCCAGGACAACCGAGACTCCACAGTACTGTGAAATTCTTACATATTAGGGGTTCTGATTTAGAGTCATTAAGTCATAATCCCATAGATGGTAGCTTCTTCCTATTGGCTGCTCAGCCAATCACATAACCAAATGTCTGAATTTGCAGTTCCTCTCATACTGAGCAGGATTACTATTGCAACAACACATCCGTAGGGTAAGACTTACCTGTCTCACGACGGTCTAAACTCAAAATATGTTCCTTATTAGAGGGTGAACAATCCAACTAGTGGTAAAATGAAATTCTGCTTCATAATGATAGGAAGAGCCAACATCGAAGGATCAAAAATCGTCATTGGTATGAATGTTTGGCTACCACAAGCCAGTTATCGCTGCCATAACCTTTCTGACACCTCCTTCAATTGAGCTTATGCCTTTCTGCTACGCAAGAGGTTTCTGTCCTCCCTGAGCTAGCCTTAGGACACCTACTTTATTGTTTGACAGGTGTACTGCCTCAGTCAATCTCCCCACCTGACACTGTTCCCAGAGTGGGTCGTGCCTGGCAGGCACCGGGGACTTGGAATCATAAGTGAGAACCCTATGGGGCTTACCTCTTTCCTCACCAGGTAAGTGAAAGAACTATAGGGGGCATCGTATTTCACTGGCAGCCAGAGGGCCTCCCACTTATCCTATACCTCTTATGTTTTGTCATAGCGCCAGACTAGAATCAGGCTCAACGGGGCCTTTATTCCCACTGATTCTGCCTAACCCATTCCCTTGGTTGTGGTTTTGCTAGATAGTAGGTAGGCACAGTTGGAATGTTGTTCATCCACTCATGTGTGTCACTAATTAGATGACAAGGCATTTGGCTATTCTTGAACCACCTCTCTATCCAAGTAGATAATTCTGGGTTATTATTGCTACCCATTAGCATCAAATCAGTCTTGGTTCTAGCTATGCAATGATTCTTCAAGAGTACAACTATGCTTGAAGTTGTCCTCACAGGAACATGAATCACATACCAGACCGAGACAGTACACTCTCCAGTACTTCTCTAACAATAATAATTGTCTATGTCTTACCGCACTTCTGGATCATTCGGATACAATTGTCCCGTGCAAAGTAAGGTATGATTAGCATATGATTAACAAGCATTGATCTCATCTGTAGTAAATATGTATATGCAATTACGAGAGAAATCCATGCTAAATTCACACATCCATCATAGTATCAACTATATTTACACACACAACTATTGTAATTATAAATCTGAGATAAACATGAACTATTTCTAATACTATGATTCAACTCCTAACATTGAAACTATAATAGTACAATTTGTTTTAGCAATACATTGTACATTAGAGTGTTAAGCTACTCAATTAATTGTCTAGGACTACTTGGCACATTTTTAGTATCCATTAAAGTAGTGAAGCCAATACTCTTCCTAAACAGGAAAAACATTTGTAGTTCAAGATCAGCTCGAGCAACGTCATTACATTGCGAAAAAATACCCTGACATCCTACAATGAACCCAATACATTTTACAGACTAACAGTTTGTGAGATTTTTGATTTCTTGTGAAAAATTCTGGTAGTAGTTTACTTTACTTATAAATGCTTGTTCACGGTAATTTGGTGATTTTTTTTTATATCGGGTTGAAATATCAGTTACCATCGCAGTACCATCATGTTGAACACTACATCAGGTTTTCTTAATTCACCTTAACTATTTATGATATAGGTTACCTTTTATGTCATCCAACCACATCTTTTCATCCTATCTTCCAGAAGAAAGGATTTTATTGTGTTTTTATTCTCAGGTGCCTTGTTTTAGGTCATGTACTTGATACACAAGTAATTATTTTGTGTACATCTTTACAGTATTTGCAATTTGCTAATGTTCGATATCTTCCTCTGGAGATAGTTTCTCTTGTGTATGAGACATTCGCTCTCAGCATTAGCACAGCTATTTCTTAGTTTTCCTTTAATTTCATGTGCTTGCTAACCCAGAAATTTGAAGTTGGATTGTTTCCTAGATCTTTAACACCATTTGCTCTTCAATATATGGCAGCATGGGGGTACATGAGCTGTAAAGAACAGCATCTACCTTTTGATAAAAGTATGACTACAGAGGAGATGCCTTCTATTCTGAACCATGTAGCCAAATTTATTAGGCCTAGGTAGAGTTCACAGATTTCTGCTACACCGAACTTCATGAAGTGACGTAAAAACTCTGCCGTGCTACGCGTCATTCCGTAAGCAGTGGAGTGCGTTAGGTCATGCCTTTCATGCTGATTTTTAGTGCTGGATGTTTGTCCAAAGCACCATGTGCAGTGCAAGAGGGTGCCACTTCTTGCTCCAGCTCAAGTATATGTTCTACTTGAACAGCAGCTTCCTCAACACAAACAGAAAGTTTCTCAATCCAAGCGGTAGCGGCCATCCGCGACTGCCCGCGTTGAGAAATCTCGCTGGGTGGTGGTCTGGAGTAAGATTTTCCTTGATCGCACTCACCAAAGTGAGCGAGGAAAAAACTCCGCTACATGGAGTGGAGTTTTTCAAACTCCGTGCACTACGCAGAGTGCGAAGTGGGAAAAACTCCACAAACGGAATGGAATTTCACAACCAGGCCTAGAATATATGCCTACTTTGAGGTTATTTATGGAATAAGAACAGAGAGGCCGTTGCCTTTTTTTTCTACATTGAATGCATGTATAAATTGAGTAGGGAGTTATTTGACCCTTAAGAAGACCTCTGACCAGCTTGACACTTCGTTAGGTTGAAATATGTTGGCACTTTGAAGTGGCCAGATAAAACATTAATTTCTACCTTTATACCACATGCTTTGATTTTAACCCATACCAAGGGTATCTACTAATAGACATTTTCTTTAGGTATACCCCCAGGTATTCTTAACTCATGATCTGGACCTTTGAATTTGTCCGGTGAAAAAATATTTAAGAGCTGACAATTTTGGTTGAGTCCACTATAGTGGGACCATCCTACTCCACTGCGGGAGGTCGCCTCTGATGAAGCATGCCATGATAAATTATGGGTGCCATGATAAGTTATTGGTGAGGCGTCCTCTCAAATATCTTTATATGAGCCTCGAGGTTAGGACTTTTTCCACATCTCAGTATAGGATATTGTCTACATGTACCTCCTTTAGTACTGAATAGTTTGTGTATTAGTATGTTGTAATTAGGAGGACGTAAGTGGGTTTTTCCCCTTAACTTTCCTTGGGTGATTATGTGAGCTTCGTATGTTTGCATACTCTCTGATAAGCAAGGCTCAGAGGAGTGGGTTGGAAGGGAGCCACATACCCAGGCAGCACCTGGGTGAGAAGCACTATGCCACTACGGGGTCCCAAATGCACTGTCCATACTAAGCAGGAGCAAGTCTACCCTCCTTTCTTGTAATCCATGCACAAGGACGGACAGATGGGACCGCTGGAGAACACTCACCAACCTCCTGGATCCCTGGATGGGATAGAAGAGTCAAGTGACTTGGGACTTCAAAGGCAGCTCAGGCATCTGGGCGTCCTGTAGGAATACAGGACATGAAACAAGATACCTGTGCTCGAAGGACAACGATGTGTTTGTCGGTGTCTTATTTTTTTAAAAAAAGGAGTCCACTCACCCTTGGAGAGGACAGGGACTCTAAGGCCTGGGTTCTCGGAGCCCGAGCTTGGAATTAGGCACAGGGCTAGTGAGAGGGGCCTTAAGAAGCTCTGACCCAGGGCCCGGTTACAGCCTATGACCCCAGACAAGCAAGGGAGACCTCACTGGTTGTTTAGTGCCCCTTGACCCCGTCACCAGGCAGGCCGCTCCCCTCACCGCCACACAGCCTTACCTGTGTGCCCTGAGCCCGCTGCTGCTGCCGCTCGCATTTGCTTCGTGCCTAGCTTTCTTGTATTGCCTGCATTCTGCTCTGCCAATTGGTACTTCTGTGTTCTCTTTTTTGTTATCTTGCCCGTGTTCTTGTTTTGTCACCAGCACTGTTGTTCTTTCCCCCTTTTGCCCCTTTTTTTGCCTTCTGTAACCCCCACCCACCCCCCTTTGTTTTTCCTGTTGCTGCGTCCCCTGCGGCCCCGCCCCCTGCTTTCCCATTCGCCGCCCTGCTCCCGCCTCCCAGCTGCTCCTCCCTCCCACATCCCCTCATATGAAGGCACGCCTAAGGCAAGCTCGTCTGCGCCCATCCGCGCCTGGTCTGCGCCCAGCACCAGAACTCCTGGCCCTCGCGAACACAACGACGCCCGACTCCGCTACAACTCTAGTGCCCTCCATGCACGCAACACCGGACGATCAGGCACCTGCTGCCTGGCCGCCCGAAGCGTACCCAAGGACACTTATCCTGCCAAAACTGCAGCTTCACCTGCATCCGGACCGCCAAACCACCTACCAAAGAGCCCAACTTCCTCAGATGCATCCTGCTCAACACCCACTCCGCCCGTAAACACGCTGTCGAACTCTGGGACCTACTCGACACCAACGCCCCAGACGTCGCCTTCTTGGCGGAGACCTGCCTGAACCCCTCCTCGGCACCCGACATCTCCATTGCCATCCCGGAAGGCTACAAGATCACCCGCAAGGACCGCACCAACGGAGTAGGAGGAGGAATTGCCATCGTCCACAGGAACACTCTCAAAATCTCGACATACACCGACGACACCCTCAGCACCGCCGAATACCTGCACTTCCAGATCCACATCGACCCCAACACCACCCTCTGAGGTACCCTCGTCTACAGCCCCCCCGGACCCCGACCGCAGTTTAGCGACTCCATCGCCGACCTCATCAGCACTCACGCCCTCACCTTCACGGACTACATCCTCCTCAGGGACCTGAACTTCCACCTCAAGAACAACAACGACTCCAACTCTGCCACCCTGATCGACAACCTCACCAACCTCAGACTCAGACAACTCGTCACAACACCCACCCACTCCGCCGGCCACACGCTTGACCCCATTTTCTCAGCAAGCTCCCATGTCTTCTTCAACCGCACCACCGAACTCCACTGGACCGACCACCGTTGCATCCACTTCACCTTCCAGAAACCCACCATGCACCACGGCACCCAGCAGATGCCTCGCCGCCACTGGAGCAAAGTCACCGAAGACCAGCTAACCACCACCCTCGCCCAGAGCCCACCCGCAGACCCGACCGACCCCGACGCCGCATCCCGTAACCTCAGACAGTGGATCAACGACTGCACCAACACCCTCGCCCCGCTCAAGAAGCCCTCCAACACCCACACCAGCAAGAAAGCCAGCTGGTTCACCGAAGACCTCCAGGCCTCCAAGCGAACCTGCCGAAAACTAAAAAAAAACTGGATCCATGAACGAACACCGGAAAGCTACACAGCTCACAAGGACGCCACCCGCAGACACCACCACCTCATCAGATCCACCAAAAGGACCTCCTTCAAAGACCGCCTAGACAACAACGCACACAACAGCAAAGAGCTCTTAAACATCGTGAAGGAACTCTCTAACCCCAGCTCCAACACCAACGACATCCCAGCTTCACAAGACCTGTGCGACTTGCTGGCCACCTTCTTCCATCGCAAGATCGCAGATATCCACGACAGCTTCGACGCCGTCACCACCCCGGCAACCACTGAGACCCCCGCTCCCACGACCACCACCCACACCAACTGCCTGCTCTCCTGGACCAAAATCAACAACAACGACACCATCAAGATCATGAACACCATCCACTCCGGATCCCCGGAAGACCCCTGCCCACACCACATCTTCAACAAAGCTAGCAGCACCATCGCACCCCATCTCCGGAAAACCATCAACATCCCCTTCGAGACAGCGACCTTCCCGGACAGCTGGAAACACGCAGAGATCAACGCCTTACTCAAGAAACCCAAGGCGGACCCCAAGGACCTCAAGAACGTCCGACCCATCTCCCTGCTCCCGTTCACGGCGAAGGTCATCGAAAAGGCCGCCAACAAACAACTGACCAGCTTCCTCGAGGAGAACAGCATCCTGGATCCATCTCAGTCCGGGTTCCGCCGCAACCACTGCACCGAAACTGCCCTCATCGCCGCCACAGATGACATCAGGAACCTGCTTGACAACGGAGAAACCGCGCCCCTCATCCTCCTGGACCTGTCAGCCGCCTTCGACACGATCTGCCACCGCACACTACGAACACGCCTCTACGACGCCAGAAACCAAGAGAAGGCCTTGGACTGGACCACTTCCGCTCCGTTTACCTTGCTGAACTGGATGGTGGAATTTTTTGCATCTCATTCCAATGACTTCCTTTTGGAAGCTGTTGCTACGTACTGTGCTTACACGTTTATGGATTAACTTGATTATCGTCCAGCTTCTCTAGCATAAACCAAACATTTTTTTTCTCCCTTCATTTTGTTTTTTTTTACGGTTTTTTCGAACTTTCACTGCTCCTTTTGGATATACAATACATGCTCTGTCGATCTTGAACTCTGCGTTCCTTATTGTATCCCTATTTGCTCGTGGTCCGATCAAGGGGGGGTGTAGTGAAGGTAGCTACATACATTGCTATGTTAGCGTAAGCGCGTTGGCGTTTAGAAAGCCATCTTGCCACTTTTGCTGCTTTTGCACGCGACACTGCAGATACATGTTATTATTTGAGAAACTGCTTGCTTGCCTTTGCTTCACATGAGAACTGTCTGTTGTTCACCTCCCTAGACGTGCACTGCGACCTTGGTCTGAACATTGTGTGCAAAACACTTTGAGCAGCCAGACAATGTATGTTTTTGAATCCAGGTTGATCGGCCCACTCTCTAGTCATAATATGCACACAGCTGCAAATACCTGAATATCGAGAGCCTTTATTATTACAGTTTGCATGCGTTTGAAACACATTCTGGAGAAGAACATTTCCAGGCGCAGAGCAAAGCTGATCTTGTGATGTGATCCTCATAAAGCTGATCTTTACGGTATGGATTGGCTGCACCTGTGAGATCGACCAGAAAATAAGGGTGTTCCAGGGACCCTCACTCTCTCATTACAAATCCAGAGGAAGGTTACCCCCATTTTTGTAATTCCTGCATGCAATTGACAAAAGAGGCCATCTGAGGAAATGAACCCGACCTCATAGAGCCGTTAATGGGCTTGAAGACTCAAGTGAGCCCTCACCAGGACTTCCAGGGCAGCTCCGCCATCTGGGCGCACCATAGGAACTCATGGCATGCATCCAGATGTCCGAGGTTCAGAGTGACCAGCTGCCTAGACTAACAGGACAGCCATCTGGTCGCATTGTGACTTCTGAAAAAGGATTGTGCTCACCCTTGTAGGGGACAAGGACTCCAAAGTCCAGGTTCTCAGAGCCGGAGCTGGTAATTAGAGAAGGGGCTATTGGGATGGAGCTTCGACCCTGGGCCTGTTCATGGCTTCTGAACCCAGACAAGCACAGGCAACCACGCTAGTCCCCTGGGACCCTGTTCTGTTATGTTAGATCAATTTGTATGGTGCAGTTTATCACCCATGAGAGTATTCAGGTGGTGCTGGAGAAGGAACGTATGTCTAGTGGAGCTCCTAGTTGGATAGCAAGGTCTTCAGTTTCTTGCAGAAGTTGAGTACCGAAGAGCTGTCCTGATATGTTGGGGAAGCTCATTTCAGTTCTTGCCAGCAATTAAGGAGATGGAGCACCCTCCTGACTTGCTTCTGCAGATGTGGAGGACCTGTGCGAGGGTGAGAGAGGTGGAGCGTAGCTGTCTTGATGCATTGTAAAGTTAAAGTTGGTTGTTGAGGTATGCTATTCCAAAGTTTCTGGAAGGGTAGCCAGTGTAGTTCAGAGAGGTAGGGAGTGATGTGAGCTCTCCTTGGGACGTCTAGGATGAGTCTGGTGGCATTGTTTTGGATGGTTTAGAGTCTTTGCATTAGCTGGGTGGAGTTGCCCACATAGAGCGGAATGCCATAGTCAAGTCTGATGGTTGTGAGGGTCAGGGTGACTGTCCATCCTGTGTGTTTGGGGAGCCATTTGAAAATCTTGCAAAGCCTTCTGAGAAGGTGGTAGTTTGATGTGGTTACAGTATTAATTTGCCATATAGGAGTTTCCATGCTGTGGTTGCTGCACAACCCTGACTGGGTGGTTTCCAGGAGGTGGGACTCTTCTAGGGGGTAGGAGAGCTGCCTATTGATCTCTTTCAGGACTTTGGATGGTAATGCAAGGAGCAAGATGGGAATGTAGTTGCTGAGTTCTTTTGGGCAGTGGCGGCTCTTCCTCTAAGGTGGCGGAGTGTTGCCCCACTGCTTTTAAGCAGTGTAACTAAAGGGAAAAAAAATAATAACATTCACTTATTATCATTGTATTTGTTCCAGCTGCTTTGCGAGCGGGCAGGTGGGGATGGTCTGCTCTCGGAGCAGGGCTAGGGAGGAGTTGTGGGCACACTGATGTGTGCTGATGCTTTGGCTGGCCCTCTGGAGCAGGCCAAACAGTCAGGCGCACTTTACATGTTTTCCATCCAGGCTGCATTACAGCCTGGGTAGAGAACATGCCTAGAGCCCCAGTCTCTGTCTGAGTGCTGAACCACAGCGCTCAGACCAATCAAAACACTGCATTGCAGCATTGTGATTAGTCAGGAGAGCCTGGGTGTGCTTCCTGGTTCCTGCTCCAACACGAAGGAGAGAGGGAGCAGAGATGAGAAATGCAGCAATAAGGTAAGTGGTTTTAATATTTTTTACATTCCCCTTCCTCCTCCCCTGCATCCCCCCACCCCCAATCCGTGCCAGCTGCTGCTGCTTTTGGGTCTATTAATGGTTTCTTCAGGAGCGCTCTGTTTCCAGCTATCTGGGAGGTTCCGCAAAGGATGGAGGAGTTGATGATGGTGGTGAGATTGCTGCTGATCAGTGTTCTTTCCAGGGTGATCAGTGTTCTTCCCAGGGTGATCAGTGACGCCATCAGTGACATTGGCATGGCACATTTTGCACCACTTGTGTAGGCATGATAAAGGACCATTAATTTGAATTACGCCATGGCCTACTTATGACAAACACAAGCACAACACTAGGCATGTGTATAGCAAATTTTTTCTTATCCCTTCTGCACCAGAATGGGCACAGGGTTTGACTAAAACGGCACATGATTATGAGTTGCATTTGCTATTTGTCATGCTCCTTCTGTTCTTCTGAACTAAAAACTACCAGCATTTCATCTGGGGTTTAAGCATTACCCAGGTGAGATACCGCCATAGAGCGAAACTCCCATTAGTAAATAGTAAATATCTTTAGTTGAACGAGGACTTTGGTTCAAATGAGAACAGTATTCTTCTTGGCTTCAAAGAACAGGAATTTCCTCTTTGCACTTATTTAATATCATGCACAAATGCCAGAACCATCTGGCTTCTAGGTGCCAGACATCAAACAAGATACACAGAAAACAGCAACATAGAGGGGTATATTCATATGATAACTACTGCAAGAGTAGCGTAACGCAACTTTCAATTTCGCAGCCCATCGCAGGAAAATAACCCCGTGACAACGTGGGATTCACAACCAGGTGGTAGCATGCGATAGTCACCAGATAACGCACCAAATGTCCGCCTCCAAATCAACAACACGCCGCAGAAATGCGATACGCGAACACAAAAAAACATTCAATGAGGCCAACCGCAGCACAAAAAGTAGCGAAAACCAGCCACAGGCCTGCAAATCCCACGCGTCTGGCGGAACAATGCACTATAAAAACCACAGAAAAAATACACCAAAAACAATCCAAAGTGCATAGCAACATGGATGCACCCTGACACAGTGCAGGGGCCAACTCGAACCCCACAATCCCCAGAGACTACCAGCAAGGAACAATGGGGTCGAAAGTGAGAGAGGAAGATGGGGTGCAGACCGCAGGAAAACGAGACCAGCGTCACGGAGGTGACAGAACACTACCAGCAACTGACCCACTAGCAGACCACCTGGATTGCAGTCGGAGTGCCCAGGAGGCCAATCCAGGAGGCCAATAGGCACCGGCATGACGTGACTACCTAAACCAGGCACAAACCCGCTGCCAAGAGGAAGGCAGCAACGGCGACAGGAGGTGGGAGTCCAGCGCCACCACAGAAGCTGAAGGAAATCCAGGCCACAGTCATCAGTGTGGAGATGGTGCAAAGGAGTAGGGAGTACGGACACAGCTCGAGAGGACCTGACACAACATCAACAGGGACTGGGCAGACGGGGGAAGTGGGAACAATGGCACACATGCACAACAAGGTGTAGCACACTGCACACCCACAATCACCCAGGTCCATGGGCCTGATCCCCTTGGCACCCTGCAGCACACAGAAAAGAGAGAGGATTCCCTTGATTCTACAATTTAAACAGCATAAGGTATTATGTCTCAAAAAGTTTTTCTTGTGAAAAATTATTTTTTATTTAAAACCACATTTCTCATTGTGTAGACAAATAAAAATCACAAAACATTTCATGATACTTCAAATGAAGTTATTAAAAAAAATCATACAATACATGTCAATTCAATCTCATTTACATTCAACAATATAGCACAATTATGACCAGCATAATATGGAGACAGACAAAAAACGTAAAGCCCAATTTCTTTTCTTTACACGTGCACATCAAAATGAACTCAAAAACAGTTTGATATACATTGATAAATCGGTATATTATTGTCTGTATTGGTCCTTTGATCGTGCTTATCCACAGCGTCGACGCGTTTCGATGGCTTAAACTGATATTACCATCTTTGTCAAGACCACATAATTCTGTCTCCCACCACAATTAGTGTTTTCCCTAAAAACCAAATACATACAGTTATTGATCCAAATAGTACATATAGTTGCTATTTACAACAATCTCAAAGTTACTGTATAATTCCCTTAATATTGGTTATCCTATTATTATTGTCAATGAATTCACTCAAAGAGTTTACTTGCACCCAACTAGTATGAGGGACAATTTTATAATAATCACTTCTTTGAGAATCAGGTAATATGAACCTTGGCATCGTTTCTTTGGAATGGGCCTGCTGTTTATAAATCCCAGTGATCCTTCAATGGCTGTTATTCTACTCTGCCCCCTTCTTCCTATTCCAAAATCCATTAACTTGTATTCATAAGGGCGATTGTTCCTGTACCAGGCCAATAAACCTAGAGTTGTTATTCTTCGTTCTTAATCAAAAGGTTTTTATAAGATTGATTATAAGCAATTGGTATAAACAGTATATTGGCATAAATAAACAATATATAAATCAGGAATTGGTCGTTTCTTCTTGTCAGTTGTTCTTTAATAGTATATACTTCTCCTTAGTCTGTCTGTCACCAGCCAACACGTGTTTCGTTGCTTATGGGAATAGTCGACCCGCAACTTTGTCAAGGCTCTATTCAGACTGAGTAAAAAAGTTAGTCGGCGGTGATAATTCCAAACCGCAGATGGTTTCAATTTTCTTATGCGTTTCATGTGCGATTTATTCCTCGTCTTCTGTTAGTGCTATATTTCGTAGTGTAGCGGTGTACCAAGTGTCCGTGGTGGTCGCCCCAGTCGAGTACGCTGGCGTCAGTTTGGCCGTATACGAGTTACTAAGTTATAGACGAGATCCCGACTAAGGAGAAGTATATACTATTAAAGAACAACTGACAAGAAGAAACGACCAATTCCTGATTTATATATTGTTTATTTATGCCAATATACTGTTTATACCTATTGCTTATAATCAAAAACGTGTGCTAAGGAGTGATCTCAATACAGGATGCTGTTAAGAATAAGCTCTTCTAAGTAATATTGAAGAGACAAAGCTTATACATCAAGTAAATAGGCACATCAATTCCAAAAATGGGTCCGATAAGTTACGATCATAGATGACAGCCGATGAATTACGATCATAGATGACAGCCGATGAAAGGCTACTCACAGAGAATTTGGAACGTCAGGGGTAGATTAGTATAGTATAGTATAGTGCAGGATCGTCGATAAGAGCAAGGTTCGGACGAAAGGGTGGCAACGATGATGGGTCTGGTTGACAATAATGTCAACCAGACCCATCATCGTTGCCACCCTTTCGATCCTGCACTATACGGCCGGACCTGAGATGCCCCTTATTTTCATCCGTTTTAGCCACGATTGCGAAGATTAGTCTGCGGGTTGTTTAAACGTACTGCTCTCGCCCTACGGGGCTCCCCCCCCCATGCTCGGGTAATCTACCCCTGACGTTCCAAATTCTCTGTGAGTAGCCTTTCATCGGCTGTCATCTATGATCGTAATTCATCGGCTGTCATCTATGATCGTAACTTATCGGACCCATTTTTGGAATTGATGTGCCTATTTACTTGATGTATAAGCTTTGTCTCTTCAATATTACTTAGAAGAGCTTATTCTTAACAGCATCCTGTATTGAAAGGTTTCGCCTGTGTTGTCCCACACGCCTTTTATCACCGTTGCCCTGATGAAGGTGTAGCCTTGAATGGGCAAACACCAAAACGTGCGTTGGCTCTTACCTCCTCGTGCCCACCAGAAGACTCCACATGCCCCTATGAACTGGGAATGCACTAGCTTGTTTTTTGTCCAATTTATATATTGCGGATGTTAATTTTAAATCTAATTGGAAATTAATATGTATTTTTGATGCATATATGTTTGTCTTGTGTTACTTATGAGTATGATGTTTGATTGAGTTGTCCATGTGTGTTTTCTGTGTGGGATTTTTTTGTCCAGGTGTTAAAATTGGATTGTATGTCATATTGTCTATCCTTTATTCAAACATTATCATCTTGACTATTGTCACTGAAATAAATTCTGATTTGTTATATCTTTTTGTCCTTTTTATCCTCCCGAGTCTGTTTTGGCCCAGAGCTCCTTCCTATAAATCTGACCCACTTCTGGGCGTAGTGTAAATCAATTTAGTGTAGACAGTGGGTTTTGTTCTCTCCGATTGACATGTGTATTTGCAGGTGACATTGTTGGAGGTTCCATGGTGTTCTGTTGTTGCCTGCACATTGATGTGAGACGTGTGCTTCCTGTTGTGGTGATTGTGTTCTGTGTCAACAGGGGGCGCAGGTGGGACATGTGTGCTGTGGATTGCCCGGAACACGTGCGTGCATCTTGCTATGGCGTATGGTCCTTGCTTGGTCTCCAGCGGTTCCTGCGCATTGTGTTGGACGTATGGGGACTGGGGTACCAGGGTGATGGTGATGTCCAGGACAGGTGTGGGGGACTTGGATGTGGCTGGCTGTGGGACTCCTCCAACTCTGGTGGGTGTTGTTTGGGGGGTGCCAGGGGCCAACAGGTGCAGCCAATTCAGCAGCTTGGTGTGGGGTGGGATGTTGGTTGACCGCTATGTTGGTGCCATAGGCCTGTTAGGCGATGATGGTCAGGATGCGTAGGATGGTTGTCCGTTTCAGCCTGTAGTGGATGGAGATATTATCAGATGTTGGGTCTGTGAGGCTGGTGTGTTTCATGGAGGTCTGCTGTCTTTGTCTGTACTGCCTCTGTGGTTGTCGGGGGGGGTGTTCCGGGTGTGGGGTGGGGTCCTGGGGTGGTATCGGTGGGTGTTGTGGCCCTCTTGGGTGTCCGGGCCGCATGATGAGTAACTCCTTAACACCTGTTGCACTTCCGATGTGGCCCTGGGCTGGTCTCCCTTTTGTGGTGCTGGCTGCCATCCGACTTAACACCAGGTCAGAGCAGGTGTAGATTTCCTGGTGCTAACGCACCTTATCGCCTGTTTTGTGTTTTTATCGCTGATCTGTCTGGTCGTTGAGAATGTTGAGGAGTCGTGTGGTCGTGACTTTTGGCACAGGAACGCCCACTCTGCATCTCATTAGCGATCGTTGCAGAGATCCTCTGTGGTGATGTTTTTTGGGGCTGCTATCGCGGGTAAACTGGTGCTGTGGGCTGTTTGCACCAGCTTGTGAATGGGGAGGTAAATTTATCACGACTTTGACTGCGATAAAGTGCTGTTAATTTGGAGATAGCTTCTTGTGAATATGGCCCAAAGAGTATAGATAAAACTGTTAGAAGAGCTCTGAAAAATGCTGTATATTTTTCATCCGCTTTAAATGTGGCTTGACAAGGCAGTTCCTGCCACACCTGGTGTGCTAAAACAGCTTTCAGGAGCACTACAGAGAGGGATAGAGGCTCTGCTCAGATGTTGGTACCCCTTAGAACAGTTATTGATTTGGCCACAGAAAGAGTACGTATCCTCCAAACAGCTGTGATCATTTGTTCATCAAGCTGTGTGAGCTAGGCTAAGCAATTGTGTTACAGCAGAATCTTGCCATTTAGGTCACACAAGCCAATGCAATGCTGTATGTATTCTAAATAATTCAATAACTACATGTTTGTTCTTCTCTTGCTCCATTATAGTCTAAGGTACCTTTCAGTCATCAGAGGTACCTTAGCATGGCATGCCTTGGGAGAATGGTGTTTTTTCTTTCTAATCCCTAGTTAAAAGATATATGGGTTGGAGAGACATCAATGTAGAAGTTTTACTAAGCTTAGCGGATCTGATTGCTTATTCTTTTCTCTACCTTTGTGCCCATAGTTTGTCAGTCAGTACTTCGTCAACCTTTACATCTGGATTCATCATAACAAGAGAATACCTTTAAAACACAGGTTTTTACATCTGAAGTGCTTTAATGCACAGGTAAGTATGCAAGTATTACTTTTAGCTTCATATATTTAAATTCCAAAAAGATCATTTAATTATACATTTTTACTTACTATTTCACTTTTTTAAATTAAAACCCAAATAGTATATCTAAATTGCTGCAAATTTGAGATTTTTCTGTACATTAAATTAAATACATTAATTTCATGTAAGCGAACAAACCCTTACTACCCCTTAAGGTTAACCCTTCTTGAACCCTGCAAACGCCTTATTACCCCTTAACGCTACCCCTCCCTGAACCCAAAAGCCCTTACTGCCTCTTACTGCCACCCTACCCTGAACACTAAAAGCCCCTTACTAATAACACTTCCCTTCCCTGAACCCCAAAACTCCTTACTATTCCTTAACACTACCCTTCCCTGCACCATAAATCCCCTTCTCTATTGCTTAATGCTACCCTTCCCTCAACAATGAAAACTCCTTACTACCCCTTAAGGTTACCCCTCTGTGAATCCATAAAACCTCATACTACCCCTATATGCTACATTTCAAACCCCGTATTAGCCCTTAAAGCTACCATCCCTGAAGCCTACAAATCTATTAATACTCCTTATATCTACCCTTCCCTGAACCCCACATACCTACTGCTCCATAATGCTACTCATCCCTGAACCATAAAAACTCTTTTCTACTCCTTAACATTACACTTCCCAAAGTTTAAAAGCCCCCTACTGCCCTTTAGTGCTTCCCTACCTGCACCCTATAAACCCCTTACTACTACTTAACACTATCTTTAATATTCCTTAATGCCACCATTCCATAAATCCTAAAAAACACTTACTGTTACTTAATGCTGCCCTTCCCTGAATCCTAAAAATCCTTACTACCCTGAACGCTACCCATTTGTGAACCCTAAATCCCTCACTACCCCATATCGCTACCTATTACGAAACTTTAACATCCCTTACTACTCTGTAACACTACTCTTTCCCTAAACCCTAAAAAAAATCCTTTACTGCTCCTTAATGCTAGCCTCTCTTGAACCCTAAAATCCCCTTACTACCCCTTAATGCTATCCTTCTAAATCTAAAACCCTTGCAGTACCCTTTACCGCTTTCCTTCCCAAAAGCCGAAAATCTCATAACTGCCCATTAATGCCTACTCAGGGCCTCATTCTACTGAAAGTCGGGGAAGCCTAATGGCGACATTCTAGGGAACAATTGAGAACTGTATTACTGATTCCTCTGGTAATTCTTCATTGCTGGCAAGAATGCAAGTGCATCTGTGCTGGCCTCACCTGGACCATGCCCAGCGCCAGGAACCCTGACTACCCAACAACAATTGCTGCCGCTGTGCCCCGATTTTCAGTAGGACCTTTTACCTACTGCTAATGTCCCTTCTCCTGCAACACCGTAGTACCCGCACACATGTCGAGCACCACCATGCCCACCACGACTGCCTCGAAACTGCTTCACTGCCTCCTGCTTAACACACAGTCATTCTGCAAGCACACCACAGAGATCTGGGACACCATCACCTCCCACACACTGACGCCATCTTCATCACTGAAACCTGGATCAACTCATGCCATCCAATGGATGCAAGATAACACACAGGGACCGCACCAGCAAACACGAAGGTAGAATCATCATCATTCACAAAGAAGCCATCCATGGCACCACCTCCGCAGACAACACCACCCCTATCATGGAACACCTCAACTTCCAACTCCAAATTGATGGTGGAACCAACATCAGAGGCACCCTCAATTACAGACCTGTAGGACCACGCCCAAGTGGCTGCAATGCCATCCCAAACTTCATCGCCCCGACCGCCATCAACTCCAAACACTACATCTTCCTCGTAGACCTCAACTTGCACCTCGATGACCTCAGTTATACCAACACTGCTAACCTCATGGTAAGCATGAACATTATTGGAATTACCCAACTTGTAACCACCCCACCCCCAATGCAGGACACATGCGCAACCCCATCTTCACAGCCAGCGACAGTCATGTACAATCATGTGACCGAGCTTGCCTTGACAGACCATGCCTGTGAGAAGGTGGCCTGATATATGCTGTCCACTAGTTCTAGTGGGCACCTTGCATCAGTCCAAACAACCCCTTATGGTGATAGGTTAAAGACAACCTTATGTGAAAGCTATCCTAGTGGTAGCTATGGAGAGCAGCCTTCAGGCTAATTCTTGAAGGAATGTAAAGCAGCTTGTTTTACCAGTTTATAATCTCTTGAATGATCAAATGAAAAGACAACCACACCAGGTATATAGTTAAAATATATGTATTTAAGATAATACACACCCCTCTAGTCTCTTTATGAGACTGGAGTTCGAAGTACTTCAGTTACAAGTGTTAAAGCATCAGTAAAAGCACAAATACACGTTTGGGCCCTAGGGGTGTACCAAACCATATACTAAAATAGTGGTATAAGAACCACGACTGAAATAGGCAAGGTGCCTATTACCTCTAGACTCGCTGGGACCCCAAGGAACCACCCAAGGTAGTGACACAGGGGACCCACGGGAGCCGTATGCAGTGTGGGTTCCTAATAATTTCTATGGGGAATGTCGCGGTTGGAATTTTAAAGATTAGGGACACTTCAAATCTAACTAGGACCAAACCCTTTTGGACTTAGACAGTTCTAGGGCTAGCACCCTCGAGAGTACCGGAGTACTTGAGTTACCTCACCCAGGGAAGCCGGGTGCATAGGTGTGTTTTGGTGTCGGGTCGTGTCGTCGATTCCAATGGAAGCCTGCAAAGAACTGCTGCTGCTGTGAAGCGGAGAAGTGTCCGGAGAGATCCAAGCCTGGATCTAGTATTTAAGGAACCTGAAAGCAGAGGGGACAGAGTTTGGGTCACTGGCCAGTGACCTAGGGCAGGATTGACCAATGCCCACAGATGTCGGGTGCTTCAGGTGAGTTGTCGAGTGTCTTGACTCTACAGCCACGAGGTCCAGGAGGCATCGACGAAGTCCACGAGCCGGATTCGAGTTATCCCACGAAGTCTGTCAAGTGCTGCGGTGTCGGTGACCAGGAAGGACCCAACAAGCCTTGGCAATGGCAAGTCTCAGGAAATCAGAGAAAGGACTGCGGTGCAGACCAGCAAGGTCTGATGGACTCACCCAGACAAGGGTAAGTAAGAGCAAGTCTGGAGCAACCAGAAAAGTACAAGTAGAAGTGGAGTTGCCTTCGTGGGGACCTGCTAGCCAACGGGCTAGTGACCGCGAAGGAGCCTCGAGCGGTCGCACTTGGAGATGGCCCACGGGTCACTCGTGGAGTGGAGGCCAACAATCTTCAGTCCAGGAGGTGCTCCAAGCTGGGGCTACTCAGAGCCCAAAGCACAACTTCGAGGATGACCAGAAAGGTGTTGTTGCTGCAAAAGTTCACGGTGTCCAGGGGTCATGGTTCCACATTACCCACGATAGCCACGGGCCTCAGCTTTGCTGTGAACTCAGGGTAACCTCGGGAAGTCTGGAAATCCACCTCTGGTGATGCAGAGACTTCGGCGTCCGGCGGGAGCTTCAGCAATGCAGACCGGTCAGTTGCTTCTTTGGTGCCTGCCAAGCAGGGGAGTCACTCCTTGACCCCAAGGGAGATTTCTTCCGTCTTCTAGTCGTGATAGAAAGTCGAAGGTCCAGGATATATGTTTCAGAGGTTCGTCCAGGGTATTCTAAAGTCCTAGGGACTGGATTCCTATACTTATACTAAGTTTAGGGGATGGACTAACTCTAAGGCTCCACCTATGGGTGGGCCTGGGGTGGGGGTGGTTACACCCCTTCCCCTTTGTCCAGTTTTGTGCCAGAGCAGGGGCTGAGTGCCCCTGCAACCAGTTTGAACCGGGCTATGCACAGGGACACCTTGTGTGCCCCAGGCAGTGTCTCAAAAGCATTCTGTGAATGCACACACCCTGCCCCAATACACATCTGCCTGTCTGGGGAGGTGGTTACACCTCCCTGTGACAGGAAACCTATTGTCCAGGCCTCCCCTGCCGGAGTTTCGGTCAGCAGCAGGAGGCCAGACCAGTTTCTGTGGCAGTGGCATCCATTTTGTGATGCCAGGGCTTTGAAAGGATTTAACCGGGTTAAGCCAGTGTGAACATGTCTCTCCCTCTAGAAGGGTGGAATGCTTCCCCCGCCCCCAGGACTGGCGGGGGGTAGTAATCCAAAGCGTTTGACACCAAACACGATATGTTTTGATGAAGCCATCCCAAAGTTAGCATTTACCGAGAGGTTATAATGCACTTAAGAGTATATGGTATGGCTGTATCACAGAACAGGCATAAGGAAGTATTTCCGAATGCTGCAGAGGGGCTCAGCTCATGCTTGGGCACCTTCTCTCATAAAACCAAGCACTCAGCCTTCAGGATTGTCAAGGCCTGCCATAGGAGTGGCTTATAGGTTTATATGTGTCTGTATAAGGTAGTGATATAGGTAGCCTATACCACAGTAAGGGGTGCAAGCACACCCGTACCCAGGTTGCAGCAGCAGACCTGTGGTGTCATTTTGGAGTGCTTCCCAGGGGTGGCATAATACATGCTGCAGCCCCTGGTAGGCGTCTGAGGTACCTATGCCCTAGTTACATATACTAGGGGCTTATAAGGCACTCCAGAATCCAATTAGATATGTACCTAATGTACATGGAAACCATTTTAGAGAGGAAGCAGCTAGGCTGTGGTCCTGATTAGCAGGGCCACAGCCAGACTAAAGTTGAAAAACAGTGAAACACCAGCAAAAAGTGGGGGTACCCATGTGAAGCAGAGCCTACTCTCCTACACAACCCCCCCCCCCCCAAACGCAGGGACATTAAACTAACCTTGACCATTTGAGTCTTCATGTTCTAAGTGGAAATACCTAGAGAGTCCATCTGCATTGGCATGGTTACTCCCAGGTCTATGTTCCACTGTAAAGTCCATCCCCTGTAGGGAAATGGACCACCTAAGCAGTTTGGGATTTTCACCCTTCATCTGTTTTAGCCATAAGAGGGGCTTATGGTCTGTCTGAACAAGGAAGTGAGTACCAAACAAGTATGGCCTCAACTTCTTCAGAGCCCAAACCACAATAAAGGCCTCCCTCTCAGTAGCTGACCAACGTTTCTCTCTAGGG
This sequence comes from Triturus cristatus, assembly GCF_964204655.1. Classification (NCBI taxonomy): domain Eukaryota; kingdom Metazoa; phylum Chordata; class Amphibia; order Caudata; family Salamandridae; genus Triturus; species Triturus cristatus. The sequence goes on from NC_140589.1 coordinate 513,303,578, forward strand.
GGTCAGCCTTCTGCTTATGAAAGCTACTGGCTGATCCTGACCTTCTTCATTTGATTGTGACAGTACAGCCCCAACCCCCAATTCAGATGCATCAGTTTGAACATTGAACTTTTTGGAGTAGTCAGGACTCTGCAGAATGGGAGCAGTACACATGGCCTGCTTCAGGTCATCAAATGCCTTTTGACAGCTAGCTGTCCACTGAACCTTTTTGGGCATTTTCTTAGAAGTTAAGTCATTCAAGGGTGTCACTATTGATCCATACCCTTTGACAAATCTCCTATAGTACCCAGTCAGGCCTAAGAAGGCTGAGTCTGGGTAGTTGGAGCAGTCCATTCCATTATGGTCTGGATCTTGCTCTGCAATGGTTGAACCTGGCCTCCACCTACAAGGTGGCCCAGGTACACAACCTGACTCTGCCCTATCTGGTACTTAGTAGCCTTGATAGTTAGGCCTGCTTTTTGCAGGGCCTCCAAAACATTCCTTAGGTGGACCAGGTGATCCTCCCAGGTGGAGCTAAAGACAGCAATATCATCTAGATATGCTGCACTAAAGCCTTCCAGGTCTGTGAGAACTGTATTCACCAACCTTTGGAAAGTGGCAGGTGCATTCTTCAAAGCAAAGGGCATTACCACAAATTGATAGTGCCCACTAGGTGTAGAAAATGCTGTTTTTGGCTTTGCATCATCAGCTAGTCTGATCTGCCAGTAGCCAGCTGTCAAGTCAAATGTGCTAAGATACTTGGCTGAGGCCAAAGTATCTATAAGCTCATCTGCCCTTGGTATTGGATGGGCATCAGTCCTGGTGACTGCATTGAGGCCTCTGTAGTCCACACAAAACCTCATCTCTCTTTTTCCACGACTGGTGTGAGGTTTTGGCACAAGGACCACTGGACTAGCCCAAGGGCTATCTGAGGGCTCAATCACACCCAGATCGAACATTTTCTGGACTTCTGTCCTGATACAGTCCCTGACATGGTTAGGTTGCCTATAAATCTTATTTTTAATAGGCAGACTGTCCCCAGTGTCCACTTCATGAGTGCACCAGGTAGTCTGACTTGGAGTCAGAGAAAACATATGTCTGTACTGATTGAGAACATGTCAGCAATTAGTTTGCTGCTGGGCAGTGAGGCTGCCTGCCAAGGCTACACCATCTACTGACCCATCGTCAGGGTTCTGCGAGAGGAGGTCAGAGAGTGGGTCACTCTCTTCCTCCTGTCCCTCATCAGTTGCCATGAGCAAGCCCATGTCAGCCCTGTCCACATATGGCTTCAGCCTGTTGACATGGAGAACCCTATGGGGACTCCTAGGGGTTCCAAGGTCTACCAAGTTGGTAACCTCCCCTTTCTGTTCAACAATAGTGTGGGGCCCACTCCACTTGTCCTGAAGAGCTGCTGGGGCCACAGGCTCCAACAATCACACTTTCTGTCCTGGCTGATAAACAGTCAGTACAGCCTTTTGGTCATGCCAGGCTTTTTGCAGTTCCTGGCTAGCCTCAAGGTTTTTGTTTGCCTTTTTCACATACTCAGCCATCCGGGAGCGGAGACCAAGTACATAGTCCACTATGTCTTGTTTTGGGGGCTTGAGAGGTAACTCCCATCCTTCCTTCACCAAACACAATGGACCCCTGACAGGGTGACCAAACAGAAGTTCAAAAGGGCTGTAGCCAACCCCCTTCTGAGGCACCTCCCTGTATTCAAATAAAAGGCAGGGCAAGAGAAGGTCCCATTTTCGCCTAAGCTTCTCTGGGAGTCTTTTGTTCATGCCCTTTAAGGTTTTGTTGAACCTTTCAACTAAACCATTGCATTGTGGGTGATAGGGTGTGGTGAATTTGTAATTCACTCCACACTCCTTCCACATGGAAGTTAAGTAACTTGTCATAAAGTTTGCACCTCTGTCAGATAGGAAATTTGTTTCTCTGTTTCTTAGGAAAGCCTACTCTTGAGAACACACTCAAGAGAGCTCTTGCCACTACAGGTGCTGTAGTGGTCCTTAGGGGAGTTGCTTCTGGATACCTGGTGGCATGATCCACTACCACAGGTATAAACCTGTGCCCAGATGCTGTTTGAGGATCCATGGGACCAACAATGTCAATCCCAACCCTCTCAAAAGGAACCCCCACCACAGGTAGTGGTATCAGGGGGGCCTTTGTAGTGCCACCTACTTTGCCACTGGCTTGGCAGGTTACACAGGAGTGACAAAACTCCTTTGTGTCTTCAGACATGTGTGGCCAGTGAAAGTGAGGAACAATTCTGTCCCAAGTCTTGTTCTGGCCTAAGTGTCCTGCTAGGGGAATAACCAGGCTTGGGGTCTCTACTCTCTGAGTAAAGGAGTCCATCATCCCAATAAACTTTATGGTTGCCACTAGCATTCCCAGCAGCCTCATCAGCAGCTTGCTGTCTGAGGGTTTCAAGAGAGGGGCAGGTTTTCTGCTCCTGGCTCAGGTCAGACCTGGAAGGGCCCCCTGTTGCCAAGAACTCAACCATATCAGGTTCAAGCTCCTCTGGGACAGTTCCTTCTTCAGGCTCAAGATCATCTCCCTGAGAAGACTGATCAGTTTCCTGAGACAGGTGGGAAGGTTCTGCCTTGACCCTACTGCTCCTCCTCTTGTGAGGCACCTGGTCCATTATTCCAGAATCCAGGGCCTGTACAGCTTTTGACATTTTTGCCTGTGACCTGGTCACAGCAAAGAAATGTGCAGGGATTCCTAACATTTCTGCATGAGTCCTGAGTTCCACTTAAGCTCAAGCTGTAGTTTCTAGATCATTGCCAAGCAAGCATTGTACTGGTAGGTCCGCACTTACCACAACCTTCTTAAGGCCTGTTACCCCTCCCCATGAAAAGTTAACAACTGCTAGAGAATGGTCTGTTCTGACATTGCTAGCATTGGTCACTTGGTACATTTCACCAAGTATAATCTGCCCAGGATCCACAAGATCTTTTGTCACCATTGTGACACTTGCTCCTGTGTCCCTGAATGCCCAAGCTTCTACTCCATTTATCAAAGGCTGTTGTCTGTATTTGTCCAGATTACTGGGACTCACACAGGGGGACATATCCATGCCCCCATCACAGACAAGCACAGCCTGAGTTGGAACTCTGACTAGGCCAGAGTCCATCTCAGAACCCAGTGTCAACCCTACTACACCCTTATTCTGGACATTGCCACCACCTATTGTAGCTGTACTAGGGGGAACAGTTGCCTTAGGGGCAATGGTGGCTGGAGTAGATTCTTTGGACTTGGTGCAGTCACTAGTCCAGTGAGTTTTCTGCTTACAGATCTTTCACCAGGGCTTCTTTTGGCCTTTTCCCATTCCTGACTGGGAAACACCCCCTGAAGAAGATTTTGGGGCCCTTGTGAAGACTTCTGGTCTTTACCCTTGTCCCCACCCTTATCAGAGTTTTTAGAATCTTGCTTCTTAGGGTCACCACCTTGGTTCTGTACTTTCTGCCTCACCCTGGTTCTGACCCATTTGTCTGCCTTCTTCCCCAATTCTTGGGGAGAGGTCAGATCAGAGTCTACCAGGTACTGTTGCAACAGCTGATTTTGACAGTTGTTAAGAATCTGCTCCCTCATTATCAGATTGTACAATCCTTTGAAGTCACACACTTTACTGCCCAATAACCAACCTTCCTGAGCCTTAGCAGCACAGTCAACAAAGTCAACCCAGTCCTGATTCTGTGCCTTTTGGGTATCTCTGAACTTTAACCTGTATTGTTCAGAGGTTAGGCCAAACCCATCTATCAGAGCACTCTTCAAGACTTTGTAATCATCAGTATCCTCTTCTCTTACAGTGAGGAGCTTGTCTCTACCTTTGTCTGCAAAGGAGAGCCATAAGAGTGCTGGCCACTGACCTTGAGGGACCTTCTGTACTTTACAGGCCCTCTCCAAGGCAGTTATCCATTTGTGGATGTCATCCCCACTCTGTTAGGGAGGGACAATCTTACTTAGGTTTCTATGGTCATAAGACCTCTCCCTATCTCTAAGGAAATTGCTGCCACCAAGGGACTCTAGTCCCTCCTTTTTAGTGGCTCTGTAGAGCTCCAGGGCTTCCCTATCTAAGGCCATCTGCTGCTTTCTGAGGTTGAACTTGTCTTGCTCATACTTCAGCAGTCTCTCTCTCCTCTCCTGGGAGTTTTCTCTCCCTCTATGAGAAGAAATAGAGGTTCCTGAATAGATCCCCTTGACAGAGATCTATCCCTTCTAGCCCTGTGTTCAGGTCTACCAGGAGGAATGAAGGGAGGAGCATTATTGTCCTCATCCTCATCCTCATCCTGATGGTCTGTGGTCACCAGAGTCTGGTCATTGTCACCAGTCTGGTCAGCATCAGAGTCAGGGGAGTTTCCACCTCTGGACCCGATCTCAAGTGCTGCCCCACCCACACTGTTTCCATCTACAGGCCCACTAGGACTTGTGATATCATCCAGTTTCACTATCTCTATAAGATGCTGGGTGGATGGACTTTTGCCTGTCTTCAGCTTCCTAATGGTGCATAAGGCCCTAAGTCTAGCAAAGGAGAGATCCTCATACTTGTAGGGAAGGAGCTCACTGGTCCCTGGTAGGCAATCAGTGGTTCCTGGCTGGTTAGACATTACTAATGTGGTGTGGTGTATTGCACTACCTACACTAGTGTGGCCTACTAAACTCTCTTGAGTTGTAGAAAGGGTGTGCTATCCCTTAACACACAACTTTAAGTTCAGTAGAACTTACTTTAGCTAAACTTGATATTATATGTACCTCAGGTACCTTTAGTGGTTTTCAGTTGATCAATTCAATTGAGATTATCTGGTAAAACAATAGCAAGCTGGAATCCCACACGGTGCACACCAATGTGAAAAGGTGGCCTGATATATGCTGTCCACTAGTACTAGTGGGCACCTTGTATCAGTCAAAACAACCCATTGTGGTGATAGGTTAAAGACAACCTTATGTGAAAGCTATCCTAGTGGTAGCTATGGAGAGCAGCCTTCAGGCTAAATCTTGAAGGAATGTAAAGCAGTTGGTTTTACCAGTCTATAATCTCTTGAATGATCAAATGAAAAGACAACCACACCAGGTATATAGTTAAAATATATGCATTTAAGATAATACACACCCCTCTAGTCTCTTTATGAGACTGGAGTTCGAAGTACTTCAGTTACAAGTGTTTAGGCATCAGGAAAAGCACAAATACACGTTTGGGCCCTAGGGGCGTACCAAACCATGTACTAAAATAGTGGTATAAGAACCACGACTGAAATAGGCAAGGTGCCTATTACCTCTAGAATCACTGGGACCCCAAGGAACCACCCAAGGTAGTGACACTGGGGACCCACGGGAGCCGTATGCAGTGTTGAAACACAACCGCGAGTTCCTATTACTTTCTATGGGGAATGTCGCGGTTGGAATTTTAAAGATTAGGGACACTTCAAATCGAACTAGGACCAAACCCTTTTGGACTTTGACAGTTCTAGGGCTAGCACCCTCGAGAGTACTGGAGTACTTGAGTTACCTCACCCAGGGAAGCCGGGTGCATAGGTGTGTTTTGGTGTCAGGTTGCGTCATCGATTCCAATGGAAGCCTGCAAAGAACTGCTGCTGCCGTGAAGAGGAGAAGTGTCCGGAGAGATCCAAGCCTGGATCTAGGATGTAAGGAACCTGAAAGCAGAGGGGACAGAGTCTGGGTCACTGGCCAGTGACCTACGGCAGGATGGACCAATGCCCACAGATGTCGGGTGCTTCAGGTGAGTTGTCGAGTGTCTTGACTCTTCAGCCACGAGGTCCAGGAGGCGTCGACGAAGTCCACGAGCCGGATTCGAGCTGTCCACGAAGTCTGTTGAGAGCTGCGGTGTCGGCGACCAGGAAGGACCCAACAAGCCTTGGCAACGGCAAGTCACAGGAAATCAGAGAAAGGACTGCGGTGCAGTCCAGCAAGGTCTGATGGACTCACCCAGCAAGGATAAGTAAGAGCAAGTCTGGAGCAACCAGAAAAGCGCAAATAGAAGTGGAGTTGCCTTCGTGGGGACCTGCTAGCCAACGGGCTAGTGATTGCAAAGGAGCCTTGAGCGGTTGCACTTGGAGATGGCCCACGGGTCACTCGTGGAGTGGAGGCCAACAATCGTCGGTGCAGGAAGTGCTCAAGGCTGGGGCTACTCGGAGCCCAAAGCACAACTTCAAGGATGACCAGGAAGGTGTTGTTGCTGCAAAAGTTCACAGTGTCCAGGGGTCACGGTTCCACATTACCCACGATAGCCACGGGCCTCAGCTTTGCTGTGGACTCAGGGTAGCCTCGGGGAAGTCTGGAAATCCACCTCTGGTGATGCAGAGACTTCGGCGTCTGGCGGGAGCTTCAGCAATGCAGACTGGTCAGTTGCTTCTTTGGTGCCTGCCAAGCAGGGAAGTCACTTCTTGACCCCAAGGGAGATTTCTTCCATCTTCTTGTCGTGATAGAAAGTCAAAGGTCCAGGATATATGTTTCAGAGGTTCATCCAGGGTAATCTAAAGTCCTAGGGACTGGATTCCTATACTTTTTTTTTATTTTTTATTTATTTAATGGTTTTGTAAAGCGCGTAGTAACTCCGAAGAGCATCCCAGCGCTGATCTGCTTCTCCAGGGGTTTTGGCCAACTAATGGGATTATATTTGCGGGAAAAGGAAGGTTTTTAAGGTCTTTCTGAACTGGAGATAGTTCGGTTCAGTCCTAAGTTTTCGGGGTAGCTGGTTCCATCTCTTCGCCGTGTGAACCGAGAAGCGACGACCACCGGTCTTAGCTTTTCTCACTCTAGGGACTACAATGAGATTTTCAGAATTGGACCGGAGATCCCTCTCTGCTTTGTATGGAATTAAAAGTTCTCTCAGGAGAGGGGGACCGTTGTTGTTGAGTGTTTTGTGGGCCAGAGAGAGGGCTTTGAACAAGACCCTTTCTCTGACTGGAAGCCAGTGGAGAGAGTTGAGGGCTGGCCTGGCGGAGGATCTTCCAGGTGTGCCCGTAAGTAGGCGGGCTGCGGCATTTTGGACTTTCTGCAGTGAATTCAAGGTGGCTTCAGGAGCTCCCAAGTATATAGCGTTACAGTAGTCTAATCTTGCCAGGATTAGACCCTGGATGAGGAGCCTCCTTGCGGTCTCTGGGAGCAGGGGAAAGATCTTCCTGCAGGCTCTAAGTAGTCCAAAGCATGTTCCTGCAGTTCTCTTTGCCTGGGTTCTGAAACTCATGTCCTTCTCAATCCACACACCCAGGCTCTTGACTTCTTCCTTAGGTGCGGGAGGATCCCCAAGGCACCTGGGCCAAAGGTGAGGTGGTAGGGAGGGCCCATTGTGGCCCATCAGGAGGATCTCAGTCTTGGACCCGTTCAATTTTAATGAGGAGAGATTCATCCATCGGTGGACTTCAGAAAGGCAGCTGTGGAGGTCGGATGGGGCGTGGTGAGGGTGGGAAAGGGTAACTACCAGCTGAGTGTCGTCGGCGTAGTTGATGACTGACACGCCGTACGAGCTGACCCTCTTCTCCAGTGGGGCCATGTACACGTTGAAAAGTGTAGGGCTCAAGGATGAGCGCTGTGGCACTCCACACCGGAGGGGGATGATGGATGAGCAGCTGTCGTGTTCCCGCACCTGGAAGGAGCGTCCAGTCAAAAAGGATTCTAGCCATTTCAGGGCCAGACCCTTTAGTCCGATCTCTCCCAGTCGGTGGATTAGGGTGGGATGGTCTACAGTGTCGAAGGCCGCACTGAGGTCTAGGAGGATCACTGCCACTGATCCTCCCGTATCCAGAATGCTTCTGGCCTTCTCCACTGCTGTCAGGAGGGCGATGTCGGTGCCCTGACCTGGACGAAACCCTGTCTGGGAGGCCGCTAAGAGGTTGTTGCTTTCTAGGTAAAGCGATAGTTGTTTATTTACCAGCTTCTCAGCGATCTTGCTGTTTCCAGGGAGAAGGGATATGGGCCTGTAGTTGGCGAAGTCCTGCGGGTCTAAAGAGGGTTTTTTCAGCAGACCTTTGACTGCTGCCGCTTTCCAGCTGGGGGGGACAATGCCCTCTGAGAAGGAGGAATTGATCAGGGCCGTGAGGGGGGGGATGATGGTATTTGACACTTTTTTTAGGAAGCGGAGGGGGGCAGGATCAAGGGGAGAACCACTTTTAATTGCGGCCAGCATAGCTCCAACTTCTTCCGTTGTTACGGGCCCGAAGGTGTCCAGGGAGGGTTGGAGGGCTGGTGGCAGTGGAGGGTTGGCGGTAGTGATGGTAGGATCCGGCTGTGTGGGGTCCTGTTCGGGGGGGGGAATGGTTAGGAGAATGTTTTGAATCTTCTCATCGAAGAAAGTGGCTAATTTTTGGCATTTGGTTTCCGCTGCTTTGGGGTCGAGGGGTTTGAGTGGGGGGTCAGGGGCGTGGAGTAGTTCTTTTAGAACTGAGTAGGTTTCATGTGCTGAACAGGCCGCGTTTTTAATTCTGTCCTCGTAGAAACTAGCTTTGATGCTACGGAGCTCTTTTTTATAGGATTTTACCGCGGCGCGGAATGCCTCTTTCCGTTCCTCGGTTTTTTCCTTCCTCCAGTTACGCTCATGTCTTTTGCACACCTTACGTAGCAGATTGAGTTCCGGGGTATACCAGGGTGAGGGGTTGACTCTCTTGATGTGTCTAAGAGAGTGGGTTTTGGGCAGGATGGCGTCAAGCGATTGAGTGATCCAGGTACTGAATTTTTTATCCCCTTCTAAGGTGTTATTGGGGGGATAAGGAACGTTTTCCCGGAGTTTGGCTGCCCAGACATCTGGTTCCAATTTTTGCCATTGTCTGGAGTACGTTCTAATTTTTGGGAGTGGCGGGGGCACAGTAATAATGTCCCATACTAGGGGAACCAAAAAGTGGTCCGTCCAGGGAAGGGGGATATGGTCAAGGGATCTAAGGTTGGGGATGTTGGAAAGAATGGGGTCGAGCAGTTGCCCTTTTTCGTGGGTGGCCTGTGGGTTTTTAAGATCTAGGCCCATTGAGGTAAGATCCTGGAGTAGTTCATTGGCCAGTTTGTCGTCTGGGTCCAGGAAATGTACATTGAGGTCTCCTAATAATAGGTAGTTAGTTGTAGACGTGCATTTGACGGAGGTCTGGTCAGCAATTTTGGTCGGAAAGTCCCCTAAATTGCCTGGTGGGCGATATATCAGCGTTCCTGATATCGAGGTGACAGGGGAGATTGTAATGGTATAGTGGCAGCTTTCATAGCCCTTGATGTTGCCATCAGACGTTCGACAGGTAAAAATGTATTTGAGGATTATTGCAAGTCCACCTCCCCGACCCTCTGGTCTGTTCTGTGAGCACATAACGTACCCGGGGGGGAGTGCTAAAACACTGTCTGGGCCACTACTGGGGGTAAGCCAGGTTTCTGTTAAGAACAGAACGTCTAGGCTATTGTTGGTAATTAGGAGGTTTACTTCTTGTGCGTGTTTCACAAGCGACCTGCAGTTAAGTAGACCTAAGAGTAAACCCTTTGATGCCACGGTCTGGTTGACGGAGTTACAGCGGTCACAGCCGGAGAATTGTGTGTCTCCGGTTAGGATGCGCGAGCAGGAGGGATGTTTGTTGGTGTTCAAGGCTAGCAAGTCATCCCGGGTGTAGGTCAAGTTGTTGGGGGCTGCCACGGCCAGAGTGACTGGGCCTAAGGCCGGCTGGGCCCGGACGGGCCCAGACGGGCTTGCCTTTGGCGCGCCTTCGGCGCGCTGACGGCGCGCCCGCTGCGCCCGTCCGCTGCGCGTCCGGTGATTACACATCTTTATGGGTGGAAAGGGGCCGGATGGGCGTGGCCTGAGAGTGGGCGTGGCCTCAGTTCCTCGCCGTGAGTGGCGTCCAAATGTTTGGTTTGTTCTTGAATCGGTGCAGCGAAGGGGTCGCTGTTTGGCGTGTCTCAAGCCCGCTGTGGGGGTTCGTGCCGGGTGAGTGCGCAGTTAAAAGTACAGGTTATTTTTAAAGTGACACAGAAATTACAGTTTTAAAAATTCAATCGTCTCCCGGCTTCCGCCTCAGGAGGTTTAGCAGTTCTGATTTTTTTAGCGCTGTAAACTAAGTTTAGGGGATGGACTAACTCTAAGGCTCCACCTATGGGTGGGCCTGGGGTGGGGGTGGTTACACCCCTTCCCCTTTGTCCAGTTTTGTGCCAGAGCAGGGGCTGAGTGCCCCTGCAACCAGTTTGAACCGGGCTATGCACAGGGACACCTTGTGTGCCCCAGGCAGTGTCTCAAAAGCATTCTGTGAATGCACCCACTCTGCCCCAATACAATTTCTGCCTGTTTGGGGAGGCGGTTACACCTCCCTGTGACAGAAATCCTATTGTCCAGGCCTCCCCTGCCGGAGTTTCGGTCAGCAACAGGAGGCCAGACCCGTGTCTGTGGCAGTGGCATCCATTTTGTGATGCCAGGGCTTTGAAAGGATTTAACCGTGTTAAGCCAGTGTGAACATGTCTCTCCGTCTAGAAGGTTGGAATGCTACCCCCGCCGCCAGGACTGGCGGGGGGGGTAGTATTCCAAAGCGTTTGACACAACATGTTTTGATGCAGCCATCCCAAAGTTAGCATTTATCACAGAACAGGCATAAGGATGTATGTCCGAATGCTGCAGAGGGGCTCAGCCCATGCTTGGGCACCCTCTCACATAAAACCAAGCACTCTGCCTTCAGGATTGTCAAGGCCTGCCATAGGAGTGGCTTATGTGTTTATATGTGTCTGTATAAGGTAGTGATATAGATAGCCTATACCACAGTAAGGGGTGCAAGCACACCCTTACCCAGGTTACAGTAGCAGACCTGTGGTGTCATTTTGGAGTGCTTCCCAGGGGTGGCATAATACATGCTGCAGCCCCTGGTAGGCCTCTGAGGTACCTATGCCCTAGGTACATAGTATACCATATACTAGGGGCTTATAAGGCAATCCAGAATCCAATTAGATAAGTACCTAATGTACATGGAAACCATTTTAGAGAGGAAGCAGCTAGGCTGTGGTCCTGATTAGCAGGGCCACAGCCAGACTAAAGTCGAAAAACAGTGAAACACCAGCAAAAAGTGGGGGTACCCCTGTGAAGCAAATCCTACTCTCCTACAATGCCATCATCTACTTCACCATCACTGGACCTCTCAGCACCACCACCAAGCCACCTAGCATCTCACATCACATCTGGAACAAAGTGTCTGAGAGGCAGTGGAGCAACGCCCTCAACGACTCCCACCCTGGCACCACAGCCAACCTAGAACAGGCTGTCAAAACCTTCTCCACCTGGATCATCAACTGTGCTAACAGAGTCACTCTGTAAAGTCCTCTAGACCCAGGAGACCACAAACAGGCTGACTGGTGCACAACAGAAATGAGAACTTCAAAACGCAGCTGCAAATGACTGGAAAGGAAATGGCTTACCAGCAAGTACTATAGCAATAAGTAGAGGAACCGTCGTACTCATAGGTCAATAATCAGGTGAATTTTCTTCGCAAAGTGAGAACGGTAGGGTGCTGAAGATGATCACCTCCTGTTCATAGAGGTGAGGGACTGAAAGCATGCAAGGGAACCCTTCCCGGGAAGGGTATGAATCTAAAGCACTCAGGGTGATGAAAATCGTTTTTCAAAAACTAAGGTTGTGTCATCTTCAAAAATTGAAATGTATTCCTTTTTTTCATACTTGCGTCATATAAAATATTCAGTCATCATTTAAGCATTTCAGAAAATGGTGAAGCCGTATTAACAGGTATCAGAAGAGTTTTAACAGGTCAGCATGTTGAAAATATGTCCCCTATGCATTTTGGGCATGTGCCCTTCTTCAGGGAGAATTATCTACAAAGCGAAAAAAGACAATATATTCGGAATCCAAGTGTAGATAGAATGCGCAAAGAAGAAAACAGAGCGAGTAAAAAATCAGGTGTATTAATACGAGGGATGCAAAAATCAAGTGTGTTGTTATGCGGGTGATAGAAAAATCGGAAAAGAATGTGCACTCATGAATTCAGCAGTGCAGACTGTCAAATGAGTGTTTGCCATCGAAGGGTGATGGAAAGAAATGTGAGAAAGAGCATGCACCCGTGAGTTCAATAGTGCAAATTGTCGAGCGCGTGCTATCTGTCAACTGTATGCCGTGAAATAGAAATCTGGCGCGTGCAAAGTCGTACGTGCAAGGAGAGGTATACGGGTGGTGCCGATAGTGCAGAGAGCGTGTTACTGGTTAAACGTGAAGTGAACGCCTGCACGGGCGCCGCAGAGAGTAAAAGCGGTACCAGTTACACCAAGTTAGTGTAAAAAAAGAAAAAAATATTAAAATGGTAGGTTCAAGCATACCTGTGATCTAGTAACCCGTATTTTAACAGCGAGAAAGTGTTCGAAGAACGACCGTCTGGAAAATTACAAACAGTGCTATGGACCAGGAATTAATAGTCCGAAACCGGAAGTGTAACTCGGAGTGAATGAAAATGAAGAAAAGACGACTTGTGTAACAAGAGGTCCTAGGAGGAAAGGAATGGAATGTAAAGTGTAAAAAAGAAGAGTGTCAATGAGAGTAATTAAGAAACAATGTTAGACGAATGATCAGCAATATGGATCACATGAAAGAAGTGAAGAAGAAAAAGAAAGAGAGCAACAGCAGGGAAGAAAGGGGAAGTTGGGAGTAAATCCTGTTGGTATCTTCTGTAGAGAATTCAAATGTGTCAGCTTTGTTGCCTGTGAGGTTCGCTATGTCTTCATACGACATGTTTGAATAGTTGGGTGCAGGACGATGTGAAAAGAGAAAGTAATATAGCAATAAGTAGAGGAACCGTCGCACTCGTAGGTCAATAATCAGGTGAATTTCTTGCACACTATTTTCCAGAACAAAATTCACAGAAAATGTAATTTGACTCCACAAGAACAATATGCTATAGCACAACTAGCAGCTAATGATGAAATCACTCTATGTAAGGCAGATAAAGGAGGAGCCTTGGTAATTTTAGATACGGTCTTCTACAATGAAAACTTGATGACACATGTCAATGATGACTCCTTATACATGGAACTACTCTCCAACCCGACCAAGGAATTCAACAAAGTGCTACATACCATTCTAGACCAAGCTTTTCTGATGGGAACCATCCCGGAACGCGACAAAACATTTCTGACTAAAGAATATCCCCAAAAACCATATCTTTATATGGTACCAAAAATTCACAAACACCCGACTAAGCCACCGTTTAGACCCATAGTCAGCACACAGCATTCGATACACGAATCTATCGCCAAATACATTGACCAACATCTCCAACCGAGTGTCCAAAAAACCTGATTTGGAAAGGCACAGAAATTCAACCACTTTGGGCTATAAGGGAGCTAAACCAGGTAAACGAGAGAATCCAATTCACCCACAATATGAATAAGAAACAAATTGCATTCCTGGGTGTCAATATACAAATTGTCAATAATTAATTAGTGACTTCAGTCTACACATAACCCACAGACAGAGTCAAACGCATTGCATCCTCCAACACGCTGTACGAAGAAGACAGTCAAAAGATCAAAACCAAATTTATATAAAAAGTTATCCACTGTCTATCATACAAACAGCAGAAAACAGAGTAAAATCTAAGGAGAGATTTCAATTACTCACACCTAAACTGATGCCTAACACTACGGAAGAACGCGTTGTGTTCGTGTCTAAATACTCTATCCAAAGTACTAAAATCAAGCACATCATCTGCAAACACTGGCAATTGCTCCAAACGAAACATGATTTTAACAACATATTTCAAGCTAATCCCATTTTTGCTTACCAACGCACAAAACATTTGAAACAATTGCTAAACAAGAAATCGCAAGTACCAGGTTTAACTTACAAGGGGCAGCCCCCTGTTACAGCTGTGGAAACTGGTACAACATCATTAAAGGCAATAAGTTAACTCATCCCACTCAAGGCACCCCCATTAAATTGAAGGTTGACGCCACGTGCAACAGTGCAAACGTAGTGTACCTACTTAAATGCCCATGCGGATTACCGTATGTGGGCAAAACGGAACGCAAGATTAAAATAAGACTAACTGAACACAAAAGCAACATGCGGACTAAAAATATGAAATCATGTGTAGCTACCCATTTTACCAAAATGAACCACAATGTCAGCCAAATTCGATTCATGGTGCTTGAAACAGTTATGGACATTGAAGGAAGAGACAACAAGAGATTTTTGTAGCAACGCGTTCTTTGTTGGATACACAGATTGAATGCTCTCCTTCCGAAAGGGCTTAATGAAAGACTGGAATTCAGTTGCTTTTTATAACATTTCTGCACTGTTTACCCTTTGCCCTGTGACTTTTCAAACATTCGCACTCTGTGCGCATTTAATTATCATGAATTGTTGACTTCATCTCTCTTTAACTGTGTACAGCATTGTTTTCTTCAATCTCTACTTGCCCCACTATTTCTTTCCTTATTTTCAACTATTTGTTCTTTATTTTCAGCTATTTGCACTTTTTCTGGCTTTTCTTTCTCCTACTTCCCCTTTTTTCCCTGCTGTTTCTCTCTTTCTTTTTCATTTTCACTTTTTTCATGTGATCCATATTGCTGATCATTTGTCTAACATTGTTTCTTAATTACTCTCATTGACACTCGTCTTTTTTCCACTTTACATTCTATTCCTTTCCTCCTAGGACCTTTTGTTACACGCGTCGTCTTTCTTCATTTTCATTCACTCCCGAGTTACACTTCCGGTTTTTGGACTATTACTTCCTGGTCCATAGCACTGTTTGTAATTTTCCAGACGTCGTTCTCCGAACACTTTCTCGCTGTTAAAATACAGGTTACTAGATTACAGGTATGCTCGGACCTACACTTTTAATCTTTTTTTTTTTTTAAACTGTGTAACTGGTACCGCTTTTACTCTCTGCGGCACCCGTGGAGGCGTTCACTTCACGTTTAATCAGTAAAAAGCTCTCTGCACTATCGGCACCACCCGTATACCTCTCCTTGCACATACGACTTTGCACGCGCCGGATTTCTATCTCACAGCATACAGTTGACAGATAGCACGCGCTCGACAATTTGCACTTTTGAACTCACAGGTGCATTCTCTTTCTCACATTTCTTTCCATGACCCTTCGATGGCCAACACTCATTTGACAGTCTGCACTGCTGAATTCATGAGTGTACATCCTTTTCCGATTTTTCTATCACCTGCAGAACAACACACTTGATTTTTGCATCCCTTGTATTAATACACCTGATTTTTTACTTGCTCTCTTTTCTTCTTTGCGCATTCTATCTACACATGGATTCCGAATATATTGCCTTCTTTCTCTTTGTAGACACATCCCCTGAAGAAGGGCACATGCCCGAAATGCATCGGGGACATATTTTCAACATGGTGACCTGTTAAAACCCTTCTGATACCTGTTAATACGGCTTCACCGTTTTCTGAAATGCTTAAATGATGACTGAATATTTCATATGACGCAATATGAAAAAATATATAAATTTCCATTTTTGAAGATGACACAACCTTAGTTGGAATTTTTGAAAAATTGATTTTCATTGCCCGGACTGCTTTAGATTCATACCCTACCCGGGGAAGGGTTCCCTTGCATGCTTACCAGCAAGTACTCCACCCCAAGCCACCTTCAAGCAACCCTCAGTCAATACCACCAAATTCAGAAAGGTCCGAAAAGAAGCACCCCCTGGCTGACAGCATCAAATCCAATTATAACCACAACAAAGAACTCTTCAACGTCGTCAGAGAGTTCTCCAAACCCTCAGCCACCAAAAACTCCATCACTCCTTCCCAGGAACTTTGCAACACCCTGGTGGACTTCTTCCACACCAAGATGCCCACCATATACGAAAACTTTGAGCCCCAACCTACCGACCTCTACAGCCTCCTCGCTCCCACAGATATTAACGATGAGCACCAACTCACTACTCAGAACACTACATCCATCATAAACCTAGTCCACTCAGAAGCACCCACAGCCACATGTTCAACCTCAGGATCAAGAAGATCAGCAGCTAGCTCACCTCCATTTTCAACGCATCAGTCACCAGAGGCACCTTCCCAGATGAATGGAAACTTGCAGAGGTCACACTCCTTCTCAAGAAACCGTCCACCTACTGAGCAAACTCAAGAACTACCACCCCATCTCTCTGCTTCCATTTCCCACCAGAGTCCTTGAGAAAGCCATCAACCACCAGCTCTAGGATCACTGGGAGGACCACAATCTGCTGGAAACCTCCGCACTGACAACAGCACCAAAGCTACCCTGATCGCAGCCACAGACGTCATCAGAGCTCTCTTGGACTGTAATAAACGTTTATTGTTTAGTTAATTAAAACCGTAACAAACGATTAAAAGAAAAATTATCCTTTACATATAACAAATAACGTCAGTAAAACAATCATTAATATAAAAAGCCTTTTTGTTTGATTTCATATTGCTTTCAGAAGCTTTTCAAAAGCTATCAGGAACTTTATCAGTTTGCAGTTAATTATGGGTGATGTTGAGTCCAAAGCACCAATAATGGCAGACCTGCAGGTACGTAGTCTCTTGACCCTAAAAATGTGTTTTAAAAAGTGCGTACGCTCCTGGTTCAGAGTCTTACAGTGGCATACAATATGGATTAAGTTTTCTTTTGTAGTGCCGCATAGACGACAGACATCTGAGTCTGGTCGTTTCCAGACCGGTTCGTCTGCCAGGGTTGGTAATTTACCGAGTCTCAGGGCCATCAGCCTCTTTTTGATGAAGACCGAATATGTTGTTTCCAGATAGGCAGCCGGGGTAAGTTTTTTATAACTATTAATCACAGACCAAGAATGGGAGCGATCTGAAAAGATGGCTTTGTCTGTAATTAATGAGTGAAATTTAGCCCCCTTATTTAGTGCCTGTTTAAAGGAGATATATGGCAGATCTTTGTCCCAAAGTTTGGCGGTGCATGTTTGCTCCAAAGCACAAGTCAAATATTTATTAGCAGCTGAATTCTGTTGGCTTTCTAATTCCTGCCACAGAAATCGGTTCATAGTATTATTTATGGAATTCATTTTAATTCGATACCATACTCTAATACTTGTGTAAAGTCGTCCCAGTGACTCATTCATTATGCCAAATTCTAGACGCACCTGAGCAGGTGAAGCTGAGCTTGGTAGTTTTAAGACCTTCTTATAGATTTTTGTGCTGAGGTTGTTTAAAATAACAGCGTCCTTGCCATGCATTGCTATACTAGCATACGCTAGGGTAGGAAGAACTTTGGTGGCCATCACTGTCAATAAAGGTGTAAACGAAGGACCTTCCAGCTTTTTTGCAAGTGTACTTAAAGCAAATATTAAGGCACCTGCTCTTTGGGTCATGTATTTTTTTGGAGCGTTTAAGTTCAGTTTGTCGTCGATGTAATAACCTAAGTATTTGTAATTTGATACTCTTTCCAGGAGTTTTCCTTCAAGCATGATATTCAGATGCGCAGATCTGCGGTTGGTTATTAACATTGTTTTTGTCTTGGACAGATTAAGAGCTAAATTATTTGCCTCCAGGAATTCCGATATTACTGCTAGTAATCTAGACAGGCCTACTTTGGTTAGGCTCAGAAGCACAATGTCATCGGCGTAAGCCATATGAGTAAGTTGGAGGTTGCCAAGTTTCGGTGCATGAGCATTACAGTTGTTTAATTTATCTGAAAGGTCAGAGATGAATAAGTTAAATAGTTGTGGTGCTAGGACGCAACCCTGTTTTAATCCAATCGATGTATAAACTTTTCTTGATAGATGTGACCCGTCCCCTAGCTTGATTTGTGTCCAGGTCTCAGAGTAGAACAAGAGTAGGCCCCTAAGTATCGCTTCCAGTATGGCCCATCTTCTTAACTTTGCCCATAGTAACTTATGATCAACACTGTCAAATGCCGCCTGAAGGTCAATAAAACAGAGGTTAAGGTCCTGTTTAGCGTGCTGGCATTTTTCTGCTATCATGGTTATTGACAGTATGTTTGACATAGTTCCAATTCCCGCTCTAAATCCAGTCTGGTTAATTGGGATCATTAGTTTGTCTTCTGCCCAATTTACCAGATCTTTTCGAAGGAGTGATGCGAAATATTTAGCTTCTATGTCCTGGAGAGTTATTAGACGATAATTTAGAGGATTAGCTCTGTCTCCTCCTTTATATATGGGCGTGATGATAGGGCCTTTCCAACTTTCAGGAATGCGATTACAGTTTTGAACATCTGAAAAAAGTTTTTCTAGCGTTGGAACCCAAAATTCTGGTGCTTGTTTAAAGGCAATTTGCGGGATACCGTTTTCCTGGTGCCCCGTTGTTTTTACCCTTTCTAATAATGGTGATTAACTCCTCGACTGAGTAAGAGCCAACTGTGGTTGCGAAGTGTACCGAATTCCTTGGGACCGTTGTCATTGGATAAGTACAGCATTGATTTTTACTATTATTCATATAAGGATCCCTCGAAACAAGTTGCTGCCCAAGAGCCTTCGTTGGGTTTTCTTTAAATTTTAACGACAAAAAATTTACCCATTCAGTTTCTTGGATGTTTGATGTTAATACATTTCGCGGTCTTATTAGCTGGTTTATAATTTTCCAAAATGTATTTGAGTCCTGGAGCTTAGTGCTGGCCACCAAGTTAATCCAGAATTCGTCATTCGCCTCCTTTTTATGCTCCCAAATCTTTTTTTTATATAACTTTCTTTGAGCAAAAAAGGTTTCCAAATAGCTCTGGTCGTTAATGTTTAGTTGCAGGTTTTTTTTACTTCTTCGCAAAACCCTTCTTAGTTCTTGTAGCTCCAGCGGCAAGTTCTTTCTTGGGTTCTCTCTTTTAGCCTCTATTTTAAGTGGTTTCATTTTTGTCTGTAATTTCTCTAAAAAAAGTGACCAGATTTGAATTTTATCCATTGTAACACTTTCCAATTCTTTCAGTATGACCTCTATTATTGCGATCCAGTTCTCTTCATTCAAGCTGTTCCAATATATACGCTTTTGATTTAGAGTTCCTAATTGGCCCTGTAGAAAACAGACAGGTTGAAGTCTTTCTGCAACAGAGTTGAGTTTAAGGTGTTGCATCCCGTGATCACTCATAGGTGTATATTCTATATGGAAGGTAAGTAATTGGGGGAACAATTGAAGGCTAACTATGGTAAAGTCCAATGTTGATTGGGTGTGTGTCCCGTAATATGTTTTTTTCGGAGGTCTATCGTCCTCTGTCCTTCCATTCAAAACTCGCAAGCCTAGGTACACCAGTTCCGTTACCAGATGTTTGGCTAGGGTATCCTTCCGGCTCTTTGTTGCTTCATTTAGCTGCTGAGGGACATTCCAATGCGTGTTCTCTTCAGTTAGTATCTCGTCTTCCTCAGGAGTATATATCAGGTTGGAATTAAAATCTCCTGTTAATATAATGTTCCAGGTTGGCTCTGTACTTCGTATATTTAGTATTTCCTTACATAGCATATCATTTTTTATCTTTTTTGCTTGATGATTTGTTTGAATGTAATAATTTATCAAAATTGTCGTTTTATGGCCGTGTGCGTTTTGGCCAGATAATTTTACGAGCTGAATGCTTGGATCTGGAGATTTAAGTTGTTCTGAATTGATTTTTAGAGTAGTAGACACGTAAACTGAAAGACCACCAATTGCTCGGCCAAAGGTTTTACCTTTTTTCGCAGGTACCGTATAGTGAATAAATCCAGCCAATGCAATGTATTCCTGGAGCCAGGTCTCTTGGAGAGCAATTATGTCGGCGTTGTCCCATTCGTCCGGGGCAAGACCGTCCTCCAACAATCTTTTTGCTCCGGCTATATTCCATGAGATTCTGTGTATGTTTTTATTTACTACTTTATTTATTTCTGAATGGTTCGGTCAATTCTTCTGATTGTTCAACATACCGGGAAGCCATTTCCAATCGTCGGATGACGCTACCAAATCCCCCGTTCTATCGATGTCAGTTCCTTCACGTATGGGATCTGCCTCACTTCTGCCTTTGGCGTTATATAAACTAGAATAAACTGTTTTTTTCGATGCAAGGTCCGCCATGCTCCTTGTAAATTGTTGGCAACTCTTTATCTTTAGGAAAAACGGGTATCTTGGAGTGATTGGTTGCAATAATTGGATACCCCACGATTGGAATATTTCCGATTTCCCTAGTATTAATTGTACTATCGAGGCGGTTTTACAAGTTGTCAATGTTTGTTCATTTGTTAATGCTTTTGTGCTACTTAAAAATTGTACTTGATCTAGGTCAGAAGATTTAATGGGAGTCAAATCCTTAATTTCCTTCATCAATTTTAAAATATTACTTCTATTTAGAATATCATGACTCCCTTGGGTAACGTACTCCGGGGTAAAAATGATTTGCAAACAGAAGTCATGTGGCTTCATGCTGTCTGACGTTGGCTTCATTCCCGCTTATGCTTTAACTGCGTGTTTTCTTAATTCACAATGCTAACGCTCAGTTTTGTCTGAACCACGTTACGCTGGGTGACTGATGTTAGATTATGACGTATTGGCCCAGAATTTTGTGCAATATCTTGTGTTCCCCTTGGGTAAGCTATTTTTGAATTATTAACGATTGAAGCCGGCTTTTCGGCTTCACCCAGGAAGACCTTGTCTGGTTGACTACTAGCACGTTCTTGGGCTTCTTTATATCCCTCTTGGTATGCTCCGACTTGAGCGGTTTGGGGTATTAGTGTTGGTGTTATATTGGTTAAGTTGGTGTGCCGTGCCGCATTTTTAATTACCAAGGCTGGCGCTGTATCTTGAAAAATTGACCCATTTGAGACAGTTTTAAACTGCTCAGTCACCTCTTGGTCTATAGTATTGGTGTTATCCCTTTCCGCGTTTTTAATTACCAAGACTGGCACCGAGACTTGAAAAGTTGACCTGTTTAAGGCAGTTTTAGACTGCTCAGTTACCTCTTGATCAGTGGTATTGATGTTATCCCTTTCTACGGGAATTTTTTGTTCTGTGCCCGTTGGCGGGAGGCTAATCATTTTTACAGCGTCATTTGTCTTCGTTTTTGGCGTTAATGGGTGGTTTGTAGGTCTTTCTGATAAACGTGAGGCCATGGGTTCCTTTTTTGTCGAAGTCTTTGTAATAAAGTGCCTACTGACTTCTCCAGTTTCCTCATGACTGTTTCTCTTTTGACAGCCCTCTGTCGTTTTTTGTGTTTGTTGGTTTGTAAATATTGGATACATGCTAGTACGTGAAGAAGAGTCCTCTTTTTTTTTTGTTTCTCGCTTTCCGTTCTTTTTTCTTTTGTCTTTTTGTTAATATTTGTTTCGTCGGCTCAGCAATAATGGACTCGGTCATTGATTTTTCCATGATGTCATTAGACTCTATATTGATCATGGACTTAGCTGGCTGTACTTCAATCATTTTTGCGCAGGACTTGTTGTTGCCTATTTGTAGAGGCTCAGTTATGGTGATTTTTGGGCCGTCGGGGTCTCTTTCGCGGCTAATGGCTTGTTTATTTAAATTAATGATCTGTTCCAGGACCATTGGTAGGGTGCTCATTTTGTCGAGAATAGGGCCGCAAGGACAAGATAGTTGCAAGTCGTGGTGTTAGCTTGGGCTCTTTTGATTAGGGTGTTAAGATTATCTAATTTTGTGTTTATCCCAGCTATGTAGGAAGCGACTATGTTCATTAGATCAATTTGAATATCCAATTTGTCGGATTGCATAATTAACGTAGCCGTCGCTGTTTGTAGTGCTTGCAGGAGGGGGGCAACGAGAATCGGGGATCCTTCGCCCTTATGAGAATTCATGTCTGCTTCATTTATTGGTGATTTAACATACGGCGTTTCATTGTCTGTTAAGGCATGTTCTCCGGCAAGATCCGTTGATCCGGATAAGGATCTGTTTTTACTCAGATCTAGTGAATGTAAAGCCTCATTCGCCTTAAGCTTTGTGGTCTCACCGTTAGGTAGTCCCTGGCTCATCCAATCGGCAGGGCCTTTTTCAACCAATAGATCTCTGACTTGAGATGGGCCAGTGTTTGACCATGATTGAAAGGGCTCGTCAAAGCTTGAGTGGGGAAAATGGGTATGATTTTGTTGTAATAGTTCCCCACTTTCCATACTTAATCTAGGAGGTCCACTTATTTGGTTTTCTTGAGAATTTTGTTGTTCTGAGGTGTCTAGGTCCTCCTTGCTCGCTGTATGTATTAATGCTGATATAGTGAAGTTTGAAGTTTTTTTGTGCTCACCGTTTAGTTGGCAATATTTACTGGATTGTGCATCATGATTCAAGGGGGATTTCACCGGCCAGACGTTTGCTTCAAGTTCTTTTACTGGGACCATTGGGGTCAATAATCCCACGGCGTCTGCTGTTGAAGAAAACAGTGCTGCGCCCAGGTCTTTCAGGAACTGGAGTCGAATATCCTGTGAGGGGTTTTTGCTCATTATGGACTTTTCAAAGAAGGTGGCAATTGGCGAAATTAAGGGGTTTTTTAAGGTGTTGTTTGCCTTGTTTCCAGTTGTTTTTTCAATTCTTCTCCGTTTGGCTGTACCCTTAAGAGTTGTTAACTTCTCACCTGGGGCTTTTCTAACTTTGCCAGACCTCATGTTTAGGCCGGACAGGGCTGGAACACACACGGCTTGAGTCTCGCAGCTTCACCGCTGAGCCCAGCAACTTTTTTATTGTTTTGTTTTTAGATTTTCGCTGTTAGCGACTGGCTGTGATTTAGACGGTGGTGTTCACGCAGCGCTGGACTCAGCGCTCACACCAACACACAACCTGCCTCCTCTGGTTTCCTTGCACAACTTGCACAACTGGCACTCGAAACTAGCCATGATTCCCAGGTTCAGAACATGCGTTTCCCCTAGTGTGGCCAAATGACTTATGCGTCCTCTCCGTTTTCGGCCCTTCGTCCGATAATGCTCCGGGTTTCTATTCCACCTCCGCTCACCCTCCCAATCCTGCCGACTCCCGCACGGTGGGGCTACTGCCATCAGGGAAAGGGAGCAGGGGCGGACTGTGGACCAGATGTGAGGTGGAGGGGAGCTCTGACCGGCTTTGAGTGGGCTAATGAAAGCCCTGACTGGCCTTAACCTCCGCCACCGCTTCTCCCCGATACCTTCAGCCGCCCGTCCCCTCGTGTGACTAGGAGGGAGAGTCCTTGCAGTCTCGGTGCAGAGTGTAATGGCTGTGGCTATGTAGTGGCTGGTGGTAGAAGGGGAGAAGAAGGGCAGTAGCGGGAGGATGCAGTGACACCCTCCCGACTATCGCTGCTGAAGGTCCCTGTAACACTCTTTTTTTTTTTAGCCGCTCTGTAAATCAGTAAATCAATCCCCCCCTGCGGCTCTCACCGGATCACTGCGGCCGTCCTCCCATGGCTCACCGGGGCTCTCGGCAGTGGCGGCGGCCTCAGTGTATGCGTTTCTGGAGGTCACAGGAGGTCTAGGAGTCCTGCAAGTCTAAAAGTCACAGTGACCACAGACAGTGCCCTCCACTCCGCTCCGCGCTGCACCCCCGCGCGTCGCTGTGGCTCCGGCTCCGTTTTCCGTGCCGCCGCTCCTCCTGCTGCAACTAAGCTCCGCTGCTCCATTGTAGCGCCATCGGAAGTCTGTGGTCCAAGAGCTCCAATTACATCACCATCAGCTGCTGCTCCGGGTTCCGCTGCGCTGCGGTGCGCTGTCGCCAGAATCCTTCTGCCTTGATGAAAAATGGAAAATGGAAGAGGCAGTGAGGACTGTCGCTGAATGCCGAGGCTCAACAAGGCGGGGGGCGCTCCGCTGCTCCTCGTCTCCTCAGCTCGACTATTCAACTCGGCCTGCTTGTCTCTCGCAGCTCGCCTCTCGTTCCTGCTCTCTGCTGCTCTCTGCTGGATTTCAGCTGCTAGGCAATATGTCCGAATTGTCCGATCTACGGAACACAACGTATGTTCTTTGCGTCTGGTCGCAGGGCAGGTCCGGTCTCCCTTTGCCTGGAAGACTGTCGGGTCCCGAGCGCGGTCCGCGTTTATCCCGGTCACAGGATATAGCGAGGCTAAGCAAGGAGGACTGGGGAGAGACAGCTGCCCGGATCCTTCTAGACCTCTCAGCAGCATTCAACACCATATCCCCACTGTACCCCCCCACCTTTATCAAGAGACTTCATCATATTGGAATCCAAGGAGACACCTTCTTCCTCACTGGAAGAACCCAGAGAATCCGCCTACCACTTTTCACCTCGGAACCCAAGAGCATCATCTGCGGTGTCCATCAAGTCTCATTCCTCAGCCCCACACTGTTCAACACCTACATGACCCGTTGTCTAATATCATCAAATCCCATGGACTAAATATCATATCCTACGCAGGCGTCAGTTCATCCTCTTGCTAGCCAAAGACCCACCCACCACAAAGAGCAACTTCCCCAGGTGCATAACGAGCGTCACAGACTGGATGAAAATTAGCTGACTAAAACTCAACACAGACAAAATGGAAATGCTGATCATCTGGAACAATCCCTCCCTGTGGAACGACTCCTGGTGGTCCCCGAACTAGGATCCTTACCAAACCGACAGACCATACCCACAACCTTCGCATCGTCCTAGACAGCAAGCTCACCATGAAAAGCCAGATCAATTCAGTCTCCCCTGCCTTCTTCCTCACTCTTCGCAAGCTCCAGAAAATCTCCAAATGGCTCCTCATCAACACTGGAAGAACTGTTACCCAAACCCTAGTCAGCAGCCTGCTGGAGTATAGCAATGCACTTTACACAGGAATCACCACCCACCTCCTGTAGAGACTGCAGACCGTACAGAAAATGTCGGCCAGGTTCATTCTCAACCTCCCAAAACAAACCCACATCACCCACTACCTGAGGAAGCTCCACTTTCTCCCCATTCAGAAGAGATGCCAATTCAAGGTGCTGATCCACACCTGCAAAGCTGTTCACAACCAAGGGCCAGCATACATTAACCACTGCATGAATTTCCACCAACCCTCCAGACACCAGCACTCCGCCTTCCTTTCCCTCACCCACACACCCACATACGGCAAAGCACCAGTGGAACAGCCTCCCCCTCCACTTTTGGACGTCATCCACTCTTCTAGAATTAAGGAAGGGGCTAAAGACTTGGCTGTTCAGCTGTATTTAGCCACACTTTAAAAATCACAATTCAATAGCTAAGGGGAACCCACTTTCCCACTTGTGATCTCTATTATTTCATCACCACCTCCCCTCCTACAGTTATCAATGTACTCGGTATCACAAACTAACTAAGACATTACATGGCAACATCAAGGACTTCTTTATATTGCCTTTATGATGTAGAGCAGAATGAAAAAACTTACCTCTTTAAAGACTTAGAACAACATTTGTAGGGCATCAGTGGTCCCACTTTCAAGATTCTGATGAATAGAGTCTTCTGTTTATGTGCAGTGGAACATGCAGTGATCATTTAACCACTAATGGAGTCATTATAATGCTGGATTCTTTTGCTGTCATACCACGATTCAGTAATAGCATTACAACAACCAGTAATCAAGACACTACCATAAATATAGAGACAAATGTGCAAGGATTGTTTCTGTCTATGTTTCCACAGTTCTTGTTAAAATTAGCACTAGCTTTTTGCCTGCGCTTTGGTACTAGTAGGCACGGAATGCAGTATGTTTTACTAAATGCAAAAATAGCAATGACTACACTGAAAAACACTTTCCCCACATTTCACTGGATTTTGCACAGCTTCTCACATACTCCAAATGACCCCCAAAGTATTATGGCAGTGACTGACAAAACACACCAAGTCTTAGTATAGGACTATTCTAAATTATCATAATAATGGACTGTCTGTGCAAGACTTCCCCTTTTAGGTCTGGCTTGATAGCACAGCTCTGAATGACTTATTGTGACCAAGCCTTTAAAATATATTTTTACCAATTCAACAGTATATTGGATTGTGATTGGGATTCAGACTTTTGTGGCTGTTCTTGTTTCTGTAAATAGTAAAAGGCTGACTCGTCAAAATTTAATGTGGGATTTCTTTCTGAAAATAGGAGTTGCTCTTCATAGGTGGAGCCGCGCAATTCTCCCACTGTGTATAATTATATATTTCCTAGGGAGTTCTGTGTACGTAATGAGAATGAAGTGGGTGGAATTAAAATATTCTTTATGATTGTCAGCGTTTAAATAAGGATCTTCATGAATGGTGTGTGCCTAAATGCCCTTCAGCATTCTCTGAACAGTTCTTATGTCCCATTAATCTAAAAAAGAACCAGGTATTATAATATAAATAAGAGAAACTTTTAATATGGAGGGTATTTGTAGAATCTCGGGTCCTCTGATCTGATAGAAAACCATCTCCCAAACTCCACCGACTAGCACAGAATATGTGATGATGATCCTGATGTGCTCTGTGAGAAGAAGAATAAATCTGCAGTTCTTGAACTACAAGAAACAGCACAGTTTTATCAGGAATATAGGCTCAGCTTTATCAACCCTTTGTTTCACACAAGGCAATGCAAGGACAACACTAAGGCTTTAGTAATATTTACAAATCCATGCAAGGTACTATTTGCTCCACTTTGGCTGGCTTTGTGAAGAAATGTAACGCAACGCAGCGGCTTGCAGTTCTAAGTGTTATTTTTCAAGCTGGGAGTCAATCCATGGGTGGAGCATGGGTATTCCCATGCATCCAGCCATGGATTCTGGGGCTTTCCCAGATTTATTAAAGCTAGTAATGTTATGCGTTCTCCAGTAGAAACATCTTCATTTCCCCTTGTTATTTCCTCTTTCCATGTGTGCTGCATTCTGCCCTTCCTGCAGAAAAACAAAAAAAACACAATCCTACCGTACCATAGGCACCCTTGCACTATGGTAAAGGGTGTTGTCACAGATGCTAGGCAGCACACAGTGCACAAGCAAAAAGAGAGGGCCCGATTCACAGAACTAACTTAAGACAAAATCCTAAACTTACTACCATTTTGGTATTCACAGAAGGCACTTATTCATTTTGGTATTCACAGAAGGCACTTAATCATTTCGGTATTCACAGAAGTTAGGAGTCCTAACTTTAGGACTCCTAAATGCCTTCTGTGAATACCGAAAGTCTTAAAATTAGGATTTTTCTCAGTTTAGTAGTAGTATAGTTAGGACTCCTAACTTTAGGACTCCTAAATGCCTTCTGTGAATACCGAAAGTCTTAAAATTAGGATTTTTCTCAATTTAGTAGTCCTAAGTTTAGGACTCCTAACTTTAGGACTCCTAAATGCCTTCTGTGAATACCGAAAGCCTTAAAATTAGGATTTTTCTCAGTTTAGTAGTAGTATAGTTAGGACTCCTAACTTTAGGACTCCTAAATGCCTTCTGTGAATACCGAAAGTCTTAAAATTAGGATTTTTCTCAATTTAGTAGTCCTAAATTTAGATTTAGGACTACTAAATTGAGAAAAATCCTAATTTTAAGACTTTCAGTATTCACAGAAGGCATTTAGGAGTCCTAAAGTTAGGAGTCCTAACTATACTACTACTAAACTGAGAAAAATCCTAATTTTAAGACTTTCGGTATTCACAGAAGGCATTTAGGAGTCCTAAAGTTAGGACTCCTAACTTCTGTGAATACCGAAATGAGTAAGTGCCTTCTGTGAATACCAAAATGAGTAAGTGCCTTCTGTGAATACCAAAATGGTAGTAAGTTTAGGATTTTGTCTTAAGTTAGTTCTGTGAATCGGGCCCAGAGAGTGGAAGTGCTTCATATCTTTGTAAATGTGGAGCATTTCTGCCCTTTCCTTTTCACTCAATGCAACGCAGCACAGCAACTTTGCTTGCTGCCCTGAGTTGCATGATAAGAAAATGTGCCCTAAACTGTCTATTTATTAAAGCAGTAGTGTGATCAGCATGATGATCCACATTAAAAAGAGAAAAACTTTAGGAGCAACCCAGAATTAAACTATACAAAAATACACATTTCACATTAAAATAATGATAACTTGCAAAATTAATAAAGCACAAGAAAATACATAAAAAATGAATACTATATGCAACTATATTAAAAATAAAAATGATACAAAGTACATAAAAATTATATTCTTACCTTCTATATTCTATCCCTTGATATGTTTGACACAATGGGCCACATTTCAATACTGGGCGGAATTCCTGCCGCCCGACACCGACTCGGTCCTGGAACCTACTGATACCCGGTCGGTGGTGTCGACCAGCCCCTTATAATGTGACGGAACACTGTTCTGTCGCAATGCACTTTTCTAAATGAGAGCTTGTGTTATGGCCGGAAATGAGCCGGAACACAAGCTCCCATTAAGAAAAGGGAGCCTGCCACAGGGGGCAGGGATTAACAGGGGGCACCATACTCCAACCAGAGACCATGCACTCAAAGGTGAGTTTCAACTGCCTTTCCGTGTTGGAAAGGCCAGCACGGGAAGGCTGCCGAAACCCGGCATTGTAATCTCAAGGGTGGAAATTGCAGCTCTTGTGATTACAGGCCGACTTCTGACTAGCCGGAGGGCTCTCCGAGCCCGTCGGAAGCCAGGTGGATTAACTGGCAGGTTTAGTTTACGACCTAAAGTAAACCACCAGCTCATTGTGATGAGTCCGAGCCTTTACAGCTGCATCGAAATCGGCCCCTAACTGTGTGTCTCGGGATGTTCTTAAAGCAGTATCTTGGCAGAACACCCCAACGATGCCTATCTCCTGGTGGATCTCAGTGAGTCATAGCAAACCCTGGTTGCTTCGTTGAAGCGAGAGGAGGAAAACCTGCTCTCGGTTCAATGAAGCAAAGCAGGATTGCTTTTGGGCAAGGGGACCTGTATGTTAGCAGGTCCTGTTGCCCAAAAGGAATGCCGGCTCCTGAAGGAGGCGGGGAGCTGTTGGGACTGTGGGGGCATTGGGGCTCCTCCCACGGTCTTCAACAGAGAGGCCAGGCCCCAGGGGATGGGTCCTCGAGGCCAGATGTGACCTGGGAGGGGGGCCACGTGGCCCCCCTCAACGTGGAAAAAAAAAATATGTAGATGTGGGCATGCCTCGGGGGATGGGGTCTGTTAAAGAATGCTCTGGGAAGCTGAGGATAGATTCGTAGGCAGTTTATTGCAGGACACAGCAGGAGTACAACTCAACACCAGCTGACCAAACTCCCAACAAGTATTCTGGTAGGTAGGAACAATGTGGTGATTACAGATAAACTATTTACAACACATCTTCTTCCTTTGGGAAAGAAACATAAAAGGATAAACTTAGAAAGCACAAGAAGTAGAACAAATAGTTTGGAAAAATTATTCACAGCAATAATCATTAAGGTAAATTATTCACAACAATAATCATTAAGGTAAACAGGTGGTCTACAATACTTTGCAATTCTGTTATTGGCAGACAGGGAAATACTCTGTGTAATGGAAGGATCAAAAGTAGTGATGCTAGAATGACAAACATTTTTAGGATCAGAGGCATCACCTCCACCGGAACAACTTCTGCTAGCTGAGGAGGAAGGTAAGGTATTGTCTTCCATGGTGGACAACATGTAACCACTGTTGGTATTGTTGCAATAGGAGTAAGGAGATTCTTGTGGGAGATCTTCCTTACTGATGGAAGATTTCTTCTGGTATAGAGCCACTCTCCTAAGGTTCCATTTTTCACCATTGGTTAGAACGATATAGTGGGGAAATACTTCACTTAAACAAAAAGGGCCTTTGAATTTGGACAAACCTTTAGAAATCCTACCAGGTTTAACTTTAACATAGTCCCCTTTTGAAATGTGCGAAGCAGAGGTAAAGTTGGTACGGGTGATAGGTACCGAGTCTAACTCACCACTATTAGAGATCAAATTTTTGATCTACGAAGGGGTGAGCTTGGTACCAGGAAGTCTGCCATGCATAAGTTCAAAAGGTGATTTCTCGTTAGAACCATGTACAGTAGTGCGGTAGGCACTGACCATGTCTTGGACTATATCATGAGCAAAGGTACCATTGGAACAAGCCAACTGAATTGTACCTTTGACAAGTCTGTTGACTCTCTCACATAGGCCGTTACCTTGTGGATGATATAGAGATGTTCGATGATGTGTGATACCGCATCTAGAGAGAAAAGAAAACATATCATGGGAGACAAGTTGTGTGCCATTGTCTGTGATTAGAACACTGGGATATCCTTCATCTTGAAAAATCATTTTTAGGAATTTTATGGTGCTCTCAGTAGTGATATCTTTTACAAAAGCAACAGTGAGCCATTTGGAGAAGACATCAATGGCAGCAATTGCAAAACGTTGATACAAGGCTAGTTCTTCCATGGGCCCAATAAAATCAAGACAAATACTGTGCCAGGGAATATTGGGGTTAGTCAAATGACCCATGGAGGAACCAACGGCAACTTTAAACCTCTTCTCACCTTCTTTACAAGTTGGACACTTTTCTATCCATGAAGACACCTGTGAGTCTATCCCAGACCACCAAAAATTGGCTTTCAGCCTGTGCTGGGTCAGCGTCTGTCCCAGGTGGCCCTCATGAGCAATATTGAGTAATTTGGATCTTAAGTCAGAAGGGGGAATGAACTTGTCACCATGCATGAGAATATTGGCATCATACGTAGATAATTCATCAAGTACTTGAAGATATCGACGAGCAGAAATGTGTACACAACTTTCAGGTCTGGAACCAGTTTTAACAAGACGGATAACTTCTTGTAGTACATGGTCATTGGCCATGGCTTTGCACCAGTCATCTTGCGTGAAGCTCCCTTCATAAATTGCTAAAACATCGTGGACCCATGCAACAGCTTCATTGTCAATTTCCAAGCCGAGAGAAACATCATCAATGTCTTCGCAATTGATTGATAATCTGGATAAACAATCTGCTTGGAAATTGCGCCAACCTTGGACATGGGAGATCTCATATTGATACTCTTCGAGTTTGGCTGCTAGCCTTGCTAATCTGGGGGAACCCTTACTCGCACCGCTTGGAGACAAGATGCGGATTAAGGGTTTGTGGTCCGTTTTAAGAAAGAATTTAGTACCCCATATATATGTGAGGAAGTATTGGATGCCCCAAGTGGCCGCTAGTGCTTCTTTCTCAATAACAGAATAATTCTGTTCCGAAGGCGTGAGAGTGCGAGAGGCAAAGGCAATTTCTCGCTCACCCTCAGTGTATTTTTGCAGAAGCACGGCACCTAATCCAGTTGCACTAGCGTCGACCATGATAATCGAGGTGCGCTTAGTGTCAAAAGGAGCTAGAATATTAGCTTCACAAATTTCTTTTTTGATCTGATTGAAGCATGAATATTTTTCGTTGTCCCACACCAATTTTACACCTTTCTTGAGTAAGAGCCTTAGTTGTACAGTTTTACCTGAGAAATTTTTTACGAATTTTTAGTAATATTCAATCAAACCCATGAATGATCTAAGTTGGTCTTTATCAGTGGGACGTGGAGCAGAACGAATGGCTTCCAAGAGATTTCTTTTGGGCTTGACTCCTAAAGGAGATATCTCATAACCAAGATACTCTATTTGTTGTACAAGAAAAGAACACTTCTCCTTACGTAAAGTAAGTCCAGCATTCATGAGTCTGTGCATCCTTGAGTACAAGATTATGATCAGCTATAGAGTCGCCAAACACAAGGATATTGTCCTGGAAAAATACAACTTTGTGCAGGCCTTTAAAAATTTCTGTGACCACACGTTGGAACACTCTGGCTGCTGAAATTAAGCAAAAAGGAAGACGTGTAAATTGAATTATGCCCTCAGTAGTTATAAATGCAGTGAGGTGCTTAGAGTCATCATGAAGTCTTTTTAAATCGAATTTTGAGAAAAACTTGGCGCCCTGTAGAGTAGATACTAGTTCTCCAATGTTCGGTAAAGAAAAATTATCTGCAACTACACATTTATTGAGTGATCTTAAATCAACACAGAATCTCAATTTTCTGTCTGCTTTCTTTGTGATAACAACCGGAGATACCCATGGGGATGCTTCTACCGGCCCTATCACTCCATTTTGTAGCATTTCATTTAACAATTACTTTACCTCAAGTCGAATTGAGAGAGGGATTCTCCTTAGTTTGTGTTGAATGGGTACGCTATTTTCCTTAAGTTTAATGAAGTGAGAATACCCTCTCAATTCGCCCAAATCATCTTTAAAGACAGCATTGAAATCATGTAGTATATCATCTATAGAATGGTCTTCGATAACCATAACCTGAGTGGGTGCTCTCGGATTAATGATGATATGGAGATCATATTGATGAACCCAACCTAGTATAGGAGGACCACCAACAGAGACATAGATTTTACTAAAAGTAGACCTATTTTTAAAAAGGATGTCAGATTCGAAATAACCCAAAATATCAATGGTTTCACCCTGAAAACCTCTAGGAGAAATGTCACTTTTACATAGAGTCTTATTACTCCATTGTCACTTCACGACCGTCAATTATGAAGAGGGCTTTAGGTCTGTTTTGTCTCTTGTCGTCTTCTTCCACAATATCAATATTGTCAATTACTAGTAGCTTCTCTCTTTTTTAATGTCGTCATGAACAACTCCGATTTTTTTTCGATTTTTGGTTCTACACATTTTTGAGAAATGTCCCAGTCGACCACATTTGAGACATTCTTTGTTAGAAGCAAAGCAGAATCTTGCATCCGATGTGTGATTGTTACTGCCACAACGTGAACAAAACTTGTTTGGAGGAGGATTCTTCTTGTTGGATGGTCTGATTTTGTTTTATTACTACAACGACAGATTCTTCATTGGGTAACTCGTTTTCACCACCAGGACATTTCTCAGAGACTTCGGAAATATCTTGCTGAGAGTTTTTTTTCTTTTGTGTCTCTATTACCTTCATACAACTTTCAGATTCTTCAATTACTTTTGCTAGATCAATGGCTACGGTCAAGGAGGGATTCTTTGTGGCCCATAACCTCTCCTGGATCTTTTTGTTGTTGCACTGCCCTATGAGTTGATCTCTAATAAGTTCGTCATTCATGTCTCCAAATTTGCATTTGACCGATAGTTATCTGAGATGAGCAACAAAATCGTCTATTGATTCATCGCTCCTCTGACGATGATTATAGAATTTGTATCTATTCATAACTAGGTTTTCTTCTTTTGAAAAGCACACTTCTAATCTACAGATAGCTTCCTTATATTCATCAGGCATGGGCTGGCCGTTAGCTTGTAGAGCTTTAGGCAAAAATCTGAACACCCTTTGTCCTTCTTTGCCTAAAGTGCTAAGTAGAATTGCTTTTTTTCGTTTTCCTGAGAATTCTTGACCGTCCAAAGCTTCTAGGTAAATATCAAAAGTGATAAACAAATCTTCCCATGGTATTGGGGGATTGCCTGGTTCAGGTAAAAATGGTGGTGGAAGGGTGACCTTCACTTGTTGTGACATTGTTGGACTTATAATTGTAAGTGTTAAGAGTAAGCACTGTTGTGTTTTAAATTGTGCACAACACAATAATAAAAACACTGAGATTGAATTAAAAAAATCAGAATGTCACAACATAATCACGGATGTGTGTGCAATCATGGGACAAGCACAATAAAATACATTTAGCAATGTAGAATGACAAGGGCTTTCAATGGGCGATGTGTGTAATAATGCTGAAGAAGTGCACTGTGGTAAATACCTTACAACGAGAAATGATGAGAGTCAGCTAGATGGTGTGCGTATCACCGTTGTTGGAAAATAATTGGTGAAATAATCCGGTGTGCGTATCACCATGTACGCGTCAAGTGATACGCTGAGTTGTGGAGTGAAAAGCTTCCGAAAGTAGAATCGTCTTTGTTTATTTAAGAAGAAATGTCCGCTCGTGTCTATGCGGAACTGAGGCTTGAAACGCAGAGTTGGAATGCAAGGTCGGAAGCAGGGAGGGTAACTAAGCAACCAAGTCTGACGCTATAACAAGAAGTTGTGGGATGACGCCAGGGTAACCAAGGAGCGTTGCTAGGTGATGCTATGATATGCGCATAGCCGCAGTAGACTTACGGTTGATGACGTTGCCTTCCCAGTTTAGCTTTTCCGGATGTTTCTTCAAATGTTTTACTCCTCCACGGAATGCAGGAGGGAGACGTCTGTAGATTTGCGCAGGTTCGTTTTTTTCTTTCTTGCAAAGAGTTGTTTACACTGCTGTGGATGAGAAGCGAGAGCGTAGCGATGACTCACAGGTAAGCGTTGTGAGTGTTGGTCAGCTTCTTCTGTTCTCGAATATTGATGTGGTCAGCTGTCATCCCAGGATCTTCGGCAAATTGTTAAAGAATGCTCTGGGAAGCTGAGGATAGATTCGTAGGCAGTTTATTGTAGGACACAGCAGGAGTACAATTCAACGCTAGCTGACCAAACTCTCAACTGGCATTCATGGAACATGAGGATTGAACCAGAATACACACAAGTATTCTGGAAGGTAGGAACAATGTGGTGATTACAGATAAACTATTTACAACAGGGTGCCCGAGGCGATTGTAAATTAATGAAAGTGAACGCTTTTTATTTTTCAAAAAAGTTTGGAGTCGGGACCCTAGAGCGGCCCCTAGTGTGAATACGAAGGGTGCACGAGTCTCAGCGCAGCCCCCTAGTGTGAATGTGAAGAGTGCGCGGCCCCCTAGTGTGAACATGCTGGGTGCGCGGCTCTCAGCGCGGCACTCGAGTCCTTCTCAGGTCTTTAAATCACCGAGAAGCATATTCTCAAGGACACATCTCCGAGTTAACAGCACTTTATTGCAGTCAAAATGGTGATAAATTTAGCACACCATTCACAAGCTGGTGCAAACAGCCCATATCACCAGTTTACCAGCGATAGCAGCCCCAAAAAGCATTGTCACGGATGACCCCGGCAAATATTGATAATGAGATGCAGAGTAGGCGTTCCCGGCAAAAAGCAGCGAACACACCACTTTGCAACTTTCTCAACCACCAGCAAGATCGGTGAAGAGAGTACAAAACAGGCGATAAGGTGCGTTTGCACCAGGAAGTTTAGACGTGCTCTGACCATGGGGTAAAGTCGGACTACAACCTGCAACATGAAAGGGAGCCCAGCCCACAGCCACACCTGAATGACAACAGATGCAATGGCGCCAACGATCTTGCAGCTCGGAACCCAACAGTGCCCTGACACCACCCACCACCAGCCCCTTGTCTGCCATACCCCCTGACACCCCCTACAAACAAATGTGACAGCAACCTTCTGAAATGTGGAACGTAACAAATTGGGTGATGTCGCACAATTACATTAAAAAAGATGCAAGTGAGAATCTCAGTCATCTATGGATTTACATATAAAACATTTTATTTAAACAAAACAACAAAATAAAAGTAGGTACAGCCATGGCGTGTCATCCCTCGACAATCTGTGAATCACAGCCTGCAAGACAAAAAGCAAGATAAGATTCTGCGTCATGCACCCATCATAGGAGAGATAGAGTGAGAGAGAGGAAGAGAGAGAGAAAGAAAGAGTGCGAGAGAGAGAAAGAGAGAAACAGTGTGAAAGAGAGGAAGGGAGAGAGAAAGAGAGAGAGGAAGAGAGAAAGAGAGAAACAGTGTAAGAGAGAGGAAGAGAGAGAGTGAGAGAGAGAGAGGAAGAGAGAGAGAAAGAGTGTGAGGGAGAGAAAGGAAGAGATGGAGAGGGAGAGTGAGTGCCGACACTGTGGACAAAACCTTACAGCTTATCTTTCCGCCACCGGTGTGTCTCGAACCACGTGCCGGGACATAGTGCAGCCCTCAAGCTCACTCATCTGAAACAGAATAGAATCAGTAATGGCAGAGTACATACAACCGCACATGCCTAAATCGCTGTCCCACCACTGCGCACCCAGGCTGCTGCACCCCTTCCACTCCCACCACCCAGAGGTGTCTGCCTGCCCCTGCGCAGCCAGGCTGCTGCACCCCATCCACTCCCACTGGTTAGAGGTGTCTGTCTGCTCTTGCGCACCCAGGCTGCTGCACCCCATCAACTTCCACTGCCCAGAGGTGTCTGGCCGCTCCTGCGCACCCAGGCTGCTGCATACTATCCACTGCCACTGCTCAAAGGTGACTGCCTGCCGCTGCGCAAACTTGCCTCTCTGCTCACCTTCCGCCACCTGCGTGTGTCTAAGAGGGCCCACCACATGCTGAAACAACCTACTCAGTCGTGGCGTACACGCAGTCCAGCTGAGCTCACAATTCAGATCGGGTCTTGATTGCCAGGATGGTGTATCAAGGTCACTGATCATCGCAGGCTGCACACCCGCTCAGCTCTGGTGGCACTAACTCAGTGAAACTCAAGTCATCGCCACGTGGCGGGAGGCCAGTGCTGGGGGGGGGGGGGGTCGGCAATCTGTGAATCACATCCTGCAAGACAAAAAGCAAGATAAGATTCTGCGTCATGCGCCCATCAAAGTAGAGAGAGAGAGAGACAAAGAGAGAAAGAGTGAGAGAGAGGAAGAGAGAGAAAGAAAGAGTAAGAGAGGAAGACAGAGAGAAAGACAGAGAGAGTGAGAGAGAGAGGAAGAGAGAGAATGAGTGAGAGAGAGAGAAAGAGAGAAAGAGTGTGAGAGAGAGGAAGAAAGAGTGTGAGAGAGAGGAAGAAACAATGAGAGAGAGAGAAAGAGAGAAAGAGTGTGAGAGGCAGATAGGAAGAGATGGAGAGGGAGAGTGAGTGCAGACACTGCGGACAAAACCCTCACCGCTCACCTTTCCACCACCGGTGTGTCTCCAACCACGTGCCGGGACATACTGTAGCCTTCAAGCTCACTCATCTGAAACACAGCATAGAATTAGTAATGGCAGAGTACATACAACTGCATCGCTGTCCCGCCCCTGCGTACCCAGGTTACTGCACCCCATCCACCTCCGCCGCTCAGAGGTGTCTGCCCGGCCCTGTGCAATCAAGATGCTGCACCCCATCCACTCCTGCCACCCAGAGGTATCTGTGCACACCCAGGCTTATGCACACCATCCACTTCTACCGCCCAGTGTCAGGCGCTGAGCAAGGCGCCTACCGAAAGTACAGTTGGACTACATTTCCCAGACATCTCGGCGGGAGGAAGGCGTGGTCACAACTGTTAAGTACGGGCACCGAGGACCAATCGGTGCGCGTAATACTGCCTGGTTGGATTTGATATGGTGAAGGCTGGAAGCGGCGAGGAAGGAACCGCCGGAGCTCGCACGAACACGAGAGAAACAGCCGTGTGCCCCGCTTGACTGAGAATTCGTCGGGGAGGTACGAGAGGCCGAGTTTCGGTTTCCACACAACTTGATTTGCGGGACGCTGACGTAAGCATCACCGCGTTTAAAGGTTCTGGGTGTGAACTTATCCATACTCGCGGAACGCTGGACGAGCGTGGCCGCGTTGTTAAAACCCTGGACCAAAGACGAAGTAGGAGCGGACGCTCCCCATTCGGATTACAGACCGGTGAGGTGAGATCACCGGAGACACTGCCTCCGCAACGTTCAGGTAGCTCAGCAGAAAGGAGGGGCTGCACTTTGCGGGACAATAGTCAGTGGTTGGAAGACACCACGAGTGTAGGGTTCAAGGGGAGAGCGTGACTGTATCCTTACTCCCCGCGCTCTTCATTATCAGTTGGGGCCTACTCTCGAGGACCTGAGAACAGAGTAGATTCAGGTTCGGTTGGCGAGAGAAGTCCCTGTGTTTTCACCTTTTTCTTTGAAGGGAACATAGGTGGGGGGACTGTCAAGTAGCACGGTCCTGGGGAGCGATCTTCTGTTAAGTCACTTTGGTTTAAAGGCATGGTTATAGTGGCCTGAGTATGTTTTGGAGAGACACACTGTGTAGGCATACTTAGTGAGACCGAATGAGAGTAGGTTGCCTTATGTGTACCGTAACGTGTGTTAAGATTTATGTTATGTTACAGGTATCCCTATCCCTGCTGTTCCCATCCTAATTCCCTTTCCCTCGCCTGATTGC
Source organism: Triturus cristatus (assembly GCF_964204655.1). Taxonomy (NCBI): domain Eukaryota; kingdom Metazoa; phylum Chordata; class Amphibia; order Caudata; family Salamandridae; genus Triturus; species Triturus cristatus. The sequence goes on from NC_140589.1 coordinate 513,341,324, forward strand.
CCTGGTACTCTGTTCCCTATTCAGAGCCGGGGACGTCGGGAGGTGGACCCCTTGTGCTTCACTCGACTCAGCGGAACAAGAGAAAAACGTGACACCCAGAGGTGACTGCCTGCCCCAGGGCACCCAGGCTGTTGCACCCAATCCACTCCCACCGCCCAGAGGTGACTGCCTACCCCTGCGCACCCAGGCTGCTGCACACCATCCACTCCCACTGCCTAGAGGTGTATGCCCGCCCCTGCGCACCCAGGCCTCTTTGCCCACCTTCCACCACCTGTGTGTAGAAAAGAGGGCCCACTACGTGTCGCTGCAAGCCCCAAGCACGGGGCCCACGGACAGGGCACCCTCCAATTCATGCAGCCCCACTCCGCAGGCCACCGGGTCTCACATTTGGTTCTGCGTCTTTATTTTACCATGGCAGAGGACAAGCCAGTACAGGGCCATGCAAAGCCCAAATTTCCATTTTTGGCACATGGAGGGCAGCCAATTAGAGCCAAGCTCGTGCTCGGTGGTTAGGCTCCGCCAACATATGTACTTATCCAATCACTCTGCCAATTCCGAAGCACTTATAAATTCACTATACACTCTCCTTGCAGTACTCTAATGATCCAGTCTCTACCTATGGACTTATACAATGACCGAGACAAAGTTATATAACCAAAGTTTTCCCCACTGCCAGAGGTAACATGGTTGCGATCGCTGTCCACAGTAGAATGTAATGTGGTAGGGCCCAGGGGCAGCATCACGCATACATAGTGAGCACATGAACACAGTTAGATAGATAGTGGAACTGGGTACGGGCATGTGCGCTCGGCCCCTTTTTATTACCAGGGTCACATGTCCAGTGACGTCTGTGCAGGATGCGTGTGGGTTGAGTGTAAGTCAGCCCTCAGGGAATGGTTGGTGCTGGCAACAAGTACAACAGTAATCATCAGATCACACACAGAGAGTCAATCATAAAGGGTCCATGACTTGTGCTGCACTAAGGTAGGGGAACCAGATGTGAAATAATACTCAAAAGATTCTATCGTAAAGGGTTCATGACTTGTGGTACACTGAGGTAGGGCCAGCAGAACTGAAATCATACACAAAAGATTCTATCATACAGGGTCCATGAGTTGTGGTGCACTGAGGTAGGGGCATCAGAAGCATTCTGCGTGTGCACAGCTAGCGATGATGCGTGGTTCTGGAGGGCCGCACTGGTAGCAATGTCTGTTGCCTACTGGACTGCGTCATCTGCAATCGCAACTCAATTTGAATTGTGAGCCCTGCTGTAAGCAATGTAGATCGAAGGCAGTAGTCAGCACAGACATCGAGGAATGCTTTTTGTCACTTCCTCTTGACAAAATCCGAGGACATAGAGTACAATTCTGTCTGCAGTTAATAAATCATGTCTGAATGTAAATTGTGAGCTCTGCTGACCGCAGGGTGAATGTTTTGATTTGTTCTGCCTTTCGTCCATCAATTTTGTGTCTTTTGCTTTCTCTCCCTAAGTGTGCCAGGTATGCCCAGACGTGGGTACTAGGGTTAACTGTGCCACTGGAATCAAGCTATCCTGGCTGAAGAGGGGTGAAACCCCGAAACCGGTCCTAGGATGCTTGTTTCCGGTCCAGGGAGGACCTGGCTTGGCAGTTTGGGCTGGACTGTTCACATGAGGCACACGGTCAAGACTGATGTGCATATGGCCAGGTCTAAACTGGGGTGGCATGGTGAGCAAAAGAATGATTGATTTAACCCAGATCTCTTGACTGGGAGTGAATGTTTTGATTTGTTCTGCATTCCTTGCATCAATTTTGTGTCTTTTGCTTTCTCTCCCTAAGTGCGCCATGTATGCTCAGACGGGGGTCCTGGGCTCACTATGCCACTGGAATCAAGCTATCCTGGCTGAAGAGGGGTGAAATTCTGAAACCGGTCCTAGGATGCTTGTTTCTGGTCCAGGGAGGACCTGGCTTGGCAGTTCGTGCTGGACTGTTCCCATGAGGCACAGGGTCAAGACTGATTTGCATATCGCCAGAAATAAACTGGGGTGGTATGGTGAGCAAAAGAATGATGGATTTAACCCAGATCTCTTGACTGGGGTGAATGTTTTGATTTGTACTGCATTCCGTCCATCAATTCTGTGTCTTTTGCTTTCTCGACCGCAGTGTGGGCGTATGGAACAAAAGATGAAATATTTATGGACTACATTGTCGAAATATGTAGGTTTCAGGGACGTTATAGTAAGTTGCCTACTGGACTCTGAAATTAATGAATCAAGAGGGAATTTGAATTGTGAGCCCTGCTGACCACAGTGTACGCCAGAGGCAGTGGTCAGCAAATGCCCACAACCATGTGGTGTTGACTTTAGCTGCACAGATTAGGAGCATTTGGTCTTCTTAACCGATTATAGTCTCTTACACAATTTGCATCAATACTAATTTTGAATTGTGAGCCCTGCTGACCGCAGCGTAGGCCAGAGGCAGTGGTCAGGAAGGGCCTACAGCCACGTGGCGTTGACTTGAGCTGCACAGACTTAGTGGCACCTGAAGCACTCAGCGTGTGTGCAGCCTGCGATGATGCGTGGTCCGGGTGGACTGCACTGGTAGCAATGTCTGTTGCCTACTGCACTGCGTCATCTGCAATCGCGACTCTATCTGAACTGTCAGCCCTGCTGACCGCAGTGTAGGCGGGAGGCAGCAGTCAGCAAGGACAGACAGCCTTGTGGCATTGACTTGAGCTGCGCAGAGTTAGTAGTACCAGAAGCATTCAGCGTGTGCGCAGCCTGCGATGATGCGTGATCTGGGCAAACCTCACTGGTAGCAATGTCTTTTGCATAATGAATTCTGCCTTAATAAGGCTACGTGGCGGTGACTTGTGGTGCACAGAGTTAGTGGCATCAGAAGCATTCAGGGGGTGCGCAGCCAACAATGATGCGTGGTCCAGGAGGGCCGCACTTGTAACAATGTCTATTGCCTAATGAATTTTGCCTTGATAAGGCTACATGGAGATGACATGTGGTGCACTGAGTAAGTAGCACCTGAAGCACTCAGCGTGGGCTCAGTCTGTGACGATGCGTGGTCCGGGCAGGCTGCACTGGGAACAATGTCTCTTGCCTACTGGACTGCGTCATCTGGAATCGTGACTTGATGTGAATTGTGAGCCCTTCTGTCCGCAGTGTACATCGAAGGCAGTAGTCTGTACAAACATAACTTTGTGGTGCTGTGCCGCTTGGTTCCAAGGGGCCTGTGTCGAGGAGGGCAGCGGTCACGGCGGTGGCCTCGTGGCAGGGTGAGGGCCGCCGCCGTGACAGGGTGAGGGCCGCTGCTGTGGCAGACACTTTGGCCTTCCCAGAAGTGAACCACACCCAGGGTCCTGGCCGATTTATTCATTTGAGATGTCATCAGTGATGTCATTAGTGATGTCGCTGACCATGTCATGAATGATGTAATATGTGATGTCATCAGCAGTGCATTGTGGGTGCGCGAGTTATAGTTAGCTGAACTAACTATAAAGGGGGAATTCCTATGGTTTTGTACAAGTGAAATGTCCAACTAACTGATGTCCCTGAAACCTATGGTTTTTTCAGTGAATATATATATATATATATATATATATATATATTACCACAACTCGTTTTGATTTGTACATCGCCTGCTGCCAACAAACGAGAGCGGACCCAGAGGTGAGTGCAGTTTATCGTAATGTATTCACCACAAACAAATCTCGCCATAACGCGTTTCGGCAGTCGCCTGCCTTGATCATATGACAGCGTTTGGGTTTCATTCTGCTACATTTGCCAGTGCCAGTGCTGCTGCCTTTCCCAATGGACATAGAAAAAATACTTTCAATCAAAGTTGTATACTTATAAACATTCTCACAATTGATTGTTGTTGTTTGCCTCAATGCATATTTTCCACATTATTTTGACATTTCCACTTTATAAATTTTTGAAAGCATTTTATACAATTCGACTTTGTCCCTTGATTTTCAATAGATATTCTTGGCGTAAATGCAAAAAAAAAACAATTGTTAAAGTATACATGTTACTTGTCCATTGTTCATCAAATCTAGATAATATCCAATTACCGTGTGTACCATAAATAGAAACTAAAATTATCCTAATGTTAGTGCAAATTAGAAAAAACCTAAAATATATCCCAATATATAAAGTGCAAGTGATTGTCAAATCAATATAATATAACTTTTAGTTTCCTTGGCTCATACCCATATTTCCCATTTATGTTGACATAACGTCTTTATCAATATATTGGAAATTTATCCATATAGGTATGACCATTGGGTGCAAATATTCACATGTGCAAATGAGCAATTTTTTTAATGGCGGGATTGATAGATTAATTCTGCAATTGATTCCCATGGTTGTAAACACTGACATAAATATGTAATTGAATGATCTTATAAATATATAAATATATATAAATAAATACATACAATATCTTAAATACAACTCAATCATAAAATTTCCTCCATCAATGATAAAATATTCCATAAAATTGCTGTGTGAACATCCCATGTGTGTACAATCTGTTATTGAAACATAAAAACTTCTATGAATAATTCCTATTTGTACTGTGATGATAGGAGATTCATTTATATTGAGTAGATCTAATTTGATTTTCATATAGAGAGCAAGTTGCTAAATTTCTAATATTGCCGACTTATGATTAGAAAATGAGAGGATATGCAATAAAAATAGGATTTGATTTAATTTAATCCTTGAAAAGGGTTTACTTGCAATAATTATGTTCATCATATGTTGAAACTTACTTCGATAATACATATGATCCTCATAAAAAGGTATAGAGATCCTCGCTCGTGTTTAGAGCCCCCGGTTGCTTTGTATCTAACTCCAAAATGAAGTGCGTTTCTAATCTCCTTAGTTTGGCTTCCCTGTTGCCCCCTCTCTTGTCCAGTGGAATTGCGTCTATCACATAATATCGCAAATGGGAGAGGTTGCTATCATGGCATTCTTTAAAATGTCTGGCAACAGGGTAGCTCGGGTCATTGTTAGTAATCGCTCTTGTATGCTGCAGGATTCTCTTATGTACCGCAAGCTTGGTACTCCCGATATATTTTAAACCACAACGGCACTCTAAAACATAGACCGCATATTCAGTCGGGGAACGTTGTTAAAAGCTGTACAATATTGTGTCTTATTGGCACCAAATTTGTATGCCTTACAACTACTGCATTTAAAAAACCCTTTTCTAGCAGACAACCAAGAGCCAGTGTTCTGGTCCGCTTGGTTGTTACAGACCAGAGCATTACCCATAGAAGCAGTTTTCCTATACGAAATCGAAGGTTTTTTAGACAAACTGTGTCCTATAACTGGATCTTTCATAATTATGGGCCAGCTACGTCTCATTATTTCTCTAATCAGTCTTTCCTGCCTTGAGAATGACATGATGAGTTGTATAGGTTCATTCAGTGATTCCACTGATTTCTTGGATTTATTTCTATAGATTAATAGCTCCCCTCTGGGTTTTTCATTAGATTTTGTTATGGCTCCGTCTATTATCTTTCCAGAAATCTAGTTTTGCTCTCATTTTGTTTTCTTTCAGCAACCCACTGTGGATTTTATTACATTGAATAACTGCACTTCACTGAGCACTCACATGAGGAAAATTAATTGCGACACTACCAGGTCCAGAATGCCAAAGGTTTTGGCTCCGCCCACTGGGGCTGTCCTGGGATTCAAAAGACGTGTAGGAACACCTGAGTGGTGTTTGCAGATCTGAGCCACTGAGGAATGGAACAAGGGTTCCTGAAACGCGTATGGCGATGAACTTTGCATGAAATTAATGCCCTGTGTCTGCCTAAACGGTCACCAATTATGATTTGAGAAAGCATCGTACCTGTGGCTTTATTCATTGGGGTAACTCTTTGGTTTGGAAATTAGCAGCTGCGCCTAGCCGCGAGTAAGGCCCACCGCATGGAAGCGTGCTCGGGATGGGTCCGGAATCGGTAGCATCACTTTACCGGGATCTACGCTCGAAGTGCCAGCTTTAAGTAATGAGCAGCGGAGGTGAGCAGGACTTTCAGCAACCCACTGTGGATTTTATTAAATTGAATAACTGCACTTCACTGAGCACTCACATGCGGAAAAATAATTCCGACACTACCAGGTCCAGAATGCTAAAGGTTTTGGCTCCACCCACTGGGGCTGTCCTGGGATTCAAAAGACGTGTAGGAACAGCTGAGTGATGTTTGCAGATTTGAGCCACTGAGGAAGGGAACAAGGGTTCCTGAAACGCGTATGGGGATGAACTTCGCATGAAATGAATGCCCTTTGTCTGCCTAAGCTGTCACCGATAAAGATTAGAGAAAGCATCGTACCTGTTGCCTTACTCATTGGGGTAACTTTTTGGTATGGATATATATATATATATATTCTACAAATTGTCTGATCATTTGTTCAAAGAGCCAGAAGCCAGTACATCCAATGTCTGCCAAAAGTGTGTTTATTGCGTTGCTGCTGATAATGCCTTTGGGCCACTGAGACCATTGTTCACATAGGGTAAAAGAAACACCATACTGACGACAATATTTACTTGCCACACAGCACTATAGACATAGCTGAAATACTATGTATCAGTGTTTAATCGTGCTTCTTAATGAATGTAACTTAATGTCTTCAGAACTATTAATCTCAAAAACAGCAAAAAATCATATAGACTTCAAAAAGCATGCATGAGCAAGAGGTTTTTCATTTTGTTACACACCATGAATACAATGTATTGGTTCGTGTTGAATTGCGTAATCTGAAAACAGCCTAACTCTTAGCAAAGAAAAAAAAACTAATATGCATTCTTCTTTGGCAGCTTTTTAATGTAGCCCAAGTGGGCATAAATACATATTCTCAAATCACAAGTACCTGGGCAGCAGCAAACACCACGTATATAAGATGGTAAGAGGATATTACAGCACATGAGATGGTGTCCCGGTTGACTAAGTAAGCTCAGTCCAATTGGAAGTGTCTATTGTTTTTTTATTCATGAACATAGCAGTGCACCCAAAAATAAAGAGTACAATCGCAATAGTTCTTGTCTCTTCTTTATTTTACTTCCCAAAACATTTATTTTCTCTGTGTTCTTATTTTAAATAATACAGCCTCAGCCAACGCATTTCGTTTACAAAAATTAACTTCTTAAGGACTGCAATACAATACATAAAACATATTTATAATAATCATAAATACAGAAAAAAACACATAGTCCAAAGACAAGTGCCATATCAGTGAAACCTACATCCAGACAATATCTCATATAAACATCTTTAAAACCAAATTAGAAATATTATTTCACGTTCAATAGTGTCCTGTCATAAAGGGAATCTGATCAAAGCTTCCCAATATAAGAATATGACAGAACAATAGAAGAGAAAAGAAAATTGTACTATTAATTATCCAAGGCTGTTATTCACATATTTCAGAAAGAATACATACAAAATGTAATGTCACATACCATGCAATTTCAAGGGCCACAATAGTTCATTGGTAAATTCAATAAAAAAATATAAATGGTGAGGTCGTGGCTCATAATGTGTTCATCATTCTGCCCAAAAGTGACTCATCAAATTAAGGGCTGTGTTAAGTAGTGCCCTCCCACCACAATTCGCATATTCAGGATTGGGTAGGCCACATTGTAGACACCTAATAAGCAAATTATAAACAAATATGAACATACATTGACTCTATTCCTATATTGTTCAAAATGATTATGTACTGCATTATTAATCCTTCATCTAACATTTTGTACAATTTAGTATCCAGATGTCCCAATATCTAATAAACCCCCTTATGATCTTCCTCCAGAGTTCAGCGTTATATTTTCACTACAGAGAAGACCCTCCCCAATCGTGACAATCAGCACAATAAACATTCTTATGACTCTTAAAATGTTACAGCAATAACCTTAACAAACCCTTCAAATGTATCTTGGGACAGCAGAGAAATCAAATCCTCTGTCCCATATTTTTGTATGAGCTACATCAATTTAAATCAACATGCAAATGATTACATATTGGGGCCGATTCCGATCTCGCTCGGAAGGGTACCGAACGCGATCCGGCCGGAAAAAGTATGAGCCTTATGCGTGTTTTCCACCCAACTCATACAGCTGTACGAGCGAGCAAGTACGATGCGAGCAACGTGAAATTCACCGACCGAGTCGTTTCCGGGTCCAAACCGCTCCGTACGTCTCTTCCGTAAGTAAACCGTGCTGTGCAATGGATGCGATTTACGACCGAGCCAGTACGATGCACACGTCGGACAGCCGGTGCGAGCCGAAGTTTCCGGCTCTCAAAAAACGTCTGGGATGTTGCCTTTGGGGGTCTGCGTCGGACCCACTGTCACCCGCAGCCTTATTACTCTGACACAGGGGGAGACCCAAGGGTCTCCCCAACACAGGCATGTACAGTGCGGATGGCACCAACGCGTACCCACTGTAGGGGGCGCCCTTGTGCGAGATGTACCAATTCAGTCAATGGGAGCCCATGTACGCGTCGTACGACTGGCTCCCTTTGACTTCCATGGGAGACCGACGAACCGAGTCCGGCAGCATGTGGCCGCATCGTACTCGCTCGGTCGGATTGCAGGACTCCGGCTCGGTCGGAAAACACTCCGGATCCGGCTCGGTCGGGGAGCTTTCCGACCCAGATCAGAATCGGCCCCTTAATAATTTATGACAATCCCGAAGGGTGAAAGGAACCCCTTTATTACAGCCTGTCATAGTATTACATACAGTAGAAAAAGTCAAGGCTAAGGACAAACTAGGTTCTAAACATCCAAACTATTGCAATATCCCACTATGGGTTTTCAGACCATCACCAAGCCACAATGAGGTATAGGGCAAATAATCATATCAGCTCAATGAAATCCTTGTCCAATGCCAACGAGACAATAAATGCCTCAAATTCCAAAAGAAAGTTTTGCGTGCTTTAAGGCATTTCCTTTAAGTACTTTATTATCAACTGAATCCTAAACAAACACTTGTGTTAATTCAGTATAACCGAAACCCGGGTGCATATTTATTCATGGCTGCCATCTTATAGTGGTCAATATTCACGTGATGCTCCTCATACCCCATCCATTCTTTCAAGGGGTAACAACCTCTCAATAAATGCATGTATATCCTACTCGTCAATAGTAAATCATATCTACCATTAATCACCAAAATTCCTTATAATGGTTAAAATCACTACATTTCCATTCTGAATTCAACAGTGAAAAACAAAGGACAGATTCAAATAGCAGCGATCTTAATAGTCGACAACGCTCCCCATAACTATTCAAAACCTGCCACTCCATCATAAAAGAATACCACAGTCTGTCCAAGTGTGATCGCCATCTTGGTAGAAAACCATTATATATAATCGATAACCAATCTCCAATTTAAGTCATTCATGGCCGCAATATTTTAGAGGTCAATATACACAAATTGTTCTGAATCCCCCATCCAATTCCATTTCTTGTTGATTCATATTGCCACATATTCCTTTCCAGATTCAGCAATAAAAAACAAAGGACAATTTCAAGTAGCAGCCATCTTGGTAATTCGTAATGTACCCCATAACTACTCAAAACCTTCCTCAAAATCACACAAAGATGTACACAATCAATCCAGGTAGTGCCGCCATCTTAGTGGGAGACCGTTATATATATAATCCATAACCAATCTCCAATTTACATACGTTCATGGTCGCAATCAAAACAGGGTGAAAAACAGATAATGCTCCAAGTCTGCCATACAATTCCTAATGGACAGTCAATCTTTCAATAGATACATGTGTATCCCTCATATCATCATTAAATCATGTTCATCAATAATCATAAACCCATTTCCAATTAATCTAAATTACCACAATGTTTAAGGACAATCTTTAGAGGCAGCCTTCTTAGTATTTCACAATATTCCCAGTACCAGTTCAACACCTTCTTTACCATCACACTGAGGTGTCCAAATTTGTCAAAATACAGTCACCATTTTGGAGGGAGATCGTCGAATTCAATTCATAAAGTAGCAGTTCCATATCCTCATCCCAGCTAGAATACAATTGTTAATTAAGATACAATTATTTTAAAAAATCATATATTTACCAATACATCCATTAACCCATATATCATTTCTAATGCAATGATTGGATACTCAATCTCAAAAACAGAAATGCCATACTAGCAGTTCATCTTCACTATTAACGATCTAATAATCAATCAACAAATCAAACAAAGCAGCCTTTAGTAGATTTTAGATAAAATCATTAAAGTACAATCACATCATAATCAAAATTATAAAATAGAGTTCCGCAAGTAATAATAACCTGGTATATGTAAAGCGTGAATTAATCACCCCTAAGAGTCTCAAGGCGCTGGAGGCCATCGGTAAGATGAAGCAAGCTTTTGCCCAGAGTCACCTGGTGCTGTGCTGAACTGCCACCGGAGCTGGGGATCGAACCACGAGTAACCCTGGGCATATACTCTGCTCCACCAGCGGAGTGTGCGGAGATTTGCCCACTCCACGCTCCGCTGGGAACTTGGAGTATAGGGCAAAACTCTGAATCCTCAGCGGAGCAGAGTTAGCCAGCCCACCCCCTGAAATACAGTTACAAACTATTTTAAAATTAAATAAAAACACACTTACCTGTCCTGTGGCATCCCCGGGCTGCCCTCCTCCACTTCGCTGTGTCTCTCTTATGCTCATTTCTCACAAAATGTACCCCACATAGAAGAGAGATGGTGAGGAGGAGGATGGAAGCCCGGGGACGCTGCAGGACAGGTAAGTGTGTTTTTATTTAATTTTAAATTAATCTTTACTCTATTTTATAGTATAGGGGGGTTGGAGGCGGGTGGCAGAGTGGAGCGTAGCAGAGCTCCACGGAGTTTCCCCCCAACTCTGTGGACCTCACTACGTCAACTCCACCCGGGGTTGACCTCGAGCCCGTGCTCCGGAGTCAGCAGCCCTGGCCGCTGAGCCACATCTCAAGTCATAGTAAAGTGCATGTCTAGTGTGCAAAGAGAAACAGCCTGCAAAACAGTTACAAAGATGCAGGATGCAAAATATAACTAACGGCAATGTATGACACATAAGAGAATATAATAAAATAAAATGATGAAAGCAATTACCCTTCCATTGATTTATGTGCTCTTATTTGTATTTTTTTTTGTGTTTTGCATAGCGCAAACAAGACCCAGAGTGGGGTATCAGAGCGCTTTACAATACAAAGCAGAGTAAGTAGACAACATTTTGCAAAAACAGAGCAGAGAAACTATAAAAACATATTTAACAAGATTCTGCAGATAGCAGAAAAGATAATAGAGGTGATTTGTTTGGTGCAGTAGGAACAAGTTCGAGTATGAGTAAGTCATAGAGATGATGATGTCATTAAGGAAGGTGTAGAAACAAGTTTGCAGTAGTTGACTGGTTCAATGCCTTGCAAGTCAGTGAGAGAGCTGGAGTGATAGTAGGGCCTCACACGGAAGGCATGTGAGGAATTAAGGGAGGAATTTGCTCATCAGGAATGATTTTGCTTCCTTTTTGAATAGTAGAGTAGAAGAGATTTTTCTGATGTACGGAGGTAGCGAGTTCCATATTCTTGGTGCTGCTCCGGAGATTGCTGTGTCAGAAGTTTTTTTCTTGGTGAAGTTTGAGGGTTTTAGGAGTGGATTTTCGGAGCTCCTAGAATGTCTGTTTCCTCCAGATAAAGTTATGCTATGTTATGTTAAATTAATTTGTAAAGCGCAACGGTTACCCTGGGGTGTCCTGGCGCTAGTTGCCTATCTTTTCGGTAATCGCCAATAAGGAGTTCTAGTTATTAAACAGCCAAGTTTTCAGAGTCCTTCTGAAAGACAACAGATCAGGTGAATTTCTCAGCTGGGCCGGAAGATCATTCCACGCCTTGACAGCTCCGAAGACAAATCTTCGCCCTCCCCAAGAAACCTTTTTTATGGTCGGAACGGTTACCATTTTGGCTCCTGATGAACGTAGATTTCTTGTGGGTATGTACCAGTTAAATTGTTTCTGCAGATATTCTGGTCCAGTACCATGAAGTGCTTTAAAAACAATACTCAGGGATTTAAAGAGCACACGCTTTTTAACCGGGAGCCAATGTAACTTTTTGATTTCATTGGAAATGGCCGAGAATTTAGGCACCCCAGTGAGTAATCTGGCGGCTGCGTTTTGCAGCCTTTGCAATTTATTTAAGTAGCGTTCCTGAATGTTTAAATAGAGGCCATTACAATAGTCAAGCCTTGACAAGACAAGGGCAGTGACCAGCGTTTTCTGGCTCCCTGCTGGTAAGAAAGGCAGGATCTTTTTCACTGTCATTAAAAAAAAGGCAGTTGATGATGAAACCGAGTTGATTTGGTCGCCCAGGTTCAGTTTGTCATCGACAATTATTCCCAAGTTTTTTACTTTCTTTACCGGGGCAGGAAGTGTTCCCATTGTAGAGGGCCACCAGTTTGGATTCCAGAAATTAGGAGCATTCCCAAATATTATCACCTCTGTTTTATTAGAGTTGAGCTTCAGGCAATTTTTTGCCATCCAGCCACTCACTTTATGAAAACGATTGTCCATGCCCCCCTCCTGTCCTGGCCGAAGGGACACCACAATTTGGGTGTTATCGGCATAGGATGTGAGATCAAAACCCAAGGTCTTAATAATAGGGGCCAGTGACGAGACATAAACATTGAACAACGTCGGGCTCAATGACGACCCCTGTGGAACCCTGCAGGGCAGCACAAAAGGCCTTAAATGGTATTCACCCATGGATACCACTTGTGATCTATCCGTGAGGAAAGATTTTATAAGATTCAGGGCCTTGCCCCGAAGTCCGCATGTCTTTAATCGGTCCACCAAAAGATCATGATGGACCGTATCAAAGGCCGCGGACAAGTCTAGTAGGATCAGGGCGGCCTTTCCTCCTAGATCAACAACTTTTCTGATCTCATCTTTTGTTTTTATGAGGGCTGACTCTGTACTGTGGCCATTTCTGAAGTTCACTAGGCCCTTTCTATAGGCTAACTTTTCTACTTCCTTGTATTCTTTCCTCCAGGAACGCTCTAGGCGTTTACACTTGAGTTTTTTCTTTTTTCAATTCATCTGAGAACCAGAGGGCGGAAGGAGTCAATCTCTTGGGCACGATACTAATAACTGTAGTTTGCTACAAGCATTCTCTACCCATTTCGTATAAGTGATCGTCCCTTCCTCCACTCCTAAATTTGAATGTATAGATGTCGAGATAAGGAGTTCCTGGAAAGCTTCCCTATCCATTTTGTTCCAAGGTCGAATGTCAATCCGTTTCTTAGCCCTTGCCCCCCCCCCTAGATACTTTGCCTTGAGGGTTAGTTCAAACTGGACGGCCGAGTGGTCCATCCAGGCCATGGGTACAACACCTGTAACCTGGAGGCCAGGATGGTTTGAAAAAATGCCGTCCAGGGTATGTCCAGCCAGATGCGTTGGACCAGTGACCTGCTGTCTAAGGTCTACACTGTTCACTGTATCAATAAGAGTGGCTGTGTCTGGATTAAGAAGAGCCTCCAGGTGGTAATTAAAATCCCCCAAGATAGTGTAGGACTCCAGACAGATGCTGTCTTCCAGCAGATTTCCAATGGAAGCAATGAAGGGATGTTTAGTGCTCAGGGGTCTAACTACTAAAATGCCTTTAAAGGTGTGATGAAAGGACAGGTTAGAATTGAAGGCCAAAGCCTAACAACCTGCATTGAGTATTGGGTGGAAAGCCGCTTTGAATGAGCTTGGATAAATCAGTGCTAGCCCGCCCCCTTTTTTGCCGCCGGCCCTATTCAGAGTATGGCACACAAATCCTGGTGGAGTGGCCTTCAACAGGTCCGGCCCTGAGGATTCATAAGTGCACGACTCCGTGATAAATGTTATTTGTATGTCTTTTTCCTCAATTAGTTGTGCACACTCAGCGCTATGTTTGACCAATGATCTTGCATTAATCAGCATGTACTTACAGACTGTAGCCTTATGGCTCCCGGACTTTGACCCAGGGTCCCTCAGCTCATGGGGTGTTAGAGAATTTTAGGAAGCGAGATTTTACAAGTGGAACAGGCCGCTGGCTGGAAATTCGGCCGTGTGTTAAATGACAGACAGACACAATTTGGGTCTTTCTCTGCCCCATTTAACCCTAACAATGCTAATCTGGAATAAATAATATGAGATGTACCTGAGTTCAGTGGATCAGGGGTCTTGGCACTAAGCGCGGGCCAAGCGCGGACGGGCGCAGACGGGCTTGCCTTTGGCGCGCCGCCTGCGCACTTGCGCCATTTGTTCCAAATATAGCGTGGGGTAGCCAAACACTAGACCGCTCACCTCGCTATCCCCAATATGGCGGTCGCGCCGAGACTGCCAGGAGCTCAGCGACGCGATCAGCGGTAAAAGACCCAGATAACTATCACACTCGGGTAGGTAAGCCTCAAATAGTGAACGATAGCCAGAGAATTAAAAAGCACCTGAACAGCGCAATATCAAATCTTCCTTAAAATGCCTAAAAAAACAGTGCAATAAATGTGCAAATTAGCAAATATACAGTACAAGTAAAAAACACGCCTGTCTCCCGGCTCAAGCCTCAGGAGAGGTAACGCTGCGCACTCGCGCCATTTGGTCCAAATATAGCTTGGGGTAGCCAAACACTAGACCGTTCACCTCGCTAAAGTAAGTTTCTGGGACAGGTACTAGGGTGTATTGTGGTGTAGAGCTTTATGAGTGATGCAGGCCATCTGTAGGAGTAGGCTAGCTTCGTAGGGTAGCCAGTTGAGCACCTTCAGGTGTGGCGATATGTGATCAAATTTCCTAGATCCTGTTAGGAGTCTTGCTGCTGCGTTGAGACAGGCTTTTAAAGGGGCTGTTGAGATTTTCGGAAGCCCCGAGAGGGTAGTACATTTGTACTCCAACCTTGAGATGACTAAAGCCTGAACTTCAGTTTTGAGGTCAGGGTTCTCGATGAATGGTTTCATTTTTCTGAGATAGCTGAGGTGAAAGCGGGCATTTCTAGCCAACCGGTTGATGTGTATTTGCATGTTAAGGTTCTTATCTAGAGTAATTCCAAGCGATTTGGTGGAGTCCACCAGAATTGGCGTGCAATTTAGAGCAGTTATCATCTTGGTCCATTCCTTATCTCCAGAGAGTTTTTAGGGGGGGAGATTAAAAGAAATTCCGTTTTGTGCGAGTTTAGCTTGAGGAAGTTGGTCGTTAGCCAGTGGACGGTCTTTTCGAGAGCTTGATTTATCATCTTTATCTCTTCAATGGAAGTGATCTTGATGTAAAGTTTAGTGTTATCAGCGTACATGTGGTAGGAGATATCCGCCTGCTGTAGTAGTTCGTTTAGTGGCTGGACATAAGGGTTGAATAGCACGGGGGATAGGGTTGAGCCTTGTGGTACTCCAAGTAGGTTGGGTGAAGAGGGAGAAAGATTTTTATTCACCATGAATGACTGCTTTCTGTTTTCTAGAAAGGATTTGATCCATTGAAGTTCCAGAAAAAATCCATCCTGTTTTCCAGTCTTCTTAGAATTTTGTCGTGATTGACTGTGTCGAAGGCTGATGAGAGGTCGAGCAGGACTAGTAGCCATGTTTCATTACGGTCAAGAGCGAGCTGGGCGTTGTCTACTATATATAGGATCGCTGTTTCTGTGGTGTTCCCGGGTCTGAAACCTGATTGGCAGTCGTTCAGTAGTTTGAAATCCGTTATGTGTTGGTTCAGTTGCTGCTGAACACATTTTCCAGGACCTTGGCTAGCATGGGTTTATAGGTCGGAGGTTATTAGGATCGGAGGGGTTTTCTGTCTTTTTTTTTTGGATAGGGGTGACTTGACCAATTTTTAGGCAATCCGGGATGTGACCTTGTGCTAGCGAGGTATTGATGTGGGGTAAGCAGTTTGAGGAGAAATGGTCATTGAAGTGGTCATTGGGTTTGATAGTTGCTAAGGTTTTAGTGATAGCACTGAGATCGTAAAATTTGAAAGTAGACCAATAAGAGTTATTTTTAGGCAAAGGTAGATCAAATTGTTTGGGATTTTCAACTTGTGTGTTCTTTAGGGTAGCTGAATTAATTGCTGCCGTCCTGAGCTCGAGTTGGAGGGAGTTGGTTTTAGCTGTGAAGAATGAAGAAAATTCTTCACTACTAAGCTGCGATTTCGAAGTCAAGATTGCGGTTTTGGCCAATTTGTTAGATTGTTGTTTTACCATTGCAAAAAGTTTATTCGGTCTATTTTTGGCATTGTCTAGTTCCAATCTGAAGAAGTCTCTTTTTGATTGTAGAATACTTTTGTTATAAGAGTTTCTAGATTTTCTTAGTAGTTTGAGTTGGAGGGGGGAGGGATGTTGCCTTTATTTCCATTCTGTTAATCTTAGTTTATATCTCTCTTCATTCAGAGCTCCGTTGAACCATGGGTTTTTGTCTTTGTCCCGTACTCTTTTGAGTTTTGGTGGGGCTACTTGGTCAAATAATTTGGTCATCGTGGAGTTGTAGTGAGCAGTGAGGCTATTGATGTCAGACATGTTATTGGGAGGAGTGAGTACTTTCTCACAGTGGGAAGCTAGATTATTCCAGTTGATGTTTTTCATGTCTCTTATCAAGTGTCTAGGCTTGAGTTGCTGCGAGTAAGTTTTCTTTCTAGCGAAGGGAATTTGGAAGGTTATAATGTGGTGGTCTGACCAATCACAAGGGGTGAGAGAGATAGATTCAATCATTTTTTCTTTAGAGATGATCCAATCAAGTGTAGCACCTTTGGAGTGGGTGGGCTTTGAGACGGCTTGGATCAGGGAATGGTCTGCTAGGAAGATTTTGATCTTAATGTTGCTTTTAAAAAGCTGCTAACCCTGACACATACCTCAGCGTTATCTAAAAGTTGTAGATAAAACAAGGCTATTCGGCACTATCTGGATGCAAAACAATTTTTAAAGGGCTTTACATTTAAGTTCAAATACAGCCTAAAATATTTACAAAGAACAGTAGAATGTAATAATGACTGAAAAGACATATCATCACACGGACAATCTGGCAAGCTATTACTGTACCAACCAGGCCCAGGAAGAAAACATAATAAACACCAAAACTGACCCCACCCCAATCTAGAAAAGCAGGGACTTTTCCCACTGAGTTAAAGGGAGATCTAGGAATAGAATTGTCACTGATTCCCCTGAGTTGAATGTAATCCTTTACACTACTATTAGCTATTTCGTCCTTTGGCCTCTCAGATTGACTGCACTCCAAGAAGATGAGATTAATCAGCTGCTTACCTTTCTTGAAAAGAGACTCTGTGTGTCAAAGAATTCAGGAAAATCTATTTTACTTAAATAATCCTTCCCAGGAGCAAACCATGGTAAACTCCACCCTTACTCACAGAATAGTAGTTTTTAATGATTTCCCTATTCAATCCTGCCTCATGAGAGGTCCAAAAAGACACCCTAAGCATCAGTGGAGCAAGACGCACTAAGTCAGAGAAATACTGCAATGCCAGCTCTGAATGTAGGATAGAGTGTGAGCTGGCAGATGGAACAGAAAGGGAACGTCTACACATCCGTTTTTCTTCAATTTTGGAGTGGGGCAGGATTGGCGTAACCCCATATGCCTGCCCTATATAAAGCAGCAGTGACACACTGCGCTTTCTATATTGACAGTAAAGCCAAACTTTTTGTGTGCCCTTGAGGCTGCGGTAGGTTAAATATTGCACCTGTTAATCTAAACATTTAAAGCAAACATTTCTAACCAGGGTGTGCCAGGTACCTTAAGAGTCATAAATAATTCCTAAATACAGAAAACTATTGATCCTGGTCAGGATGTCACACCCCATCTGAAAATTAAAGATTTTTCCTTTTGCCAAGGCCATAGGCTATGATGTGTGATTTGCTGAAGTTTATGACTATGTCTAATTCACCTATAAACGATATGAAAGAACCCACCAGCTTATGGAAGGCATTTGGTGTATGGGCAATTTATATAGTGTCATAAGTGTAAAGCAAACCAGCGACACATGAAGCACCCATCATGGGGATTTCGTCAGAGTCCTTCATTAATCGGGGAATGAGAACATTAATTAATGTAAGAGTAAACAAAATCAGGGTCAGGATAAAGCTTTGGCATACTCCCAGAGAAAGGTCAAAAGGGCCTGCCAATTCCCCCAAAGTGTCATAGAGGACTCAGACAGTGAGCTAGCATGAAGGGTGTGAAAAAAGCTGACCAAAGGAACCTCAACCTCCAAATCCAGCAAAAGCATACACAACATAGTGGCATATTAACAAGCCAGGCGGTAAAATTATCACTGCTTTAGCGGCAGAAAACTGAGCTTCAATTGGAATTCCATAGAGCATATTATCAAGCCCATTATCGCCGTTTTAGCGGCAGTTTTCTGCCGCTAAAGCGGCGATAATTTTATCGCCTGGCTTGTTAATATGCCCCTTAGTTCGACTGATGCAGTCAAAGGTGGCAGACAGGTACATAAAAGCTAGGTACAGGGGGCAGCGCTGGGCAAGATTGTAATTACCCAAAATAAGATGTTAATTCAAGTACTGCTCCACTGTACCCAGCCTTGACCTAAAACCATACTGATAGAGGTTTATAATATTATTCTCTCCAGCCCATAATTTGAAATGTGAAACTTCAACCCTTCCTATGATCTTTGTCATACTATCGAGTAAAGAAATAGGTCTACAGCATCTAGGGGCATTTGGATCTCCTGTCTTGAAAATTGGTAAAATCGCTGACAGTGCCCAAGACCTACGTAGCCTATTACTCAACGAAATATTAAACGCATTCGTAAGCAAGGGCCTCAGATCTCAGGTTTACACTTAATCACATCAGTAGGCATGCAGTCAGACCCTGGCGCATTGCCCCCATGATTTCCTTAATAGCCAGGGCATCGTCAGGGATTGGGAGTGACAAACAAGCTGCTCCCTTCCTCCTACTTGCTAGTAACTGTGTCAAACCCCAGTCCTCATTTGCTCGTATACTTGTGAACAGATGTAACCTCCAGCGGACTCCAGTCCTCCTCAAGCAGGTTTGTTTCCTATTTAATAGCCTGCTCCTATTTACTTAGGAACTGGGGATCCAGTGCTAGTGATATGTACTACCATCAAAGACGGGCTTGCATCTGGTAAAACGATGGACGAGGCGAGAATGTTTTCCAAAGCAGAGGAGTTAGTACTAGCCGACTCATTAGTGCGTGTGGAGCCTAGGCCCAAAGATAGCTTCTTTCAGTAAGGGCTATTTCATTGCTGATGACACCCATTGCCCTCTCTAACATGCAGTGAATAGAGGTACCTTTGGTAGGTGCAGCAACTCTTTCATGAATGCTGGCAGCATTACAATTCACCATGGTGGAAATATGAGGTGACACTCGGACAAAGGCCATCCTGCCAGTCAATAGCAAAACACCATGAGTGTGCTTGAGTAGCGAGGCAAATCACATGTCAAATGTTAAATTCAAATTTCGCTAAAGGCCTGAGCCATGCACTGTCACATAAAAGTCCCCAGGTCTTGGCCATGCTCTAAGCGTCTTATCCATCCACTCTATTCAAATAGTTTTTCATAAGCTAATTTATTCCTGTATTTTACATATAACATTCCACGACAATCCCATTATCGCGGCTATGATCCTCAGAGTGGTAATAATAACAAAAATCCATAACCACAAGTATTGACATCATTCAAAATAGAAACTCCCCCTTTCAAATGTTCATAAGAATGAAACTCACTGTCTGTATTGTAACATTTTTCAATGGACCTTAGATGACATATCCATCTTGCCTCATTTTGCCTCAGTAAGAATTCTCTGTCTGCAAAACGGCCATTAATTGGGATGTGATCAGGTCCATTAACCCCTATGTTTTTACTTGTAAGGGTGTGTCATGGGATATTTTTGTCCTCATTCCTAAGCGCTCTTGAATGTTCCTGGATACTGGATTTTAAAGTCTGCACAGTGCTGCCCATGTATATTAAGTTGCATTCACAACCAATGACATATGTCACAAACTGGGTATTTCAATTAATTACGTGTCTTATTTCATATTCTTGTTAAGTAGTGTATGCAAAACTCCCCATCTTATCTTTACGCAGTTTGCACATATAACAGTTAATATATGTAAAGAAATACATTGTGCAAGGAGGTAGCCAAGTATTAAGATCCTGAGAAGAAGTCTCATGGCTAGGGCATTGTAACTTTTCCCGTGGACTTGCCTTTACTAAAATTCTTTTAGTATTCAAAGAGATACCACCCTTAATTCTAGGGACTTCCATTAATATGTGCCAGTGTTTTTTAAGCATTCTATAAAACATGCCACTGTATGTTGTGCATTTGGTGATAAAAACGAACTGGCCCTGTTTATGGTTCCTTAAACCATCCTTCTTTCTTAGAGCATCATCCTTGGTAATACTTTTTTTTTTTTTTTGCAAAGGATTCAAACACAAGATATACAAACAAAAAAGATAACCTGTTACATACTCTTTCACATACATTTCGTTTTTCTAGGGGATAATATTAGTGCAAGAAAACAAGAGCAAAAAAAAATAACAATAAGAAAAAATTGCGATTGATAGGCAATAAGAAACAGAACAGAAAAATAATTAACACATTAATCCTGAGTCATACCATGCCAAATAACATTACATTTCCGTAGTGCCTTAAGGCCTCTGATTTTAGCCAAAGCTTTTTCTCGCTCAAAACTTTCAATAAAAATGCTCCACCACTCTATTACATTAGATGGCTTTGGAGAGATCCATGTCCGGGCTATAGCTAATCTAGCAGAGACTATGGTGCCGATTAGGATCCTGGAAAAAATTTCCCCAACCGAATTGAATCTGGACTTTTTTCCGTACAAATGGTAAAAGCGCCGTACAAACTGCCAAGTACGATTCGTATGGGAAAAAGTCCATACAAATCGCATTGGGAAAATTCCCCCACACGTCCTCGGGTCGGGAAAAGTCTCCGACACGTCCCCGGACATTTTTACATACAAATGGGAAAACTGAAGTCCAAATGCGCAAGTACGATCCGTCCCATCCGTCCGATTGTACAACTGTATGGAAAAAAGACCGTCCGGAGCGAACTCCCATAGCAACCATGGAGATGTCCAAACAAGTGCCCGGTACGCGCCGTACCCCCCCCGCCCCCCGTATGTTCGCGCCGTACCCCCAGCCCCCCGTGGATGGGCGCGCCGTACCCCCAGCCCCCCCCGCGGATGGGCGCACCGTACCCCCCAGCCCCCCGTATGTACGGAGCGTACCCCCGTACCCCCCAGCCCCCTGTATGTACGGAGCGTACCCCCAGCCCCCCGTATGTACGGAGCGTACCCCCGTACCCCCCAGCCCCCCGTATGTACGGAGCGTACCCCCACCCCCGTATGTACGGTGCGGACCGTAGGGGTCCGCACCGTACATACGGGGGTGGGGGTACGCTCCGTACATACGGGGGGCTGGGGGGTACGCTCCGTACATACGGGGGGCTGGGGGTACGCTCCGTACATACGGGGGGCTGGGGGGTACGGGGGTACGCTCCGTACATACGGGGGGTGGGGGGGGGGTACGGCACGTACCGGGCCCCCTAATCAGCTCGCATCGCTGCGTACTTAGCTTTTCCGGCACTTTTTAGGTGCCGTAAAAATTTTCTCATCCGGACTGCAGTCGGTGCGAATCGTAATTGCTGGTACGTAAAAACATGCCTAACTCCGTCCGGACGTCACGTCCGCGGTGTCCCGGATCACATTTGTATGTATTTTTCTGTCGGTTGGTCTTTTTTCCGATTCGTACGGAAATGGTGTTTCCGTACGAATCGTAATTGCATGTTTGTAATGTTTTACAACCCGGTACGAGTCGGACGGAGAAAAAGCTCCAACCCACGGTTTGTACCGGGTTTTTCCTGGATCGTAATCGGCCCGTATGACTACAGTTATTAGAGCCTTCTTCGTTCTATTGACATTGTCTCTATAGCCAAGCATTATCACAGTTGTAGTAAAAGCCACATCCAATCCAAGTCGATTTCTTAATACATTTAAGACCTCTTGCCAAAAGACCGCTAGCCTAGGGCACTCGACAAACATATGGACAATATTTACACCATATTCCCCACATTTAGGACAGCCAGTCCTATTACTTAAATGCCGAGTTGTTGTTTGTCCCCATCTAGCAATCTTATCAGTTGTCTAATACAGCATATTTATGGTTTTAAATTGTTGAAGCCTTAAATTAATGGACCATACTGCCTCTTTTACTGTAGTAAATGCTGCTTCTAGAGTTGTACCAGATATTTCCTCCGCAAGCATTACACTCCATTTCTCAGCGAGGAGGCCCATGGGATCCAGTCTTTCCTGACTAAATATCTGATACGCAGCGCAGATGAATTTTCCCGAAAGGGTTCATGAAAAAAAGTCAGTAATTGGTGAGGTTCCACCGCCATAAGTGCTTGTGATCTCAAAAAATAGTCCCTGAGTTGGAAATACTTGTAGTAGTGCTGGTGTGGTATAGAAAAGGAATCTTTCAGATCTTGAAAAGTACGAAAGCCCTCCAAATCATACAGATCTTCTAGTTTATCTACCCCAAGACAGGCCCAATGTTTAGCTTTACTATCCTGGAATAAGTCTGGAAGAAGTGAATTATCCCAGAGCGGAAACTTAGTAAAATAGGTTGGAACAGACTACATGGTAGATAAGTCTCGCCAAACCATAGCTATACCCCTCAGGGTCTTGAAACGTACCCTCTTTAAGTAATTAGGGTCCTGTATTCTATAAAGAAATCTACTACAGTCCTGGTTTAACAAAAGCCTATGGCTAAAATCTTGGCCCTTATTGGAAAGAAGACTATGGAGTCTACTCTTAAATGAAGCCCAATAGTATAATTTAAAGTCAGGAAGTGCAAGACCGCCTTAGTTGAAAGGATATTTTAGAAACTTAATAGCTCGATGTGCCCGCCTATACCCCCAAATAAAATTACCTACTATCCCATCTAATTTCTTAAAGAACACATTCGGACGTTTCAAAGGATTAGACCTAATAAAATAAAGAAACCTAGGAAGAATTGGCATTTTGACAAAATTACATCTTGCAATGATACTAATAGGAACCTTATGCCAATTCTTAAGTTTCCTAACAGTATCAGTCAATAGCGCTTCATAGTTTAATTTAATAATATTTTGGATCTGAGGAGTGACATGATCCCCACGATATGTAGTTTCTGGGCAGTTTCCCATTATGGGGATTTCTGGTGTATAATTCAACAAAATCTGAGTCTTTCCAATATTCAATTTGTAACCAGAGAAGGTACCAAATCTATTAGCCTCTTGATTAATTAGTTCTACAGACCGTACTGGATCTATCGCAAAGATTGCGATATCATCGGCATAGACGTTAAGGTACCTCATTAGGTCCACAAGATAATGGCCGAATACCCTCATTTATCATAAGTATTCGGATAAAGGGTTTGAGATATAAGGCAAACAACAGGGGGATAGAGGACACCCCTGTCGTGTACCCCTATTTAGCCAAAAAGTCCTAGACTGTAAAACCTCATAGCTTAATTTAGCCTGGGGTGAGTGATAAAGCGCCTTTACCCGTGTCACAAAATGATCAGAGATTCCCATTGCTAAAAAGGTGGGCCATAAATAGGCCCAAGCCACCCGATCAAACGCTTTTTCTGTGTCCAAAAGTATCATTCCAAGTTTAACATTAGTTTTCTCAGCCAAATCAAATGCCATAATGGCCGTATTGATGTGAGTGGTCGTATCTCTTCCTTTAATAAAACCATGCTGCTGCTCCGAGACCAATTTTACCATAAATGGAGAAAGACGATTAGCCAAATTCTTAGCGAACCATTTGGCATCAGCATTAATAAGTGAGATCGGACGATACGATCCACAGGTTACAGATGGCTTGTTCTTTTTAAAAAACAAAAAACATATTTGTATTATCCCAAGAATGAGGAACCGTGCCTGTTTCTTCTATTTCCTTAATAACTCTTACAAATAATGGGGTTAAGATATTTTTAAAAACTTTATAGAATTCAATCGGGATCAGGTCTTCCTCAGTAGCCTTAACCATAGGAAGAGATGCCAAAGCTAACCATATATCCTCTACCAATATCTCTCGTTCCAATTGAGCAGCTTCCTGGACTGTTAACGGTGATATTTGAGCTTTATCTAAATATCGAGAAACCTTCCCTAAATCAACCAGCTTTTAAGGAGCATACAGATCTTTATAAAAAAGAGCAAAGTGTTCCAAGATCGCCCTAGCTCCAGTGTGTATCACATTATCCGCACCTTTAATCTCAGCGATCCTGCTTTTAGATTTTTTTATCAGCGATTTTATAAGGTAGTACTCTCCCAACTTGTTAGCTGTATTCGTACTGTTCAGAGCGAAATTTATTGAAGACAACTGCCGCCCTTTCCTTGATAATCCCTAAGGCCTTCTCCTTTGCTTCTACTAGTTTAAAATAGACTGAACCCTTGTCCTTATCCAGTCTTCCAACAGATTGTGCATTAGAAAGCTCTAGGCCGGTTAAAGTTCCAAGGGCCGCCTTAACAACAGCTTCCTTAACTTTATTCTTAGATAGTATAAATTTCTGAGTAATACCTCTGATGAATACGTTCATAGAGTCCCAGATCATATAAGAAGGGGCAGTGCCAAGATTAAAACTCAAAAATTCAGCCAAGAGTTTCCCCACATGTAGAATATACTCATCATCAGATAGTAAGTAATGTGGAAAAGAAAAAGGCCACCCTGTCTTAGCAGCCACTGTCGATTGGATTATTAATAAAATTGGTTTATGATCTGAAGTGATCTTAGGGCAGATCTCCATCTTTGCTGTATTCAATACTGCGTTATTAACCCAAGCCATATCCAGCCTTGAGTATTGCCTATGTTGACAAGAGTAAAATGTAAAATCTGGATATGATACTCTTCAAGCATCTTGTATATCATGCAACCTTGCAATTTCCAATATTGAATACCGTACTTTCAGCATCCTAGCAGAAGAGCGTCGAGAAGTTGTGTCTCTAACATTTGATTCATAATGCAATTGAAATCTCCCATAACTATTAATGTTCTCTGGAATTCAAGTAAATTAAGCATGAGCGTGTTAAAGACCGCAGGGTCGTCTATATTCGGCCTATAGATCACCGCTAACACATATTTGGTACCATAAATCACTAATTGGGCAATAGCCCACCTTTCCCTCACATCAGCCATAACCCAATCAATTTCATACTGCAGAAGTTTACTAGCTAATATAGCCACCCCCCTTACAATATTATACCCTAATTGATTAAGTAATGGCTGATCCTTGAAAGCTATATGAGATTCCGTTATCAAAACAAAATGAGGGAGATACATTTTTAGCTCTTCGCGAACAAGCTGGCGTTTAGGAGTGGCGTTCAGCCCAGATACATTCCAACATAAGAATTTGATCACTGCCATTTTATAGCAACAGATTCATTTTGTGCAAAATTTCTTTAAACCCATCCAAAAACCATTCCCCCTAATGAAAAAGAATCCCTTGCTTTTGCCCTGTAACCAACAACCCTCTCCCCAAACCCCCCTTTCTCACCCACCCCTTGTCTCAAGAAAGGAATCACCTCCCTTATTACTGTCTGCAAGACAGCATTTTTAGGAAGTTCAGATGCAGAGTGCCCCGATAGAAAAACCAAAGAATGTTTTCACCCAAGCAGGCATGTGAAATGACAAAAAGTATGCAGAACGAAAATCACCGTCTCCAATTGACTATGCCACAGAGGAGAGATAAAATACACAAATTATTTTCCCAGGCTCCTGTCGCCAAGACTTCAAAACTTCCTGAACATCCTGCTTTGAGAATGGCAGCTTGGTGTAGCCATCCTTTAATATTTTTAGACGCCCAGGTTCCTGAAGATAGACCTGCGCCCCAGCTGCCTTCAGGGGATCAATGAGTTGCCGAAGTTTCCAGCGGCGATCCATAGTCTC
This sequence comes from Triturus cristatus, assembly GCF_964204655.1. Classification (NCBI taxonomy): domain Eukaryota; kingdom Metazoa; phylum Chordata; class Amphibia; order Caudata; family Salamandridae; genus Triturus; species Triturus cristatus. The sequence continues at coordinate 513,367,256 of NC_140589.1, forward strand.
CTTACAAAAATGTGATCTGACAAACATTGAAAAAGACTCTGTACGTACCTGAGTAGTAGGCCTAGCTTTGATAGAAATTGCTTGCCGTAGTAGAAAATTACCTAGACAGATTAGAATGGGTCTAGGAAAGCGGCCAGGGGGTTTGTTAGTAACCAATGGTAGTCTATGAGCCCGTTGGATTTGGCTATCTCAATACCAATCAGCCAGATCTGGAAAAGATTTCTGAAACAAATTAACCACGTATGTTTGACAGTTCGTTCCTTCCGGCACCCCAAACACTCGCAGATTGTCGATTTTCCAGATCTTTGACCTTCATCTGCATAAATCTTATTAGGGTTTCATGTTTGTCTGTGCGTTTCAATGTTTGGCTCATATGAACTTCAGAATCAGCTACCCTCTGCTGAAGCTCAGTAATATCAGAAGTAATAGAAGTTATCTGATTTTTCTGACAAGGTGAGCCTAATAGCAGAGCTGTCAGCTCTAGCCTGAGCGTAGTACGCCTGAGCTTCTGCCCTCTGTGTTTGTAGTATCTTAAGGATTTCTTGCAGCGAGATTTGTTCAGCTGGCTTGTTAGAACCATCAGTCTGATCCGTCAGATCCTCTTGATTTGCTTGATTTGCTAGTGCAACTGGCGAAGGTATTGGGAAAGGGAGCATCGATGATCGACTCTGACTGCTGGTATCCCTGGTATCCTTACGACTAGCACCAGCACAATCATTGCCTTGCCCCCTCTCCACTACTGAGATAGCTGGAAGAACCTGAGTACTTGGAGGGAGCAACTCGGGGCTTGAACCTGATAAATGCAAAATCATTCTCTTCACTTCGCCCTCCTTCGTGACCCACTTTCGTAGTGGACTGCTGGTTGTCACAGATTTGGTGGATTTAAGAGAAGTATCACATTGCCTATCAAGAGTCTTCTTTTTGTTCTGTCTCTGAACTCTTGATTTGACAGTCCCTTTATTCTGTTTGTTCATCGGAGTTTCCTCCTCACCATACTTCAAAATGGATTCATCACAACTAACTGTAATTCATTCACTACTAGCAGGGATTACGACTCTTTCTGACTCTTTCTGAATCCCAGAGTTGGTTTCCAGAATATCTGCCCCTCCAGCATATATAGAACTTGCACTTTGTCCTAAGGTTTGGAGAGCAGCTAACTTATCCTTACTAGCTTTAACAGCACTGGAATCCCCGCCCTCACACATTTTCTTTTGTTGTTCAAAATCTACACCATGGCCATCAGCGTAAAAAGATGTTGTCGCAGGTTGATTATGCAGAGGCTGCGAAAGCTGAAGAGGTTGTGGCATTTGAACGACACGAGTAAGTAGGGAAATGTGGGACAGGCGCAGTCAGATTCTCCCTTGAAACTGTTGAAACTGTTTCTTTCATACACTTGTATCTGTCTGTATCTTTTCCCCCACAGGTGGTGACACTGAAGGATAGGTAGCTGCCCCCCCTGGGTTAATCACAAAAGAAACCTTTCCAGATTGTAGTACTTTTAAAATGGAACGACCTACCCGTGAGGCAGATTGCGTTAGGTCCATTTTTTCTCCTTTCTCCTCTCCTCCCTCATTGGCATTCTCTACAGCACCTGTGCTCACCAATACTGCTGCCAGACGTGGGTCCCTTGCTCTCCATGCCACTGAAAATCAAGCAAGCCTGGCTGAAGACCAGACGGGACCAGACGGGACGTGGGTCCCTTGCTCTCCATGCCACTGAAAATCAAGCAAGCCTGGCTGAAGACGGCTGAAATGCCAGAAACCGGTCCTAGGATGCTTGTTTCCAGTCCAGGGAGGACCTGGCTTGGCAGTTCGGTCTGGACTGTTCCCATGAGGCACAGGGTCAAGACTGATTTGCATATGGCTGGGTTCAAACTGGAACGGCATGGTGAGCAAAAAAACGATGGATTTAGGCCCAGATCTCTGTACTGGGGTGAATGTATGACATTGTTCTACATTCTGTCCATCAATTGTTGATTTTGCATTTGTCACCCCGAGTGGAAAGGGTATGCCCAGACGTGGGTCCCTTGCTCTCCATGCCACTGAAAATCAAGCAAGCCTGGCTGCAGAGGGGTGAAACCCTGAAACCGGTCCTAGGATGCTTGTTTCCAGTCCAGGGAGGACCTGGCTTGGCAGTTCGGTCTGGACTGTTCCGATGAGGCACAGGGTCAAGACTGATTTGCATATGGCTGGGTTCAAACTGGAACGGCATGGTGAGCAAAAAAACTATGGATTTAGGCCCAGATCTCTGTACTGGGGTGAATGTATGACATTGTTCTACATTCTGTCCATCAATTGTTGATTTTGCATTTGTCACCCCGACTGGAAAGGGTATGCCCAGACGTGGGTCCCTTGCTCTCCATGCCACTGAAAATCAAGCAAGCCTGGCTGAAGACGGCTGAAATGCCAGAAACCGGTCCTAGGATGCTTGTTTCCAGTCCAGGGAGGACCTGGCTTGGCAGTTCGGTCAGGACTGTTCCCATGAGGCACAGGGTCAAGACTGATTTGCATATGGCTGGGTTCAAACTGGAACGGCATGGTGAGCAAAAAAACTATGGATTTAGGCCCAGATCTCTGTACTGGGGTGAATGTATGACATTGTTCTACATTCTGTCCATCAATTGTTGATTTTGCATTTGTCACCCCGACTGGAAAGGGTATGCCCAGACGTGGGTCCCTTGCTCTCCATGCCACTGAAAATCAAGCAAGCCTGGCTGAAATGCCAGAAACCGGTCCTAGGATGCTTGTTTCCAGTCCAGGGAGGACCTGGCTTGGCAGTTCGGTCAGGACTGTTCCCATGAGGCACAGGGTCAAGACTGATTTGCATATGGCTGGGTTCAAACTGGAACGGCATGGTGAGCAAAAAAACGATGGATTTAGGCCCAGATCTCTGTACTGGGGTGAATGTATGACATTGTTCTACATTCTGTCCATCAATTGTTGATTTTGCATTTGTCACCCCGAGTGGAAAGGGTATGCCCAGACGTGGGTCCCTTGCTCTCCATGCCACTGAAAATCAAGCAAGCCTGGCTGAAGACGGCTGAAATGCCAGAAACCGGTCCTAGGATGCTTGTTTCCAGTCCAGGGAGGACCTGGCTTGGCAGTTCGGTCTGGACTGTTCCCATGAGGCACAGGGTCAAGACTGATTTGCATATGGCTGGGTTCAAACTGGAACGGCATGGTGAGCAAAAAAACGATGGATTTAGGCCCAGATCTCTGTACTGGGGTGAATGTATGACATTGTTCTACATTCTGTCCATCAATTGTTGATTTTGCATTTGTCACCCCGAGTGGAAAGGGTATGCCCAGACGTGGGTCCCTTGCTCTCCATGCCACTGAAAATCAAGCAAGCCTGGCTGAAGACGGCTGAAATGCCAGAAACCGGTCCTAGGATGCTTGTTTCCAGTCCAGGGAGGACCTGGCTTGGCAGTTCGGTCTGGACTGTTCCCATGAGGCACAGGGTCAAGACTGATTTGCATATGGCTGGGTTCAAACTGGAACGGCATGGTGAGCAAAAAAACGATGGATTTAGGCCCAGATCTCTGTACTGGGGTGAATGTATGACATTGTTCTACATTCTGTCCATCAATTGTTGATTTTGCATTTGTCACCCCGAGTGAAAAGGGTATGCCCAGACGTGGGTCTCTTGCTCTCCATGCCACTGAAAATCAAGCAAGCCTGGCTGAAGACGGCTGAAATGCCAGAAACCGGTCCTAGGATGCTTGTTTCCAGTCCAGGGAGGACCTGGCTTGGCAGTTCGGTCTGGACTGTTCCCATGAGGCACAGGGTCAAGACTGATTTGCATATGGCTGGGTTCAAACTGGAACGGCATGGTGAGCAAAAAAACGATGGATTTAGGCCCAGATCTCTGTACTGGGGTGAATGTATGACATTGTTCTACATTCTGTCCATCAATTGTTGATTTTGCATTTGTCACCCCGAGTGGAAAGGGTATGCCCAGACGTGGGTCCCTTGCTCTCCATGCCACTGAAAATCAAGCAAGCCTGGCTGAAGACGGCTGAAATGCCAGAAACCGGTCCTAGGATGCTTGTTTCCAGTCCAGGGAGGACCTGGCTTGGCAGCTCGGTCTGGACTGTTCCCATGAGGCACAGGGTCAAGACTGATTTGCATATGGCTGGGTTCAAACTGGAACGGCATGGTGAGCAAAAAAACAATGGATTTAGGCCCAGATCTCTGTACTGGGGTGAATGTATGACATTGTTCTACATTCTGTCCATCAATTGTTGATTTTGCATTTGTCACCCCGAGTGGAAAGGGTATGCCCAGACGTGGGTCCTTGCTCTCCATGCCACTGAAAATCAAGCAAGCCTGGCTGGAGACGGCTGAAATGCCAGAAACCGGTCCTAGGATGCTTGTTTCCAGTCCAGGGAGGACCTGGCTTGGCAGTTCGGTCTGGACTGTTCCCATGAGGCACAGGGTCAAGACTGATTTGCATATGGCTGGGTTCAAACTGGAACGGCATGGTGAGCAAAAAAACGATGGATTTAGGCCCAGATCTCTGTACTGGGGTGAATGTATGACATTGTTCTACATTCTGTCCATCAATTGTTGATTTTGCATTTGTCACCCCGAGTGGAAAGGGTATGCCCAGACGTGGGTCCCTTGCTCTCCATGCCACTGAAAATCAAGCAAGCCTGGCTGAAGACGGCTGAAATGCCAGAAACCGGTCCTAGGATGCTTGTTTCCAGTCCAGGGAGGACCTGGCTTGGCAGTTCGGTCTGGACTGTTCCCATGAGGCACAGGGTCAAGACTGATTTGCATATGGCTGGGTTCAAACTGGAACGGCATGGTGAGCAAAAAAACGATGGATTTAGGCCCAGATCTCTGTACTGGGCTGAATGTATGACATTGTTCTACATTCTGTCCATCAATTGTTGATTTTGCATTTGTCACCCCGAGTGGAAAGGGTATGCCCAGACGTGGGTCCCTTGCTCTCCATGCCACTGAAAATCAAGCAAGCCTGGCTGAAGACGGCTGAAATGCCAGAAACCGGTCCTAGGATGCTTGTTTCCAGTCCAGGGAGGACCTGGCTTGGCAGTTCGGTCTGGACTGTTCCCATGAGGCACAGGGTCAAGACTGATTTGCATATGGCTGGGTTCAAACTGGAACGGCATGGTGAGCAAAAAAACGATGGATTTAGGCCCAGATCTCTGTACTGGGGTGAATGTATGACATTTTTCTACATTCTGTCCATCAATTGTTGATTTTGCATTTGTCACCCCGAGTGGAAAGGGTATGCCCAGATGTGGGTCCTTTGCTCTCCATGCCACTGAAAATCAAGCAAGCCTGGCTGAAGATGGCTGAAATGCCAGAAACCGGTCCTAGGATGCTTGTTTCCAGTCCAGGGAGGACCTGGCTTGGCAGTTCGGTCTAGACTGTTCCCATGAGGCACAGGGTCAAGACTGATTTGCATATGGCTGGGTTCAAACTGGAACGGCATGGTGAGCAAAAAAACGATGGATTTAGGCCCAGATCTCTGTACTGGGGTGAATGTATGACATTGTTCTACATTCTGTCCATCAATTGTTGATTTTGCATTTGTCACCCCGAGTGGAAAGGGTATGCCCAGACGTGGGTCTCTTGCTCTCCATGCCACTGAAAATCAAGCAAGCCTGGCTGAAGACGGCTGAAATGCCAGAAACCGGTCCTAGGATGCTTGTTTCCAGTCCAGGGAGGACCTGGCTTGGCAGTTCGGTCTGGACTGTTCCCATGAGGCACAGGGTCAAGACTGATTTGCATATGGCTGGGTTCAAACTGGAACGGCATGGTGAGCAAAAAAACGATGGATTTAGGCCCAGATCTCTGTACTGGGGTGAATGTATGACATTGTTCTACATTCTGTCCATCAATTGTTGATTTTGCATTTGTCACCCCGAGTGGAAAGGGTATGCCCAGACGTGGGTCCCTTGCTCTCCATGCCACTGAAAATCAAGCAAGCCTGGCTGAAGACGGCTGAAATGCCAGAAACAGGTCCTAGGATGCTTGTTTCCAGTCCAGGGAGGACCTGGCTTGGCAGTTCGGTCTGGACTGTTCCGATGAGGCACAGGGTCAAGACTGATTTGCATATGGCTGGGTTCAAACTGGAACGGCATGGTGAGCAAAAAAACGATGGATTTAGGCCCAGATCTCTGTACTGGGGTGAATGTATGACATTGTTCTACATTCTGTCCATCAATTGTTGATTTTGCATTTGTCACCCCGAGTGGAAAGGGTATGCCCAGACGTGGGTCCCTTGCTCTCCATGCCACTGAAAATCAAGCAAGCCTGGCTGAAGACGGCTGAAATGCCAGAAACCGGTCCTAGGATGCTTGTTTCCAGTCCAGGGAGGACCTGGCTTGGCAGCTCGGTCTGGACTGTTCCCATGAGGCACAGGGTCAAGACTGATTTGCATATGGCTGGGTTCAAACTGGAACGGCATGGTGAGCAAAAAAACAATGGATTTAGGCCCAGATCTCTGTACTGGGGTGAATGTATGACATTGTTCTACATTCTGTCCATCAATTGTTGATTTTGCATTTGTCACCCCGAGTGGAAAGGGTATGCCCAGACGTGGGTCCCTGCTCTCCATGCCACTGAAAATCAAGCAAGCCTGGCTGAAGACGGCTGAAATGCCAGAAACCGGTCCTAGGATGCTTGTTTCCAGTCCAGGGAGGACCTGGCTTGGCAGTTCGGTCTGGACTGTTCCCATGAGGCACAGGGTCAAGACTGATTTGCATATGGCTGGGTTCAAACTGGAACGGCATGGTGAGCAAAAAAACGATGGATTTAGGCCCAGATCTCTGTACTGGGGTGAATGTATGACATTGTTCTACATTCTGTCCATCAATTGTTGATTTTGCATTTGTCACCCCGAGTGGAAAGGGTATGCCCAGACGTGGGTCCCTTGCTCTCCATGCCACTGAAAATCAAGCAAGCCTGGCTGAAGACGGCTGAAATGCCAGAAACCGGTCCTAGGATGCTTGTTTCCAGTCCAGGGAGAACCTGGCTTGGCAGTTCGGTCTGGACTGTTCCCATGAGGCACAGGGTCAAGACTGATTTGCATATGGCTGGGTTCAAACTGGAACGGCATGGTGAGCAAAAAAACGATGGATTTAGGCCCAGATTTCTGTACTGGGGTGAATGTATGACATTGTTCTACATTCTGTCCATCAATTGTTGATTTTGCATTTGTCACCCCGAGTGGAAAGGGTATGCCCAGACGTGGGTCCCTTGCTCTCCATGCCACTGAAAATCAAGCAAGCCTGGCTGAAGACGGCTGAAATGCCAGAAACCGGTCCTAGGATGCTTGTTTCCAGTCCAGGGAGGACCTGGCTTGGCAGTTCGGTCTGGACTGTTCCCATGAGGCACAGGGTCAAGACTGATTTGCATATGGCTGGGTTCAAACTGTAACGGCATGGTGAGCAAAAAAACGATGGATTTAGGCCCAGATCTCTGTACTGGGGTGAATGTATGACATTGTTCTACATTCTGTCCATCAATTGTTGATTTTGCATTTGTCACCCCGAGTGGAAAGGGTATGCCCAGACGTGGGTCCCTTGCTCTCCATGCCACTGAAAATCAAGCAAGCCTGGCTGAAGACGGCTGAAATGCCAGAAACCGGTCCTAGGATGCTTGTTTCCAGTCCAGGGAGGACCTGGCTTGGCAGTTCGGTCTGGACTGTTCCCATGAGGCACAGGGTCAAGACTGATTTGCATATGGCTGGGTTCAAACTGGAACGGCATGGTGAGCAAAAAAACGATGGATTTAGGCCCAGATCTCTGTACTGGGGTGAATGTATGACATTGTTCTACATTCTGTCCATCAATTGTTGATTTTGCATTTGTCACCCCGAGTGGAAAGGGTATGCCCAGACGTGGGTCCCTTGCTCTCCATGCCACTGAAAATCAAGCAAGCCTGGCTGAAGACGGCTGAAATGCCAGAAACCGGTCCTAGGATGCTTGTTTCCAGTCCAGGGAGGACCTGGCTTGGCAGTTCGGTCTGGACTGTTCCCATGAGGCACAGGGTCAAGACTGATTTGCATATGGCTGGGTTCAAACTGGAACGGCATGGTGAGCAAAAAAACGATGGATTTAGGCCCAGATCTCTGTACTGGGGTGAATGTATGACATTTTTCTACATTCTGTCCATCAATTGTTGATTTTGCATTTGTCACCCCGAGTGGAAAGGGTATGCCCAGACGTGGGTCCTTTGCTCTCCATGCCACTGAAAATCAAGCAAGCCTGGCTGAAGATGGCTGAAATGCCAGAAACCGGTCCTAGGATGCTTGTTTCCAGTCCAGGGAGGACCTGGCTTGGCAGTTCGGTCTAGACTGTTCCCATGAGGCACAGGGTCAAGACTGATTTGCATATGGCTGGGTTCAAACTGGAACGGCATGGTGAGCAAAAAAACGATGGATTTAGGCCCAGATCTCTGTACTGGGGTGAATGTATGACATTGTTCTACATTCTGTCCATCAATTGTTGATTTTGCATTTGTCACCCCGAGTGGAAAGGGTATCCCCAGACGTGGGTCCCTTGCTCTCCATGCCACTGAAAATCAAGCAAGCCTGGCTGAAGACGGCTGAAATGCCAGAAACCGGTCCTAGGATGCTTGTTTCCAGTCCAGGGAGGACCTGGCTTGGCAGTTCGGTCTGGACTGTTCCCATGAGGCACAGGGTCAAGACTGATTTGCATATGGCTGGGTTCAAACTGGAACGGCATGGTGAGCAAAAAAACGATGGATTTAGGCCCAGATCTCTGTACTGGGGTGAATGTATGACATTGTTCTACATTCTGTCCATCAATTGTTGATTTTGCATTTGTCACCCCGAGTGGAAAGGGTATGCCCAGACGTGGGTCCCTTGCTCTCCATGCCACTGAAAATCAAGCAAGCCTGGCTGAAGACGGCTGAAATGCCAGAAACCGGTCCTAGGATGCTTGTTTCCAGTCCAGGGAGGACCTGGCTTGGCAGTTCGGTCTGGACTGTTCCCATGAGGCACAGGGTCAAGACTGATTTGCATATGGCTGGGTTCAAACTGGAACGGCATGGTGAGCAAAAAAACGATGGATTTAGGCCCAGATCTCTGTACTGGGGTGAATGTATGACATTGTTCTACATTCTGTCCATCAATTGTTGATTTTGCATTTGTCACCCCGAGTGGAAAGGGTATGCCCAGACGTGGGTCCCTTGCTCTCCATGCCACTGAAAATCAAGCAAGCCTGGCTGAAGACGGCTGAAATGCCAGAAACCGGTCCTAGGATGCTTGTTTCCAGTCCAGGGAGGACCTGGCTTGGCAGTTCGGTCTGGACTGTTCCCATGAGGCACAGGGTCAGGACTGATTTGCATATGGCTGGGTTCAAACTGGAACGGCATGGTGAGCAAAAAAACGATGGATTTAGGCCCAGATCTCTGTACTGGGGTGAATGTATGACATTGTTCTACATTCTGTCCATCAATTGTTGATTTTGCATTTGTCACCCCGAGTGGAAAGGGTATGCCCAGACGTGGGTCCCTTGCTCTCCATGCCACTGAAAATCAAGCAAGCCTGGCTGAAGACGGCTGAAATGCCAGAAACCGGTCCTAGGATGCTTGTTTCCAGTCCAGGGAGGACCTGGCTTGGCAGTTCGGTCTGGACTGTTCCCATGAGGCACAGGGTCAAGACTGATTTGCATATGGCTGGGTTCAAACTGGAACGGCATGGTGAGCAAAAAAACGATGGATTTAGGCCCAGATCTCTGTACTGGGGTGAATGTATGACATTGTTCTACATTCTGTCCATCAATTGTTGATTTTGCATTTGTCACCCCGAGTGGAAAGGGTATGCCCAGACGTGGGTCCCTTGCTCTCCATGCCACTGAAAATCAAGCAAGCCTGGCTGAAGACGGCTGAAATGCCAGAAACCGGTCCTAGGATGCTTATTTCCAGTCCAGGGAGGACCTGGCTTGGCAGTTCGGTCTGGACTGTTCCCATGAGGCACAGGGTCAAGACTGATTTGCATATGGCTGGGTTCAAACTGGAACGGCATGGTGAGCAAAAAAACGATGGATTTAGGCCCAGATCTCTGTACTGGGGTGAATGTATGACATTGTTCTACATTCTGTCCATCAATTGTTGATTTTGCATTTGTCACCCCGAGTGGAAAGGGTATGCCCAGACGTGGGTCCCTTGCTCTCCATGCCACTGAAAATCAAGCAAGCCTGGCTGCAGAGGGGTGAAACCCTGAAACCGGTCCTAGGATGCTTGTTTCCAGTCCAGGGAGGACCTGGCTTGGCAGTTCGGTCTGGACTGTTCCCATGAGGCACAGGGTCAAGACTGATTTGCATATGGCTGGGTTCAAACTGGAACGGCATGGTGAGCAAAAAACTATGGATTTAGGCCCAGATCTCTGTACTGGGGTGAATGTATGACATTGTTCTACATTCTGTCCATCAATTGTTGATTTTGCATTTGTCACCCCGACTGGAAAGGGTATGCCCAGATGTTGGTCCCTTGCTCTCCATGCCACTGAAAATCAAGCAAGCCTGGCTGAAGACGGCTGAAATGCCAGAAACCGGTCCTAGGATGCTTGTTTCCAGTCCACGGAGGACCTGGCTTGGCAGTTCGGTCAGGACTGTTCCCATGAGGCACAGGGTCAAGACTGATTTTCATATGGCTGGGTTCAAACTGGAACGGCATGGTGAGCAAAAAAACGATGGATTTAGGCCCAGATCTCTGTACTGGGGTGAATGTATGACATTGTTCTACATTCTGTCCATCAATTGTTGATTTTGCATTTGTCACCCCGAGTGGAAAGGGTATGCCCAGACGTGGGTCCCTTGCTCTCCATGCCACTGAAAATCAAGCAAGCCTGGCTGAAGACGGCTGAAATGCCAGAAACCGGTCCTAGGATGCTTGTTTCCAGTCCAGGGAGGACCTGGCTTGGCAGTTCGGTCTGGACTGTTCCCATGAGGCACAGGGTCAAGACTGATTTGCATATGGCTGGGTTTAAACTGGAACGGCATGGTGAGCAAAAAAACGATGGATTTAGGCCCAGATCTCTGTACTGGGGTGAATGTATGACATTGTTCTACATTCTGTCCATCAATTGTTGATTTTGCATTTGTCACCCCGAGTGGAAAGGGTATGCCCAGACGTGGGTCCCTTGCTCTCCATGCCACTGAAAATCAAGCAAGCCTGGCTGCAGAGGGGTGAAACCCTGAAACCGGTCCTAGGATGCTTGTTTCCAGTCCAGGGAGGACCTGGCTTGGCAGTTCGGTCTGGACTGTTCCGATGAGGCACAGGGTCAAGACTGATTTGCATATGGCTGGGTTCAAACTGGAACGGCATGGTGAGCAAAAAAACTATGGATTTAGGCCCAGATCTCTGTACTGGGGTGAATGTATGACATTGTTCTACATTCTGTCCATCAATTGTTGATTTTGCATTTGTCACCCCGACTGGAAAGGGTATGCCCAGACGTGGGTCCCTTGCTCTCCATGCCACTGAAAATCAAGCAAGCCTGGCTGAAGACGGCTGAAATGCCAGAAACCGGTCCTAGGATGCTTGTTTCCAGTCCAGGGAGGACCTGGCTTGGCAGTTCGGTCAGGACTGTTCCCATGAGGCACAGGGTCAAGACTGATTTGCATATGGCTGGGTTCAAACTGGAACGGCATGGTGAGCAAAAAAACGATGGATTTAGGCCCAGATCTCTGTACTGGGGTGAATGTATGACATTGTTCTACATTCTGTCCATCAATTGTTGATTTTGCATTTGTCACCCCGAGTGGAAAGGGTATGCCCAGACGTGGGTCCTTGCTCTCCATGCCACTGAAAATCAAGCAAGCCTGGCTGAAGACGGCTGAAATGCCAGAAACCGGTCCTAGGATGCTTGTTTCCAGTCCAGGGAGGACCTGGCTTGGCAGTTCAGTCTGGACTGTTCCCATGAGGCACAGGGTCAAGACTGATTTGCATATGGCTGGGTTCAAACTGGAACGGCATGGTGAGCAAAAAAACGATGGATTTAGGCCCAGATCTCTGTACTGGGGTGAATGTATGACATTGTTCTACATTCTGTCCATCAATTGTTGATTTTGCATTTGTCACCCCGAGTGGAAAGGGTATGCCCAGACGTGGGTCCCTTGCTCTCCATGCCACTGAAAATCAAGCAAGCCTGGCTGAAGACAGCTGAAATGCCAGAAACCGGTCCTAGGATGCTTGTTTCCAGTCCAGGGAGGACCTGGCTTGGCAGTTCGGTCTGGACTGTTCCCATGAGGCACAGGGTCAAGACTGATTTGCATATGGCTGGGTTCAAACTGGAACGGCATGGTGAGCAAAAAAACGATGGATTTAGGCCCAGATCTCTGTACTGGGGTGAATGTATGACATTGTTCTACATTCTGTCCATCAATTGTTGATTTTGCATTTGTCACCCCGAGTGGAAAGGGTATGCCCAGACGTGGGTCTCTTGCTCTCCATGCCACTGAAAATCAAGCAAGCCTGGCTGAAGACGGCTGAAATGCCAGAAACCGGTCCTAGGATGCTTGTTTCCAGTCCAGGGAGGACCTGGCTTGGCAGTTCGGTCTGGACTGTTCCCATGAGGCACAGGGTCAAGACTGATTTGCATATGGCTGGGTTCAAACTGGAACGGCATGGTGAGCAAAAAAACGATGGATTTAGGCCCAGATCTCTGTACTGGGGTGAATGTATGACATTGTTCTACATTCTGTCCATCAATTGTTGATTTTGCATTTGTCACCCCGAGTGGAAAGGGTATGCCCAGACGTGGGTCCCTTGCTCTCCATGCCACTGAAAATCAAGCAAGCCTGGCTGAAGACGGCTGAAATGCCAGAAACAGGTCCTAGGATGCTTGTTTCCAGTCCAGGGAGGACCTGGCTTGGCAGTTCGGTCTGGACTGTTCCCATGAGGCACAGGGTCAAGACTGATTTGCATATGGCTGGGTTCAAACTGGAACGGCATGGTGAGCAAAAAAACAATGGATTTAGGCCCAGATCTCTGTACTGGGGTGAATGTATGACATTGTTCTACATTCTGTCCATCATTTGTTGATTTTGCATTTGTCACCCCGAGTGGAAAGGGTATGCCCAGACGTGGGTCCTTGCTCTCCATGCCACTGAAAATCAAGCAAGCCTGGCTGAAGACGGCTGAAATGCCAGAAACCGGTCCTAGGATGCTTGTTTCCAGTCCAGGGAGGACCTGGCTTGGCAGTTCGGTCTGGACTGTTCCCATGAGGCACAGGGTCAAGACTGATTTGCATATGGCTGGGTTCAAACTGGAACGGCATGGTGAGCAAAAAAACGATGGATTTAGGCCCAGATCTCTGTACTGGGGTGAATGTATGACATTGTTCTACATTCTGTCCATCAATTGTTGATTTTGCATTTGTCACCCCGAGTGGAAAGGGTATGCCCAGACGTGGGTCCCTTGCTCTCCATGCCACTGAAAATCAAGCAAGCCTGGCTGAAGACGGCTGAAATGCCAGAAACCGGTCCTAGGATGCTTGTTTCCAGTCCAGGGAGGACCTGGCTTGGCAGTTTGGTCTGGACTGTTCCCATGAGGCACAGGGTCAAGACTGATTTGCATATGGCTGGGTTCAAACTGGAACGGCATGGTGAGCAAAAAAACGATGGATTTAGGCCCAGATCTCTGTACTGGGGTGAATGTATGACATTGTTCTACATTCTGTCCATCAATTGTTGATTTTGCATTTGTCACCCCGAGTGGAAAGGGTATGCCCAGACGTGGGTCCCTTGCTCTCCATGCCACTGAAAATCAAGCAAGCCTGGCTGAAGACGGCTGAAATGCCAGAAACCGGTCCTAGGATGCTTGTTTCCAGTCCAGGGAGGACCTGGCTTGGCAGTTCGGTCTGGACTGTTCCCATGAGGCACAGGGTCAAGACTGATTTGCATATGGCTGGGTTCAAACTGGAACGGCATGGTGAGCAAAAAAACGATGGATTTAGGCCCAGATCTCTGTACTGGGGTGAATGTATGACATTGTTCTACATTCTGTCCATCAATTGTTGATTTTGCATTTGTCACCCCGACTGGAAAGGGTATGCCCAGACGTGGGTCCCTTGCTCTCCATGACACTGAAAATCAAGCAAGCCTGGCTGAAGACGGCTGAAATGCCAGAAACCGGTCCTAGGATGCTTGTTTCCAGTCCAGGGAGGACCTGGCTTGGCAGTTCGGTCTGGACTGTTCCCATGAGGCACAGGGTCAAGACTGATTTGCATATGGCTGGGTTCAAACTGGAACGGCATGGTGAGCAAAAAAACGATGGATTTAGGCCCAGATCTCTGTACTGGGGTGAATGTATGACATTTTTCTACATTCTGTCCATCAATTGTTGATTTTGCATTCGTCACCCCGAGTGGAAAGGGTATGCCCAGACGTGGGTCCTTTGCTCTCCATGCCACTGAAAATCAAGCAAGCCTGGCTGAAGATGGCTGAAATGCCAGAAACCGGTCCTAGGATGCTTGTTTCCAGTCCAGGGAGGACCTGGCTTGGCAGTTCGGTCTAGACTGTTCCCATGAGGCACAGGGTCAAGACTAATTTGCATATGGCTGGGTTCAAACTGGAACGGCATGGTGAGCAAAAAAACGATGGATTTAGGCCCAGATCTCTGTACTGGGGTGAATGTATGACATTGTTCTACATTCTGTCCATCAATTGTTGATTTTGCATTTGTCACCCCGAGTGGAAAGGGTATCCCCAGACGTGGGTCCCTTGCTCTCCATGCCACTGAAAATCAAGCAAGCCTGGCTGAAGACGGCTGAAATGCCAGAAACCGGTCCTAGGATGCTTGTTTCCAGTCCAGGGAGGACCTGGCTTGGCAGTTCGGTCTGGACTGTTCCCATGAGGCACAGGGTCAAGACTGATTTGCATATGGCTGGGTTCAAACTGGAACGGCATGGTGAGCAAAAAAACGATGGATTTAGGCCCAGATCTCTGTACTGGGGTGAATGTATGACATTGTTCTACATTCTGTCCATCAATTGTTGATTTTGCATTTGTCACCCCGAGTGGAAAGGGTATGCCCAGACGTGGGTCCCTTGCTCTCCATGCCACTGAAAATCAAGCAAGCCTGGCTGAAGACGGCTGAAATGCCAGAAACCGGTCCTAGGATGCTTGTTTCCAGTCCAGGGAGGACCTGGCTTGGCAGTTCGGTCTGGACTGTTCCCATGAGGCACAGGGTCAAGACTGATTTGCATATGGCTGGGTTCAAACTGGAACGGCATGGTGAGCAAAAAAACGATGGATTTAGGCCCAGATCTCTGTACTGGGGTGAATGTATGACATTGTTCTACATTCTGTCCATCAATTGTTGATTTTGCATTTGTCACCCCGAGTGGAAAGGGTATGCCCAGACGTGGGTCCCTTGCTCTCCATGCCACTGAAAATCAAGCAAGCCTGGCTGAAGACGGCTGAAATGCCAGAAACCGGTCCTAGGATGCTTGTTTCCAGTCCAGGGAGGACCTGGCTTGGCAGTTCGGTCTGGACTGTTCCCATGAGGCACAGGGTCAAGACTGATTTGCATATGGCTGGGTTCAAACTGGAACGGCATGGTGAGCAAAAAAACGATGGATTTAGGCCCAGATCTCTGTACTGGGGTGAATGTATGACATTGTTCTACATTCTGTCCATCAATTGTTGATTTTGCATTTGTCACCCCGAGTGGAAAGGGTATGCCCAGACGTGGGTCCCTTGCTCTCCATGCCACTGAAAATCAAGCAAGCCTGGCTGAAGACGGCTGAAATGCCAGAAACCGGTCCTAGGATGCTTATTTCCAGTCCAGGGAGGACCTGGCTTGGCAGTTCGGTCTGGACTGTTCCCATGAGGCACAGGGTCTAGACTGATTTGCATATGGCTGGGTTCAAACTGGAACGGCATGGTGAGCAAAAAAACGATGGATTTAGGCCCAGATCTCTGTACTGGGGTGAATGTATGACATTGTTCTACATTCTGTCCATCAATTGTTGATTTTGCATTTGTCACCCCGAGTGGAAAGGGTATGCCCAGACGTGGGTCCCTTGCTCTCCATGCCACTGAAAATCAAGCAAGCCTGGCTGCAGAGGGGTGAAACCCTGAAACCGGTCCTAGGATGCTTGTTTCCAGTCCAGGGAGGACCTGGCTTGGCAGTTCGGTCTGGACTGTTCCCATGAGGCACAGGGTCAAGACTGATTTGCATATGGCTGGGTTCAAACTGGAACGGCATGGTGAGCAAAAAACTATGGATTTAGGCCCAGATCTCTGTACTGGGGTGAATGTATGACATTGTTCTACATTCTGTCCATCAATTGTTGATTTTGCATTTGTCACCCCGACTGGAAAGGGTATGCCCAGACGTTGGTCCCTTGCTCTCCATGCCACTGAAAATCAAGCAAGCCTGGCTGAAGAAGGCTGAAATGCCAGAAACCGGTCCTAGGATGCTTGTTTCCAGTCCAGGGAGGACCTGGCTTGGCAGTTCGGTCAGGACTGTTCCCATGAGGCACAGGGTCAAGACTGATTTGCATATGGCTGGGTTCAAACTGGAACGGCATGGTGAGCAAAAAAACGATGGATTTAGGCCCAGATCTCTGTACTGGGGTGAATGTATGACATTGTTTTACATTCTGTCCATCAATTGTTGATTTTGCATTTGTCACCCCGAGTGGAAAGGGTATGCCCAGACGTGGGTCCTTGCTCTCCATGCCACTGAAAATCAAGCAAGCCTGGCTGAAGACGGCTGAAATGCCAGAAACCGGTCCTAGGATGCTTGTTTCCAGTCCAGGGAGGACCTGGCTTGGCAGTTCAGTCTGGACTGTTCCCATGAGGCACAGGGTCAAGACTGATTTGCATATGGCTGGGTTCAAACTGGAACGGCATGGTGAGCAAAAAAACGATGGATTTAGGCCCAGATCTCTGTACTGGGGTGAATGTATGATATTGTTCTACATTCTGTCCATCAATTGTTGATTTTGCATTTGTCACCCCGAGTGGAAAGGGTATGCCCAGACGTGGGTCCCTTGCTCTCCATGCCACTGAAACTCTAGCAAGCCTGGCTGAAGACGGCTGAAATGCCAGAAACCGGTCCTAGGATGCTTGTTTCCAGTCCAGGGAGGACCTGGCTTGGCAGTTCGGTCTGGACTGTTCCCATGAGGCACAGGGTCAAGACTGATTTGCATATGGCTGGGTTCAAACTGGAACGGCATGGTGAGCAAAAAAACGATGGATTTAGGCCCAGATCTCTGTACTGGGGTGAATGTATGACATTGTTCTACATTCTGTCCATCAATTGTTGATTTTGCATTTGTCACCCCGAGTGGAAAGGGTATGCCCAGATGTGGGTCTCTTGCTCTCCATGCCACTGAAAATCAAGCAAGCCTGGCTGAAGAAGGCTGAAATGCCAGAAACCGGTCCTAGGATGCTTGTTTCCAGTCCAGGGAGGACCTGGCTTGGCAGTTCGGTCTGGACTGTTCCCATGAGGCACAGGGTCAAGACTGATTTGCATATGGCTGGGTTCAAACTGGAACGGCATGGTGAGCAAAAAAACGATGGATTTCGGCCCAGATCTCTGTACTGGGGTGAATGTATGACATTGTTCTACATTCTGTCCATCAATTGTTGATTTTGCATTTGTCACCCCGAGTGTGAAGGGTATGCCCAGACGTGGGTCCCTTGCTCTCCATGCCACTGAAAATCAAGCAAGCCTGGCTGAAGACGGCTGAAATGCCAGAAACAGGTCCTAGGATGCTTGTTTCCAGTCCAGGGAGGACCTGGCCTGGCAGTTCGGTCTGGACTGTTCCCATGAGGCACAGGGTCAAGACTGATTTGCATATGGCTGGGTTCAAACTGGAACGGCATGGTGAGCAAAAAAACGATGGATTTAGGCCCAGATCTCTGTACTGGGGTGAATGTATGACATTGTTCTACATTCTGTCCATCAATTGTTGATTTTGCATTTGTCACCCCGAGTGGAAAGGGTATGCCCAGACGTGGGTCCCTTGCTCTCCATGCCACTGAAAATCAAGCAAGCCTGGCTGAAGACGGCTGAAATGCCAGAAACCGGTCCTAGGATGCTTGTTTCCAGTCCAGGGAGGACCTGGCTTGGCAGTTCGGTCTGGACTGTTCCCATGAGGCACAGGGTCAAGACTGATTTGCATATGGCTGGGTTCAAACTGGAACGGCATGGTGAGCAAAAAAACAATGGATTTAGGCCCAGATCTCTGTACTGGGGTGAATGTATGACATTGTTCTACATTCTGTCCATCAATTGTTGATTTTGCATTTGTCACCCCGAGTGGAAAGGGTATGCCCAGACGTGGGTCCTTGCTCTCCATGCCACTGAAAATCAAGCAAGCCTGGCTGAAGACGGCTGAAATGCCAGAAACCGGTCCTAGGATGCTTGTTTCCAGTCCAGGGAGGACCTGGCTTGGCAGTTCAGTCTGGACTGTTCCCATGAGGCACAGGGTCAAGACTGATTTGCATATGGCTGGGTTCAAACTGGAACGGCATGGTGAGCAAAAAACGATGGATTTAGGCCCAGATCTCTGTACTGGGGTGAATGTATGACATTGTTCTACATTCTGTCCATCAATTGTTGATTTTGCATTTGTCACCCCGAGTGGAAAGGGTATGCCCAGACGTGGGTCCCTTGCTCTCGATGCCACTGAAAATCAAGCAAGCCTGGCTGAAGACGGCTGAAATGCCAGAAACCGGTCCTAGGATGCTTGTTTCCAGTCCAGGGAGGACCTGGCTTGGCAGTTCGGTCTGGACTGTTCCCATGAGGCACAGGGTCAAGACTGATTTGCATATGGCTGGGTTCAAACTGGAACGGCATGGTGAGCAAAAAAACGATGGATTTAGGCCCAGATCTCTGTACTGGGGTGAATGTATGACATTGTTCTACATTCTGTCCATCAATTGTTGATTTTGCATTTGTCACCCCGAGTGGAAAGGGTATGCCCAGACGTGGGTCCCTTGCTCTCCATGCCACTGAAAATCAAGCAAGCCTGGCTGAAGACGGCTGAAATGCCAGAAACCGGTCCTAGGATGCTTGTTTCCAGTCCAGGGAGGACCTGGCTTGGCAGTTCGGTCTGGACTGTTCCCATGAGGCACAGGGTCAAGACTGATTTGCATATGGCTGGGTTCAAACTGGAACGGCATGGTGAGCAAAAAAACGATGGATTTAGGCCCAGATCTCTGTACTGGGGTGAATGTATGACATTGTTCTACATTCTGTCCATCAATTGTTGATTTTGCATTTGTCACCCCGAGTGGAAAGGGTATGCCCAGACGTGGGTCCCTTGCTCTCCATGCCACTGAAAATCAAGCAAGCCTGGCTGAAGACGGCTGAAATGCCAGAAACAGGTCCTAGGATGCTTGTTTCCAGTCCAGGGAGGACCTGGCTTGGCAGTTCGGTCTGGACTGTTCCCATGAGGCACAGGGTCAAGACTGATTTGCATATGGCTGGGTTCAAACTGGAACGGCATGGTGAGCAAAAAAACGATGGATTTAGGCCCAGATCTCTGTACTGGGGTGAATGTATGACATTGTTCTACATTCTGTCCATCAATTGTTGATTTTGCATTTGTCACCCCGAGTGGAAAGGGTATGCCCAGACGTGGGTCCCTTGCTCTCCATGCCACTGAAAATCAAGCAAGCCTGGCTGAAGACAGCTGAAATGCCAGAAACCGGTCCTAGGATGCTTGTTTCCAGTCCAGGGAGGACCTGGCTTGGCAGTTCGGTCTGGACTGTTCCCATGAGGCACAGGGTCAAGACTGATTTGCATATGGCTGGGTTCAAACTGGAACGGCATGGTGAGCAAAAAAACGATGGATTTAGGCCCAGATCTCTGTACTGGGGTGAATGTATGACATTGTTCTACATTCTGTCCATCAATTGTTGATTTTGCATTTGTCACCCCGAGTGGAAAGGGTATGCCCAGACGTGGGTCCCTTGCTCTCCATGCCACTGAAAATCAAGCAAGCCTGGCTGAAGACGGCTGAAATGCCAGAAACCGGTCCTAGGATGCTTGTTTCCAGTCCAGGGAGGACCTGGCTTGGCAGTTCGGTCTGGACTGTTCCCATGAGGCACAGGGTCAGGACTGATTTGCATATGGCTGGGTTCAAACTGGAACGGCATGGTGAGCAAAAAAACGATGGATTTAGGCCCAGATCTCTGTACTGGGGTGAATGTATGACATTGTTCTACATTCTGTCCATCAATTGTTGATTTTGCATTTGTCACCCCGAGTGGAAAGGGTATGCCCAGACGTGGGTCCCTTGCTCTCCATGACACTGAAAATCAAGCAAGCCTGGCTGAAGACGGCTGAAATGCCAGAAACCGGTCCTAGGATGCTTGTTTCCAGTCCAGGGAGGACCTGGCTTGGCAGTTCGGTCTGGACTGTTCCCATGAGGCACAGGGTCAAGACTGATTTGCATATGGCTGGGTTCAAACTTGAACGGCATGGTGAGCAAAAAAACGATGGATTTAGGCCCAGATCTCTGTACTGGGGTGAATGTATGACATTGTTCTACATTCTGTCCATCAATTGTTGATTTTGCATTTGTCACCCCGAGTGGAAAGGGTATGCCCAGACGTGGGTCCCTTGCTCTCCATGCCACTGAAAATCAAGCAAGCCTGGCTGAAGACGGCTGAAATGCCAGAAACCGGTCCTAGGATGCTTATTTCCAGTCCAGGGAGGACCTGGCTTGGCAGTTCGGTCTGGACTGTTCCCATGAGGCACAGGGTCAAGACTGATTTGCATATGGCTGGGTTCAAACTGGAACGGCATGGTGAGCAAAAAAACGATGGATTTAGGCCCAGATCTCTGTACTGGGGTGAATGTATGACATTGTTCTACATTCTGTCCATCAATTGTTGATTTTGCATTTGTCACCCCGAGTGGAAAGGGTATGCCCAGACGTGGGTCCCTTGCTCTCCATGCCACTGAAAATCAAGCAAGCCTGGCTGCAGAGGGGTGAAACCCTGAAACCGGTCCTAGGATGCTTGTTTCCAGTCCAGGGAGGACCTGGCTTGGCAGTTCGGTCTGGACTGTTCCCATGAGGCACAGGGTCAAGACTGATTTGCATATGGCTGGGTTCAAACTGGAACGGCATGGTGAGCAAAAAACTATGGATTTAGGCCCAGATCTCTGTACTGGGGTGAATGTATGACATTGTT